>NC_064408.1:65655714-66336428 GCF_023375975.1 Astyanax mexicanus | reverse complement strand
ATGAAAAATTCAATCTGCCTTAAGAAAGTAGAATATGAACTCCAAAAGCCATAAAATACAAGATAAAAAGGATATAGGCTTAATCTAAACACAGAACATAGAAGAACAAGGCTAAGAACAAGCCCCTAAAAAAAAAAAATATGCCTGGCTTTATTAAGGCATGGGAACGATATAATTAAGTCGTGGGAACGAGATCCTAATGCGTGGGAATGAGACAATTAGGGAGTGGGAATGAGATAATTCAATCTAGCTGGTGAATAATAAAGCTTGCTTTTCTGTTAATTAACGCTCATGAAGAAACTGAATATTACATTAAAGCTCCTTTAATCCTAAAATAATCTTTAGTAAGAAAATTGAGAGTGAATTGGTTTATTTTTATTTTTATCTTGGAATTAATTATAGTGATATTTTTAATATTCTCTTGCAGTGAGTTATGCCATTATTCTCAGTAAAAGACTCTTAATTCTCATACTAAAAGCTGATTGGCTCAGACACAGACAGTATGCAGATCTGTTTCCCTCAGGCATCATATTGTGCACAAACCCTGAGAGCTGCTTGGTTTATTAGCTGTGAAACAAAAGGACCTTGTGGCCACACCTTAATGGCTAAGATTTAATTAACTCATTCCCACACCTTACTAAGTCACGGCCATGCCTTAATGATTTCATTCCCATGTCTTAATTATCTTGTTCCCACACATTAGGATCTTGTTCCCACACCTTAATGAAGCATTACTTTAGAGGCTCAGAGAAAAAAGGAAAGGACAGCAAGATCTTAAGATTAGGACTATCACTACAATAGTCATAGTCTTAAAGACAACTACAAGACAAATACAGCCTAATAAGACTGTATATATTATAATTTGGAAGAATAATGATGCAACAAAGACTGAACAGAAACAGGACTTAAAAACAGGGGAGGAGAGGGAGGAGCAGCTCAGGTAAAGAGAGTGAACAGAACATGGATTGGTGGGGACAGCAGGTACGAACAATCTATACACCTAGACACAGGGTGAGCAATCAAAAACTAGCAGTAAAAAACTTTTGACCCATACTGTGCATTAGAGGGTTAGTGGTACAAAAAGGGTTTTTGTTTGAAAACCAAGAAAGAAAAAATAAATAGGGATGTATAATGATCAAAAACAAGTTAATTGAGGAATGCCTTGAAAACTGAATGATTTATTGCAAACTTTTGACCCATGTTGCGCTCGCTTTTTGTTTAAAAAATAATTTCATGTGCTCCTGTAAACACTGAAAAAAATCATGAGTATTTAAGTTAATTTAATTTCAGACAAATTTAAGTAACTTCAACTCAGTGAACTGAGCTTCAGTCAATCCTTTCTTTTAGTAAACTTTACTTAATTTCTGCATACAATATTACCTAATTACTTCATTTATATAATATTACTCAAATAATTTATGATTCATAATATATTATAATTCCTCAAATGTAAATATTTTTAGTTAAAACCCACATATTACACTGTCTCAACACATGTATGGCTTATAATACATTCTTTTTATTTTTGCGTTAGGTAAAAAGTTTCCAGCAGCGATGCCAGCAAAAGCTCAGTTCTCTCCTCTCCTTCTTTTCTGTTTAACCTTCTGCCCTCCCCCACAGCGAGACACGGTAACAGTCCATCTAACCCACGCTTTGATGCGGTGACCCGAACAATGTGGAAAGCAGTTGATGGAGGTGGAGAACGGAGAGGAGAAAACGTCTCAGGAGCTCAGAACTGCTGTCCAGCCTTAAAGTGCTGAAATGTCAGAAGACATTGCATCAGACTGCGGATCGTTTCAGTAGAAATGGGAGTTTATAAAACATAATTTCACTTCATTCTCATTGGCCGGGCTGTGTTTAAAGTCATAATGTATGCAATCAGTATATATGCAAAACTATAAGTACAACAAGTTCTACATATACATTTCAATAAATATATAGAAATAAATGTGTTATTCATGGAATAGTCTGACTGTCAGGCTGACTGTAATGGCCATGGGATGAGGTATCGACAGCCATCAGCGGTGTAACCTATACGAAGTAAATGGGCAGAAAATGTACTAAATATATCCTACATATATAGTCAGGACTAGGTGGGTTACTAGATACTGTTATTAATAATCATTCTTGCACTTCTGTTACATCATTCCTTGAGCAGAAGAGCATACCTGAACCTGTTGCAACAGGATGTGAATTGAATGTAAATGTAAATAATTTTCAGCACTAACAACATAATAAATTGGGTAACATTTAATAAGCACATAATTGTGATTCAGTTATGTAGTAAAACAACGATTACTTTTTACAGAGAACCCTGGAAAAGGTTAAGGGGCAGCTGTGGAATAAAGTTTAGGATAAATTAGGCTTAGAACCAGAATGAAGGTTGAAGGTTAAAGGAATAGCTCTCACAGCTGAGCTGCCACACAACTGCCAGTTGCATTGCTGGATGATGAAGTGGTTTCCTACTGCTCTGGGTGTTATCCACTGCTCCAACAGTGGGTTAAATGCAGAGGCTAAATCCTGATGCCCTGCTCTGCAATGGTTAGAAAGCATGCTCTAAAGCAGGGGTGAGGAACCCTGTTCCTTTAGACCTGATTGCTGCTCAGTTATGTGCTTTTTCTGGCCATGCACACCGGAATTAACTTCCATATAACTGCAGTTATACAGTTATAGCTTCAGTGTACATATCCAATACTACTGATGTAGTGTATCTTCACTACAACTGGGTTGCACCAATTTTGTTTATTGTATTTTACTTTATACCGGATTATAAGGCACATTTTAAGCAACAATAGTAAGGAACAATGGTGTCGCCATGTTTCCCTTCTAGTACAGCAGGTATCACCTCTGGATTGTACGTAAACTAAACTGTAATAAAAAATAAAAAAAAACATTTCCTTTTAAAGTCAAACTAGTGCTGGATGTTAATCTAAACAGATTTCTCTCCTGAAAACTGTTTATTTGGGTAAGTAAATCGCTTCCATCAACTTACAGTAAGCTTAGATTTCAAGTATTTTTGCAGGGTTAGCAGCAGTGCTAGCCACGGTTAGCAACAGAACTAGCCACAGTTAGCACTAGTGCTTAGCACTAGTAAATGCCGCCCGACAGCACTACATTAAGAAACACTCAGTGTTCCGGTAAGCCAGGGCTCTATCAGCTAAGGCGGACTGAATTATAAGACACACTGATGATTTTTTGGGAAGATTGAAGGATTTTAAGTGCACCTTATAGTGATTAAAAAATACGGTAAGTTCCTTTTTAAGTTTGTGTGTAAAGTCTCTACTATGCCCATAGTAAACAACTTGTTAGCTAGCTAGTTAGTTAGTTAGTTAGCTAGCTAGTTAGTTAGTTAGTTAGCAAGCTAGCTAGCTAGTTAGTTAGTTAGTTAGTTAGTTAGGTAGGTAGTTAGTTAGTTAGCTAGCTAGGTAGTTAGTTAGTTAGCTAGCTAGTTAGTTAGTTAGCTAGCTAGCTAGCTTACTAACTAACTAGCTAGCTAGCTAGCTAACTAACCAACTAGCTAACAAGTTACTTAGTTAGTTAGTTGGTTAGTTAGCTAGTTAGGTAGTTAGTTGTTAGTTAGTTAGCTAGTTAGCTAGCTAGTTAGTTAGTTAGCTAGCTAGTTAGGCAGTTAGTTAGTTCGGTAGTTAGCTAGCTAACTAGTTAGTTAGTTAGTTAGCTAGCTAGTTAGTTAGTTAGTTAGTTAGTTAGCTAGTTAGGTAGTTAGTTGTTAGTTAGTTAGCTAGCTAGCTAGCTAGCTAGCTAGCTAGTTAGTTAGTTAGTTAGTTAGTTAGGTAGTTAGCTAGCTAACTAGTTAGGTAGGTAGGTAGTTAGTTAGTTAGTTACTTAGTTAGGTAGGTAGGTAGTTAGTTAGTTAGTTAGTTTAAACTATTATTTTACTAAATCAAGTTGCACTGAAAGTTTGTATAGTGTCTCTTTGGGTGTTTTCACACCTGTAGTTCATTTCTATGTTTCATATCAGTTTATGAGTTTGTTTACTTGCAGCTTTTTCTCCCTCTGTTTGGTTTACACAGGCAGAAACCTAAACTCACCAAAATACGCACCAATAAACTAGCCCAAAAAAGCCAAATGTCACCTCTGATTGGTCAGAGGTGGAAGAAAGTAATTATAATGAGAAGATTCTGTGTTCCAGTGTTTATATCTGTGCAGTGTGGAGCTCCTTTACCACTGAATGCTGAAACGCTGTGCTTTTAAACAGTGTTTTTAATGGGACATGCAGTGCAGATGTACATGTAGTACAGAAATTAAAGGAAAGCAAAGGTTTTTTTTTTCTTTTATTCTGCCATGCAACATGCATGCCCATGAAGCCTCACACACACTCAGCACCTTCACAATATTTTGAACAAATCAAGTGTGACGAAGGAGACCTTCTAGTAGAGGAGTTTTGCCTATACAGGTCTTAAAATTTAGGGTGCTCTGTAACCTCTTAACATATTAATGTTTAGAACAAACACATAGGAATGGTTTAAAGCAGCATAATGTAGTCAGGAAATGCTATTTATAAAATATAAAATACCCCTGAAAAAAACTTTACAAATGCATTTCTGGACAAGCTAATTATTTTGCAGGATTTATCATAGAAATGATGTATCACACAGTTCTCACAAGCATAATCCGCCCTGCTTCACCAGAAAATATTCTATCTAACAATTCTACATAGAGTTTCAGGAGTTCTTCAGGTTCATGACCGGTTAAGCGTTAAGGGCAGCAGGTAAAGTGTTGTGTAAAAAAAGTTGTGAGGTTTTTATGACAGTGACAGCACGCAGCCTGAGTGGATTCCAAAAGCTCGTCTGTGCTAGTTTATTCATGTAGATGTTTTAAGGTTGCAATGACTGGGGTACAAACAAAAGTAAGGCGGGTAAATACTCAATAATTCAGAAAGCTTCAGTTCCCTACATCTCTCTCTGTTTCTATCTCTCTCTCTCTCTGTATCTCTCTCTCCTTTCCTCTGATTGGAAGTGAAGTTTGCTGATGGAACTCCAGCTCACTGCTGCAATACTCCGACATCTGTCTGAGCAGAGAATGAACAGATCTCTCTATCCATTTACATTAAATATATGTACACACACACACACACTCTCGCAGTCACTCACATACTTTTTTTAAACTCAAAATATGAGTCATCAAAACACAGTAAAACATTTCTTATACATGTTTTGAGAACGTAGAAAAGTCACTAATTTTGATGAGTAAGATTTTTAATTTTTAACTTTTTTTTATAAAGCAAAAACAAAACAAAAAATAAAATACAAAAAATACCTTATTATCTCTTTGCCTACCTAAATTTATCCATAGCACTTCATCCACATCACAAGTTAAATTCTCTGTCACAAGATTGAAGAACTTTCTGAAATGGTGAATCCTTTTTAGTAAAGCCCTGCATCAATTTGGTCGCAGGCCTCTGTACGGAATGAACGAGGGGCATCCTCAGACAGGACTGGAGTTCATAAACCTTTCACTGCCCTGCTGAAATACTCCTCAGTGAGGTTCAGGAAGGGAGAGTATGGTGGGAAGTTCGTGTAGACGCCTCTGACTAGATTCCCTGACTATACTGAAGAAAAGCGTCCCCACAGCATGATGCTGCCACCACCATGTTTCACAGTGTAAAACATGTTCAGGGTGATGAGCAGTGTTACTTTTCTGCCACACTTTTTCGCATTTAGTCCAGAAAGGTAAACTTTAGTCTTATATGACCACAGCAACTTCTTTCATATGTTTGCTGTGTGCCCTACATAGTTTTTTTGTAAAGAAGAAAAGGCCTCCAGAAAGTCTCTAGATTCTCTAGATACCCCAAAAGACTTGCAGCTTTATCTTTATTTTCATCTTTATTGTTTATTGTTTATTTTCTGAAGGTATGCCTCATACTCTCAGTACTCTACACACAAATCAATAAACACACAAAGGCCTAAACCTTCAATTCTCCTGCAAAATTAAACTTTACCTTCAAAACAATTTATCACTTTTCAAAATGGTATTTTTTTTAGATAACAAACACAAACCATAATATGAATAGACGTTTAGAAGAACCAGTTGAACAGGCTGATGTGCTCAATGTAAAACACTATGCACGAAAACCACTTCTTTTCTATTCATCATAATAACTTGTGCCTTTTATGTTCAGCATTAAACTTTCTACAAACAGTACATACATAATTGTGTTGTAAATAGTGGTGTCAATCGATTAAAAAATGTAATACGATTAAACACAACAAAATTCTGTGATTAACTGCGATTAATCGCATTTGTTTTTCTTCAGACGCAAATTTTATAGAGGATATTCAAATGTAAATAATAGAATGAATGTAAGAAATGTAAACTGCAGTCATATGTATGTTATATTGGTGGTATCAAATAAATTAACATATATACATGATTGAGGGGAGATAAAATCTATGTAGGGTGCTGGAATAAGGAATGCATGATAAATTGGACTGTAAATATCTCAGCTTGGTTGTGAGGATTTCTGAATTTGAACTTAATTTGAGGAGGCTTACGGTCTATTATTGGTCCCACCCATACAGTCATTGGTCCCACCCCGGCTAGGTGTAACCCAGTCCTTTTACAAAAAACGCACCTTTTTAAATAGAGCTGAATAAAGTTTTAAAAAATGAGATCTGTGGGGATATAAAAGTTTGACAATATAAAAAGAGGTTACACTAGCTGCTGCATTTAAATAAAGGAGGTAGAATTACAGTATATTGGGGAAAAAACGTGATTGAAAGTTGTCTGTTTTGCCATTGAAACCTATGGGAAAAGTGGGGTTACACAGCTTTCTAAAACCGAACAGCAGGGGGCGCCCAACCTGTGGTGGCTTCACTTTTGAGAGACCATGCTGTGTCCAGCTATACAGAGTCTATGGTTCAGCCAGACAACAGATCAGCACGTTGGGCGGGGGCGGGGCAGATTACAGAGTAAGTAGGGGTCGAAATTGGTGTCTTAATTAACTTGCGTTAAAAAAATAGCAACGTTAACGCTTTAACGTTGACAGCCCTAGTTGTAAAATATTTTAGAATATTGTTTTTTTATACTCAGATCAAATAGACATACTTATGTATGTGTAATAAATACAAATACACAGTAACAAATATATTTTATTATTCCCACAAAAACAATGTAAGCAGTCTGTATTCCATCTAACATGAAGTGAAGTGCACAAACAGAGGTCTACATACAAAACAACAGAAAAAATGTACTGTAGAAAGCTACAGTTAGAAACCAAAAACTATACTGCATCCGCTCTTCTGTTTCAGTCTGGCTGCACCTCATACACATTATGTTCTCCTGTCCAAGCAGCAGGGGAAATACCCTCATCAGAGATTACGGTCCTTAGCCTTCTTCCTCCTCCTCTTACTCTCACTCCTCTGGCTCTGCCTCTGTTTCCAATATTAGCATCCATTGCTCCAAAACAGAAGAGCTCACCTGTTTCCCTTTCATGCTAAAAGCTCTGACTGTAGTCTAATTGTAAACCTGTGTGACATGTGTTTGCTAATGTGACGAGTCAGTAGTACACAGTAATTAACTTTAGAGTTTTGAATAACAGTTTGTTCCTTGTGAAAAACAGAGATTTTCTTCATGAAAATTGTGTCGTGTTTTGAAAAAAGTGTGTTTTAGAACTTTATTTAGTGTAAAGCAGAAATCATGCTTGTAGTTTAGCAGAATCGAAAAAAAAAATTTATACAAGTCACAGTATGAACTCTACAGTGTGTGTCAGTTTTTTTTTTGTTCATGCTCTTTTTTGTTTGTGCGCTTCCTTTTATTTTTAATCGCTCCTTTTATTAAGCGCACCTCTTTTTTATTTTCTTGCCCGTAGAACTCCCTCGTGTGGACACTTATCCATGTGCTTTTGTTTACAAGCTGAGAGATCAAAATCCGGCAACTGAAACAAAAGAATCACATGGATTGAGACGGTAGAGCAATATTACAGGATTTTACACAAATATGATTTGGATACACAAGGTCACGTGGCATCGCATAGTTTAAGTGAGAGGTCTTGTGCAGCACCACCGAAGTTACATAGTAGAGTAGCAGAATTAGAGCTGCTATTCTCCCTGTTACAGTTTAGTAAGTGAAGCATGAAGATGCTCTTCAAAGAGCACTTACTCTCCTAATACCTCTAACAAACTAACTACTACTAACCTCACTTCCTTCTCCCTGTTCTTCTTCCTCTATCCTACTATTACTCTTTGGCCACCTTAAGACCATAAATGTTTGTTTTTTTTCTACATTGAACTTCTATTACTATATGTACTTCATCAGTTTGGAAAAAAAAAGCGTCTGCCAAATGTAATGTAATGTAATGTAATGTAATGTAAAAGATGGTTTGGAAGTTGTTTTCTGCTATGGTAAAAGACTATATAATGTTGCATTTAGTCCCGCTGGAAAATAACTGGACTTTTTTTTGTCAGTTAGAACAACTTTGTTTCTTCAAAATGTCATTTTTAAAGCATTTCTACTGAAATGTTAATAGAATGAACAGATTTAAATCATGTCAGAAATGTGGAAAAACTCCGTCATGAGTTAAATACTCACCCACACATGCAACACACACGCCCACACACATTCCACTGTACGGAATCGTCGGTTGGCGCACTGGTGATGGAATTGCCGGAGAGAAAATGGAAATCTGTTTCAGCATACTGGTGTCTATAGGCAAAGATCATGAACGTGCACACCCACTCTCTGTCCTTCTCTCTCTCACACACACACACTCACTCACTCACTCGCACACTCTCACACACACACAGGCTATTTAAAACTGGCAGTCATAGTTCATGATCTCTGACTCTTTGTCCTTTGCTAATGACTTGGGTTATTATTCCCAGAGCTGGTCGAGAGTCTGTAAGTGCAGCTGTCGGTCTTCAGTAGTGAAAGCGGGCTACTGTGACGTGCGATACTGTAGGACAGACGCGCTCTCTGGACGCCTGGACTCCAGCCATCCTGCATGTGTCTCTGGGGCCGACCATGACAGGACATGAGATGTCTCTAGTCTCTCGTGTGTGGAACGGCGCCGCTGGGGACGGACACACTATTCGCTTGTTTGCTCTGGAGCTGGATGTGTATGTATTCCACCTCTAGAACGTCTCAGTAAATGGAGACGAAAACACATACATTATATTATTCTTGCTCACACTGAGCTGCATCATTGTCTACCATCATCATCATCATCATGAGATTGTGTCAATCCAGCACAGTGCATATTCTATGGTGCCTTACTCTTTCTTACTCTATCATTTTCTCTCTTTTTTCCTCTTTATCCTACTCTCTCTCTCTCTCTCTCTCTCTCTCTCTCTATTTCTCTCTGTGGTGCTTCATCCTCATTTCCTCTCCTCACCCCTCAAAGAGACAATCACAGCCTTGGGGCGAGCATACACACACACACACACACACACACACACACACATGAACACACACACACACACACACATGCGCGCACACACACACAGCCTGGGGACAAAGAGGTGGTTATTAATTTCAGTTTATGAATAATGAAACGCAGAGCGAAAGAATCTGACAGGGTTTTTAGGGCCATTCTGTAAGCACAGCGGGTGGGGTCACCGCTGGACTGAATACATTACAGAGCACAGAGGAGCATCAAGCAAAAAAATATATATAAAAAAAACCCTCTTCAAAAGGTACACACACCCTGCTGACGCACAAATCCCCCCCACCCCTGATACTTTATCAAGAGAGGAGTGGGACACTTCAGGGTACACCACACAGCTGGAATCGCAGTAGATGGAGAAACATGCTTTTTATATGAGTGTGTGTGTGTGTACATTGTTCCGGAGTCATAGTCTGCCCGTAGGGCCGCTAATTTTCCTGGACTTTAGCCATCTTCAATTATTTTTGCAGTGCTTATTTAAAAAATACTGGAAAATCAGCCAAGAAGCTTTTTTTTTTTGGACAGTTTTCTTTAGAGATAAGTGAGATGAGTCCACAGAACTGAGCAAACAGTTCATCAGAAACAACCTCTTCCCACAGAATCACAATAATAATATTAATAATAATAATGCTTATAAAAATTAGATGCATGCTTGGACTTGATCTATTTTTTGGCAACACTTCAATAAAAATAAAAAAAAAAACCTCATAACTGCTTCCACTGACTTCATTGTGGACTCATCGTGATGCCTACAGAAATCACATGCGGACCCGAGGCCCAACCTTCAGCGATGGCAACGCAAAATTATTAGATGATAGATCTTCATGTCTGACAACTTAATATTTTGCTGGACAGAACACATATTACTGGAAGCGAGCCCATCTCACAGCACTGACAATGAAGGATGGTCTGACATTGATTACAAGGCATCCAGGACTAGCCCGTAGCCCCCCGCTGCACTGTATGAGGGTTAGGTAATGAAACCTTCATTCAGCCCAAGATGCAGGACTGGCTGCTAAAGATAAGAACTAAAAAAAAAAATAACATTCTACACAGAATCTGAACGCTTCACTTATATATTACTTTCTACAGAAGCAAAGTAGCACTTTTATACCATCACCCAAAGAACCATCTGTAACGCGTATGTCGTTTCCACACAGCAGCTGCTCCTATATATTGCGGGAACATCTCATTATGAGTAGTCATAAAGCATTTTTCCTTCTGCTATATAGTTATATAGCCCTATAGCCCTATATCCACTATCCCTCTGCACAAAAACTAGATTTTCTGAAAGACATAATGGCTAAAATGTTATATTAAAATGTTAATGTTGATAAATCTGGGATGCACTAGGCTGCCTGTTTCAGCTGCATAGGTACCCATTGAAAATGAATGTATTTTAGTACAACACAAACATATTAATCTGTTAGAACCCCATTGATGCAAATTGCGTCACAAATCGTGCATTGTTTATACAGTTTAATTACTCAGGAATGCACCAACACACCAATATTCATACATTCATACATTGTGAAAACATTGTTTCTAAAAATAGCACTGACCTCGCACTGAAATGAAGTGTTAAAAGTGAGAAATCAATTGTGATATCGTCGCTGTCCTATGAAAAGCACTTTTTTCCATTTTTGTCGATTTTTAGTTTACTCCATAATTTGAACAGACAAACTGTCCCTTATATTGTGCCAAAATGTATTGATGAATGGATCTATAGAAACTCCTCAAAATGACCTGAAATAAACTCTTTTTACGTTGACTTCCATTGAAAGTTCACAAGGTTTTTCCTCTCTCCTGTAAAGTTGCTGTTTTGGAGATAAATGTTTTATTAGCTTTATTCTTTCATTACAAACAGCTGATAAAATATGGGTAAATATTCAGTGTACTAAATCACTTTAATTAGGTAGGATTATTGGCCATATTGGCCCAAATGACTCCTGCTATGACTGTCAAGATCTGCATCCTATATCTAGAAAAATAATATCATGAAAAATAAATCCGCCTGGTGCTGCTCATGTATTCTGTCACAGTAATAAGCCGTGTAATAAACTATCATCAAAATCCTTATACTTTCAACTAATATACACTCTAATCTAACCATTACTGAAAAGCTGAAAAACTATTGTGTGAATTGACTTGAAGTGTGTACATAAAAAAAAGGTAATGAATAAAATGTTGATCAAAACACAATCAATTCCATGAAGATTAGAAATTCTGGGAGCATTTACATCTAAAATGATGTATATTCTTATTTTTCTGGTATAAAGGAAAAGAATAGCATGTGGCTGTTCCCTAACATAACTGTGTTATAACAAGTGAACGGGATTCTGAGAAAACAGAGAAAAACTGAAAAAACACACCAAAATAGGCTGGAGGTTTAAAGGGTTAAAGGAGCTCATTTGGGACATTTCACTAAAGTTTTCGAGTCTCTGTTTGGATCATCTTCATACTAGGCTACATACATCTGCTATGTTCTTGGTGGTTATAAACCAATAGGGTTTCAGAATGGTATATGTTTATACTCTGGATGAAGAGATTTATCTGGATAGGGTTTATTTTTTAATAGCTCCAGAAAAGTATAGACACCAAGATTTAAAATCATCACTTTGTGATTTTAAACAACTGTATAATATATATGCACATGACTGAACTGAGTTGGATAAGAGATTATGTAAAAAAAGCATACAAAAAAACATGTAAATCATTATTTTTAAAACAAATCTAGATTTTTTTTTTCAACCTTTAGATGTTATTGGCAGGAAATAACATAAAAAATGACAAGTCTCATGAATCAGTTGGTCATAAATGAATATATTTAAAATGTATGCCCAGAATATGTCCAGAACTATCCAGATATATGCTATAATAAATGTCCAGAAGGCAGACAAGCACTGACAATAGAAAGTGACACTCTGGAACAGCCTCAATGCCATAGTGAGCTTGAGGGCTACATAGTCCTTCAGTTTGGGCTTTGAAGCATCGGGACTACATTACATTCTCTAGAGTGATGGAGCTCCATTTATTACTACACTGACATGCCAAATGTCTTGGGACAAGAGCTAATATCATATCCCAGGACTGTTGCCATGTTCCACAGAACATACAGAACACTACATTGATCAGTGTGATACTGCATTAAATGGGAATGTGATTTCTGCCAGAGTTGTCTGTCTGTTTGGAAGAACCAGTCTAGGCTGAAGCCACCGGTCACAATCCTTAATACCCAATGCACTGTGGATTGAGGAATATTAAATTCTGCACAATTTGAGTGCCATCCACTATCAGGCCTTGCTCAAACTCATGATAATTCATGTCACCTTGCCATGAGCAAGCTGGCCAGTGTTCAACCTCACTCACAAGATAACACCTTACTAACTAATACAGGTAAGTTAACTCCCAAGTCATCCTCTGAGGTAACATTGAGGTATGAACATTTACCTACTGCTGTCCCATGACTTTAACACTTTCAGACCTAAGTTTATATATCTCAGTGACAGTAAATCATATAAATGCTGTTTTCTGTCTGTAATGCACACACAAAAATACTCTAATATAAAACCTCTATAAAAATGAAATCCAATTAAGTAAAATATTACTTAATACAATTTTAATGTCCATTGCATTGGATGCCTGTTTAACATTTTATTTTATATTAATAAAAATGATTCTAAATAACATAAAATAAATAAAAAGGAGCCCTTATTTTTTTCCAGTGCATTGGGCGGGGCTAATCTACTTTTCGTTTCATTGGCTGGTTTATGGTCTCAAATAGTGTTATGTGCAACAAAACATCAAAGAAAAAAAAAAGAAAATACATGATGCCCATTGTAATGGATGCAGGGACTGAAAGCATTGAATAATGTTTCAGAACTGATTGACCTCACCAATGAATATAAACCACATATATTACAGAAACTGACATTTTTTTTTATTATTATTTGTAAGGTTTATTTGATGCTTTGTTGCTTAATGCCATTCCCATTATATCTCTATACATCTGCTTACAGAGTGGACAAGGTCATGTGACATCCCATTTTCTTAGTTTTCCTGCTGCAATGTTTAAAAGCTTCTGGCAATATTTTCCAGGTGTGCTCAGGCAACGTATAATACTGCTGTAATATGTGAAACATATTATAGTCAATATAAGGATGTCTGTCCTATTTGTTATTGTAAAAGTTTACTGGGAATTCATATTCATGGAGCTTCAAGTGATTCAAATGTGAAGAAGAAGCTGTTCTTTTGCTCTTACTCGATTCAGAATGCTGTTCTCTGCATGCTGTGCATTACAGCGATCCTCTGTGAATCGTGTTTCTCTCACAATGAAGATTATACAGTCAAATGGAGTAGTCACCATGCCTGAAAGATCTGTCATTCCACATATAATATGGATTAGAGTGAGCGTAGTGTTGAGAGTGATGTTTAGAAAGATTCTATATAGAGAAGCTTCTGCACTGCATTATGAGTCATAGTAGTATATTAGACTATAATGTAAGACAGAATCACACAAGCTCACATTAACACCTAAATCCTCTACCAACACACACACACACACACAACCTGCTGCAATACTGCACTTTCAGGCACATCTGCAGCAGCTGTGAAGCACCATTATGATGATCAGAGTGGTCATTTGGCTAATTTTCCAACTGCCACTCCCTCCTCCCTGCTCCGTTCCTTTCCTGTCTCTGCCAGCAGGGCTGAAGATGAGCGCGAGCCTGAATTGGTGCTGTAACCCTGAGCGACGCTCTGTCTGATCACATGAACAGCGTTCACAGATGAAAAGATCTGACTGATCCCTGCAGAACACCAGAACAGCCCTGTGCTCCTCATGTTCCAAAACACACACAAGAGACTGACTGGGGTCGGGGTATAGATAAAAGAGAGAGAGATGGAGAAAAACAAATAGGAAATAACAAAATAATGGATAGAGAGAGAGAGAGAGAAAGAAAGAGATAGAGGCAAAAAAGAGAGAAAGAAAAATCAAGAAAATTACAGTGTGTGTAAAAGAGATGTAGAGAATGTGAAGATGTAGAGAAAGAAATATTGAAAAGGTAAAAGAGAGACAGTAAGTAAAAAGAGAGAAAAAGAAAAAGAGTAAAAGACAAAGAAGGAGTATGCACAGAGAGATAGAGAGGTAGTGGGTATAGATAGAGTTAAAGAGGGCTTAAAGAGAGAAATAATAGTTAATTAAATATGTAAGAGAGAGAAAAAGACAGAGGGTAGAAAGAGAAATTAAAAGAGAGATTAAAAGAAAGAGAAAAAAAGAAAATATCGGAGATAGTGTGTATAAAAATAAGACAAAGAAAGAGTTCATAAAGTAAGTAAGAGAGAGAGAGGGTGAAAAAAGAAAGAGAAAAAGAATTCAATAGATGAGAGAAAAAGATATAGAGGCTAGAAAGAGAGAAAGTGAGGAGTGAGAGAGAGAGGATGAGAAATGTTGTGATTAAAAAAGAACAGAGAGAAAAAGAAAGAGTGCATAGGGTAAGGGAGTGGTGGTGTGCATTGAGAAAGAGGAAGAGAGGTTGAAGGAGTGGAAGAGTGTTAAAGAGGGTGTAGAAAGAGAGAGTGAGAGGCGGGTAGAAAGAGAGATAGAAGGGGTGACAAAGAGAGAAAAATAAAATTATCTGAGAGTGAAAGACAATGAAAGAAAGAGCGTGAGTGCATAATGAGATAAAGGGTTAAAGAGAGAAAGAAAATGGATTGAATAGGTGGGAGAGAGAAAAAAGAAAGAGTGTAGAAAGAGAGAAAAAAGGGGTTGAAAGAGATTGAAAATTACAGTCTCTGAGAGAGAAAGCGAAGGATGAAAGGGAGAGAAAAAGAAAGGGTGCGACTGATAGAGCCAAAGAGAAAAGGAGAGTGCATAGCGTGAGAGAGTGGTGGTGGGTATTAAGAGAGAGAGAAAAAGAGAATGGAGAAGTGAAAGAGAGTTAAAGAAACTGAGTGGGTGAGAAAGGTAGAGAGAGAAAGAGAGGGGGTAAGAGGGAAATGGTGGGTGAAAGAAAGAAAAAGAAAGAGAGAGCATGGAAAGAAGGGTAAAGGATGGATAAAAATAAAGTGCATAGGAGAGAAAAAAAGGAATGAGATAAAAGAAAGGGTTTGACTAATATAGCCAGAGAGAAAAAGAGAGAGCAAGTAGAGTGAGAGTGTGGTTGGTGGGTATTAAGAGAGAGAGAAAGACAGAGATTGAAAGAGTGAAAAAGAGTTAAAGAAACTGAGTGGGTGAGAGAGAGATAGAGAAAGGGAGGCGTGAAAGGAAAATGGTGGGCGAGAGAAAGACAAAGAAAGTGAGTGCACAGAAAGAGAGAAAAAAAGAGGGGTGAAAGATAAAAAAATACATTTTTTAAGTACAAAAATATGGTGTTTGAGAGAGAAAACAAGGGATGAGAAATGATGTGACTGATAGAGCTAAAATGAAAAGGAAAGAGTGCGTAGAGTGATGAGGAGTGAAAGAGAGTTAAAGAAACTGAGAGAAAGAGAGGGGTGAAAAGGAAATGGTGGGTGAGAGAAAGACAAAGAAAGAGAGTGCACAGAAAGAGAGAAAAAGAGGGGTGAAAGATAACAAATACAGTGTATGAGAGAGTGAGAAAGGGAAAGTGTGACAGATAGAAAAAGAGAGAGTGAGAGAGTGGTGGTGGTTATTAAGAGAGAGAGAAAGACAGAGATTGAAGGAGTGAAAGAGAGTTAAAGAAACAGAGTGGGTGAGAGAGCTAGTGGGTAGAGAGAGAGAGTGGGTGAAGGAGTGAAAGAAAATAGAGGAGATGGGAGAGAGAACTATAGTAAGAGACAAACACAGTGTGTGTGTAGAGAGAGATAGATAGAAGAGAGAGAGAGCGAGACAGAGAGAGGGAGAGAGAGAGTTAATATACAATAAAAATAATGATATCTAATAACTGTAATATCCTGCTGAGTGAAAGATAGAGAGAGAGAGATAGAGGGAGGCAAAGAGAGGGAGTTAGAGGGATGGAAAGAGGGGGGGGGGTTGTCTTTCATGTGTTCATAAGACCTAGATGAAAGGGATCTTTTGGTCATGAGTCAAGATCACTTTAATCCACCTCCATAACAATGTCCAACACCCCGAGTGTACACACACACACACACACACACACACATATATAAACACGGAAATGGATTAGTGTGGTTTCATCATTGTAGCTAGCTATCTGTGTGTGTGTGTGTGTGAGAGAGAGTCCATTTACCTCGTATTAAAACATTTTCTGTTTGTCTTATCAGTTCATCTTCTACTTCGCTGGGAGACAAAACCGACTAGTAATTTGCCCCACTTCTGAACTCACACAGCTACAGTGGTAAAGTTTAATATGCATTGAAGATGAAAATTAATAACATTAATTCCTCTTATTCATCCTGCTTGGACTAAGCAGATTGAATTCCACGCGTTCGCTCGCTGCCGGAGGTTTGATGTCTTTGTCCTTCTCCTCTTAATTAAACCTGTTTGAAACATGAAAGCCTTCATTTCTCCCTCCGCCTCACACTTCCAGCAGAACGACTGAAACAAATGAAAGAGTGTGGGGGGGAGTAAGTGTGTGTGTGTTGGGCGAGGGGCATTTCTGCTTTTCTCTGTCACACGCTGTGGATATGTGCTGTTCTGCTGAATGCTTATTTAAATGAATTGGGCTTTTAGCATGTGCACTACAAGTAGATAACGACTCGACATTATCAGCCCAATCGCTTTCTGAATCGAGCAGTGGGGGCTGCAGCCAATTACTGTAGGCAAACATGCACATAGCCATGCACTGTAATAAAATAAATAAATAATGATAAGGTTTTAACTACTTGTTTCTCAAAGTGAGCTCTGGGGACCATATTTTTTTTATAAAATATCTATATGAGATGCTCTACAATTTTATTATGCTCATCATTCTCTTAATGTACCCAATACTTACTCAATAAAAGGTGGGGCTTGCCAATTCCCCACCTTCAGGAATGTAGTAGTATGAGATCTGTTTGCATTCTTTCTTTTTTAAATCATTACTATTACTTTTATTATTATTTTGATATTACTGCGCTATTATGTTTGTTTTGTACACACACACAAAAAAAGATATGAGCTTAATTTATCCAAATCAACTCAACTACAATCACAACTACATAAAATCTGGTTTTATTGAGTTGAGAACCATAACAGGAGACCTACAAAATCAGAGACCACTAAAAAATCATGAGTTTCTTTGATTTTACCAAATTAAAAACCTCTGGAATATAATCAAGAGGAAGATGGATGATCACAAGCCACCAAACCAAGCTGAACTGCTTGAATTTTTTACACCAGGAGTGTAAAAAGCAGTGTGTAAGACTGGTGGAGGAGAACATGCCAAGATGCATAAAAAAGCTGTGATTATAAACCATAAAATGCAAAATCAGAGAAACTGATTAAGAAACTGAAATGGTACATTTATTTATGTATTATTATATCAATACTTACCTCAATACAAGGTGATGCTCACACATTGTACCCTTGCTGAACCTTTTAAATTTCCCACATACTGAAATCATGGCTGCATCATGTCTAACAGTAGGAGACCTGTTTGCATTTTTTCTTAAAAAAAAAAAATAATAATAATATATATTATACATGTGTGTTTACTTTATCACTGTGTATGTGTGTGTATTTGTGTTTGCACATTAGAGTGTAATTGTATTTTCACTGTACAGATGATATAAAGTCTCCACGAATGGTGCATGTGGTTGTCTTCGACAAGATTCAATCAAACATGGCCAATAATCTACAGAAGAAACCTAAATAAGATCCCCAGAATAATGTTTGCGAAGTCCAGGCAGCTAAATGCCAAAACAGCCACACTGAGACCTTTTAGAGTCTCAGTCTGGTCTCAAGTGAACTCTGGAGCAGATTGTTTGTGGTGAAAAAGTGAGAAATCTGAAATCGATCTGACCCAACTTTTAGCTGTGCTCTAAGAGTTTGAGCTAAATGTAAAAGTTGGAGTTTATGATGTACTTTAATCTGGTGTATCACCTAGATATTTCCTAGAACTAATAACAAATCAATCTCTCTTGTAAAAAAAAATAATGATTAAATTTATAGAAATATGCAATAGTCCAGAACACACACCCTTTTTTTGTATTTTCTTTTTTGCTGGGGTTTCCTGACCTGTTTCATGAGCTGATTTTGACCAGAACAAAATGGAATGTCAGGATACAGCAAGGTTATTTATTAAACAAACTGTAAAAACAAAAAATAAACCAAAAACTAAACAACATTGAAACACGGAATACACAGCGAATGAAAACAAAGAACTAGCAATCTGAACAGACCAAAAAACGTACAAGAACCGACAAGGGAACACTAAAACAGGAAATAGGAAACACCTGGGACAGGTAACAAGGGGGCAGAACTACTAATGACACAGGTGGAAGCACTGAAGACAAGAAAGGAGACAAGGAAAGACAAGACAGGGCCATGTGCTAGAAAGCACATGGAGTGGAAAACAAACAGGAAAAACACAGAATAGGATGAGAATGTAACACCAATTAAAGGTGTGAAAACACCCCTAACCCTTTGAACTCTAGGCTGTTTTGTTGTGTTTTTTCTTCGTTTTTGTCAGTTTCTTTTTCAGGTCTTAAAACACAGTAATTATATCAGACAGACACATACCCTGAGCTCTAATGTAAAAATGTAAAAGGAAGCAGAATTGTTATATTTTCCTGGAACTGGTCATGTTTTGGTCAAAATTTTACCAATTTTACATTTTTGAATGTACAGACTTTAAATATATTCACACTTAAGATATCTTTTCAAAAATGGTTAGACTAGAGTGTTTATGAGTTGAAAGCATAAGAATATTGATGATAGTTCATTGCATGGTTTATTAATTATTACTTTGAGAAAATACATAAAGAGCATCAGGCGAAGTTATTTTTCTGGATAATCACACCTCTAGGATACATGTAGATTATCAAAAACCTGACACTCAGAGCAGCCTATGCCTTTCAGTATTTTGATCAGGACACAAATATAATTATCAGGACACACATTTATTTTATATATAAAAAATGTAAACTTTTTAGTCTAAATGTGCAAAATAAGTACTTTTTGAGTCATTTACTGATATTATTTGGTTTTAAACATCATATAAATATGTTTGAAGCACTAAAGGTAAATAATATTGGTTGGGGAAGGAGAACTCTCTTTTTGAGGTGTTTTTCTCAATGGGTTTCTTGTAGATGATTTACCACACTGGGACTTTTTTTAGAAAGAGTAAGTTCCGCCCTTTCTAACCATATATGGAATATGTTGATGTTTGAAGGGATTCCGGAGTAATTAAGCTGAGAACACAAGGTGCGATTTTGCACGGAAAATCCGTCCGTAGGGTTCTAAGGGTTAAAGATGTTTAGGACAAAAATATTACAGTTTGGTGTTTTTGGTGCTTTTGAAGTCAATGATGGTGAGCCAACTAAATTGTAAACAGTGTTAATAAGGACAGTAGAGTGGTAGTGGTGCTGACCCTATTTTAGCAGGTTAACAGCTTCTCATATAACAGCAGAGATTCAATTCCCTCTAACTGAACCCACAAAAAACTGAAATTCTTCCCTTAGAGAGGGATTACACCTTATCATGCACAACACTGCATTTGAACATTTCCATTGAGAGGGAAATATAGTGCATGGAAAGGCCTTGTCCTTAAAGTCTTATCTTAAATCTTGTATTCCTGGAGCATCTGTTCATGGAAATAGAAACTGTTCTGTCGTGTGAGGAGTGTGAAGAGTCCCACAACGCCTTCTGGAATCCATCCCGCTCAAAAGTACCTGAATCCCTTTATCATTTCCATCATAACCAGTTCCTTGTCATCAGGTCATGTAGCATTTGTCACTCAAGTCCACGAGTGTGGCACCTATCCTAAAGAATCTAACGCTAGACAGCTTCTCCTATCAATCTCCTCCAGCCTTGAAATCACTGGCTCTGTGTAGAAGAGTCCTCCTACCTGGAGGGACATTTTTATCAGGTAACATGAAGAGGATGGACATCAGCTCTGATCTGGTGGCGTCCCATAAGGCTCTGGGCTTGGGCCTCTTTTCTATTCTTGGCTTCTCTTATCACTGCTTTGGTGATGACAGCCCTTTCCTATTTTTCCACTTTCACTTTCTAAAAGCTAGACCAACAACTCCACACAGAATATGTTCTTACTTTGAGTTTTCTTAAAGTTTTATAATCACCACAGCTTTAAACACATATTCCAGCTTTAAACAATATGTCCATTCTTTTAACACATCAAAAGTTGTTTATATGTACCTGAATCTACATCAACCATTGGACAAACTCTTGATAGCTGACCGCAGTCATTTCTAGATAACAATAATGTGGTGTGAGCTCAAGTGAAGCGACCAAAACAGACATAAGCCAGACTATAAACCAAAAGACAGAAAATGAGCCCAACCAAACAAATTCAAAAACGCTCAAATTAACAAGGAGAACACTTGTTGGCAATAGTTTACAATGTGAAACGTTAACCAAATAGGTATATACAGCTCTGGAAAAAATGAAGAGACCACTTCAGTTTCTGAATCAGTTTCTCTGATTTTGCTATTTATAGGTATATGCGTAAAATGAACATTGTTGTTTTATTCTATAAACTACAGACAACATTTATCCCAATATTCAAATAAAATATTATAATTTAGAGCATTTATTTGCAGGAATGAGAAATGGCTGAACTAAAAAAAAAGAACTCTTATGCTTTTCATGCATCTTGGCATGTTCTCCTCCACCAGTCTTACACACTGCTTTCGGATAACTGTATGCCACTCCTGGTGCAGAACTTCAAGCAGTTCAGCTTGACTTGATGGCTTGATTATATTCCAGAGGTTTTCAATTTGGTGAAATAAAAAAAACTCAAAGAAACTTCTCATTTTTATATAAATACAGACTAGATTACAAACTGAATCTAATTTTAAAACTAGGTTGACTAAAACTTTAGGAACTGTCCATGATTGATTAAAGTTGGGCACATGACAGAGAGTTCAGATAAAGGAGGATTATGGGAATTGTAGTCATTAAAATTAGTGGAGACAGGATGGAAACCAGAGAGCATTACAGATCAAATGGGTATGTATTAATATTCATTAACCATTCATGGTTTTAGATACAGTATATCATTCCTCCCCCCTCTCTCACATTCACATTGCCATAGTTCTAAAACTTTGGCCTACAAAAATTAAATGTGGTCATAGTAATTCAACTTAATCAGAAGTGGTTGTGATTTATGGTTAGAGCTGGTGTTTACCTCTGTACTGCTTAGTTGTAGGTGAACTTAAAAACTTGACAGGTCAAAATCAATTAAACTGACTGCTTGAATTAGTTCAATTACTTGACATCCATTCCACTCATTCATTTACATTTGAATGAATTAAATGCACGTACAGTTTTTCTCAGTCACTTCGGTGCATATCTCAGATTACTGTTAACTCAAAACAGTCTGTACAAACAGCTCCACACAATGGATGAACAGCTAATTCCCATACCTCACTCACCATGCTTTCTTCATGCCCTGAAGGAATGTATTCATATGAGTGAACCTGTCAGAGTCATCACAATGAAGAGTTCCTCTGTCAAAATGATTAGACATGTTGTCATGTATCATTTAATCAGTAAGGATTGTCTTAATGCTGATGTTTTATTTTGACTGATGTGAGCCTGACTGCAAGAAACTGGTCTGAATTTAAATTTATGGTTTTACTGTGATTTCAATTGCATTATGTGCTGCATCCCAGAAGATGCAAAATAACTGTTATAAATTACATAAATTTTCATTCTGGACAAGATACAGCTATGTACACATATTACATGTTCTTTTCTAAAGCCACAGAACATGTGTACATTCACATTCACTGTACTGTAAATCATTATACACCAATCAACCATAACATCATGACCACCTCCTTGTTTATACATCTATTATCACAATGTAATCACAATTTTCCTGCATCTTGGTATGTTCTCCTCCACCAGTCTTACACACTGCTTTTGGATAACTTTATGCCACTCCTTGGGCAAAAATTCAAGCAGTTCAGTTTGGTTTGATGGCTTGTGATCATCCATCTCCCTCTTGATTATATTCCAGAGGTTCTCAATTTGGTAAAATCAAAGAAACTCGTCATTTTTAAGTGGTCTCTTAATTTTTTTGTAGATGTAAAATCACAGACAGAAGCTCTGAATCTGTTGCTGCACTGTTTGTGTTGGTCATCTTCTAGTCCTACATCAGTGATCACAGGATGCTGCCCACAGGTGGCTGTTGGTGGGCTGTTCTCAGTCCAGCAGCTCTGCTGTGTCTGATACACTCATACCTGCACAAAACACACACTAACACTCCATTCACCACCACCATGCCTTTTGTACCACCACCATGTGTGAGCACCGCTGAGAATGACCCACCACCCAAATAATGGCTGCACTGTGGTGGTCCTGTGGTGTAAGTTATACAGCACAGCTGTGTTACTCTCATGTGGAAGATTTTCAGCTCCCTGTCGATGGTTGAGATACTGACTGACTGGATGTTTTCAAAAAGCTGACTTATTACTTGTGGCCTTTATTTTATTATTTTATAAAACATCATTAGTAGAAGCTAATCATCAATTCAGGTTTAAAATCTCTTTTACAGGCTCTGACAACTGGTCAGACCTGACCAAGTTATGAATGCAAAGACTTATGCAGTGAACTAATAACTGGATGTTCTGGTGTGGTATTAAAGTATAACAGAGAAACAGAGTATGATGCGTTATGTTCTACACTAAAAAAAATGATGTGTAAAATTTACTTTAAAAAGTTTCAGAACTTTTTGCATATGCCTTTTTTTAAGTAAATTTAATTTCATGCAAATTTAAGTAACTACAACTCGGATTCAAGACTTAAATGTTTCATAGAGTAAATAAGTGAACTGAACTTCAGTCAATCCTTTCTTTTATTAAATTTTACTTCATTTATTTTGGCTGAATCAATTCTTTCTTTTAGTAAACTTTACTTAATTTCTGCATACAATATTACCTAATTATAATTACTTAATCTATACAATATTATTATATATAATTTTAGTTAACACACTTTCAAATATTTACATAATCTCAAAGATTTCTCACTGTCTCCACATATGGACGGCATGTAATACATTCTTATTAGTATACAACAAATAATGTATTACATGCCATCCATGTGTTGAGACAGTGTAATATGTGTGTTTTAACTAAAAATATTTACATTTCAGGAATTATAATATATTATGTATAATACATTATTTCAGTAATATTGTATAAATGAAGTAATTGTGATTAAGTAACACTGTATGCATAATTTAAGTAAAGTTTACTAAAAGAAAGGATTGACTGAAGTTCAGTTCACTTATTTACTCTGTGTAACATTTAAGTCTTAAAACCGAGTTGAAGTTACTTAAATTTACATTAAATTAAATTTACTTAAAAAAAAGCAAATGCAGAAAGTTGCAAAAAAAGGTTTAAGTAAATTTTACTCATCTTTTTTTTCAGTGTAGCTACAAGTACACTTTAGTGCACTATAGCATAATAGTGCTTAGTATACTTTAATCTACTTCTTTTCACTAGGGGCATATAGATGAGTTCTGACAGCGTTCTCTGAATCTCACCCAGTTAGCGCTTTAGATCAGATTCTATAAGCGAGTGCACTTGTGGGCAGAGCGCTCTGTTTGCCCTTTTGTTGACTATTACGATGTGTGAGGGCATTCTTGATTTATACTGTATATATGACCACTCTGTATCTTTTCTTGTAGTATGTACATGGTCTGTGTGTAGGCTGCGGCACCGGCTGCCCTGCTGCCACTTCATGCTGGTTAGTTATCTTTAGCTGCTTTCATTAAAACTCTCTTCAGCACCACCGCAGTCACAATATGACAAGAGGCCCGTGACATTTCTCTTACAACCAGAGGGTGAGAAATGAGCGGTGTGGGAGGGAGAGAGAGAGAGAGCATGGGAGAGGAAGGAGGCAGAAAGAGGGAGATAAGACAATGGCAAGGAAACGAGAGAGAGAAAGAAAGAGAGTAGGTGGAAACAGTTGAGTGCTATAGCTGAATCTCAAATAATTAGCAAAGAGCCAGCAAATGAGCTTGTCTCTCTCTCTCTCTCTCTCTCTCTCTCTCTCAAGCACTCTCTCGCTCTCTCTCTTTTTCTCTCTCTCTTATTGCTGTGATTTTAATATCATCTTTAACACCTTCACAATGGGTGAGTTATGGAGCATGACAACCACATCCCATAATTACAGCCTCGTCACCACAGCGAGAGCAGAACTAATGATGGCAGAGCAAGTTCTCTCTGTCCCTCTCAACCACCGAGCCCCACCGCCTCCCCCCAACATCCTCTCTCCAGCTAAATTGTCATTTCTCCTCCTTCCTTATTTTCATTCCCAGTCATTTTAACACTACTATAGACATCTAGAGATGCTCACCTTAAAAACACTAGGCTTAACCCTATAAAAGCAAGCCTAATTCTACATTTCAGAGCTGCTCCTAGCACTTTAGATTAGATTAGACTGTTAGACTGATGATCTGAGTAATATCAAGATATACCAAAACAAGCTCAGCCTAATTAAAATAACGTCCAATACACTTTGTATAATTTTCTATATACTAAACAATACAAAGACTTCTTGGATTAAAGGGGGGGTCATGTTTTTGAGTTGGACCAAGGTTCGTGTTTATGAATTGCTACATTATAAACTCTTGATCCAGTTTGTTTTGGTTATATATTGGAATTAATCAAGCACACAAAAAAACCCAACATAATATACCTACTAAATACAGCTCTGGAAATAATTAAGATACCACTTCAGTTTCTGAATCAGTTTATCTGATTTTGCTATTTATAGGTTTATGTTAGAGTAAAATGAACTTTGTTGTTTTATTCTATAAACTACAGACAGCATTTCTCCCAAATTCCAAATAAAAATATTGTAATTTAGAGCATTTATTTGCAGACAATGAGAAATAATTGACATAACAAAAAAAGATGCAGAGCTTTTGAGACCTCAGTTCATACTCTTGTTCATACTCAGTTTAGTTTTAGGAGTTCAGAAATCAGTATTTGGTGGAATAACCCTGGTTTTTAATCACAGTTTTCATGCATCTTGGCATGTTCTCCTCCACCAGTCTTACACACTGCTTTTGGATAACTTCATGTCACTTGCAAAAATTCAAGCAGTTCAGTTTTGTTTGCTGGCTTGTGATCATCCATCTTCCTCTTGATTATATTCCAGAGGTTTTCAATTTGGTCAAATCAAAGAAACTCTTCATTTTTAGCCTGCGTCTCTCTGTACTTGTCACTGATTGGTTAGTGATTGGTAGAGGAGCATGTCTTTTGATATTGTCATGTAGTAAATGCCATGAGTTGTCTTTTCTGTGCAGATTAATAAACAGATTCATTTGGTTACACTATAATGCTAATATTAGGACTGTGCTACCACACAGTAGCTAGATAGATATATAGATCATACGAATATGGAAGCGAATCAAACTGAATGCAAGAAGCAAGACAGAAATGGCTGGAAAGAGAGAAAAGTGACAGAAAGAGAAAAACATACAGATGAGGCACACTATGTACTATTACTATTAAACATGTAGTTTCTTCTTTTTTATTTATTCATTTTTTTTATTTTTGCCAAATTGTTAATTTAACAAAATTAATTTTAGAGACAGACATCTGCATAGTGTTCTCTAATGAACACACTGAGTGATTAATGTTTTGATGCAGAAAGCATTCAGGAGTCTGTATGCTTCATTGGAGATCTCCAAATATGAAGCCGGGCTATTTGCACATGCGAGTGATAGCTAATCACTCAGTTTACCGAGCTGAAGAATCTGAGGAGGAATATTCTTCATCCCACACACACACACACACACACACACAAAAGAAAGAAAGAGAAAAAAGCTTGGATGCTGTGTGCATGTACATTGTGTATCTGTTGTGTTAAAGTAATGCATAGATTTAGACTTTTAGTTACTTTTACTTAATTTCTGCACACAATTTTACCTAATTACAAATAATTTATGATACATAATATATTATACTTCCTTAAATGTAAATATTTTTAGTCAAAGACATAGAGTGTGTGAGCTAAGCTTAGCAAAGGTTCACTAATGATAATGTGCTTTAACCAGTGTCCATATTATTGTCCAGAGACCCTACAAACTTTCTCTACACCACCTCTCTCTCTCTATATATATATATATATCTCTTACTCTCTCTTACTCTAGAAGCCACTTTAACTTTCATGTGTACTTTTTCTATGTCTCGGCTGCTTGTCACTTTATTTCAACGTGTAGGGCATCTCAATAATGCACAACAGCCATGACTTACACTGCGCGACCTGTCAGCCTGAGAATGATGCTGAAAGGGAAGCGCTAAAATGATGTGTATACACATTCAAAGAATACACACACACATTAAAAAATACTCCAGTATTTCAATATAATCTCCAGTTACTGCATTCAGATTGTAGTATTAAAAGCACATATAATTATTTAAATGCTTTTCAGCCTTCAGCACCCACCCACTGACTACAACTGTGTTTTCAGTTACTCTCTCAGCGCACAGGAAACATAAATAAATAAATGCTGCTAATAACTATATAATGACTGAATACTACAGAGATTAGCCCTTCAAATGTTTTTTTTTTAAACTGAGGAAAATCAAATAAATTAAAGCACATACATAATTAATATAAATATAAACATGCCAGTCAGAATACTATGACGACCTCTTTGTTTCTATAGTTATTGTTCATAATTTTAACTCCACCTATCGCATCGAAGTACTTTGTAGTTCTAGAGTTACTGAATGTAGTCCATCTGTTTCTCTGCATACTTTATTATTATCTACTTTATTATTCCTCACAGTTTGAAAAGAGGCAGTGGCTGACTTCACATGTATCAGAGGAGGCATGTTATAGTCTTCACCCTCCTGGTGTCGGGGCATCACTAGTAATAGGGGGAGGCAAAATTGGTCGTGTAAATTGGACAAAAAAATGGAAAGTAATAAGAAAAAAAGGTGCAATCTTTTGTTGGAAGTTTTTGATACTTATTAGTTTGTCCATATAAAATATTTAGTAGCAAATAGGAGATAGGACTGAATTTCAGGCATAGTAAAAAGCAGATGTCCCACACAGACTCACATTACATCAAGTCAGGAAGTGTGACAGCAATAGTGTGACAACAATTAGTGCTGGGGTGCCTGACACATCCTGGGGGGTAGAAGCTTAGTTAATGACCTAACGACCTGACTTTTGTTCAAATCAAGTTTGTATGTGTTTACCATGTGTATGCGTAAGACCATATGTTTCTTATGTGTGTGCGTCCCCTGAATATAAGCCTGGTCCAGAGTTATCAAAGGGAGTTATCAAAGCTCCTTCCTACCTGCACTCACTCCTGAAGGCTTACTCTACCTCCCAGCCGCTGCGCTCCTCCAGTGAACGTCGTCTCGCTTTACCAAACAAACACTCACACAAAGCAATCCAGACTGTTCTCATACAGAGTTCCCCAATGGTGGAACAAACTACCTTCCACTACCAGATCAGGAGAATCTCTCGCTATCTTTAATAAACTCCTGAAGACAGAGCTCTTCAAAGAGCACTTACTCTCCTAACACCTCTAACTAACTATCTTCCACTACCAGATCAGGAGAATCTCTCGCTATCTTTAATAAACTCCTGAAGACAGAGCTCTTCAAAGAGCACTTACTCTCCTAACACCTCTAACTAACTATCTTCCACTACCAGATCAGGAGAATCTCTCACTATCTTTAAGAAACTCCTGAAGACAGAGCTCTTCAAAGAGCACTTACTCTCCTAACACCTCTAACACACTAACAACTTCTAACCTCATTTCCTTCTTCCCCTCCTCTACTCCTCTATCCCATTATTTACCTTCGACCTCCTTTAGGCCCATTCTAAATATGTTTTTACCTTTAACTTCTATTACTTTTGTACTTCATTATTGTAAGTCGCTTTGGACAAAAACGTCTGCTAAATGTAATGTAATGTAATGGGATTTTGACTCTGACAGCCGGCCGAGAGGGAACGAACCGAATAAACCTGCTTTTCTCTGAAACTGAACTCAGAAGTATTTGTTTTGCTTGATAAAGCCACACTGGTAAGGACATGGGCAAAAGAAAAGCCAACACTTTTCTTTAGAGAAATTACAGATGAAGCCAGAGAGCGGTGAGTACCATTTCCTACACCTTCAAAAGACTCTTGGAAACTGAAGAAAACTGCTACAGGAAGAGTCAGGTCTGGCTGATCCACATGGCCAAACCTTTAACTCAGCTTAGTATGGGGCGCAGAGTGGTCCAGCGGTCTAAAGCACTGCCACTATGAGCAGGAGGTCGCAGGTTCGAACCCCCGCTCATGCAGCTTTGCCATCGAGCTGCCGGCGCTCAGAGGGAGCAACATTGGCCCTGCTCCCTCCGGGTGGGTAAATGGCGCTCTCTTCCCACATCACTCCTAGGGTGATGTCTGTAGCACAGGACATCTGTGAGCTGATGTATCGGAACCGAGCCGCTGCTCTTTCCTCCGAGAGCGTGTTCCAAAACTTTTGACTGGTATTGTACATCCTGCGAACATACTGAGAGTGGAGAGGGCTGCGAGAAAAACAGAGAAGTGTGCTGACAGCAGAACTCAGCATGATGGTTCAGCAGGCCTACCCAACATTCAAATCTGTACGAGGAGAACCTGCAGTGGATGGGTTTTGAATACTCTGCTACCAGAGAAATTTAGGCAGCAGATACAACTCGCTGTGCTGACTAACATCTACATGACTGCCATCACAGAACTCATCCTCAGTGGGAAGACTCTGTGGCGAATGACACGCTACTACAAGGCAGAGGTTCTCTGTAAAAAAAAGGCAACATGCCAAGCAGCCCCCGAATGAACCATGGTTGAGGGAGCTGGTTTTCTTGCAGTATATAAAGAGAGAGGAACCTACGTCAGACAGTGGGATGGACCTGAAAGGGCAGTTGTGGACCGTGGATGAAGTGCAGTGTAGGGGGAAACGGCTGACTGCCCATGTTGACACTGGCTCATCAGTATTGCTGTTGCGACCGGATATGATCTGTCACACTGCAAATGGCACGGTGGAAGTCTGGAACACATCCACCCATCTGACTGAAGTCTGTCACCAGCAGCCAAGTGGCCATGTGAGATAGGAAGCAGCTTTCATTTGTGGTGTGGGGCTGAGCTAAATGTCTGAATCCTGGATTTCTCTCACACAAAATGTGTGCATTTCTTAGCAAAAATCACTCTGTAATGGTGTAGAAGTGTATCTTGCACTGGTATGAGTGTAATGAATCAGACACAGCAGTGCTGCTGGAGTTTTTAAACACCATGAGCCCTATTTTAGAAATCTATAGCACACCGGTCAGTTGGTCCTTGGTATTGTGAGGGTGCATAAATTACGCCTTGGGCAACTCGAAACGTGCAAAAGTCGTGTACCAATTATCTTAATTTATCATGGGTGTGTTTTGGACGTAACATGAAATAAACCAATCAGTGTCACTTGCCTTTCCCTTTAAGAGGCAGGTGCACTCTGACTTTGGCGAGTTGGTATTTTAACAATGCAGCGCTTTGTGTGCCTCAGCAGAGGATACTGTCAAAATAGCAAGGTCACTTCCAGACCTCCAACGCTATTATGATGGGTGGGGCAGCAAGGCGTGAAAATAGACTTGTTGATGGATTGCAAGATAGCAATGAGCATCTCGATGCATCTTGAGTAAGATAGGGCCCTATGTCCTCCCTGTTAGACACTACTCCACCTTGCAGATATAAAGTAGTATAAAGGCAGAAGCTCATCTGTTTGTGCTGGTCACCAAGTTTAATTAACATATGCATGCTACTGCATTTCATGCTTAAAGGTCACGCTCTTTATGATGTATCTTTAAGCAGTGCTTTATAAGCTGCAGCCTGTGCTCTGTGGTTCTGTCAACAACTAGCATAATGAAGTGGCTCTTACCACAGGCAGACGTCACAGCATCAGATGCTTCATACATTTAATGCACACATCAAACAAGCTTCCCTTTGATTCTCCTGCAAAACAACAGTGACAGTACAAAACTGAAGCAGTGACATGGAACGAATAGAAGCAAGCTAATCAGGACTCTGACACTTTAGACATCATATCTCTAAAACGAGTAGAAAGATTAAATAAATGTATAAATGTTACATTTCTAAAGACATTTTAAAGACAAATTAAAACAATTTTTTTTATTATGTACTGAAAATTGCATATATACACTTCAGATCATACCTGCGGGAAGTAGGGGCACTGGGGGAGTTGCATCACACCCTGATGGCAAGATTTTGAGTTTAAAAAATCCTGGAAGAAATAAAAAGAAAGTACAAGAAAACAAAAAACCAACTAAAATGACATTGATATTGACAATCATTTTAAACTCATTTTAGTCTCTAGCCACTTTCAGACAGCCTGCCAACGTTTTAGCTGATTTAAGTTTTTTTATGATATTTGATATGTTTTTAGTTTTTTATTTTTGTATTTTTAGTTAACTTTTTAGTTTTTAATCTTGGTTTGTTTAAGTTTTTTTTTTTACATTTCTTTTTTGTTTCTTTCTGTTCTTTTATTGTTTTTAAGTTATTGCTTATTTATATTTTACTTTTTTTATGTGTTTATTTTATTCATCTGTAGTTGAATTTTAATTAGTTCTATTACCTTTGATCTTTTTTTACCTATGAGTTTATGATTCCGTCTCTTATAATCTTATTTTTACCTTATTTGTTTTTATCTTTATAATTTTTTTAAAATCTTACATATTTTATTAAAATTCTGTTTTTACTTATTTATTTATGTAGTGGTTTTTTTTGTCAATCCCTTCCCTATGTAATTGCTCGTCTACAATGTAAATGAGGGCCACCCTCAATGTACTCTGAGTTTAAATAAAGGTTGGTTGACTGATTGATTGATTGATTGACAATAATCTTTTTTTTCCAATCCATATTAAAACATCAGTCCTCTGCACACACTCTGCTCCAGGATCTACAGTATCTGATCTCTGACACTAAAATTTATTTTAAATAAAAATGTTCTTTCTTTCCAACTCAGTTTGAAACTAAAGCTAGCAGAGCATTCTCTCTCATACATCGTAAACAGCCCTGCAGCTCCACACCTCTACCCAGAGTGCACAGCACAGCAGCCCAAATGACGGGAAACAAACGCAGCACTTCTTTTTTTTTACAGCAACTAATAGTGTCAACTAGTGTGATCTAGCCTAAACCCTGCAGATTACTGCTGAAAGCTGAGCTAATGATCTACAGCAGATGCCCCGGTAACAAGGCCGTTTGTGTGGGAGAAACGTCCGCTTGACTTCAGAATCGATCTGTACCCTGCGAGCGCTGCGAGCTGCTTCAGTGTATGTTTACCCACGGATGAGCATATCAGGCTTGGGTAAACACGCTGCACATAAGTTGCTTTCCAGAACACATTTGAAGATCAAATTCTCCAGGTTTTTCGAGGCTTAACAATAGACTCTGTGTGACGCGTCAACCCAGCAGTGGATAAGTGGCGAGAGACTGCACGCGGAGCACTTTGCGCAATTAAACAACCCATTTACACTCAAAGAGCAATCCAGAAATTTGGCTGCGATTATTTGAATCAATTACAAAAAAAAAAAAAAAACCTCTCAGGTAGGGAAGTATGGCAGCTCTCACAAAACCAAAAATTCGGCCCAATGGGATGTCCAATTGCAATTACGTGTGCAGAGCTGCGATAAAGGATTCCGCAACGGAAAAACAAAACACCTACCGAGATGAAACAAGTCCACTCACATTGTTCTTCCAAATTCATGAAGGGTATATTAAATACTCGCATCATTTAGAGATAGCAGGAAGGTTACTATCTTAGTCCCGCGGCCTCATCTCTCACCCGATCCTGAATTAATGATCTGAGTTCAGATGGCAGCAGTGCAATACGAATATGCTGCATTGTTAACCCAGTGAATGTGATTGAATCTGACAATATGAAAAACAGGTAAGAGACAGAGAGAGACTGTGTAGCCTCAATTTATCACAGTCTTAAAACTAAAACTACTGCCTGTGTTTTACACAGTTAGACTCATAGAGTACAAAGGTATGGAATAATAATCATAGTAACAAAAAATTATAATAATCTCCCTCTCTCTCTTTAAACATATCTTTCTTGCTGTGATGAAATAAAAAACAAATGAAAGTTGTACTGCAAGGAAGCTTTCCTTTCATTTTCCGTTTTCCCATAAATCAGGCACAATGTAAATGAAGGATCATTAATCATGACATAGTTTTGCAGATCTAGGCCTCATAATGAAGCCTTATTTTAGTAGATTATGAGTAGATTATGCTAATTGTTATATTTCCATATTAGCATATGCCAGAATACTTGGTGAAGGCTTTTTGTGCCCATCTAACGCCCCAACCCATTCACTGTACTCTGTTTAGTCTCTGTGCAGTTCTTACTAGTTGTATAGTCTATTGTATAACGTTTTTTGTTGGAACTATTGACTGTGCTGCATTTATTGCTGGGATTTTTAATGCTGATTTTAAATCTGATCTTTAAAGGGTCGGTGTGGCTGCAGGTTTTTTGTATTCTAAACAACGAGCAGCTAAACTGATTCCATTTGTTTAATCAGTATTAGTTGGTCAGTCTTTAAACTATTGATCACATGTGTTTTTACTGGTCTGGAATATAAACCTATAGGCTCACCACCAACACTCTTTAAGGATAAGGTTTGGGTGGCACAGTGGCGCAGTGGGTAGCACTTCCGCCTCACAGCAAGACGGCCTGGGTTCGATTCCCGGCTGGGGCAACCCGGGTCTTTCTGTGTGGAGTTTGCACGTTCTCCCTGTGTCTGCGTGGGTTTCCTCCGGGTTCCTCCGGTTTCCTCCCACAGTCCAAAGACGGCACGTTCAGGCTAATTGGAACTTGATTGAAATTGCCCCTACGTGTGAGTGTGTGAGTGAATGTGTCTGTTTGTCTGTCTGTGTCCGTCTGCCCTGCGATGGATTGGCGGCCTGTCCAGGGTGTATCCTGCCTTCCGCCCGATGCCTGCTGGGATAGGCTCCAGCCCCCCCCACACACCCCCCCCCCCCCCGTGACCCTTCACGGATTAAGCGGTTGACGATGAGATGAGATGAGACGTATAGACATACAGTGGCTTGCAAAAGTATTCATACCCCTTAAACTTTTCCACATTTTAAAAACCTGAAACCCACCTTGCCCATTTACACCATTGTACGCCACACATAAAAATGTTGGATGTATTATTTTTTTCCCATAATAAACACACAATAAAGGACAAAATCCTTGAGAAACTTTTGGAGTGTCTATAATCTGAAACTGTGAAGGATCCTTTTAAAGTGTTTTAACCCCGCATGCTCTGTGACTTTTTTTACACCCTAAGAATTGCTAAAAGCCAGAAACCACTGGTTGGTCTGTGTAGTTAAAAATTTTGAGGAACATTCAAGAAAAGGTTCTTAGAAGAAGCCATTTTAAGGATGAAAGCCTTTGCTAAAAGCTAAGTATTATTCCAGTGAGACAAAGTCAAGATGTTCCACATTGTTGGATCCAATTATAGAGTCCTAAAGATCCTCCGGGCACCTTAATTCAGATGAATCTAGGGGACCAGATTTCAAAGTAAGGAACATTTAAGTTATTGGAATAACCTAGAGGTTCTTCAAGAACAACTCATTCATTACAGTATGGGATATATTACCCCACTATTATTATGATCAATTCTTCTGACATATATTATGCCAATTTTGTTCCAATGCAGACAAAAAGAGATAAATGTTAATACATATTTAATCGTAGCTGCAATCTACACTTTATCCCTTTGTTAATATTGCTCAATTGGTGTGTGTTTGTATGTTTATGAGACATAGAGAGAGAGAGAGAGAGAGAGAGAATAAAAACAACTAAAAAAAGACAAATATCTTGCATCAAAGCAATGCTGTGAGTAATTGTCCTCATGAGATTAATTTTACCTTTGTTAAATCCACTGTTACAGTAAATCTTACCCGTAAGCAAGTAAAGATCTACTTTAAATACTCTGCTCACTAAAAGCCTGGTATGATTCATATGCATGAAATCTGTGATTAAAAACCAGGATTATTCCACCAAATATTGATTTCTGAACTCTTAAAACTTTATGAATATAAACTTGTTTTCTTTGCATTATTTGAGGTCTAAAAGCTCGGCATCTGTTTTATTTTTTCTTTGTTGTTTCTAGAATAAAACAACAATGTTAATTTTACTCAAATATATACCAATAAATAGCAAAATCAGAGAAACTCAGAGATTCAGAAACTGAAGTAATCTATTTTGCAGAGCAGTATATATACCGTATTTTTCCGGCTATATGGCACACTTTAAATTCTTAAATTTTCCTAAAATCTACAGTAAATATTAATTTTAACAGTTAGGTTTTAAGGAGCAGTAAAGCCACTCCGCTGAAGTACAGCGTTAGCCTCTAACCGCAGCGCTAGCTCTTTCACCATTAAGAGGTGAGTATATTGGATTGTAGTCTGCGTGTTTGCCTTGTTTAATCAAGCCACATGGGACCTAACACTTTAGGTTCCTCAGTCTAGGGCTATTAGGCAGCATTTATGTCCCGCTAGCGCTGTGGTTAGCAGCTAATGCTGCTGCACTCAACTTTAGTGCTGGAGACATTTCACTGAAAACTCAGCCTTAGACAAAATATTGGTAATCTGAGCTTACTTTAAATAAAAGGAAGTGCTTTATTAATCATAATAAACAGATTTCAGGAGAGAAATCTGTGTAGATTAACATTCACAACTCGTTTGACCTGCAAACTAGCTTAAAATTACAGTTTTGTTTACCTAGGTGCTTCTGCCAGCTTCCACATTAGAAAGGAAACATGGCGACACCCTTGCTCACTTCGATGAAGGCATCCTTACTACTGTCACTTAATGCACCAGACGTTCATAGATAGTGCACCTTATAGTCCATAAAATATGGTGTATGTGTTTATTTTCTTGTGACATGGTGTTTACATACAGTATATTGCAGTTTCTACAGCACACAAAGCTTTTTTTTTTTTCTCAGTTGGGTTTCCCTACACAAATTAGGCTTGTATTAATGTTGTTTTTCACATTAATATTGCACATTATTTGGTTTATTTAAAGTCATTTTTCAAAAGAATGTAATCATAAAAGCAAAAAAGAGTCAAAGTGAAATAACACGATCTTCCCTCGGTGTGGCTAATGATGAAACTAAGCACGCAGGCCAACGAACAAGCAACTTTATTTAATGAGCGTTTCTGAACATGCCGCCCACTATAGAGGCTTAAGAGGAATATTTACCGTGTTGTGCATGCAGACACAGCGGCGAAATCCAGATCAGCCGTGATGCAATGTTTTTGTGCCCTCGGAGAGTCACGACGTTCTGACAAGCATTTCATTACGGATTTTTTATTTAAAGGATTTATTTATTCTATTTAGTGCAACGCGCTGAATTTCAATACCTCTAATAAGTGACTGACGGCTGGCCCTGACGAGAAACTCCGCATAAAGTTTCTCCTCGACGCCCTGCTGAAATATCATGGCAATCTTCTCTAAATGATGAGCCACATTACCATTCGTTTCCAGAACTGTCCATCTGCTCTCATTAACATCTAGCTCTCGACAGCACTGAAAAAGACACACGTCTGACGTAAGTGGGAGCATTACATTACATTACATTACATTACTGTTGCCACTGTCCTCATCTGATCTGGACTAAGTCCTCACCAGTCCTCGCATGAAGTTGTCTCCTTCCTCTCTGTTCTTTTTTGCGCATCGTTGCATGCTAGACCACCATGGGACCCAACTTGAAGAACACGTATTGACGTTTTCTCTGCCTAAAACAGACCCCAGAATGCAGATGAGTTGTGTGTGTTTGATGGAACTGAATTTCTTAGCAGATTTCACAAAATAATTTAAATGGGTTCGCAGGCTATCCTCAAGCAAAAGTCATTTCTGATCTAATTTACAAGTCTTATTTTACGTTGCTTGTGAGGGTTCAGTATATGTAGCCTATCCCAAGTAACTGGTAATAGCTCCAGCTGTGGCTTTCTCTTGATGAAGCACAATGGCTGAATCTGTTTTTACAAGTCTCCCTGTGCACATGAAATATTCCCAATTACAAAATAGTATTTTTTTATATTACACTGTTATATCCCAGCCTGGCTGCACTGACGTAACGTTTATTACCCTTATCACAGGAGAGCAGTGAAGAGATTTTCCCAGTTCGTGCGTTAGCCTGGTCTGCGCGCGGAATGAAGCATTAGCATGGCGCGGCTAAAGGCCTCCTTATCAGCGCTCATCCCTCGCTGATTTCAGCTTCCTGCAGCTTTATTCCCCTCCACTGGCTAAGTAAATGCTAATGCTAATTCACCGAGTGCCGCTGGTGTGGCTTTGTGGACGTGGCGGCCACTGTGTTTAATTAGCCTCTCACATAGGTTTGTTGTGTGTAAGCTAATAATATGCTAAGCTGCTCTCTTAAAAAAAAAAGTTTTCCTCGGTTAGTGGCTGCACACAGAAAGCTTCCTTAATTAGTTTCGCTGGAATTAATCAATGCTCTCTCTCCAGTAGCCTGGTGGCTAATGCGAACGCCTGCGGGTCTGAGGTCAGTGCTTTGCGCTGATTTTTCAATTGTTTTCGTAAGTGTACCCATGTGTGTCAAGTAAGTTTATAAGCCCTTTGGTAGACTTATACACACACACACACACACACACACACACTTATGCTGCTTTTAAGTGCAAGTGGGGTGATAGTTTTCTCCAAGGGGAAACCGCCATCCTTTAAACGATGTTCACATTTATGTTTATGTGGGAGGTAAACAAAACAAAAGCTTGTGAATTGGTTGCTGTAGTTTATTCGTTCATATTTAACTGTCAGCAACACTTTGTATCATGATTCTCAGCCATGATAAAAAAAAAACGGAATATGTCATAATACATCCCTGAGTGGTGGTCATGCGTTGCCTCCCCTGTGTACATTAAAAATGAGACCACATGCGCTATTATCCTCCATAATAACACACTACAAACAACACAGCCAGAAAAAAAAAATGGCTATCATTAGAGCACATCTTCCGCCTCTCCCCAACACATCCGATGAAACTAATGAACTAATTAAGAAGCTCTTTATGAGGTGAACTGGGTGTGTTATGGTTCTTTCCCACCGGGCAGTGCAGTTCCGCCGGCATTGGCTGCCTCCGATATGGAGACAAATTACTGCCAAATTGAAAATCAATCACTACAGTGGAGAAAATGTAAAATGCAATGCACACAATGCCTTTCTCTTCAATAGCAATATGCAGAAATTGTGCCAAAATAAAGAGCAAAACAATTGAACTATATTTCAGAAATGTTCCAATCACGTCCATGGTCACAGGTGTATAAAACACAGCTCCTAGGCCTGCAGACTGCTTCTACAAAAGATTAGTGAAGAATGGGTCACTTTCAGGATCTCAGTGGATTAACTTACATTTTTCAGATTATCAAACAAACTTTATTATCAAACATAAATGTTTTAATTAAATGACGATTTTATTTAATAAGGGAAAAGAAATATCCAAACCAAAAGTGTTTGCCCCCCCATAAATTAACTTTGATTAATCACACTTTTTGAAAAGCTGAGCCACAACCAGGCCTGATTACTGCCAGATATATGTAAAATCAAGAGATCCCTTTAAAAGAACCTTCCTAACAACATGAAGCAGCTAAAAGATCTCAAAAAGCAACACATTATGCCACAAACTGAAGAAATTCAAAAACAGATGAAAAAACTAAATCATTGATTATCTATCAGTCTGGAAAAGGATACAAAGTAATTTCCAAAGCTTTGGGACTCCAGTGAACCACAGTGAGAGCTATTATTCACTAATGGAGAAAACATAACATACTGATGAACATTCACAGGAGTGACCAGCCAACCGAAATTACTCCAAAAGGGCATGGACAACTCATCCAGGAGGTCACAAAAGAACCTAGAACAACATTTAAAGAACAGCAGGTCTCACTTGACTCAGTTAATGATTCAATAATAAGAAAGAGAATGATCGAAAATGGTGTCCATGAGTTCCAAGACAAAAACCACTGCTGACCAAAAAGACTCATTTCACATTTGCCAAGAAACATCTTGATACTCCCCAGGACTTTGGGTAAATATTCTTTGGACTGATGAGACAAAAGTGGAACTTTGTGGAAGGTGTTTATCTCGTTACATCTGGTGTAAATCTAAAACATAATTTAAGCAAAAGAACATCATATTGAATGTAAAACATGGTGGTGGTAGTGTAATGGCCTGGGGCTGCTTTGCTGCTTCAGGGTCTGGACAAGTTTCTGTAATAGATAGAAACCAGGAATTCTGCTGTTTACCAGACAATCCTGAAGAAGAATATCCAGCCATCTGTGTGTGACCTCAAGCTCAGGTGTACTTGGGTTCTGCAACATGACAATGATCCAAATCACAAAACCAGGTCCAACTCTGAACAGCTTAAAATAAAGGCCTAGTCAAAGTCTGATTGGGATGCTGTGGCATGATCTTAAAGAGGTGATTCATGCTCGAAAACTCTCAGGTGACACAACCAAGTTATTAGGTTTAGGGTGCACTTTTTTATACAGGGCTAGATTGGTTTGGATATTTTTTTACTTTAATAAATAAAATTATAATTAAAAAAATACTTTTTTTGTTTACTTAGGTTATCTTTGTCTGATTTTAAAGTTTTATTGATAATCAGAAAATATCTGTAAGACAAAAAAGAAAAAAAAATGAATAAATATGTAGATGGACAAATACTTTTTTACGCCACTGTAAATATATGACTCGCGTCTGGCCACTGGCCTGGTAGACAGAAAGCAGCAGAGAGAGACATAAACATAGGGATTTAATGAACTCAATACATACCTTTATTTGCCAAAGTTGCCCTCCACCATGCACCCCCAAACAAACTTATATGAGAGGTGGGGCTTATACTAGAGGGTGGGGCTCACTTCTCTCGCCTCGCCCCATATGACAATATAGATATGTGGAGTATTGGGGGGGGGGGGGGGGGGGGGGTTAATTAAGGAGTTTTATGTGAGATGTTTGAATTGTGTTTGAGTTCTGTCAGTTGCACTGGTGGTGAGTGATTCACCCTTGTGATGTTGGGGTGGAGGGTGAATAAGACCTGTGTGAATATGACCTGACCTTTATTATAGACTATAAACTCACCTTAACAGTTCCAGATATCAAGAGCTTCAAGGGAACATGGTAAAAATACGGACCTCTGGTATGACAACTGGCTACAGTATATCTACTGTCCAAGGAAGGCTTTCTAATAGGTTTGGGGGCATTACATACAGGATTGGTTTTATTGCATCGACAAAGACATGGCTCTCCAAATAATATCAAAGTACTGGTTGGAGCACCAACATCATTTTGAGGAAATCAGCTCCACAGCCTCACAGCTTAAATACACTTCTAGCCCATGCCTGGCATTAGAAATGGTGCCAACTATTCTTATGGTATTGGAAGAACTTCTCCACAGGGACTACGTATGTGTCAGTAATCGGTGCAATGTAAAGTCGCTGAATATAATCAAATATAGTGTATATCACTTGAGGCTTAGCCTAGGGTAAAGAGATGAAGGAAATGTATTGTGTTTTATGCAGATGGAATGACGGTTAAGTGACTAGTGTAACCCGAACAAACCTATCCAGTGTGTTTTCAGATGTTGAAAGGAGTTTAAAGGAGGAAAATCAAGTGTCTTTACTTTTTTCTCCCACATTTTTTGCACAAGCCAAACACATATTATGATGCTCCCACCAAAGCTATGCTACGCTGCTTTGTTTACCCTTGGAGCCACTCACCAATATCATGCTTGAGCTAGATGTTGTGATGCATGACAAGAAACAGGTTGTGTCCCAAATAAAGTAAAGTAAGTTTCCCTAAGAAACACATGGTGCCTACATAATTGAAAGACATTGTCTGTCATTGTCCAAGACGAGTTAACAGACAAAAAAAACACACACACACGAGGATTTGCATTTTAAAAACTCTGAATTCATGTTACAACCACTTCAAAATACAATCTGTTCAGCTGCATCGCATTCTGCTGTGTGACACTGTGAGAGAAAATAATGCCATCTACACGCTTGTGTTTTGACAAGAGCAGTGTGGAAGTAATGTCACAATGAAATGAATTCACTGTCCAAGCACAATCAAGTTGTCCTTTCTAACCAAAATAGAGATTTAAAATAGGAACTTATGATTAGTTGTAGGAGTATGTATCAAGTAAAAACAAGTCATATCTATGTTGAATCAGACAGAGACTACTGAGGAAAGTTCATTCTAGGAAAGTTTCGCACTACACACTAATACTCTAAGGTATTGTGGCGGCACCAAGTATGGGGGATTTAGGAGCTCACGGTGGAGCAATCCGCTGCCTTTGCCTTTGTTTACTCTGTTAATTAAGGGCTTTTATGTTGAAGCTAATTCTTGTGGCTGCATGTGTGTGTGTGTGCGTATGAGTGTTTGTTTAAATAAGTTCTGTTTTGTTCTTAGTTCAGTTGGTGGTAATTGATTCACCATTCTGATGTTGGGGTGGAGGGTGGATAAGAGCTCCACTGGTGGAGCCAGCATGTGCTAACTGATACTATGGCCTGGCCTTCAGAGTAAACACTATAAACTAACCTAAGCAATGCAGGTTTGGTAGGTTAGTGTACAAGCTACCATCCTTTTTGTTCCAGATATATGGAGTTTCGAGAAAAAATACTGACCTATGGTATGGGAGGAGTGGGGTTGGTGGGTAGAAATGGTCTCCTCTTAACAAAAAATGTATAAAACTGACTTAATTTAGAGACTATTTTAGAGACAGATACATCAAATTAAAAAGTTCTCATTTAACTAGTCCATATTTTCATCAGCCTGTTTGTAAACCCATTATGCCAAAGTTAATGAAATTATTGTGACTGAATTTATCACCATCATTGACTTCATGGGTGCATTTTACTTTTTATTTTGTGTATTCTTTTTTATTAATTTATTGTACTTTTAAAAATAAGAGTATTCATAATTTCACAGTACTGAAAAAATGTGACATCATCTCTTACGGTTTCGAGCAGCCTCGCATGTGGTGAGTTATTGTAGGCATTGTGTAGAGGACCTGTTTTGCGTATTTTCTTTCAGTTCATTGGAATGGATGCTTTTGCGGTGTGACAGAAACAGTGCTGGGGAACAATTTTTAGGTTAAATGTGGGGGGTCCAAACAAACAATTCTGAAATGTGAAGAAGAGTGAGAGTTCTAATTAAAATTGAGAAGATTCAGAGCGCTGAGTGGTCCAGCAATCTAATGTGCTGCCACTATGAGCAGGAGGTCACGTGTTCGAATCCTGTTCATGTAGCTCTGCCATCAGCTGCCGCCGCCCAGAGGGAGCAAAACTGGCCTTGATCCCTCCAGGTGGGTAGATGGCGCTCTCTCTCCATCACACTGAAAGGCTCTGAAAGGCACTGGGCAGCACGAGGTGTGTGTGAGCAGATGTATCAGAACCTAGGCATTGCTCAGGCAATGATGCATCAGCAGCAGCTCGAAAAAAGGGGTGACTTCACACGTGTCGGAGGAGGCATGTGCTCGCCCGCACCCTGCTAGGGTCGAAGGCGCCACTGGGAATGAGGACGCACAAAGGGGTGGGACAATTGGATAGGCAAATTGGGGGAAAAAATATAAAATAAATATTAAAAAAACTAGCTAGATTCATCCTTTTGAAAGGAGACTGCACCATAATGCACATTGTTAAAAATAAGTTTCTGCATGCTCAGTGCAATTACACATTCTCACCAGAGAGGTCTCTAAATCTCCACAACATACAGAAGCGTGTGGAATTATGTGCTTCACTTTTAACCAGCAAAACAATTATCTATGAAAACAAATGAAATGGATGTGGGTGGATGGATTTTAAAAGGACAGTTAATCGGCTCTCTGTTCTTCTGTAAATGTTCCCATAAAACTCTTTTAATAAAAACTTCATTTGGTTGAGCAGTGAAATAGTTTTTTACCTGCTCATTCTCATACCTGCTTATTCTGTCAAATAATTAATTCTGTTAATTTCCATTATAACAGTTTTCAGATGTCATGTGTTGTATTTACGTAGATACTAATGGAATAGTTTAAGGCAAATGAGTAACATTTTGTCTTATTTCTCTAGATTAGCTTATAAAGTGAAAGTGATTCATCTTCAGTTCATTTAAAAAAAGCCAAACTGTTCTTTAATCATGTCTAAGGTTAACAACTAAGTGATCGTATTGGATAACATTATCCCTGTACAGTGTCTTAATATTGCAGTAAACAACAGATGCTTTCAGTAGTAATTTTATATTTATTATATCTCTGTTAATGGATCTGCAATCTGAATCCCTTATTGCTCATGTTTTCCATTAATAACCTGCAAACATATTCTCAAGCTCTTGCATTAATTTCTGAATACCTAAACAGATATTAGAAAACACATATGGAAAATGTAAAGATAAATTCTGGTCCTGTGTTTTATACCTAGGGACATATTTACACACACTTCACACTGTCTGTTGATGTGTTGCTCCCTCTGGATGGATAACTGGAATCTGCTCAGTGGCAATAGGAAGTGGTTTGAAGTAGACTAAACCAAAACAATGCGGTTAATGATGAAGTTCTAGTTTCTTTTGGAGCTGTAGAACCAAACATCTTCAAGTGTTACATAAACAGATCACTAATAGTTGTCCTTTGCAATTAGATTAAACTGCACTGCATCGATGTATCGTACCAGTCAGCCAAAAAAATGTCTTTTTTAAATTGTTAATTTAATATTGAAGACATTAAAACTATGTAGGAACACATGTAGATTTTTCAGCAAACAAAAAGTGCACTTTAGATACTTCTAAGTAGCCCATTTATCTTTAAGGACAGATCTACACACTCTTGGTGTTTTAATCTCAGTGTCTTCATCAAGGAGAGTCACCTGGAATAGTTTTCTCAGCGTCTTGAAGGAAGGAGTTCCTGGAGGTGCTGAACAACAGTTGTTGTTTTTTCTTCATGCTGTGAAGCTTCAGCTCATCCCAAATCACCTGAAATCACCATCTCAGTTTAACAGGTTTAGATCAGGGGATTGTGGAGGACAAACACGTTTTTGTTTACTCTGTTCTACCATATATGTCCCTTAATTGTTTTTATGTCTTTAATAGGGGTCATGTTCCTGCAGAAATCTATCATTAGTGCATATCCTCTGTTGATCCTGCTGTATACCTGAGGTTAGTCAGGTACATGCCAAGAGGAGAGAGAGCGCACTATAAAAAAATACAACCCAGTGTTCAAATGAGTGTTCATACATCACCTCAGAGTCACACACACTGAAAAAGGAACAGAGGAGCAAAAAAAACCTTTCTGTTCCATTACTGCTGCCTAGGCCAGTAAAATCCAATCAGACTCTTCAGAAATATGGAGAAAGCTAACCTGTTTCTCAGCATCTTCATACATTTACTTCTACATCTACATCTACTACAATAGAATAAATAAATAAATAATAACCTAAGTAATAACCTAAGTAATAACCTAACAATAAAAAAATCTGAATGTCATACTTCTCTACTCTAGAAAGCTGCTTTAAATCCTCCTCAAATGGACAGACTGGCCCAGGGGGTGGTCTGTCAGGGGGATGCTAACATATGGACACTTTGAATAGGTTAGTTAGAAGCTTGCTTCAAAAGATTACAATTTGGTCACATTTGGTCAAAGAGAGAATACCTAGAGAGAGCCCTCCTGCAGAGCCCATCTCCTCTCTCTCTCTCTCTCTCTCTCTCTCTCTCTCTCTCTCTCTCTCTCTCTCTCTCTCTCTCTCTCTCTCTCTTTTATTCTTACTCCTTTTCTTATTTTGTATGTACTAGCACTTATGTTTGGGGTATCTGCATCATTTACAATACAGCTCTGAAAAAAATAAGACACCACTTAAAAATTATGAGTTTCTTTGATTTTACCAAATTGAAAAACTGTGGAATATAATTAAGAGAAAGATGGATGATCACAAGCCATCAAACCAAACTGAACCGCTTAAATTTTTGCATCAGGAGTGGCTTAAAGTTATCTAAAAGCAGTGTGTAAGACTGGTGGAGGAGAACATGCCAAGATGCATGAAAACCAGGATTATTGCAACCAATATTGATTTCTGATCTCTTAAAACTTTATGAATATGAATTTGTTTTCTTTGCAATATTTGAGATCTGAAAGCTCTGCATCTTTTTTGTTATTTCAGCCATTTCTCATTTTCTGCAAATAACTGCTCTAAATTACAAAATTTGTATTTGCAATTTGGGAGAAATGTTGTCTGTAGTTTATAGAATAAAACAACAATGTTCATTTTACTCAAACATAAACCTATAAATAGCAAAATCAGAGAAACTGATTCAGAAACTGTGGTCTCTTAATTTTTTCAAGAGCTGTACATACAATGTTGTATAGCCTTATTATTGAAGTTAATGTAATTAACACATCCATCTGTGTTTCCTTGTTGCTATAAAACATATGGGACAGTTTCAAACAAGATTAAACCCAGTCTTGGACTACACCTTTTTTTAAAAGAGATTTTCAATAGAAAAAAAAAATTGTCCTGGACTAGGTTTTATCCTTGTGTAGGAATCTGGATGCTAGTCACATGATGTATAAAAGTTGCCAAATGTAAAATGGGTGTTACTTTATTGATTAAATACTGATTAAAAATAAAACACATACTCTTAATGATGCTCACCAAGATTTTATTAAAATTATTATCATTATCATTATGATCATCATTCTTTATTTAAGCTTAGGTTTACACTGAGAGGAGGCCCTCATTTACAATGTAGCTGAGAGCCACTAGAAATAAAAAGAAACATCATACTGTAAATCAAAATTGTTAAGACAACAATTAAAAAAAAATAAGCAGCAATAAAATGTATGAAATAATATGAAAACAATAAAAAGTAAAATGTAGCAATACAACAATTAAAAGACAAGAAAAAGAAAAGTGAAAACAACAAAAATATATCATCTCTGTCCAGTGAAAAACAAGTATCTCCATTTTTGACGATTTTTGGTTTACTACATAATTTGAACAGACAGACTGTCTCTTACACTGTGCCAAAATATCTTAATGAACGGACCAATAGAAATACTTCAAAATTACCTGAAATTATCTATTAAAAGTTAAGAATATCTCTTTTCTCTCTTTTAAAGTTGCTGAGTTGGAGGTACTTGTTTTTCATTGGACAGCAACAAAAAAGAAAAGAAAAATAAAACAATTAAAAGGAAATGGTTAAGAACTATATAAACAAAATAATATAGTTATTTTAAATAAATAAAAAAACAATTACAAATAGAAGTAAAATAATTATACAGTACTTTTTTTTAATCCTAGAAGAAAAAAAGTCAAGTCAAGTTTTAGAGTAGTTTGTACTTTGTTTCAGCTCAATGCTGCACTATAATTAAAAGCAGCTCAATAAACTCTCAGCAACCTGCAGAGAAATCATCTGAGTGGGTTCTGTATTGGGAGTGTTGCACAGTGAGCATGGAGGTCATTTACTCTGGCATCTGACTGTCAAGATAAATAGTAACCAGTGTCTTTCCCTTTTTACAGATAAAAAGGAGCATCCCACTTTCTCATATATTCTGAGGGATGAGTCCGGTATGGATCTCCTTTAATGAATCTAGGAGCTGAATTGTACAGCATTTTTTTGGTAACAATTAACGGTATCAGTTACAGGTGTCTGTGACAGTGTGTGAGCCAACACTCGTATTTAGTGCTCTGTTCTTCTCTCTTTATCTGGCTCATTTGTTTGTTACCTTTTATAAAGGGAAAGTTGTGGTATAGAGTTAAACTGCAGTTGCTCACCACTGAAAGAATGCAGTAGTAACCTGAATGTAATGTAAATGTTTTATTTTTTATTTTTTTCCCTCTCTGTTTTACATGCATTGCTGCTGCTGCTTGCCACATTTCAAAGCCCGGCACCAAAGGAACGGTGTTTTTGATGATTCCCTCATTTTTAAATTTAAACAGAGCACCCATGTTGCGTTTTTGCTGAGAGGCTCGGCTGCTCTAATTATTAGCTGCGCACTTCTGAGAGGCGGGTTGTTCCTGGCTGCGTTTTCCGCAGGCCTGCATGGGGAATGGGAAAGCGTTGTGCGCTTGAGGAATGCGCATGCTTTCAGGACAGCAGTCTGCATGACAAAGGTCAACTCCATCTCATTAGAATAACAGCTTTGCGCTGTGGGGCAGTGGAGGAACTTTAAAAATGCTGTTTTATTAATGAGCTACATGCAGTCCCACTGGAGAGGCTTTTATCTTTAACTGAGCTGATTAGAGAAGAGAGGAGTGGACCGGAGCGAGCCAAGTGGAGAAGAAAGTGTCCATGGACACAGTGACCTGAAGCATGAGCACACACACATGCTCACACATATATTTACAACTTACTGACTAACTTTAGGATTGTGGATGATTATACACAGCTCTGGAAAAATGCTATTTTGCTATTTATATGTTTGAGTAAAATGAACATTTCTCCCAAATTCCAAATAAAAATATTGTCATTTTGAGCATTTATTTGCAGAAAATGAGAAATGGCTAAAATAACACAAAAGATGCAGAGCTTTCAGACCTCAAATAATGCAAAAAAAAAAATCAATTTCATATTCATGAAGGTTTAAGAGTTCAGAAATCAATATTTCATGTAATAACTCTGTTTTTTAGTCACAGTTTTCATGCATCTTGGCATGTTCTCCTCCACCAGTCTTACACACTGCTTTTGGATAACTTTATGCCACTTCTGGTGCAAAAATTCAAGCAGTTCAGTTTTGGTTTGATGGCTTGTGATCATCCATCTTCCTCTTAATAATATTCCAGAGGTTTTTAATTTGGTAAAATCAAAGAAACTCATCATTATTAAGTGGTTTCTTATTTTTTTCCAGAGCTGTATATAATATGCTCAGAAATATTCACAATCGTCCGATATTGATTAGTGAATTTGGTTATTTTACGTTTCTCCTGTTTCTGACAGAGGTCTTCATTATTTGCAGGTATCTTGTGATTAAAACATGTTCAAGCAATAGGAAATGCTACTAATTGATATTTAGCAACTTTCTAACGCAGTATGAGAAGATTTACAGTGATTAATGAAATAAAAACTTTGACCTGATTAGTGAGCTGCAGCAGTCCGCTCACTGAACCCAAAATTATGCAGGTTCCAGGAAAAGCAGAGGAAAGCTGTCTGTTTTCCTACAACCAAAGCCAGGCCAGTTGTGCTCTCTCAGAGTTCCGGCAGCTGATGGCAAGCTGCATGACCGGGATTCGAACCAGCAATCTGCCGATCAGAGTGGCAGCACTTTAGAGTACTGAACTACTCCTACCAGGGCCGCCGCTCTGCATACGCAGACAACGCAGCCAGCGTTAGGCCTCAACCATTTTGCAGTTGCAGGGAGCCAAATTGACTGAGAATGAAATGTGTTGAAATTATGACATTATTAAATTTAAAACCCAATGTGAATTATTTATGATACGCTCATCTTTTTTGTCTTTAAACATTGCATGGGGCACCTACTCTACTACTTAAAAGCGGCACGTTATTATTTTTGTGCATAATATAATGCCCCCACCCCTATTGCCTGAAATGGCACGGCTCGGTTTGCTCTGTTGGTTGTTGCCAGATGTGACATTTTCCAGTCAAATAAATAATCAAAAAATGCATGGAGGCGCTAAATCTTGCGCATGTTTAACCATTTTTAAAGTGTATGTGGCCATTCTATACAAAAACTTGTCCAGTGCAATATTTGTGTAAGTTAAAAACTTAAAATAAAATAAACAAATAGGATGAAAAATCGTAACTTATCTGGCAACCTTAGTCCTAACTAAAGTAGTAACGCTACTTGAGTTTGGCAGGAGACAAGTTCACCGCGTGAAGTTGCTACTAAATGGTAATTCAACTATGAAGCGACGGTTTGAGTCTGGAGCTGAGAAGAAGAAAAAGAAGCAGAAAGATGAGGCCCATGCATCCCTTTCTGGTGAGTAACTTCGATGATAAAGGTTTAAAATAGTTTTGATTACTTCATGTTCAGTGGTGTTGCCTGAGCTAGTTACGTTGGCTTTGCTGATTTGGTAGCTTTAAACGCTTAACTAGAAACTAATCTGGGTATTGCAAGGCACGTGGCACGTTTGCAAATAGTAGTAGTGTAGTTTGAAGATTTTTAGTGACTTTAATAAAAAATTAATAAACAGAGTAGCCTACCTATTGACTAATGCCGTCAGTGCACTATCCAAATGGTCTGTATGACAGCAGGATCAGACAGCTCTATAGATTTTGACAGGCTGATATAAATACACCACGAATATAAACGATAATTTCATAACCTTTAAGGCTGGCTTGTGTAAATGACGTGTCCACTGCTTAAAATAGACATGCATCGTTTCATTTATTATTTATACATTATAAATAGTACTCTTGTGCTGTTCTTCACTGTTATTGGCCTTACTTATAACGTTGTAAATATTCACAGTTACATGTGTAATTTTAATAAATAGTAAAATTTTGCGTAAACCTTTTGTGTTTGTGTGTGTGTGTGTGTGTGTTTTTTTTTTTTTTTGGGGGGGGGGGGGGGGGGGGGGGGGCTCCCTGACCAGTTATGCTTAGGGCCTCCAAAACCTTAGCAGCGGCCCTGACTCCTACCCCTATTTTGGAGAATTTCTATTAGTCCATTTATCAAACAATGTTTTATACAATGTAAAGAACAATCTCTGTGTGCAAATGATGTAGTAAACTAAAAACAGAACAGAAAATTGAGGTACATGTTTTTTTTCCTTAGACAGCGATGATATAAGAGTGAATGTCTTAAGTCAAAACATCTCCTGTGCCTTCCAGTAAATTTTTTAATCCATTTCGAAGCCCATGTAAATAAATGGAGCAAAAAGGATACAGGAAAATTTAAGTAGATTACACATCCAGAATTTTTCTACTAGTTGTGTTTTGTCAATTCTACAATCTCACCCACATTACAATCTCCTGCAGGGTTTTCTCCACAATTAACACATTTAAAAGGAGTTATTTTGCAAGATTTAAAGGGATATGGTAATAAATTGATTTCCTGCTGTGGGGAGATATGATAATTTGAACACATGGGAATTTCAAGATTTGGTGTACCAAGTCTGGTTGACTGAGATGGGAAATATGGGCGTGGCTTGAACAGTCATACAGCCTCATCTCCTCTGTATTGTGCATCCAATTATCTTCTGCTGTACAAATGCAAAAGAAATGGAGATAGCTTCCGTTTCAAACATCTCAATGGGAGTGATACTGGGATACTGGGAGTCTGTGGTGTTAGGCACTAGTTAGTGGGACTCAAAAGTTGACATCACAGTTGACATGAATTAGACATTTAATTCTGCAATAGCTATGTGGGCTGAGCCTGGTCATTGGCATGCTAATTCCGCATTAGCAATGTGGCAAAAGCCTGGGGGCAGGCATGCTAATGCCACACTATTGTTGGATGAAGCCAGTAGCTGACTTGAAACGCATAGTTTGCTATTTTGCTTGTGGTTAGTAGTCCTGTTTTGCAAGTTAGGAATGCAGGAATGAGACCAGAAAAAGGAATTGCTACCAGGCTAACAGTTTTACACCTTTTTTTTTTTACCATTCGGCAGAAATTACATGGCCACTTAGGGCCCCCACACCACCAGGAGGCCCCCAAGATATCATAATAAGGAGATTAAAACTATTAAAACTAGGTTAATCAATTCTTGCTGTCGGCTGCTGCCACTGTTTGGCAAATGCAGATATGCCCCACTTGGGTGGTAGATAACTAATATGAAAAGTAATATTAGTGCAAGTCGGAAAAGCCATGTCTCAAAAAAGGAAATATTCTGGAGCAGAGAAAAAAAGAAGAACCTTAAAGACATTAAGACATTATTAAACAAGCCTTCAGTCGATGTTCTGGATCGGTAAACTAGGTTAGATGGCTAGCTAACAAAATACTCTCAAAACAGGTAACATTAAATAGATTGACCAAATACAATAGAAATTAAGCCTATTTAAATATAGAATAAGGGGCATTAAAGATAAAGTCTATTTGCTAGACTAGCAAGGCTGTTGTTGTAGCTAATAATAGCCGATCTTATTTGATAGGTTGGTGACTAAAAGCATCTAGGCCTGGATGAAGCCTACCAGTACGTATGTATGGACAGGTATGGACCCGTCGGCAGGACTGCGCTTAAGTCCACACAGACTGCAGCCTAGTAAGTTGTAATGTAACAATGTTCAAGTTAGATAAGTAGAATAAAATAAGCTTATTAAGATTACAACAGTAAACAAATAATGATAATGATATTGGGTATGATACACGCACACAGTGTAGCCTGTATGATGGAATGATAAAGCATCCGGTGCTGGTGAGGTGGTGGTATGGGGGACCCAAATGGAATTCTGCTTAGGGCCCCACAAGTTGAAATTACTTAAAAAATTTGAGGAAACCGGTTGCCTTAAAAAAGTTAAGTAATGGGAAATGAAAACTTAACTTAGTATAACTTAGAACATCAAGTTATTACAACTAAAGGGGACGTTGATATAACTTTTTTATTTTTGTTATACTGTAAGACCGGATAATTTGAGTTTACTTAACTTTTTTAAGGCAGCTGGTTTGCTCAAATATTTTAAATAATGGGGAATGAAAACTTGACTTTAAAACATCATTAAATTAAACATCAAGTTATTACAACTAAAGGGGACTTGATTTATTTCTAAGGTAGCCCAGGGGGAATCACTACACACTTATGGTGAGTGTTAGTCAGAAACTGTTGGACACACCCAGTATGCAAATAGATTGTGACAGAAGCCAATGAAAAAGAAGCTGCCAATGGCAACAGATTAAACTCAGTTATTTTAAGTTGTTTCAACTCAAAGATCTCAGTTTGAATGTTTATGTGCCCACAAATGTTCAACTAACTCAAAATAGTTGAGTAGTGTTTAGAAATATCCAATTTTACGTAAAACAGACTTAAATCAATTGAGTTCAAACAACGTATGGGTTTACAGTGCATAAAGGCCCATCTTCTGCCATTGGCTATAAAATAAAAAAGATTGACAATGATACAGGTTTAAATTCCAATCCACTGGTTTCAATTTGAATTCCATGCATGTTGTGTTGATGTTGTAAGTCCCTGATAGCTTATTCCAGTCTCTGCTAAGTTTACTGCAAGACTGCAGAGGAAGTGTGTGTGTGTGTGTGTGTCTGTGTTGTGAAAGTAGGTTTGTTGTGGAGGTAAAGGAATTGGAAGTGGCAGAATTCACCACAATAATGAGCGCACACACAAAATAAAAACATACTTTTGAAAGTAGGTTAGGAATTGGAAGTAGATTATTCAATCTTTTGGGATCACCACATGTCTCTCACACACTGCACACACTTCAAACACACCAAAACATGCCCAAAGTCACACACACACACACACACACACTCATACACACACACACACACACACACACAACGTTTCTGTACTCCTTCACTGCAATAACTTCCTTCACCCCAGGGTATCTGAGAGTATCAAAATAAAACTTTTTTCCCCTGGGTGCTCTGTGTGTGTGTGGGTGTGTGTGCATGTGTGTGTGTGTGTGTGTGTGTGTGTGTGTGAGCAGTGTCAGATGGTAGCAGAACGGAGGCGGATCCTGGACTGGGCCCAGATGGCTGCTGGGTCAGGGACGATGCAGTCCAGATGGTCAGGTAGGGAAAACACGAGCATGCATGCAGACACACACACACACACACACACACACACACACACTGCATAATCATAAGAAGTAAAACTCTATGGTTTCTCTCTTTCCTGCCAAAGTGGTTGGAATTCATCAATATCAGGCATTAAAGAGTGTAATGGAGCACACAGAGCAGTGTTATGACATTACGTCTTCTATCACACAGAGAGGGCTTTGGTTCTGCTTTCTTCCTGCACCTCGGGCTCCTGTGTTTTACCTGCAGCAAAAGTGCATCCCAGGAGAACGGGAGTTTCACACTTCTTCCCTCTCTCTTGTTATCTCTCTATTTTTCTCTTTCAGAACTCTCGCTCATTAGCAGCCACCGCTCACATCAACGCCCTCCCCCCAATGAGACAAGCGAATACTCTCAGACATACACGATTACCCCCACACCCCACATGTGGTCCATCATCCAAGACAACACTTCTTTGTTTTTTAAAGAACTTGGCAAAAAGCACTGACAAAATTCAGGCTTCAGCTACTGCTGCTGTTTCTAACAATGTGACACCCCTTTGTCATCATATTTTTGTTGCTTTTATAACAGCATGTCATACAGTGTCAGAATCTACACAAGCAACACTGTTTAAAATTCTCTAACAACTCCACACAGTCCTGACAGAGAGCCAAGGATCTGATGATTTACCCAAACTGGAATCTGCTATAAAGCTAAGGATTGGTTATAGACTGTATTTGCATTATATAGTGCACTCTATGGACAAAAGTATTGGGAAACACCACTTAGTCACTTTTGTTTCATTGAGCTCCATGGCCACAGGTGTATAAAACCTAGTACCTAGCCATGCAGTCTGCCTTTACTATAAACACTAGTGAAAGAATGGGTGGAGCTAAAGAGCTCACTGACCTCCAGTGTCTAGATACTGTTACTGATGTCAGGTGATATTTACTCCGTCCTAGATATCCTAGAAATCTGTTTGAGTCAGTGTATAATAAATAACTCTATATAAATTGAAATAGCCAATACTCTGCTAAAATAGTAACTGCAGAGTTTCTAACCTGCTCTGGTTTTAACATCAGCACAAAAACTGTGACGGGAGCTTCATGGGATGGGTTGTCCAACTTCTGGCAGTCAGGCTTATAGTATGTGTTACTATATGTGGGTCCTGCCTGACCCGACTCGAGCCTGTGCACGTTCTGCCCGAGGTCAGGCTCATGGTCAGACTCAGGCATCTAAACTCTAGTACGTGTCCACTAACAAACTATTCAATTCACTAGAGAGTGCTGCCCCATTTTCTGGTGCATGAAGGGTTGCATGGCGTTAAACACAGCCTACTCATATGGTGAATGTATTCAGCAGAACTCAACTTCATGCAAATAAGTACAGCTGCCACGCTGCATCCAGCCAAACAGGGTAGATCTGGCTGTTACATCATGCACACAGACAAGCATCACACACAGAACTAAATATGTATATTTAACCCTTGTGCGATCTTAACATTCTGTTTGCTCCCCTTGGCCTACGTGTCAAAAATGCCCCACCCTACCAAAGCCACAAAATAAAGCAGCCTAATTGATGAAAATTTTAAATCCTCCAAATTTGTTTCTCCAGGATGATGTTTGGATGGCTGGTGTGATGAACAGAAGAAAGGTGGATGGGATGAAATGTGCTGGACATGAGCAGCTGAATACACTGTTGGCCCTGGAGTCTTCTTTATGATGTTTGATGCTGTGTGTATTAAAGAGGGTTTGTGTGTGTGTGTGTGTGTGTGTGTGTGTGTGTGTGTGTGTATTAGAGAGAGTCTGTGTTTGGTCTTTATACTTTTTTCTGGTGTTTAAATGCTTTTTTAATTCATGGGTCACAAATGACCCATCAGACAATCTTTGTACCCTAGTGTGGTACAGCCCACATGGAAACATAAACAAAAACAAAGTATCACTCTTTCTTATGATGGGGTGCCTTTGAGAAAAGTCATAAAATTTCAAGTTGGAAAAGACAGTTTAAGGTATTTTTTCTAGAGTTAAACATGGTAGCGGGTCATTAAAAAAAGGGGTTAAAAAAGTCGAAGTACTTCACCACAATACTCTACTGGAGTAATATTTTACAACTTTTCTTTCCTAAATATTTTGAATGAGTATGTGTTAGGAGGGAGAAAGATGTCTCATTTTAAGTGCATATTGTAGGATAAAGAGTGCTTTATTTTCTCATCTTTTTGTAATTCTCTATTCAACAAGTCATTTTATTTATTGTGAAGTTCTAACAGTTTTTTACTTTTACTAACAGTTTTTTGACTTTTACACATTTTTTATGTGCTGCAATGATAAAAACGTTAGAAATTGTTCCAAACCCCACTAAAGCCAGAGCAGTGAATGATCTGCAGTGTCACCGGATTTGATAAAGCAGTCTCATCACTGAGTAAATCAAGTGTTCAAATCTTAAAAGAATAGTCTAATTGCAATACAAACAAATATTGAATACTTTCAACTTTAGAGAATTTAGAATTTTGACTCCGATTGTTGGCTGTTGTTAGGGTTCAAATTAGTCAGTGGCACACCTGTGTTTTCCATTGCCAAGATAGCAATACACCTGTACCTGAACACATCTCACTTCAGGACCACACCCATCGGTGCAGGTATATTCTTAAGGTCCGACGCATTATTTATTTATTTATTTATTTATTGCCATATCATTTGGTTGCATGTACAGAGCTTTCTTAAACCCAAAGTATACATACAAAGATACATGTACAGATTTTACCTCTTAATGATTATGTTACTTTTAGTGAACTAGGACTGGTGAAGGATTGAAGTGGAAATTACACATCAATTCATATTGTTACCCTTAGATATCCTTCCAAATTAATAATAATTATACAAAATCTCCTGCAATATAGACCAATCAGATCAGTTTATGTGGCAACTGTAGCTGGACATAAATGGGTTAACAAGGAAACGTAAGCATGAGTGGAACAGGTCATCTCATGTTGAATATTATGATTGGCGCTGTAGAGCAGTGGCAGAAAGGCGAGTTTAATACAGGCCGTGTAGCTCAGTGAAACTCTACTCCACAAGGCATTGTCTCCACCTGTCTTTACAGATTCCACCGGGAGAGAGAGAAGACAATGGATTCAGACTCGCAGCTCAATTCCCAGCATTCAAAGCCCACGATCAGGAGGAGTGGAAATCCTCCAGGGAGGGAGGAGATGGATAGAGACAGAGAGAAAGAGAGAGAGAAAATGAAAAGAGGAAGAGAGAATTCCATCAGCTCATGTTAATTAGAGGAGCCGGTTGGACTGCTTCTCTGGACGGTATTTAAAGTGTTTAATATTTAATGTGGATGGCCGAGGTAGAGCACATCTGTGTTTTTTTACTCTACTTACTCTTTTGTTCTCTTTGAGGAGTGGGTGGGTTTGAAGGGTGGGTTTAAGTGTGGAGGATCAATAGCAGTCCTGGGTGAGAAACCAATATATTTTGTTAGGTTTAACTAGTTTTAAACAGGCAACAAAAGCTTAACGGTTGTGAATTTTTAATTTACTGTGTGCAGGAGGTAAATGGTTTTAAGAGTGGTTTGATATGTTCAATCCAGGGCTGTTTTAAGGCATTTAAGCAAAAAAATGCCAAAAAGGTTTAACTAACTTTTCTAGCTGTTTACTAGCATTGACTGCCAGGCAGGTAGCTAACATAAACATTACCCATATACTGTATTTAGTTTCTAATCTACTTGCTGCTAAATTGTACTATTTGTAAAGAAAAATGTAAGCCTAATTTATCTAATGTATATTATCTCTTACCACTGTCTACCGCTGTTTTTCTTATGTGGCTTCCTGATGGATAACTCCGTTTCATGGTAGCTGAAGTGCCATATTTTGCCACAAACCTGGCTGGCTGATTCAGAGACTGTAAAAAAGATGGACGCCGTGCCCCCATTCTTATTCATTCAATGAAAATGAAGCCAAAATCTTCCGCCATGTTGGCGATCCTGAAACCCGAGTCTGTAGAGCGCAGTAGAGACCAGAGGAGGGAGAAAGACTGTGGAGAGACAGCCTACTCATTTAAATAACCCCGCCCCTGAGGGCTGCCTCCACAGAGCTCACACAATCTGTGGTCCCACCCATACAGTCATTGGTCCCACCCCGGCTAGCTGTAATCCAGCCCTTTTACAATAACCACACCTTTTTAAATAGAGCTGAATAATGTTTAAAAAAAACTAATTCTGTGGGGATATAAACATGTAACAATATAAGCAGAGGTTACACTAGCTGTTACATTTAAATAATGGAGGTAGAATTACAGTATATTGGAAGAAAAATGTGATTGAAAGTTGTCTGTTTTGCCATTGAAACCTATGGGGGTGGGTGGTGTTACACAGCTTTCTGAAACCGAACAGCAGGGGGCGCCCGACCTGTGGTGGCTTCACTGTTGAGAGACGATGCTCTGTCCAGCTATATACAGTCTCTGGGCTGACTACTGTCAACAACTAGAAGTAGGGGCCTCCTTGAGGGGGGATTCTGATAACAGTGTCGTTGTACTTTTCCTGCATCGACCCTCACAGTATTTAAAGGGGCGCTCACACAGTCGTTTAATTGTCTAGACAATTGATTGGTTTGCTTGCCTTGTTGCAACAGACCTGGTTCAACTTACTATTTCAAAGAAACTGTAACAGTGATGGATAAAATGCATGAGATATGTTGATGTGTTTAATCATCCAAAACCTACTTCACAGACAAACCTGTACAAATCAACGTTGTTTTAATGATAGTGTTCATATACCAATTTTTTTAAAACTATAGGTGGCACCTAAAATCCTTTAATTTTCCCAAAAATCATCTTATAATCCAGTGATCCTTTAAGGAGCAGTAAAGCCAATCTGCTGAAGTACAGAGTTTCAGTTTAGTTCTTCAACACAGAGGCTTGAGCAGTATTAATTAGCATTAGCCGCTAACCGTGCTAAGAGCTAGTTCTTTTGCAGTTCAGAGGTGAGTAATTTACTCACCCAAATAAACCGTTTTCAGGAGAAAAATCTGTGTAGATTAACATCCAGTGCTCGTTTGACTTTAATTATTAAAAAGAAAATGTTTCTTTTTAAGAATTACAGTTTTGTTTGCTTAACTTAGAGTATTATGGGCGTGTAGTCTGCTGCAAACCCTAGATCTGTGCTAAGCAACAGCTTTTTCGGCATTCAGAGGTCAGTACTTTACTCACCCAAATAATTTCATTTCAGGAGAGAAATATGTTTTGATTAACATCCAGCGCTCGTTTTACTTTAAAAGATAATGTTTTTTTTTTAAGAATTACAGTTTTACAGAATTAGAGTTTTTATTTTATCATGCAGCCGCAAAACCTGCTGAACTAGAAAGAAAACATGGCGACACCCCTGCTCCTTACTAGTGGCGCATAATGCTCTTTATAATACACTGCACCTTGTATAAAAATTGACCAGCAAATAAATGTTTATTGATAGTGTCCCTTATAATTTGGTGCACCTTAAAATTGATTTAGTATGATTAAAACATTTTTTCCAGATATAAAGATAAATATTTGTCCATATTTGTGTGCTATTTAAATATGTTTTGCCTCTTGGGCTGTGTCCAAAACCTTGATTCCTTGCTGTTCATGCTGTCAGTGCTTTATAAGTCCATGTAGTGATGAAGGTCACTGTAACTGAATCCTGAAGGCAGTAATATGTCCTAACATTACCAAGGTGTTGACAGCTCACTGCGTGTTGGTGTTAGCAGTTAGCATTTTTACTCAATAAAATACCTGCTGTGTGTGAAGCTGGAAGTAGCTAGCTGATTTGATGCATTGAAGTCCATGCTGTGTCAGAAAGCAGCGTAGCAATGAAGAACTATGTAACCAAATCACAAAGACAACAGTGGGTAAATGTTCAAAGGTTGTACCTTTTGTATCCACAGAATAGTTTTGTTTAAATTTCATATAAACATTGTAATAATACATTTATAAAGATTTAGTCTAAATAAATGCATTATTACAAAAAAAATGTTTAAACTATCTGCAGTGCTTCTTTTTCAAGTGATCAAATAAAACAAACAAACATTTTAAAAAGCTATTTAAAAATATATATCAAAATGTCAGAGAATTCCCTATACTGCCTGTTTTTCGGGATAACTCTGAGCCTTTAAGAAAATGACCTCTGAAATACAGTACCAGTGGAGACACCTTCTCATTCACTGTTTTTTTTTCTTTCTTTCTTTAATTTATTTTTCTGTAGAGCTTTAATGACTTCAATATTAAATTTACAATGTAAAGAAAAAATAAAAAGAAACAAAAACACACTGAAAGAGAAGGGAAGTGTCCAAACTTTTGACCTGTACAATAAGTGACATTACAACCTTCATACTGCTTTATTTTTCAAAGCACTGAAGACAATTGCTAAATGTTCAGCATTGTCACATGTGTAAGTTATTGTATCTCTATTCAGCTCAACCTGTTCACACTGTTATGGTGAAATATCAAGGTCATTAAAGTAATCTTAGAAGATCAAAATGTAACTTTGAAATGTGAAAATTTCACCATGTACAAAATCAACATATCTGCAACTCTAGGGTCAACCACATTTTTATGTAATGTAAAAGTTTGCTAACAGTGTCCACCCTGCCAACTTATTAATACATGAAAGTAATAATATTAGATAATTAACCTGTGAATATATTGTTTCTGTGTAGTCTGAAGTCTTATAAATATGAAGGAATTCAAAATCTTGTTTTTTTTTGTTGTTGTTTTATTTTTTTATTTTTTTCATTTTTCAGGCCCTTATACCTATCTGACATTACAGCTCACTGTTAGATATGAGCTTTTAGCTGTGTTGTCATTAGCTATTTATATTAGCATTTTACATAAATAAAAACAGTAGGCTAGATTACTAAACTTCGATTCAGACATAACTGTCTGCTTGCTTTAGAATCCTATCTGAATACACATCATTTCTTATGATTTGCAGACAGCCTTTATTTTAAACAGCCTACAATACTGAACTTCTATTCTGACATGTCTGAATGGCTGCAGCATACTCTCTGAAAAGGCTGCAACTGTAATGTTTCAGTATTGTACAATTAATTAGAGAGAGTTAGCTTCTGTGCAATAAGAGCATTCAGACTGAGATTATTTACATCTTAAGCATTTAATTATCTCGAGTTTTATGAAACTATCATAATTATGTGTCACAGTTCTATTTACATTTCCCTTTGGTTTAATTTTGAAAGAAGTTGGCAGAGAGAAAGCCATGCTATGTATTGGAAAACAGCACATTCATCAATCAAAACCAAGAGAAACATTTGTTGAGTTTATTCAAAGATTCTATAAAATAAATACAAGTCAATCAGATTGAAACCAATAAAACTTTAAATGACACAAAAAAATCAGGCAGAGAAAAAGAGAAGCTAATATCAGAGAAAAGCTCCCATTATTTAGCACAGTGCTAACACCAATCCTTTAAAATACCAGAAAAAAAATATATATATATACAACTACAAAGCCCCTGAAGTGACATCATGTTAAAAAAAAAATTCATTGATTAAGGCATGAGAATGAGATTCTAAGTCGTGTCTCTGACTTATTATGTGCGAGAATGAAATAATTAAGGCGTAGGAATTAGATAATTAAGGCATGGGAGCAAAATAATTAAGGTGTGGGAACAAGATCCTTATGCGTGGAAACAAGATAGCTAAGGCATAGATAGGCGCAAGGTAATTAAGGTGTGGCCACGACTTATTAAGGTGTGGGAATGAGATCCCTAAGCATGGGAAAGAGATAATTAAGGCGTGGGAGAGAGATAAGTAAGGCGTGAAAAATAAATCATTATGCATGGGAATGAGATTATTAAGGCATGGCCAGGACTTATCAAGGTGTGGTAATGAGATAATTAAAACGTGGCCAAAACTTACTTAGGCATGGGAATGAGATCATTAAGATGAGGAAATGAAATCTTTATGAGTGGGAAATCTTTATGAGATCCTATGCATGGGAATGAGATAATTAAGTTGTGAGAAAGAAATCTTTATGCATGGGAATGAGATAATTAAGGCATGTCCAGGACTTATTAAGGCATGGTAATGAGATAAATACAGCGTGGCCAAAACTTACAATTAATATGAGGAAATGAAATCTTTATGAGTGGGAATGAGATAATTAAGGTGTGGTCACGACTTATTAAGGTGTGGGAATGAGATCCCTATGCATGGGAAAGAGATAATTAAGGCATGGGAGTGAGATAATTAAGGCATGAGAAAGAAATCATTATGCATGGGAATGAGATAATTAAGGCATGGCCTGGACTTATTAAGGCGTGGTAATGAGATAAATAAAGCGTGGCCAAAACTTACTTAGGCATGGGAATAAGATAATTAAGATGAGGAAATGAAATCTTTATGAGTGGGAATGAGATAATTAAGGTGTGGCCACGACTTATTAAGGTGTGTGAAAATGAGATCCTATGCATGGGAATGAGATAATTAAGTTGTGAGAAAGAAATCATTATGCATGGGAATGAGATAATTAAGGCATGGCTAGGACTTATTAAGGCGCGGTAATAAGATAATTAAGCCATGGCCAAAATTTACTTAGACATAGGAACGAAATCTTTATGAGTGGGAATAAGATAATTAAGGTGTGGCGATGACTTATTAAGGTGTGGGAATAAGATCCCTATGCATGGGAAAGAGATAATTAAGGCGTGGGAACGAGATAATTAAGATGTGGGAAAGAAATCTTTATGAGTGGGAATGAGATGATTAAGGTGTGGGAACGAGATAATTAAGGAGTGACCATGACTTATCAAGACATGGGAATGAGTTAATTAAATCATAGACATTAAGGAGTGGCCACAAAGTCCTTTTGTTTCAAAGTTCTCAAAGTGAGCAGCTCTCAGGGGTTGGGAACAATATGATGCCTGAGGAAGGTAAACAGGTCTGCATACTGTCTGTGTCTGAGCCAATCAGCTTTTAGTATGAGAATAAAGTGTCTTTTATTCCATGTCTCACTGCAAGAGTATATCGAAAATATCACTAAAATTCATTCAGAAATTAAAAATGAAAAGAAACAAATTCACTTTCAAATTTCACAAGATTATACTTGGATTAAAGGAGCTTTAATGTAATATTTTGTCTCTTTATGAGCTTTAATTTACAGAAAAGCAAGCTTTATCTTTTTCTTGCTACAACTTAATTATCTCATTCACACACCTTAATGATTTTATTCCCACGCATAAGGATCTCATTCTAATACTACAACAAAAAAGTTGTTTTTGTTTTGTATTTTATTTTTTTTTACATGATGTCACCTTGGGGGTTCGGTAAAAACAACTTCTATTGTGATATATTTTAAATATAGCAATACTGATCAGCACTAGTAACACTTGTGGGGTTAACACACACACACACACATATATACACACACATACACAGAGCTGCTATGGTGAAGTGGTAGTAAATGCAGTAATTTATGTCTGAAATGTAACGTTAGCGCATGAAGGCCCCACCTCCACTCCTCCGTCTCTGTGGAGACGCCAGTCTAGCACAGACAGCGTGCCTGCGCTCTCACTGCAGCCAGATACACAGACACAGGCATTACACCCAGAATTCATCTTCTCACTTCCAGCTACCTACAGCAGCAGGGGATAGAGTGTGAACACGGCGAGAGCTGCTGTTGGAGGAATAAGCTATGCAGAGTGCTGCACCAGCATCTGAAAGCAGGCTTTAGTGCTTTAGTCAAGTCGAAGCACAGACTGCTAGAACATTCCAGCACAGCCGTTTAGCATAGCACACACTCTGAGAGACGCCGGCACAATGGAGGCAGAGGAGGAGAAGATATGATAATAATAATAACAATAATAAATCCAGGGTATTATAGGCAGAGACAGATGGTCAAATATGAGAAATCATGGCTTCCAAAAGAAAAGAAAAAAATGAAGGCTGTTAAACAGTGCTGAGCAGTTTACACAGTCTTCATTCGACATTCATATACGGAAAATCATGTGATTGCTTTAGCTTTTAACACAAAGCTACACAGGTATGGTACTGATACTGAATAGAGGGTCTACACGAATACCATACACTGTAAAATAAACTAATAAATAAATTCTAATATTTCTCTATGGAATGATTACACCGCAATATAGAACATACATTATTTATCATAGTATTTCTACGAAAGTAATTTTACACGATAGAATGTGGAAGTACAATGATTGGACAATGAAACTGAAACACCTGGTTTTAGAACCACAATAATTTATTGTCCCGATGGACAGTTCCGGTGGATCTGGTGAATTCTGCCGTAATTTGTGCAGCCGTGATTTTATGTTTTTTTGGATACAATCCGGGTTAGCACCCGAACATCCCTTTCAGACAGCTTCCTCCTGCGTCCACAGTTAATCCTGTTGGATGTGGTTCGTCCTTCTTGGTGGTATGCTGACATTACCCTGGATACTGTGGCTCTTGATACATCACAAAGACTTGCTGTCTTGGTCACAGATGCGCCAGCAAGACGTGCACCGACAATTTGTCCTCTTTTGAACTCTGGTACGTCACCCATAATGTTGTGTGCATTGCAATATTTTGAGAAAAACCTTCACACTCTGCTCTTACTGGTGCAATAATGTGCAATTAATGAAGACTGACCACCAGGCTGCAACAATTTAGCCATGAAACCTCCCACACTAAAATGACAGGTGTTTCAGTTTCATTGTCCAACTCCTGTATGTTGTCTCTGTCACACATAAAGTTGTTTTTCACTTTATGACCATTTTTTCCACACGTTTGACAGAATCGGGCTGTTGTTCTTTACATTGTTTCAGATTTTCATAATGAGTTGACCAATAGAAAGGCTTCAAAATAACATGCTGTCGTCCATTGGAGGTTTGTTTAAATACCACTATGTAAATGGGTATTACATAAAATATGCTTCCTAAATAAACTACTTATACACCTTTGAAAATGTGCTGTTTAATATGTTGTAGTTTAGCATTTACATGTGAAAAGGTCCTGGTTTGCTGTTGTTAATGAAACCTGAATGGCAATTTCACAAATCACCACTTTACACTCCAAAACCTGATACACGTTGTCTGAAGTACAATGTACATGTGCCAAATCTATGATAATACGATGTTATGGTGACCTGTTCAATATGAACTATCTAACTAGATAACAGTCAAAATGCTCTGTGCAAATTAATCAGCTAGTGAACTTGACTTTTTTTTTCTTGTCACCTCATGTACTATTACCTTCAGAAATCTCTACATAGCAATATAAATATTTATATTTAAGTTACACACTGTACAGTAATTGTGGACTGATAAATCGACCCTGACCTGCTACAGATCCCTCTATCAGATAAAGTCTGAGGTTCTCAAGCAGCAGACCTAAAATGCATGTCTTTGCTGATCTAGTGGGTGGAGCTCTAGTGGAGGTTGTTGGGTGAGGGGTGGTGCTAAAGTGGTTCAATGCATGTTTTCTTTTTGAAAGCACATAAAGCATATACAAGCATAATATTCCTGACACTCTTTTAACTGACTACCAGAAAAAAAAAAAAAAATATTTTTGCACTTGAAGTGTTTATAGTGGCATTTGAGACCCAACTGGAAATTCAAAAGCATGCAAAAAGTGAGTTTTGCATAATATCCCCCCTTTAAGGTGTGAACATTAATATGTAACTGCATCTCGGCTCCATCTCGTAGAGTCCTACATGCGTTAGCACCTCTCTTTAAGTACTTTAATGCAGTATTCATGCAGGTAAGTAAATCCATTTCCTTAAGGTCTATTAGAGAGCTCAGAGACCCTTCAGCTGTATGTTAGTCTGTAGTGATTTTCTTTATGCAAAGCTCTGATGGATTATGTCATTATTGCAATAAGACATATTCCTCAGCTTACAGTCATGCAGTCACAGCTCATGATGGAAGGAGGGCTAAGATACTGCTTTCCAGCAGCAGCACTGGGTGGTTAGAAGGTCTTCTTTAGAACATTCTTAAATATTAAATATATGGTTCTTGGTTTGGATGTAAACTCAAACATAATAATAGTGGATCTATATTTTGGTAATATAGATTTATTTAAAAAGGTTTCTTTAAAGACATGTATGTCTCATTTTATAATAAGTGTCTCTAATAACTGTGTAGTTACACATTAACAATTAATATAATAACAGTGTAACTATCAGTAAAGTACACACTAATACATATTTATTTTACATATTTAGTTGTACAGCTTATGTAATTGCACACATGTATGGGTAATTTTCACATGTAATGTTGTAATAATGTGTAATTAGTTGTGCATAAATTTCTGTTTCTTCAACAGATCTAATTAGGGCTGTTAAAGTTTCTGAATACTAATATTCATAATTCAGTTTCACAATTACATAACCTGTACAACTGTAATAAAGCTGTGACAATGTATACTTCACTAGTATTTACATTGTTATTATGTGGAATGATTACAAGTAACTACACAGTAATTAGATTGTAAAGATTATTATAAAGTGGGACGGAGTATTCAAGGTAGAACCAAAGAACTGATTTTTTCAACAGCTTATAGTTCTTCCAATAGCTCATCACCAATAAAAGAAGAATTGAATACAATAAACAAAACATTGGTTTTATATAGAACTATCTACACAATCTGAAAAACAATTTAACAAGGGAAAAAATACTTCTAAGCCTTTTTAAACAAACTCTTTAAAAACCCGAACCACTATGCTTAGTGGATCACTGGTTCGAATCCAGTTCATGTAGCTTGCCATCACCTGCCGGTGCACTGAGAGATCACAATTGGCTTTGCTCTCTCTGGGTGGATATAACTTAACTACTGGTCCTACAGAGTGCAGCTGTCTGACACAGTATGGTGAATTACTTACTCAACCACATCTGCTACTACTCACCAGCTGATTGCCAGGTTTAGCAAAGGTGAACTCAAATGAGCTCAACAGGGTCATTTACTAATTTCCTCCTCTTCAAATGCAAAAAAACAAGAGTTAAAACATAAGAAACGCTCTGTTTCTGAGGGTTTAGTCCAAAGAATGATTGATTTGGTTAAAATTAAAAGGAGAAACAAATATTAATTTAGAAACTATTACTATTATTTGTAGACTTTTGCATTCCCACTAGGGTCTGTGGTGGGCATCTGGGGAAATAGGGAAGTAAGACCACTCTCAGCAACAGATGAGGGTTAAAAATCCCCAGAAGTACAAATTGGACTGCATGGAGGCATGGACTGCATCATGGGTTAACGAGGTCCCTGGTTACAGGCAATTTTGGAGGCCCTCCAACATCACTCAACCAATCCCAAAGGCTTAACCTTACTCAGATGTGGTTAGTTTTACATGGGGAGGTGAAGTACTGTTATTTTACCATAGTTCATAGCACAAATGTAGGTTATAGGCTATCACTATACAATGATGTCTTCCTAAAACTGCTAAAAGCATCACTAGATGTTCCTGATGTTTACCATAGACTTGAACAACCTATCTTGAACAAGATATCTGGATATAACTGCCTGCTCGCATTGCAAAGCTGGATCCCAAGTGACCTGCCTTGCATATACACTTTAAATAACTCCTTCTCGAGTGCCTCTGTCAGTTATTTTTATTTAGCAGAAAATAAAAACAAACAATAAATCAAAAACTTAAGGACACAGGGTACACATAAAAAAGAAAACACACGCAACCTGAACTGACAATAAAATGTACAAGAACCGACAAGGGGCAAAGAAACAAAGGGACTACATATACACAGAAGTAACAAGAAACATCTGGGGACAGGTAACAAGGGGGTGGGGTTAAAAATGGCACATGTAGGAGCACAGAAGACAAGGGTGGAGACAAGAAGAACACAGAGAGGAAAACAGACAGGCACAGGAAAAGATAGAAACACAGAGATAGACCAGGAATGACACGGAACAGGATGAGAACGTGACAGCCTCCATTCTTAGAGAAAAAAAAATTAAAAATACATATTTTAAATATTATATTATATTTTTCTCAGGGCTTATTTTTATGGCTACTTATACAGAAGCCAGTAATCATTAATTTCCAAACCTCCCCATGTAAAACTTATGATACAAAGCAGCCTATTATTTATAGTTTATTGCAGTTGTGTTTCAATATTTGTTTAGATGTAATGGTGCTTTTCATTTTCATGAATTAAAATTTCGGAATGACACAACATAGGTTAAACCCAGACTCCGGGGTTAGCTGTTGGCAGGATGTGATAGAATACATTTATTTGTTTATTAATTAATTATTTATGTAAATTCATTTATTCATTAACCCATAAGAGCCCAGACCCAGTTCTGAATATTTCTTCAATATAACTGAATCCATTAAGTTTAATGAGCATCTCATTTTTTGTTTGTTTGTTGTAACAAACAAAACTTTATCACATGACTTGTGATGCAAATACTTGGGTTAAAGGTTAAAATCACACTGTAACACACATCATCACAAGAACAAATAATTCAATATTGTGTTTGTGAAATGGTGTTAAAACTAGTAATACTGTTTTTGTCATGGTCTCATCTTGTCTTGGGTCTCTGACACGGACTACTTCATACTAGGCTACATATATCTACTGTGTTCTTGCTGGAGTGTGTGTAGGCGTGACTTGTGCAGGTGTGATGGATCACAGTATAAACCAATAGGGTGCTGGAATGATATATGTTCATACTTCTCTGCATAGAGATTTATCTGGAGGTTTTTTTTTTAGTTTTTAAACTATTTAAAAATGTGTCAAATGTAGAAGTAAAAATTTGTCTAAAAATTAATTACTCCAGAATTACTCAAGTATAGAGAACCAACATTTCTACTTAAGTAAGCTAACAAAGTATTTATAAAACTTGTATCATTACTTGATACGTCTGGCTGTAAGGAACTTTACACAGCTTTTAAAGGGTCTGACAAATACAGCATGTCAGCATGGATATTGTGAAAGTCGACACAGATGTAAAACATGTGGAGTTTCCTGAGGCCCCGGGGCTCCTGAGCTCTGGCCAGGTCAGTAATTATCCCTGAATAAAAGTAATCAACAGTCTCATCCTCTTTACTCGTGGCCATGTGGGGGCACTACAGCCTACTGCCCAAGTCTCAGTGAAACAGACGGGAGAGGGGAGCCCCAAGATCTGAATCAGCGCAGCCATTTGAGGTGAAACGGGGGGCTGTAATGAGTGCGCTGAATGTGTCTGATTGTTCATGAAGACATCTGGAGCAGTTAGCTGTTAGCTCATAATAACGCCATTCACTCAGTAATGGCAAAACACAGCGCACTCGCCTGTGTGAGTGTGCGTGTGTAAGAGAGAGAGAGAGAGATATTACTTGGATGAAGATCAAATGTTAGAGAGCCTCAGACATTACCAGACACACACTGAGAGAGTGAGAGAAAGAAAGAGAGAGAGAGACCATGCATGATGCTCATGGTGGGACTACTGACATAGAGCCTACATGACCAGAGTCTACAGAACACGGCCATGTACTGTAAAGGGTGGGGTGAAAATACTGCAGGAGAGAGAGAGAGAGAGAGAGAGAGAGAGAGAGAGAGAGAGAGAGAATTTATTCTCCCTGTATCAGTTGATCAATGTCATCTCCATCCGCCAGCAGAGGAGGGCCTATTTTTAGCCTCCGAAACTCCAATGTGTGGACACACACACACACACACACACACACACACACTTCTCTCATCCAACAAAGAGGCAAGTGTTCCTGTGAACAGCCAAGATCCTAATGAAAGCAAGCACAATAAGAGTAAAGTGAGAGAGGGGGAGAGAGAGAGAGAGAGAGAGAGAAAGAGCAGCACACATCTGAAAAGCTGCAGAGAAGCTTGGGAAAGAAAGAAGGACAGAGGCTACAGAAGGTGTGTAGGAGACAGAAGGACAGGATGGATGCTGAAGGAGAGCTGTTTATTCTGCCTGTTTAATATGAGCTGCAGCATCAAGCCCAGGCCGACGCCTTTGCACACCATCACTCCCTCAGCCTTGCACTCTCTCACACTCACACACACACACACTCACTCACTCAAGCACAGGCACACGCGGGGACAGAAGGAGGACGCGCTTTGATGTTGGCACAATAATCCCAATTCCTGGAAAGGCAGAAAAAGAAGAGCAGAGAAGGAGACATAGACAGATGAGGGATTGCTTATAGAAAGCAAGGCAGAAGTGCAGAAGTGTGTGTGTGTGTGTGCGTGCATGTATATTTCACCACCATATGGTGTAAAATATACACACACACACACACACACACACACACACACACACTTTCTCACATTCTCATGGGCATCTTAAGAAAAAAAAAAACACACACACACACACATATACACAAAACCATTTGCTTTAAAGAGGTCATTCTGTGCGGGTCTGTGAGAACTGAGACTGAAAACTGCTGCACCGTAGAATCAAATTAACTGTTTTTTATACATATATAAACTTTATTTTATTTTGTGTGCCTTTAAAAGTGATACATCTGTAAATATGTTAGTGGTTTGGCTGCTCCTCATTGTGCTGCATTTAAAGCAACACTATGCAGCAATTTTTTTAGAGGCCCGTTGCAACAAGACAAGCAAACCAATCAATTGCCTGCATTGAACTGAACTCAACGACAAATTGTAAGAGCGCCCCTTTAAATTCTGAGATGGTCAATGCAGGAAAAAACAAGGACACTGTTACCAGAATCCGACTCAAGGGGACTCCTTCTACTTATTACTTACAGTAGTCAGTCAGCCAGGTTCATGATTCCTGCAGTCGGCAAAATATGAAACATCAGAAACCAGAAAAGAAAAGAGAGAAAGGAAGAAAGGAAAAGAAAAAAGCAAGGCATCGTTTACATTGTATTAATTAGGCCTGCATGTATAAAGGTAATTTAGCTAGCAACAGAATATGTGGGTAATGTTTATGTTAGCTACCTGTCTCCATGCCTGGCAGTCAATAAGAGTAATAACCTAGAACATTTAGTGCCGTTTTTTTTTGTTTGTTTGTTTAACAGACTGATAATATGAATTCACACTCTAATATATTATATTAACATATATGGGCGATATGGCCCTAAAATAATATCACGATATTTCATGGTGATATGAAATTAAGGAATACACTACTGCAACAGAACGAACATTTCATTTTATTATTGCATATGATATGATTTGGCACACCCCTAACTGAGAATAATACAAGAATTTATCAGATTTGTAACAGAAGTAAATCCATATATCCAGGATTAAAGTAAAATAAATGATACTGGACAGATATAATCTGTCTCTAGTAGATATTTAATAGGAAATGAGAACAGTGTGAATTTTCCTTTTGCTAAAAACAGTAAAAAAGTAGCACCCTGATGTGATAGTTAGGAGTGGGTAATATGGCGCAGTATTTTAGGGTGTAATATTATTCACGAAATTCAAAATTGTCAGCTATATTATTGCATACGATATGACATGAACATCAAACTCAAAAGCTTCTCTCGAGCAAAAAGAGCAGCCGCAGGCGGTGTGCAAAGCAACCAAGAAAAACTGTGAATTTAAGAAGAAAAGAAACACTTGAAAAGTAGAAAAATGAAGTGAGAGAGTGATATTTCGTTCAGCGCGCACACCATTTGTTTTTGTGCTCGCGAGTTTCACTGTTGCTCTCGCCAGAAGGAAATTTACACACGCAAAATATTAAAACTCGCAGGTTAATTTTTTTAACCTCGTGTTTTTGCACCCCTTACTTTTGACATTAATGTGACGCCATACTGAAGACCTCAGCAGCTTAGTTTTCATATTGATCTAATGTACTAAAAACGTTAATCATGTTTACGTCCATTACATCTCTTTTTCTCTCAATCAAATAATAATCCCCTTTATTAACATACTGACTAGCATTTGAGTATAACCTGAATGAGACTGAAGTGTTCACATGGGGTTGAATGTGATTCACACTTTTTTTTTGACAAAATTCTGATCAGACCCACACTGTTGTTCACTGTTCTCTACCTGCATGCTCTTGTTGCTGATGTCTGCAAAACGTAGAAGATTCTCACTGTTTGCTCACAAGTATCAGACAATGTAGGAGACAAATGATAAAAAAAGACTCAAGATCATAAGCCTCCTGTAAACACACACACACACACACACTGGTTATGAAAAAAAAAAGCCAAGAGGATGGATTCCAAAATTAGACTTTTATTGGCCAGTTGGGCTGCGATGGTCATAACATCCACATATAACGGCAAACATAGCCCACAGAAACCCGGCGGCTGCCAGCTATCTGACAGCTGTCACTCAACCATCCTACTGTCAGTCACCTGAGTGTGAACTGGAGAACTACACACGGTCTGCTCTTTAGACTAGCACTGCTCGGCCCTTCTGTGACAGCCTGGAATGCATGTACACACACACACACACGCACGCACACGCACACACACACACACACACACACACACACACACACATCCTCTGATGCGGAGAGACAGCACTAGGGATTAGGGCACTGCTAAAACTTCAGTAACGGGCTCTGCTCTTCAGTCCATCTCTGGTGTGCTCCAGTAGAGCTGTGAGCAGTGAGCAGAGCGCACTCCGAAGCCTCCAGCCTTCTGTCCGTAAGAGTAGCCTGTGGAGTGTAGCAGTGGGGATGGCCTCGGTAATGCTGGAAGGAGGGAGGTTGGGGTAAAGCCAGGAGAAAAGATTTTTCGAGCTGGGCGGGCGCACTGGGGCAAGAGCAACCAGAGGCTATTAGAAGAGACCAGGGGGAAAAGCTGCAATTAATTTATGTGGGGAGGAGGGAGAAGAAGTTACTACAAGGAAAAACTGCTGTCTCTCCGGTGCCGTGTCTTTCCAGAGTTGGAGCCTTTTTTTTTTTCCTGGGTAAATAAATTTTGGAATTTTTTTATACCGAAAAGATAAAAACATGCAAAAAGCCTTTCATTTGTAGTATACAAGTTTCATACTCCTTGTACTTCTTCATTGTCTACATCAACAAAAAGGGGAAAAAAATAAAACTGTACACACCATTTAATTTACAGTAGAGTTAAAAAACAGAAATAATACCATAGGGTGACTAAGGCAGATGGAGCTTTAACAAAAGAAACCAATTTTATTTGTGTAAAACAATGTCACATAAAAAAGGGAAATCAAACTAACAAAAAAAATCTGCTAGAAAACAACGATAGGGGTTTCTCCCCTGCGCTTCACACCGGCTGCATAAATTAAACTTTTGGTGGAAAACGATGAATAATATAAAAAAAACACAAAAGAAAAACCCAATGACATGGAAATCAAAAATCTAAATTTCTAGTGTACTGTACAATGCTGTTCTCTCGGTCTCATCTTCGGCTTGGCTGCGGTACGTGACGGGGTGGAACAGCGTGATGGCGTACAAACAGAAGCGTGTAGAAGCATAACCGTATTCTATAAACAGGCTCACAACAGAACCACTCAAAAAACTCAGAGCCAGTAAAGCCAATGAAACCAAGTATTCAGATCTGAAGTAAAAAGCAGGAATAAAACAACAAAAATGTACAAAAAGGCACGTAATATCCCAGTGCTTCTGTACTGTGAAATTCAAGTGTAACTGAGCGTTCGCTTCAACGTTCTTGTAGTGTTCCTTCAGTGTTTTGTTTTTTTTTTTTTTTCTTAATGTTTCAATTATCGCACCAATGGGTCCCTCACTCAGGCAAAAAAAATAACTGGTCAGATCCAGAGCTAGTCCAGATTCCTTCAGCTGGCTCTTTTTCGCTCCAGCAGAAAACCTGGGAAAGAGCCAGTTTTGTTGCCATGGTGATCCTCCTTCCTCTCGCTCATCCTCTCCTGGGGGAACATCGCTTTCTTCATTCTTCTGATTTTACACCCTGTCCATGTCCCATGATAAAAAAGTGCCACTCTTCTTTTTTTTAATATATATTTTATTTAGATTTTTTTTGTTGCACCTCTTCCTCCAGTGGTCTTGGGACATCTCTGGGCTGAGGGGGGACGGGGGGGTTAGGGCTGGCTAGTCGTCGTTTCCTCCGTACATGTCGGCCAGCTTGCGAAAGCGTGGTCCCCAGTCGTTGAGGTAGTCATAGTCCTGGTCTCCCCCGGAGCTGGAGGAGTGCAGGGAGCTGAGCGAGCCGGCCGTGGAGCCGCTGCCCTCGTAGTCGAACACCAACAGGGAGTCGTACGGGGGAGCTGTGGGGTCTGTATCTGCTGCCTTCAGACCCTGGAGAAAGAAAGAAAAAACGAGGGGTTTTAGATTTAAGACCAGGAATGAATGTGATTACTCAGAATTTCTGTTTATTTTATTTAAAAAGGACTAAAATAGTCAGTCAGTTTTTGTGCCTAAATAAAATTAAGTTGTATGTTAAGTTCTCAAGTTTAGTCAAAGGCCCAAATAAACTTAAATGACAATACTGTCAGTAAATGTGAATGCACATGTACTCTTTCACAACACATCATACATTTATCAATAATAAAGCAACATTTAAAACATCTTACAGAGTCATGCTTTAGTGACAAAGCTTCCAAACACTTTCTGCTGTAGCTTCTTAGCTAAAGGTCTTTACTTCTTATTGGTGGATCTTTTTCTCACTCTTATTTGCAGAAGGCCTCTGGATTGCGGGAAAAGTACGCCTTGCACGGCTCAAAATGCACAAAAGGCATGTATAATGTAATAAACCAATCAGCATGTCATTTGCCATTCCCTTGCCTATACAACTTTGCTTTTCTGCGTGTTCACACTGTGAATATGTGCAAGCAGCTCATTTACGGGAACATGAATGTTATTTTATTTTGTATTCTGTTTATTGTTAATATACAATTTGATGTTGTGCGCTGCAGTGTGTCCGTGTGTGTGTGTGTGTGTGTGTGTGTGTGTGTGTGTGTAACGAGTGGGAGTGTACATGGATTGAGCGTGTGGAGTGTTATCAAGATCAAGAATGAACATCTGACTGTTGACTGTTGTCAGGGTTCAAATCAGACAGTGGCGCAAGACAGCAATACACCAAATTTGAAAATATCTTGCCTCCAGCCCCCCATGCCCATCGGCATAGATATAGTCACAAACGTAAAAAAATAGATGTGGAGTGTAAGATTGCAATAAGCTTCATGACATGCCTTGCACAAGGTGTAAGATTGGACCCTGTGTGACGTAGAACTGCAATGTCAGAACACATGCTGAGTAGCCCTTATTTAATATACTGAAATATCTCTTAAAAAAACATGGAACAGAAATTTGTACACTGTAAGTTGTGTGACTAAGCAAACTGCCTAGTTTTATGATAAAATAAGTAATGAAATATTTTCTTCTTGGGGTATTTCAATAGTATTAGTTTAAATATCCCAGTAGGCAGCACAGGCTATTCCTCATAGAGATGTCGGAGCGCATTCCTCCGTTTTACTCTGCGTTCTGGAAAATGATCCTCTTACACGACAACTTGCTTTCTGAAATATTCACGAAGCGTCATCCAGAAATATCTCAAGTGCTGCATGAACATATTGCAGAGCACTCGAGTGTCGTACACAGCCTTGAAGGGAGATGGAGGAAGGGAGGATAAGATCGAGGGAAAGGGGCAGGAAAGGAAGCGAGGGAAGAAAGGAACTGAAGAAGGAGAATAGGATAAGTGTGAAGATAATAGGAGGGAAGGTTAAGACAGGAAAAGAGGGCAGAGTTGAGGACAAGGAATGAGTGGAGAAAAGAAGAGGAGAAAGAAGAGAAGGTGAGAAGAAGCGTGGAGATCATGGGAGAGGAGAAAACTGCTCAGCAGGAGAGAAGATAATAGTGGGAAGGAGAGAGGTGATGGGATGAAGTAAGGAGATGAGTTGAGAGCACCAGAAGAGGTGGAGTGTGAGGAGCAGGGAGGAGTGGAGAGAGGGATTGGGGTCAGGGTGGAGGCAGACGCTGGAATATGAACAGACTAAAGCCTACGGGGTTATTTGGAGGCAGCCAGAGCTCTAGAGACTCTACAGCTGTCTGACTCACACTGATAAAGATATCAAACTAAAACAAACTCGCCACCTCCCAATGCTGCACTGTCACACCACTACAGCCCTCAGCATCCGCACACTTCCCACAACCACACTGCGGGAGCATAACATCAGGAATTTCATAACAAAATTACAACAGCGAGAAGAGGGGTTGAGCCAAATACATTATGATTAAAAATAAACCCTGTACAATCTGTATATAATCATATATAAGAGATGATGATTAGAGGGGTGATTTAACTGTATTAACTCCGGAATGTTGAATAAATAATCAATTGATTCAAGCATAACAGCTTTTGAATGACTGGGGTAATTTTCTCTTTTATTGGGGGTCCTCTTTGATTTTATTTCCATCCAGAATGACCATATATGTTTTTTTCCTCAGACGTTCAGTTTTTCACTGAACTTTGGTAATTTAAGACCCATCTGGATGCATATCTCTGAGCTTCGTCACCACGCGTTTAATAAAATAGAGGATTCTTGCTCTATTTTAAAAGTAAAATTGAATGCTTTTTTAATACCTTTTTAAGATCTCAATAAAAATAATTTAAGGCCCAAAAATATAGTCATAACTTCTTAAGTAAAAAATATTTTTTTGTATTGAAAATTAAAACTTAACATTTTGCTATCAATTTTCTTTATCAACTTTGTACCATTGTGATGGAGAACATGTTAGCATGTTAGGTAGCTCACCGCTAATGTTAGCTTGCTCTCCATTAACCCTACTTTTCTCCCTGGTAAAGTAGCTAGCTCGCCGCTAACATTAGTATGTTAGCTAGCTCGCCGCTAATGTTAGCTAGCTCTCCGCAAGCCTTAGTGCTAATGTTAGTATGTGCTTTTTCACTGGCATTAAACACACCATCCACAAATGTAATACCTACAGCAAATTTACAGTAAATTTAAGACAATTTAAGCAGAATAAACGTTCCATTCTGACATGAAATAGAATTTAGCTCCATTAAATTCCAACCATTGCTGCCAAAGATGTGCAACTGCACACACACAGCTTATCTATCTAGTCCCTGTGGAGATGTATAGATCTTCTGGAGCAGATACACCTGAATGTGTTAATACCATGTGTAAAGTCCTCCAGCACTGAGCTGTGGAGCAGTAGTGGATCTGTTCTCTTCTCCGGAATAATGGTTATCTATTCAGCTCTTTAGAGATTAGAGATGAGTTGTGGTGTAAGGGATGGTGAGCTGGGGTTGTGATCTTTCTTCTTTTAAAATCCCGGACTCACGGACACTCTTGAGGCTGAATGCAATCAAAGGCTCACAGCAATGTGCCAAAATAGTACAAAGCCTTTCCTTGACAACTCCCAAAGGAAGAAGAATCAATTTAGGAAGAAACAATATATAAGCAGATGTCCCAATACTTTTGTCCATGTGGTGTATGAACCTCATTTGATCACCCCGTTTTATGTAACCCCCTATTTGTCAGACCACCCCTGGGCTTTATGATACACTCAATCGTAAAAAAGATGTAATAAAATCAAACTGTTGTGAGGTCAGACATTTACACACCCAATATAAACCCAATATCCTACAGGAAATAGCCTGCAACTGACACCTCGCTGTGTTTTCACACAGACCCACAAACTGCTAATGTACAAACAGAATATCATCATCTACAGACAGGAGCCTTGCCTGCCCTGAGATCTAATATTCCAAAGAGTTCCAGCTACACTCGGCTGAGAAATACTGCAGCTCCCCAGAACACACTCCTACAAAGCTTAACTGTCTTTTAAGCGCACTTACTTAAGCTTAGATCTAATGTTTAATTCATATCCTCTTTTAAACCATTTCTCACTATTCTCCGCTGTGCAGACAGCACAGCTTAGTGCCTGCAAGGCTTGTGTGTATGCAAGGGAGTGTGTGTGTGTGTGTGTGTGTGTGTGCGGGTGTGTAGTAAAACACGGCCATTCTCTGACTGCACAGGATGATATCGAGTAGCTGAGACTGTCTAATGTCCATCTAAACTAATAGGATTGAAGGCCGATCGGACAATCAATCATCATTACCTCTTATCACTGGAGCCATGCAACAGTTATATGACCACACTGTTCTAAACCACACAGGCACACACATAACACACACATGCACACAAATACACACCTCATGGATGAAGTCTCCGATGTCTCCGGGGTGTGGTGCTGTGGAGCGGAGCGGGTAGCTGGGCTCTGGATGCAGCGGGCGCTCGTCCAGCCGCCTGATGCCCACTGGCTTCACCAGGTCGTGCTCCAGAGTGTCCGGCTGCTGCAGCTGACTCAGATCATAATCCTGCACACACAAGCACATGCAGACTGAGCAAAGGCACAGGCTAAAGAAGCTGCTGCTCTCTGTAGTTTTGCAGTAATAATTCACTGAAATTTTTGATTTACACTATTTACTAGATCCCCTCGCTACAAACGTAGCCCATCCACCATCATTCAATGATAATGGTCTAATGTTGTATTTTGTTATCTGCTTTGTTGCATCAACACCCATGAATGCACTCATCCCTCCAACTGGCCGCATGTGGGCATTAACACTGGTGTTACCTACGTTATGAAATTAAATCACATGTGTTTAAATAGAAAATAGATAAAGCTATATTTTCTACAAACTTATAGTTTAGTCTATAAATGTCTGATTGAGCTTCATAACTTAACAATCTAGTGAGCACAATATAGGATAAAAAAACTACAAACTATTCTAATTAAATGACAAATTAAAATGTTTACATTTACACAACATTCTCTGTGCTGCGTTTATGATCATTGACTGATCATAAACAACAGGAAACCTGACATGGCAATTCTTCCCGTTCTTCTAATTCCCGTTCTGCTAACTTGCTGCTAACTTGCTTTACTGGAATTTAAGAATACGGAACAAATGTTTCATTGCACTGAGGACACATATCAGGCAAAGACCTGCACTCTTCTGATTGGATGGATGCGTGACAATGAACAAATGACATTGTCTAACGAAAACAAAACTTCCCAGTGCAAATGAATGGGATTCATTGCAGTGCACTGATGTGACCGAGCAGTGTAAATGCAACATAAAGGTAATTTATTTTTGCACAACATTTGTAAAGATAATATAATAGAAATAAATATATGCCCCCAGCATGCAGAACATGCAGAGCTACCATATGCACATCCCCATCCAGACTCTCAGTGAAACAGGCATATACACATGCTTGGCTAAAATGTAACACCACTAGAGTGAGACCAGAGAGAATTTCTACCTCAGACTAAAGCTAACCTCAGGTGAGAAGGGGAACTTAAAAGCACCATATAAGAAAACCCAACCCATGGGGGTGGTGATCTTCCATCCATAATCCTAGACTCACTGAAACTCTTGGGGCTGAATGCAATCGAAGCCTCACAGCAATGTGCCAAAATATAATAGAAAGCCTTCCCTTGACAACAGAGGCAGTTCCAGACTCCCAACAAAAGCAGAATCAATTTTGGAAAAACAGTGAACGAGCAGACGTCCCAATACTTTTGTCCATGTAGTGTATGGACATTATTTGATTACCTAATTTATGTAACACCCTTTTTGCCAGACCACCCCTGGCTTTTATGATTCACTCACAACAAACTCAATAACCTCAGAGATAATTATAGATATACTGTTCATGCTATAGTTCTGTGTTAGGCTATGTGGCTACCGTTATGTTACAGTGAGACCATCATTAAAGTAAAATATTTGCCACTTTACTGCAAAAAATATATAAAAAAAAATATAAATTAGATTGTACTACATTTGAGTATTTTTAACCCCAACCAAATTTGCTGATTTCCACTTTACTGCACAAAATATATACAAAAAAAAATTTGGTTGTACCGCATTTGAGCATTTTTAACCACAACCAAATTTGCTGATTTCCACTTTACTACACAAATAAACTTATAAATTAACAACAAATAAATAAAACCTGTGCTGTTTCATACACAAACACACACAAACAGACTGCAGGCAACAGAGTGTATGTACCTGGTCCTCCTCTCCACCGCCCTCCTCATCGTATTTGAGAATGTTGTCCCGGACGTCGTCCTCCGGGTCGATCAGCAGCTGCTTGGCCTGCCTCTCCTTATCTCTCCTCTTCATCCACATCACGAACATCAGCACCAGTACTACAGACAGACAGAGAGAGAGAGAGAGAGAGAGTCAGAAAGACATTCAGAGACAGGCAGAGCAATGCGAAATGATTCAACATAGCCTTCAGCTTCACAAGAGTCTGACAGGTGACAAAACAAGCATTTTACAAAGCCCTGCCACCCACAAGCCAAAAGAGAACATTTTAGCCATACTACACAGTTTAGAGTGGGACGTGTGTGTGTGAGACGTACCCAGAAGAATGATGATGCAGATGAGGATGGCGATGATGGCTCCGGTGCCCAGGCCAGCGGCCATGATGCGCTCCATATCTACACAGTCTCCGTGACGATCGCACTGGCACACTTTGACCCGCAGGTAGGAGGTGTTGGCCATGGGCAGGTTGCCTGAGTCGGTGATGATGATGGGCACCTCGTAGATTCCACTCTGAAGAGAGCCAGTTCTCAAACTCAGCTGCACATAATCACCTAAAAAAAGAGATAAATATTGTATTATTTATTTTTGTTATCTAGAAATGCACTATATACAATCCAGTGTCTTCTTTATTATCTTGTTTCTGTGCATGCTGGTCACTTTATGAGTCAATCTTACAGCTTACAATCTTACAGTCCCCCTGCCAGTGTGTTAGGGCTGGGTGATATTGTAAAATAATTTAGATATATTATATATTTTTATGTTCTTCATGTATAGGAGCGATTATTGACTATGATTTAGATTTTGTTAGTTCTTATTATAAATAGACAGATTTATATTTTTATATATATGCTGAAATAGTAACAATCATAACAATGTTTTCAAGGGAGTCAGAATGGTGCATGCAAAACAAAACTTGAAACCAATATAAATATTTAAATTTTGTTATTTTTTTAAGAATAGCCAGCAGCTCCATTCAACCTTACAAGCAGCTTTTATATTAAACAAGGTGCAAAATAATCTTAAAAATTTTAAAACACAGAAATCAGTTTTTACAGGTTTCTGACAGAACATAAGTCTGAACATAAATCTACTGAAATTCCCTCTGGCAGCTTCTTTATGTGAATATCTCCATTATCCTATTTTAATAATCAAATTAAAACAGTAATCTGATTATACAAATGAATTAATAAATACGTTAATTTACGTGATTAACCTTTCAGCACTACAGAGCATAATTACTGTCAGACCCAATATTACCCAACAGCCCTTCTCTACCCCATCATTGGTCATTTTTTGATCACATGGCAACAAGTTGCTGACAAGGCCGAAGAGAAATATCATTTGGGTGGTGGATCACTCTTAACACAACAGTGAGATTGAGAGAGTAGTGTGTGTAGTGCTGGTGTATGTCGTTTTTCACACAGCATTGTTTCTGCCAGATTAAGAACAGAGTGCACCAATCAGAAACACCCAGCCAAAAGCTGCTTTATAGAGTATGTAACTGTACACCAGCAAAGTAATCCTACAAGATCAGTGTTTCTAATAAAGCACCCAGTGAGAGTGTACTAAATTACTAACAGAAGAAGATGTGCTTGCTAACTAATATTTCTTTAGCAATTTAAAGCTAATATGTTCATAATTCCATAACGCATAAACCAACAAGGAATTAAAGAAGCAAATCTTTCCTGTTTCTTTTTTGTTTAAGCTACATTAAAGGATTAAAAAGATTAAGCTTTTTTTCTCCTCCCCTGAAGACGAAATTAAGAGAACAACCATAGTTCTTCTTCTTGCATTATAGCATAAGTATCTGCCGAGAGCACCTAATAATAAAATAACTTCTACCCACAAAATAGAAGAGAAGACTATGAATAGAACTGCTCTAAGGTGCTACAAAGAGAAATTAACTACATTTTGTATTTGACTATAAAGGAACTTCAAGACAATTTAGTAGATTCTCAGGAGTTGTGGTGCACTGTTCTACTGTGCAGCACAATCTGAACAAATAAAAATAACTTTAATGTAAAAAGGAGTCAGCTATTTTATGATGATAAGGCTGGGTGCTCTATGTAGAGCTGTTACTACAAATTAAAAGTGATATTGTGATATTGCAATAAAGAAAAAATGACAATCTAATGCAGCTAAACTAAAAGGAGGGTGAAGACTAACACATGTTTCCTCCGATACATGTGAAGTCAGAGCCACCGCCTCTTTTCGAGCTGCTGCTGATGTAGCATCACAGTGTACTCGGACTCGGTTCTGATACATCAACTCAAAGATGCCCTGTGCTGATCGAAATTACCCTAGAAGTGATGTAGGGAGAGAGTGCCATCCACCCACCCAGAGAGAGCAAGGCCAGTTGTGCTCTCTCAGGGCTCCGGCAGCTGATGGCAAGCTACATGAACGGGATTCGAAACAAAGATCTAGCATTTTCTCACTCCTGCATGGCTATGCTATTTAGCACAGAAATAATTCATGTCTCTGTGCTATGAACAACATTGTCAAACTAAAGTGAATTAAAACATTGGCTGAATGTGTTACGTGTTCTTTTTCGTACCATTAATGCGAGTGAGGGTCCAGTTGCGGCGGATGTCAGAAGGCCTGTGTGCCAGCTCGAAGGCGAATGGCCCTGCGTTGGGGTTCAAGTCTCCGTCCACTGCTGTGATGTTGATAGCGTTGGGGTCGGGGCGCTCGCACATCTCTGTCTCCTGAGGAAACACTCGCGGGGCGTTGTCGTTAATGTCCAATAAATAGATCTGAAGAGTGCCAGTCCCACTGGCTGGAGGAACACCTGCAGAGTGAAGGAGGAAGAGAGAGATAGATTAAGAAACAGCTTGTTTATTAAGTCAAGTCAAGTCAAGAGGCTTTTATTGTCATTACATCTGAGTACAGGTACACAGTGTAGTGAAATTACGATCCTCGGAACCAGGGTGCAACATGGAACAACAAGCAATAGACAACATAAAGTGCAAGGTGTAAGGATAGTGCAACATAAAACTAACACTATCATAAATACAATAAATACCAAGACGAGACAATTTAAAAGACAGGACAGTGCAGTACCAATACGGTATAATGAAATGTGCATAGTGAGGATAAGGTGCAGAGATGTGTAACATACTGTAACATATAGGACATATATAATCACAGCAGTTACTGAGGTAGAGAGTTTATAGTTATTTGGGAGTAGCAGCAAATATTGCTGATAGGGATAGAAACAGTTCAGTCTCTGTGTGCTGAGTGAGTGTGTGTGTGTGTATGTGTGTGTGAAGTACAGACTTTGTGTGTGTAAAGGGTGGTGGTGGGGGGGTTTAGTTCAGTTCTGTGTAAGTGTGTTGGGTGAGTGGTGGGTGGGGTGGGGGTTCAGTTCTGTCTCTGTGCGTTGAGAAGTCTGACTGCCTGGTGGAAGAAGCTGTTGCATAGTCTGGTAGTGGAGGCTCGGATGCTCCTGTATCTTCTGCCGGACGGCATAAGAGCGAAGAGTCCGTGTGAGGGATGGGTGGGGTCGTCCACAATGCTGGTGGCTTTGCGGATGCAGCGTTTGGTGTAGATGTCAGTGATGGAGGGGAGAGAGACTCATGAGAGCAGGTACTAATTTGCCAGCTCCAGAGAACGCTACTTTTGAACCTGTTAGCCGCTGACAAGACAGCACTTAACATAATACTCATGCGGCTTTTACGACTTGCATAATCACAGGCTGTATGACATTGCCAATCATCTGCAGAAGTTTTTTTTTTTGGCTGGCCTAAATCTGCTGTCTGTCACATCATCAAACTGGCTTCATAAATAACATCAGCAGTCATTTGGTAAGAGCTGGAAAAAAAAGAAAGAGTAGAGCACAGACTGTAAGCGCTCTTTAGATCATCAGCCTGAATGATAGGAGCCACAGGAGAGGAAGAGCCACTGCCAGAGTGTTACAGTGAAAACCAGCAGCAATCGAAAAGCACGAGTGCCCTACTGTGCGCAAAACACTCCGGGACCACAGGTTAACCGAGTGTTTATAGAGATCTCCTTCACAGAGCCACGAGTGTGTGCATGTGTGAGCATGCGTGTGTGTGTGTGTGAAAGAGAGAGAGAGAGAGAGAGAGAGAGAGAGAGAGAGAGAGCGAAAGAGTGTTTTTCACACTGATCCGATGCTGAGGGAATGCTAACAACTGCAGAAGAACAGATCCAAGCAAATGTGTGCAGCCCCTTTTTACATAGACTGTAGTGTGTGTAGGTGTGTGCCAGCATGTAAAGGCAGAGAAAGGTGTGTTTGTTTGTGAGAGAGAGAGTGGTAAGAGGGTCTTGCTTCTATTTCCACGGTACATGAGTGAAAATCAGTTTTCATGTGAGTAGGAGTGTGTATGCCCGTGTACCTCTATGAGTTAATTTGGGGATAATTGTTCCCCACAGCTGAGATCAATAGAATCACTCATCCACACCTGAACCTGGAATGAATTTAAACTCTCCACTGAGCTGCATCTCACACACACACACACACACACACACACACACACACACACAGCTCACCGTTGTCAGAAGCCATAAAGGTAGCATTGTAGAGGTTGTTTCTGACGTAGGGGGACTCGCGGTCCAGGAGGGCGATAGTGGAGATTCGCCCATTGTTGGGATCAATCTCCAGCCAGTTGGCTGGATCAAACAGCTTTGAGTATCTGGAACAGAGAGAAAACACATACATATTATATATTAAAGTATTTCACAGATGCTATTGCCATAATATGGTTTTTCAAGATGTCTTTGTAGTGGCTGGAGATGCATATTAACTTAAATTAGCTTATTGCTACCTTACACCCTGCCAACAGTCTATTTTTTTTTGCATTCTGCCTGTGTTGTTTAAATAGCACCAGTGCTTCTAAATATATATCTTCCCGATAGGTGAGTTGGTCTCAGAATGAGGTGTATTCATTCAGGTAAACTGCTTTTTTGGCAATGTAAAACACAGGTGCGCTACTGGCTGAATACAACCTACACAGACGCAAATAAGCAGATGTTCATTGCTATTTTGGCAATACAGGTGCGTGCCCAATTTGTTACAATTAGTTACACCCCTACATGTTACTCAGACATGGACATGAAGCAGTGCACAAACCCATAGTGCTGGCATATAGTGTAGGGCTAAATTACTACTATTATTATTATTATTATTATTATTATTTTATTTTTTTTACAAATTTGTTAGCTTTTCGTTAGCTTGTCTTCATCGATAAATAAAAACACAAAGATGTGTAGATCAAATTTCCATAACTTTTTTTCAAAACTTTCTTGGTATTTTTATTTTACCAAAACTTATCCAGGCCTTGAAATTTATTTATTTATTTTTTTTTACTCCATGACTTTTTCAGGTTTATCATGACCGTACGAACCCTGCTGGTTCATTAGTTGGTAGTGTCTTACCATCAGGGTGTTCAATGGACACTAAATCATTTACAATGCAAATGTAGAGGTGGTTTGAGTGATGGGGGTGACACAATGCTTCTCCAAGACACAATGAACCAGTTAACACCTGTGTGTATTGCTGCTGTCTCTTTATATTTGGAGCATCTGACATGTCGGGTGTGATCAGGCCCTGCGTGTGTGTGTGTGTGTGTGTGTGTGTGTGTGTGTGTGTGTGAGAGAGAGAGAGAGAGAGAAGAGACAGATAATATATAGTATTTATTTTTTACCTGATAGACTGCTGCATGTGTCTGTCAGGGTCGTGAGCTATGAAGGTGGTTAGCATGGACCCTGCGGGAAGCCCCTCGTCCAGCTTGACCTGTTTGGGGTTGGGGTCAAAGTTGGGACTCTCGTTCACGTCGATGATGCGTATGGAAATTGTGGCTGTGGATTGGCGGGTGCGGTGGATCCCTCCGGCTAGTGGAATCTCGTTCTCAGCCACCACGGTCAACATGTACGAGCGATTCATCTCATAATCAACAGGCTGCGGGAACAGCAAGAGAAAAGCACACGCATTAAACACACATCCATATTACATATATATACACACACACATACACATAGTACACACACAGGCCCGGCCCTAACGCAATTGCATAATATGTTCCATACCAAATAAACAGAGCGGTAGCGCTGTTTAAGATGAAAGGATATTAGTGCTGATGAATACAAAGAGAGGAGTAGCTGGAGTAATAATTAATGAATGACTCACTCTCCAATTAAACTACTTACAAACCATTATCCCAGATGAAGAGGGGGTAGCGGCTGTTGACTGGCTTTGTTGCTATGGAAACCGTCTGTGCTCTACATTTGAACCCATGCTTTTCAAAAAAAAAAAAAAAAGCAAATATAGTGTACATATACATGCATATACATGCATGAGCCTCACCTTAACCACAGTGACAAGGCCCTCATTGGTGGTGGGGTCAGTAGGGATGGAGAAGCGTCCGGTCGGGTCTCCAGACGTAATGCGGTACACAGCGTTCCAGGCTGGAGTGCCGGGCTTGTCTTTGTCTGTTACTGTCAGATTAGCCACGATCTCATTTACACGGTTCTCGGGGACCTCTCCGTAGAACTGGAGCATGAACGAGCGAGCAAGAGAGACAGAATAGACAGAGGAAGCAAGCAAAAGAGACAGAGAGAGAGAGAGAGAGACATGCTTGTCGTAAGTAATCTCAGGGTGCTGTATATGTATAATAAAGTAAATCTGTATTCTCCTTTCGAGAGAACAACCTTGTTTATCTGCTGACAAATGTTATACATTGGGCTCCCAGCAAAATGGGACTGTTGACTTGGGACCACTTGTTGGTTTCAGCCCACTTTATCACAGCGTGGTGTAATCTCAGAATCTCCCATCAGCAAAACCTTTTACTCGAGGGCCACTGCTCCACCTCCTCTCCCCTCCGCACTGTTTCTTTTAGTGCAACTGTTGCTGGAGTAAACAGTCTAACAGTGCTATGCCTCCCTAAAGTTTACTATTGCTGCCGTCATTAAATCACAGATAGTAAAACCTGCTCTACCCTGATATGGATGGTGGATATCCATTAGACTTCTGGGAAATCAAGCCCTGCATCAGCAGCTCGTGCCTGAACCCCATTACTGTGATTTATCATAAACTATTTTTGATATTTGTTTTCCTGCTCTGAGAAGGTAAATGTCTCTTAGGACACACTGATAAGTCTTAAGCATTACACAAGTAATCTCTATACAAGTAAAAACAATGTAAATCAGTCTTGATTATAACCAGCTAGAAATCGCATTGTTATTTAAAAATTATTTATTGTATTGTCTGTATTCACCATTTTGCCACTTCTCACTGGCATATATTTAGATCAGACATGCATCGGTATATCTACTGAACTTACTGTGTCTCTGGTGAACTCTGGCGCGTTATCGTTGACGTCCAACAGGCGTATGATGGCGGTAGCAGTGTTGGACAGGCCGTATGTGGGGTTGCCCTCCATGTCAGTGGCCTGGATGATCAGGGTGTACTGGGACACTTTCTATTAATAAGACATATAGAACATACACAGTCAGTAGGTGTACAAATAGAGAAAGACAAAGTTGGTGTGTAAATGTAAGGTTTACAGTAAACTTGAAATGTTGTACAGTTTCAAACAACACACACAACAAGCACAGAATCCTGCAAAAATAAATGTTTTTAACAATATACTGTAGGTCCTTTGTTGTAGATACATTACAGTACTACAGTGGTTCTTTTTTATATTTTATTCTGCTTTTCTCCCTAATATAGCTATACTGAATACTGTACTCCGCTAATCACTAGCAATGCGCCGCAACATCAGGACAGTAAAGGCTATGTGAAGTTAGCATTGGCAACTGGGCTATCTCGGGATCCGGCAGCTGATGGTGAGCTGCATGACCTGGATTCGAATATGCGTTCTCCTGATCATAGTGGCATTGTCTTAGTCTGCTGGAATACTTAGAAACCTCCTTATTAAGTAATTCTGAAATCTAAAGTTATAAAGTTTTACAATGCATTTATATTAACCTAGAACAATTACAGCATCACTTGATATAATATATATATATATATATATATATATATATATATATATATATATATATATATATAAACACTCTTAACACAATTAACTAAATGAACTATCACTATAAATTACGGTATTTTGTTAGTCAGGATAATGTTGCTGTTATTTTGCGTAAAACACACACACGCGCACACACTTCACCCACCTCTCTGTCGAGGCCCGCTGCTACGGTGATGATTTTGCCCGTCTTGTTGTTGATGGTGAACATGTTAGTGGACGGGCTCTCGGGACTCTGAGAGAGGATCTTGTACCTCAGCATGCCGTTGGCCGTGTTGGGGTCATCTTTGTCCTGTGATGTGACCGTCATCACCACCGACCCTGTGCACAACAACAACAGCGGCACTCTAATTCACCGTTCACACATGAACACCCACGTGCCGTGCCGGTAAGCACCGGGTGCTATTAATGACTTTTCAGCTCATCCAGAAGATAAGAGAGGGATTAGCATTTCGTCTGTGTGAGGCTGGTTATGTATGCAGGTGTGCAAGGGCTCGTGCGCGCACGAGTACCTGGCTTGGCGCCCTCGTCCACTGTGCCGTTCCAGATCTGGTGGGAAAACTCCGGCCTGTTGTCGTTCATGTCGATCACGTTGATGACGATATCGATGGGGTTCTCCATCTGATTCCCGTTAATGTCCACGGCATGAGCTCGCAGCTATCCAAACACACACACACACACACACAGACACAAAGAAATTAGCAGCTAGTAAATATCATACATTCTGTTGCAGGGGTGTGTTTCTATTAAACCTCTATTTGTAAAAACAGCAGTCTGGTTTCTGTCAAACTGCGTGCCAGTCAAACTGGTTTACTCCTCTGAAAGTTCTTTGCCATATCAAGCGATGGAATGCACCAGACTTAATGGCGACAGAGTTGAGATTGCAAGACTATACTACGGTCAACAAGTCTCATTATGATTGATCCCAGCTGCTCTTTAAATGTATTAACAGCCAGAAGATCCACTATTTACTATTACTAAGCATTCAATGATTAAGCTGCCTTGAATATTCCTTATGACACCAATAATATATTAAAATATAATATAATTTTAAATAATATAATTTAATATAATATAGTCATAAATATGGATTTAGGGTGGCCTTGGGTGAATCTGGCTTGCATGCAGCACTCCAGCCATGGCCTTTGATTTCTGCCTTGCCAGAGTTGATGCTGAGGGCAGGGGGAGGGTACAGATAGTAATGTTGGGGGTGGATATGTGTGTGTGTGGACTGTCCTTACTACGTGTGTGTGTGTGTGTGTGTGTGTGTGTGTGTGTGTGTGTGTGTGTGTGTGTGTGTGTGTGTGTGTGTGAATGTGTGTATGTGCGCGCGCATGTGTGTGTGTGTGTGTTGAGATAAGCTCCTCTGAGTAAAAATCTGTCTACTCCCCTCTCCTCTGTACAGTGGATTAGACAGGGGTTAAAGGTTGCATTCTCAGACTGACTGCCATGGTAACCCAGATAAGCAGTTTAATGGGAGTTTTAATGTGTCTCTGGCTATGCTCAGAGGAATGCACAGACACGCTCGCGAAGAAACACATACACACTTCCACTCACATGGAAGTTGGAGATCTGTTCTCGGTCCAGCGGCTTGGTGACGGACAGCTGTCCGGTGATGGGGTCGATGATGAAGAGGCCGGTCGGGGTCTGGTCAGCTCCTGGTCCCGTCACACTGTAGCGCAGTGTGTTACTCTTGTCCCTGTCTGAGCGGATCTGGAAAAAAAAATTACACATGTAAGAGGCTTTTACAGATGGAGACTTAATATGTATAATTATCTTATAAAAAAAAAACAGATATATTAAATGCATGTGTGTGTTTTTCTATTTTTTTGCAATGTTGCATGTTTATTTAATACTGATAAAATAAATCTGCTACAAACCTGCTAGCAATATTGTTTATTATTATAAAATATTCACTCATAAAAGTGAATAAAAAAGTGCATGTCCATTAAATCATAAGGTTAAGGTTCAGAGCCGGGGTCTGGCAATGCTCTTACAGAGAAATTTCATCGATTTTTCACAACGTCTGCATAACGCAGTCTGTGAGATGTAAAACAAAGCCATGTCCTTTGAAGTGGTTTGATGTGAAATTGTGCATTGTAGCGTAATGGCAGATTGCCAAAATGTCTTTGTGAAGTCATTTTATTCACTTTCACACTAAAACCAGCAGTAAATCTATAGGTGATTTATAGATGTTGATAAAGGAAAAACTGTGGCAAATCTGAATTTAATGCAGTTAGTGTTGTATATTTTATACATAATAATACATTGTAGGCCCAAACAATAATAGAACAATGTCTTATTTGCCTCAGACAATGTATTCATCCATCTGTGAGACAGTAAACTCATCAAACATCTGATTCTTATTACTACCACTCTGAGCAGTTTTAACAATTCTATCTAGTCTAGTCATTTCGTGAGAAGAGAAATGAAGAGAGCATTTTAAACCATTTTGAAATATCAGTCTGAATATGTATGCTTACAGAATTGTCCAGAATTTTTAGAAATATTTGGAATTCCTCTATAAAAGAGGGATTTAGAGTAAAAAATCTAACAGAAACTGTGAAATTCTTCAATTTAATTCATTAAATTGACAAAGACAAAAACATATTATAGAGTAAATAAAATCTAGCAAAATGCCTAATGCTAGAACATCTAACCTTTGTACATAGCTCTAGTGGACAGTTTTATTCATAATACCTGGCTATTTTACAAGCTGTATTATATTCCTAGGTCCATTGTGTCCATCTATTGTGGGAAGCTTTTATTAGAAAATAATCTGCTGGAAGCTCTGCTGGGTTTATATGACTTGCTCCCTGTAAACTATACTGAAGGATACTTGACTCTAAGCTGCAGAATGAGCAGGTAGAAGCCCACAGGTTCAGTAATAGAAAACTATAAAGCATGCATGAAGCTTCTTCAGTGTCTCTGTAAGGGAATGACTTTTCTTGTGGATTACCTGTGGCGTGTGTATGTGTGTGTGTGTGTGTGTGTATGAGTGTGTGTGCATGTGTGTGCACTGACTTTGACAAGCTCCTCAGGGAACTGTCCTCTTGAGTTTTCGGGGACATTGATAGGAGGGATGACCCAGTCTCTCTTCACACGGCTCACACTGCCGTCGCCCCCGACAACCACGCTGCGCCATGGAAACACGATCTCGGGCACCTGCCAACACAAACAACCCCGTCACACTCTTGGGTACCACACACACATACGTACGTACATGCACACGTACTTCCATTGTCTTTCATCTCTCTTTTTTTGTCACACCCACACACACACATACACTCACACAGCACACAGATACTGCAGCACATTCATCACACCTGCCTGTGGACCTAAATAATGACAGCATTAATTCTGCCCTTTTTAATAGGGTCATAAATATCACTGAGTCAGTTTCCTGCAGAAATAACCCCCACAGTGTGTGTGTGAGTGTGTGTGTGTGCAGGTAAAGATTTGCAGCATTCTCCTGTTGAGAGAGATCACACTCCCGTGTGAACAGACAGCCTTATGTACTGCATTAATTCTGCTTACACTGCCGGCCTCTCCAAGGTGAGAATGGTTTACTGTGTGTTAAGGATGGATGTGTGACTGCTTGCTTATGACTGCAGTTAGATAACTGAGAGCAGGACTAAACAGCACCCTAGGCCTCACCAGTTTATTATCATGAAGAAGTTAGGGCTGCAACTAATGATTATTTTAGTAGTCGACTAATTTGCTGATTATTTTTCTGATTAATCGATTAGTCAGCGATTGCTGTGGATATGGCTACTGTTTCTAGCCTTTACTATTGGTTCAAAATGATAGAAACAGCAGACTGTGGGATTTAAATGCCCTTCAAATGTGGAAGGTGCTGATATTTAGTGAGGAAATGTAAAATCTGTTGTGATTGGGCACTTTTGGAGACGCAGGCCGAGTTGGGTGTTACCTGTCTAACATTGTGTTTTTGTCCCCAATAATTTGTGTAGTGCTACTAATGACGAATAGTCGACAAGGAACACATTTTTATAATAGACATTGCCGATTATATCGACTAATCGTTGCAGCCCTAGAAAATGAAGACAGATAGAGAGCTGCTAACACTGTGTGTGTGTGTGTGTGTGTGTGGGGGGGGGGGGGGGGTTGGGGGGTGACTTGGTTGGAAAAGTTCCTTCGTATTTTATTTCTATCTGATTTCAATTCTAAGCCTCTCTCCCTCTTGACCCAATCTCTCTCTCACTACCTCTGCTTAAATATTCATGATAAAGTCAGTGCAGTAGTGCAGTGGCTCGAGTAGAGTACTGCAGAACCTCTCTCTCTCTCTTTTTCTCTCTCTCTCTCTCTCTCTGGCTTCTCTCCATTTCTCCCCCTTTCTTATTAACCACTCTCTTTCTCTTTTACTCTTTCTCTCACCCACTTCTCTCTAACTGTCTCTCTTTCTCTCGCTCTCTGTTTAAAAGTTTCTCGCTCTCTATCTCTCTAATCTCTCAATCACTCTCTCTTTCCAATAAGTATTATTATTCTGACCCTGTTTGAGTCATTTGCTGTCTGTCTCTCTTTTGCTCTCACTCTTTCTCTCATTCTCATTCTGTATGTTTCTGTTATTCTGTTTCTCACTTTCTCACTCTTGTTCTCTCTTTCCTTTCCTTTTTTCTATTTCTCATTGTTTATCTTTTCTTTGTCTGTCCTTCAGTTTCACACTCTGTATATTGACACTAATCATTCTCTCTATCATCTCTAATTATCTGCCTGGCTTCTCTCACTCATTTGCTTGCTTTATCATCTATGTCTTCTGTTTTGTTTCTCACACTCTCTCTTTCTCTCCGTGTCTCATTCTGATTCTATCTGTCTTTGTTTTTCTTTTTCTCTTTCTTACACTCCTCTTTAGTTTACTTATTCCCTCACTTTCTTTTGCTGTCGCTCGGCTGTCATGTTTTATTATATTGTTTGTTTTGTCTGTCTCATTCTATGTTCTCTCTGTGTTTTCTCACTGTGTCTCACAGTCTTTCTCTCTCATTCTCTCTGTCTCTGTTTCTCTTATTCTCTCTCTAACACTCCTCTTTTGCTGTGTCTTGGCTGTTTGATCCTGTTGTTTGTTTTGCCTGTCTTATTCTGTTTCTCACTCTCTCTTTCCCTCTGTTTTCTCACTCTGTCTCACAGTATGATCCTATCTGTCTCTGTTTCTCTTTTTCTCTCTCTCGCACTCCTCTTTTGCTGTGTCTCGGCTGTCTTTTTTTATTATATTGTTTGTTTTGTCTGTCTCGTTCTCTCTCTCATTCTCTGTCCGCACCATTCTCTATGTCTCTTATTCTCTCGCTCTCATTCTCTGCTGCTCTTTCTCTTGCTGTGCTTTCTTACATTATGTTCCTCTCTTCTCTCTTGGTCTCTCTCTCTCTTTCTGGCTGGCAGAGTACATATGACTCAGGTGATGAGGCAGCCCATTACCATCATGAAGGAGGAGCATGGAACAGCATTACCATCAACAACAGCATGAACATCAACTCTTCTCCTCTCTCATACACACCACTCTACACTCTCTCTCTCTCTTTCAGTCTCTTTCTCTACCTCCTGCCTCATCTCTCTGCTGTATCTTCCTTCCCTCTTTTCAATCCATCTCTCACAGCACCCACTCACTCTTTTCCCACTGTTATCTCCTTCTGCCCACCTTCTCCCTCCTCCCCATCCCCTCCCACCTCATTTTCTGACCATCTCAGCTTAAAACCTGCCCTTATCTCTCTCTTTCTTTCTCTCTCCCTCTCTCTGTCTGTTTCTCTGTCACTCCCACCCCATCCTCTCCCATCTCACTCTCCTCCTTTCTTCTCTCTGTTAATGTGTGTGTGTGTGTGTAGCAGTACGTAGTGTATTCTTTATTGCACTCTAAGCAGAAGGCAGTGTTAAGAGATTCAGTGCTGCTGCTGCTATCATCTTCTCCGCTGTCTGAACCGCATTTGAACATCGTTAAGACTTAATTAGAGTGAGATTCTGAGGGTGCTACAGCAGCACTAATGCTTTACTGGAGCTTTAGTGTGGCTTTATGAGGCTCTGATAGCACCAGCTAAAGACTGTCCCATATACAAAAATCATCATTCATCATTCATCATTCATAAACACTGTTAAAAGTTTCACTCTATTACTCAGACAGTGCATATAAGAACACTGAGCTTCCAAAACAGCCTGGACTGAATTCAATGTGTTTGTGATGTCATGACAATCAGCACATTTGCATATACTAGTGCTTCCCTCTGCTGACAACTTTTATGGAGATGCGAATTTCATTTTCCAGCAGGATTTGGCAAATTAACCACACTGCAAAAAGTACCAATTGGTCTTATATAATATTCAGATTTTTTGAGACACTGATTTTTGGGGTTTTATTGTCTGTAAGCCACAATCATTGACAATAAAAGAAATGCTTCACTCTGTGTGTAATACATCTACAGCTCTTGAAAAAAATAAGAGACCACTTAAAAATTATGAGTTGCTTTGATTTTACCAAATTCAAAACATCTGTAATATAATCAAGAGGAAGATGGATGATCACAAGCCATCAAACCAAACTGAACTGCTTGAACTTTTGCACCAGGAGTGACATAAAGTTATCCAAAAGCAGTGTGTAAGACTGGTGGAGAAGAACATCATGCCAAGATGCATGAAAACTGTGACTAAAACCAGGGTAATGCCAATAAATATTGATTTCTGAACTCTTAAAATTGTATGAATATGAACCTGTTTTCTTTGAATTATTAGAGGTATGAAAGCTCTGCATCTTTTTTTTGTTATTTTCTGTAAATAAATGCTCTGAATAACAATATTTTTATTTGGAGTATGGAAGAAATGTTGTCAGTAGTTTATAGAATAAAGCAACAATATTCAATTTACTCAAACATAAACCTATAAATGGTTATAAAAACCTATAAATCAGAGAAACTGATTCAGAAACTGAAGTGGTCTCTTATGTTTTTCCAAAGCTGCATATAATATTTATATTTATAATTTTTATAAGATGCACTTGTGTATACTTATATACTGAATGTGCGTTTGCAAGGCAATATGATACATATCACAATACAGGGATTATGACTGAATGTATTGTAATATACTGTAAGGAAGACAATATATTGCCATATACACACAATCACCTGCATACAATCCGAGGGAAATATTTACTTACTGCAAATTCAGAACATTGTATTCATGTAAACTATGATTTAATAACTTTCAGCTCTACCCCACATGTATGAGCTACATGAGCAAATTCAGTATTCTGCAGGTGTAGCATATCCTGGTAATTGCTAGTATTGTGAAAATAATTCTTTTCTGCTGTTGCGCTAGGTTACATTGTACAGAAATCTGAACAAGTCCAGAAACAGGCCTTTTTTCCACTTTAATGTGACTGGATTTTTTTTCTTGTGTGAAAACAAACCAAACCAAAGGGGAAAACACTCCACGTTTCCAAACTTGTTAAGAGATTCAAATCAGCTCAAAACAACTATAGATGTTAAAAGACATAAGACACACAAGGTTGTTTTTGTAAAAGTGACAACGTAGAATATGAATATATCTAGGAGGCCATACCTGTTTTGGTGTGTTGGGTAAGGAGAAGTTGACACGCGTGTGCCACGCCTCCTTTGACTCTACATCTTTCACCCTGATGTCAAGACTCCGCCCAGTCTTCTCCGATAGGTGTAGAGTTCGTGCAGCGTACACTGTTCCATCCTGTGCTATTCGGAAATCCGCTGGGTCTCCGATTTCGAAGTGCAGGCCAGAACCTCGGCCGCAGTCCACGAAACTCACTAGAGAGAGAGAAAGAGAGAGAGGGGCGGACAAGGTTGAGTCTGAGCCAGCGCACTTTTTTCAACAAGCATCTTAAAAAAAAAAAAAAATAGAGGGAAAAACACAAGCGTACACAAAATGACATCCCCACTACACCACAAGGGAATTGTGGTTTTTATTTGAGAAGAGAGGACAGAGAGCGAGGGGGTGGGAAAACACATACATTGCCAGAGAGGGTGAAGGAGAGCGAGAGTGAGAGCGAGAGAGGAGAAAGAGAGAGGAGAGAGGAGAGAGGGGGGGACAAAAGAAAGGAAGGGAGATCTGGTAGAAGTTCTAACACTCTCCTGCATTATTCATGCTGAGTCTTTCCCTGCAGGCATCCAGGTGTGCTGAATGAGGCCGAACGGGGAAAGAGGAGACAAAGAAACAGAGAGAGAATGAGAGACAGAGAAAAGAGAGAAATATAGAGAGCCAGAGGATGGTGGGACCTAGGCTACAACTCTAGATGGAATCGCATTAGAAATACACAAAGAATGAACAAATGGCTGCGCTTTCACTCATTATGCTGCTATTAGAGGAGAAACAATTACGCAGTTAGCAGCGAGAGAGATGGCGGAGGAGTGCGGATCGCTTTTGTGAAATCCGCGTTATCGACTTGGCTTCTGTTTCTTTTTTTATTATTATTCGGCTCTCTGAATGCCGTGCCTCATTATTAGGGCTGGATGGAAGAAAGAGGAGAGTTTGTTTTCCCGGAGTATTAGCGTGCCATGTTGCTCCAGAATATGGAGGGTGATTATTGACCAGCAGCTATTTGCATTGATCAGCCACATCATTCTGTCCACAGCGTGGACATCAACACCGGGAGGCCGTCAACAGATTTCAAAAGATCTCTGTAGAGTGCTGAGCATAGCCAGTGGCTTCTTTTTCTTAATCCTTCCCGCTCGGAGTCTGTCTAGAAATGCAGTCATTTTCTGTTTTCCTGCTGCTGTTTCTTATTAGCAGGACTCTGCAGTGCAGAGAACACAGCCAGGGATAAAGAACACAGACATAAAACACATTTTTGGTATATGAAGATCTGAATATACAGTATGAAACAGTTTTTTGTAATTTCCTTATTATTAATTGCTAATTATTTTATGCTTTAGCAGCTCATTGGCTGTGAGGAATTCACACTAATATTTCAGTAAGAAAATGTTGGTGCTTTGGAGTTTTTAGGATCCACTATAGACTATTCAGTATGCAGTATGCACTAGAAGCATTCAGTACGTACCGCTGAACTATTCCATATATATACATATATATATATAGCTCTGGAAAAAAAATAAGAGACTGTTTAAAATGTGTTTCTTTAATTTTACCAAATTGAAAACCTCTGGAACATAATCAAGGGAAAGATGGAGTGGCATAAAGTTATCCAAAAGCAGTGTGTAAGACTGGTGGAGGAGAACATGCCAAGATGCATGAAAACTGTGAATTAAAACCAGGGTTATTCCACCAAATATTGATTTCTGAACGCTTCTGAAAACTTTATGAATATGAACTTGTTTATTTTTTTGCATTATTTGAGGTCTGAAAGATCTGCATCTTTTTTGTTATTTTAGCCATTTCTCATTTTCTGTAAATAAATGCTCTAAATGACAATATTTTTAATTGGAATTTGGGAGAAATGTTGTCTGTACAATGTTTATACACCTATAAATAGCAAAATCTGAGAAACCGATTCAGAAACTGAAGTAGTTTCCTATTTTTTTTTTTCAGAGAATTGTTTTCCTAATTTTTTCCAGACCTATATTTTCTTTAGCATCTACCATAAAACATGGAAATGCATCTATGATCACTGTACATAATACTATCCCATCACTTTTGGCATCAAGTCAGTATGTAGTTATGAATGAAAAGCTGTATTTTGGGCCCATATACAAGCTCATGGGGTTTAATGGGTGAATTAAAGGCATACACAGACAGCAGCTCCTACTTTGTACTCAGATTAATCCTCAGTTATTATGCACAGGCCTTTAAGGATAATAAACTAGGCTCCAATAATCAGTCAGTATAATGCAGCAGTCCGACCAACGGGCTCTCATTACTGATTATTAGATAAAGAGTTGCTGCAGGGGAAGAGCGGTCGTCGTGTTTATCGGATTGTGAATATGGGGGGTCCCAGTGTTCCTTCACTCTACTGGGCCGGAATGAAGGCTTTTGTTTGGGCTGCGCTGCCTCTGCAGGACACAAAAGCCTCCTGTCATTTTTCCTCGCCTCGGGCGCAGTCTTACACGCTGGAGATTCATAAAGCAAATGGTTTTGATGTTCAGTGATAGCTGAAGCCCCGGTGGATCCACTGCTCAGCAGGTGTGTATGAGATGTGTGTGTGTGTGTGTGTGTGTGTGTAGATTGCGGTTGGCTGCATGGTGGGTGCGGGATTAATTTGATGTCTGCACCCATTTGGCCTGCAGCTCTGTTTTTCCTCCTCCTCCTTCAGCACTGTTCATAAGGACAGGAATGTGTGTTTGAGCAAGTACCTGTGTGTGTATGTGTGTCAGACACTGCATGCCATCTCTGCTGTCTCTCCACACATAACTGCATGCTCAAAAATGGACAGATTGCTGAGTGTCTACGCTGTCCTCTGTCTACCTGCACCCTCCAATCCATATCCAGAACACACACACACACACACACTGGACCACAGCACTGTTTATCATAGCGCTGATCACCCAGCCTGAACAGCAAACAGTCTGAATGACAGAAAATAAACAGGCCGAATGGAACAGGGTTTAATTATAACAGCCCTGCAGTAACGGCTGCATAATACATCCACCTGCATCCAAACACCAGCGCTGCTGACGAAAGAGACGAGATAGAAGAGAGAGAGAGAGAGAGAGAGAGAGAGAGAAAGGCTAGAGAGATTGAAAAAACTGAAAATCATAGAGAGAGAAAAACAGAAAAACTGAAAAACCGGATAGAGGAATGGATGGAATATAGGGAAAAAGAGATACGTAGATGGAGACACTGAGAAATACACTGAGAGAAGACTGAGAAAAAGAGAAAATTGATAGAAAGGTGGTAAAAGAAAGACAGATTTAAAGATATATAGAAATAAACTAAACTGAGATTGTGATACAAGATATGCAGATGGAGTGATAGTAAAAAATAAATGGAGAGGCAGGTGGAGAGAAAGAGAGAAACAAAAGAGGAGGTTGAGTAAGAGGAATAGACAAATGGAGAGAATGAGAAAGAGGGATGGCAAATGGAGAGATTGTGAGAAATGTATGAAGAAATTGTAAAAGAGAGACATGCATAGAGAGAAATAAATGGAAATTGTGCAACAGATAAACAGGTAGCAATATCAAGAGAAGTAGATGGAGAGATGAAGAAAGTGGGACAAAAAGTAAGAAAGAGATAGAGTTAGATAAACTAAGAGAGAGATAAACATATTCTAAGATTCTGAGAAATAAACATAAGCAAATAGAGAGAGTGATAAATAGATTAAAATATTAAGAAAAATATACAAATAGATAAAAAGACAGAAGATAAATAGATGGAGAGACTGTTGAATAAGAAAGGATTGAGGAAATGAGAAGAACAGATACAGAGATAGAGAAAGGGACAGAAAGAGAGAGAGAGAAAGAGAGAGTGATGTAAGGTTAAAGAGCTGCTTGTAGTAATGGTGGTGTATAAATCAGGGAGATGAGGAGAAGCTCTTGTGTTCAGAGTAAACTGTTTACAATTAATGAAGAGCACAGATACAGCTAATGAGAGCGACAGGAAAGGAACACACAGGCCTTCACTTCAACCAGATTTCAAATCAGGACATGCACACACACACACTTACACACACCCTCGCTGGCAGGGCTGATTTGGTAAGTGATTTGATTATGAGGTCTGTGCGATGTGTGAGGTGTGCAGTAGTGATGAGTGCAGCTGATGGAGCAGACTGTAAAAATCACTGATGCTGCTCATATTAGCATTTAGCGATACGTCACACTGCAAGCCAGCCCTGCCTTTCTCTTTCCCTGCAATCCCTCTATACAACACAGCTGTGCACTCTCAGATATGTCTGTACTTTAATGCTGATGACTACATTATATTTTTATTGTATTCATGAGGTAAAACACTGGGCTTAACAGAGGCTGTTATCAGGTCATGTTTGGTTACAGATCTGAGCTGATTTGAATTTAATAGCCCTTAGCTAATAACTTGAACTTTGCAGCCATGCAAGTCAAAAAGGGAACAGAATATGTTCGTAACAAAAACAACACACACAATATATATATAGAGCTCTGGAATAAAATAAGAGAACACTTAAAATTATGGGTTTCTTTGATTTTTTCCAAATTGAAAACCTCTGGAATATAATAAAGAGGAAGATGGATAATCACAAGCCATCAAACCAAACTGAACTGCTTGAATTTTTGCACCAGGAGTGCCATAAAGTTCAATTAACCCCGGAACACCATTGATGTTCCTGACAAATGAACATAATAGGAGGGTTCATATTTGACTAGAATTGTGCTAACAAAAATGAAAAAAAAAAAAAAAACACAAAATTAAATAAAGAAAAATAAGCTATGTATCAGGATAATCTAAAAAAAACACACATCCTTCAAATGTCAATGTAATCAATTCAGACATTTCTATAATCAACTGCGATGTGTTGTATTGTGCAATTTTGTGTCTGTGTGAGACACAGCTCAAACAGAATGGCCGGTTAGAGCCTTATTCAATCCTGTACAGTGCTGACCAGTGCAGTGTCCGTCCGCGCGTAATGGGCCTCTTTTTTCCAAGGCTTTGTAAGGGTCGGCCTCCGCTAATGGCCGCCATTCCTCAACCTGTCCCTTAGAGTGTGCTGCAACCTGAAACTCCACCACGAGCCCACATCAACTCACACATACACAGTACTGATAGCTCCCAGCGGTGCAGTCTCAGGTTTTGTCCTGAAGGGGGAAATGCACATTGAGGCGTAAAAGCTACCGTCAGAAAGCTGGGGGTCATAAAGGGGCTCATTATCTGTTTTGAAAAATGGCAGAACCCAGTTCCCCTAACGAGCTGCTAGCCATTGATTAGTTGCCAGAGTGTTCTAGTGTTTTGTAATGGTGTCTGGTGAAACTGCTTTTCCACACGCTGCTCCGTTAATGGGAATTACCACAGTCTTTGATCCGAAATGGCAGCTAACAACCTTACATATTTATCTACTCAGCCCATAGTGCTTTTCTTTTTCTGAGACAGAGAGAGAGAGAGAGAATATAAAATCCCCAGATATCACCTCTTTTTCTCGTCCTCTCTCTCTCTCTCTCTCTCTCTCTCTCTCTCTCTCCTCACCCCTCATTTGTTCAGATTTTAATTTAGATCAAAGGAACATGGTGCACATCACACCTGATTAAACCCAAATTGTTAAACGACTCCATTACAAACACACACACTCTCAGACACACACACATAAGCTCATGCATACACACACGCACACACACACACACAGAATACCATTATTATGCTCATCTTCTTTTGGTGAACTTTTCTGGCTGTGCTATAATTAGTTTTTAGCTGACAGGAAAAACACAGCAGTCTTGATATCCATGCTCGGAACCGTGCATGCTCTACAGGAGCATTATTAAAGCACTGGGTGGTCTGTTAATATAAACTTTGCCCGTGTGCTCACTGGTTGAACTAACATTGCGTCCTTCAAACTGTGTGCGCAGGCTTATTGGAACAGAGCCGGGTAAACATACAAAAAGAGTTATTTTTTTATTTTTTTTAGATGAAAGCTTGATTTGTGTCTGATTATATATAAGGGCATGAGGGGGCCGCTGATGCTCTGCCAAATTTCCACTGCTAGTTAAGATGTATGCTATGTATTCAGTGGCAGTCACAGGGCTGTCATTATTTGACGAGCAAAGCCACACACAGCTAAAGAAACCTGGCAGTGTAGACATTATAGCTCAGCATAACAGTGTTCTGAACAAAGCCAGTATGAGACACTTCTTCATTGTAGATCCAACAACAGTTCAAAGTATGACTACGCCCAAAACAATAATGCTATAACTGCAGACACATTACAAATAAATATTACTGACTCAGTACCATTTACAGCTATGCATGACTGTGCAACAATACTGCCTCCACCATGTTTGACAGATGATTTAGAATGCTTCAGATCTTAAACCATTCAGCTCCATCTTCATAATAAGTTAAGCTTTCAGATTCTGACCCAGTTCACACCTGGCCATTTTATGTAAGCAGTATCTAGATTAGGGCTGCACGATACTGTAAAAAAATGTTACATTGTAAATGTAATGTAATTTTTTGGCGATATATATATCGGGATATTAAACAATGCAGGGCCCATGGCGTCACCAGCCCCACCCCCACTCACGCGCTGTCCCATATCCGGACCAATCAAGAGCAGAGCAGCAGCGTCAGCGCCGAGCACTCAAATCAGCAAAACAACAGTAATCGTCCCTTTTATCAGGCATTTAAATGGCTTTTTAAAAGGTAAATAAAAGCGTTTTTCTGAGATTAAAAGCGTGAATTCAGCTGTAACTGGAAATATCTGCGCAAAACTGTGCAGGACTGAGGTGCACAGCTTTCGACAGAAAGTTTGTTTACAAGCACGTGCCCAACCATGTGGATGGAGGCTATGCAGTTACCTATTGTTTAATCTGACCTTTCTGATCTTGAGTATTACCAGTTGTTTAAACCCATGGAACAAAAAAAGGTTCTAAAATGTTCAGAAAACTGAACAGTTTTCTCAGATTTTAATGCAATAAATAAATAGTTCAAATGTATTTTGTCTTGCTTTTCAAAGAAAAAAGCTATTTCAAAACTACAACTTAAAAACTTGTATTAAACATTAAGCATTTTCAGCAGACAAACCAACAAAGCACAATATAACTTATATTAATCGTTGTTTGCCATAAATACTCATTCTTTTTTTATTTATTCAGCAAAACACCGAAAGTTCTTTCTTTCCATTGTCTGTAAAAAATTAAAATGACAAATATTCAGTACATCTCTACACCATTTGAATGACAGGCACCTTCATGACTGACTTCCATTACCGATCTACCTACTCACAGTGCACAAAGACCCAAAGGAATACACTCTCTTACTCATTCCCTCTCTCTGCTGTGAGCATGAGTCATTTTAACCTCTGACCTTGTTAGTTTGAACTCTGAGAGGACTTAGGATTTATCACCACACACACACACACACACACACACACACACACACACACACACACACACACACACACACACACTCACTCACACACACACAAAAAAACACTCACCCAGCATATGGCGAAGGCGTCATGCCAATTCTATCCTGAGGGACACATGAACTGAGCAGAATGCGTTCCGCTGCTGTGCTCAGCTGTCTCCACGTACACACAAAGCAACACACACAAACTAACACACACACAAATTCTTACACATACACACATTCACTCGCTACTGTTCTCCCAATAGCACCTCCGCACCTCTCCACATTGCCACAGTTTATCAGAATTACAGTATAGCAGTAGTACACTAACATAAGATCAATACTGATAATGATAACAAACCTCTGGCTGTGGCTGATGCCTTTATGAATAACTCATCACTATATACAGCTCTGAAAAAAATTAAGAGACCACTTTCTGTTCCAGTTTCTGAATCAGTTTCTTTGATTTTACTGTTTATAGGTTTATGTTTTTAAAGTTTTCAGAAGCGTTCTGAAATCAATATTTGGTGGAAAAACCCTGTTTTTTTTATCACAGTTTTCATGCATCTTGGCGTCTTCTCCTCCACCAGTCTTACACACTGCTTTTGGATACCTTCTCCACTCCTAGTGCAAAAATTCAAGCAGTTCAGCTTGATTTGATGGCTTGTGATCATCCATCTTTCTCTAGATTTGGTAAAATCAAAGAAACTCATCTTTTTTAAGTGCTCTCTTATTTTTTTCCCAGAACTGTATAGTGAAGCACATTCTGTTTTGTAGCATGTGACTGAAAATCTAGCTCTATACATTTCACAATCCATCCTAATATGTATATCACCAGTCCTAGCAGTAATTGACACCTGTGAACAAGTTGTAATGTTAGCCATTCATGTCCATGTCATAACACTTCCTCCACCATGTTTGACAGACAATGCAGTTAGCTTCCCTTTCTGTCATCATGGGAAGTATCTTGTTCTCAAACTGGACAGGCTTTTTACATTCTTTTTTTATCTGTTTTATCTGCTTTTTTTACTGAGAATTATCTGTGGTTTGTCTCTTAATGTATCCCATTGCATAAAATTGATTGCAGATATTGACAATGACATGTCTACCTCATGAAAAAAATGCAGATGAGCTGTAGTGGATAACAACTATAAAGACTCACAGTGGTAAGATTTTAGAAAACTGCAGACTGGTAAAGTGACAGTAATTATTGTTATTATGAACTGAGAGCTACAAAATATGGAACAGATTATAAAAGTTTTTTTTTTACAGATGTAGATGTTTTTTATAGATTTTTCATGCAGCATTGTCAGCAACTTTCTCAGATCAATGATACCGAAAAAACAGAAATGGCACTCATTGTGTGTGAAAGTAACAATTTACCAATTAAACTTTCAAACACTGACACACACAAAGTTTAGTTTTGTTTATTCTGAATATCTGAGATAAACAGTGCCAGTGTTTTGGTGTGATTTTTAAATTACTTTCCAAATTTAGAACAGAAAATATCAAAGACAGTCTCACAAATCAACATGCCCTTTAAAAACATTCCTGTGTGTGTGTGCGCGTGTGTGCGTGTGTGCTTGTAAGTAAAACTCTTCCTTCTTTGTCTTCATTGTGTTTAACATCTTAATCTGTTCCAAACCCCACTGCTTTAAACACAGCAAAACAAAAGACGACAATGACGGGGATTATAATTTCAATCTTGGATTTTCTGGGAATAATATTAAGTGCTCTAAGCTGACTGCACAAACTCTGATTAAAATTCTATACACCAGTGCAGTGTGTTTTTCTGTGTGTGTGTGTGTGTGTGTGTGTTTGTGAAGTCAGGATGCTGAAGCACAAACTTATTGTCTGGCTGCTTTGCTCCCTCTAAAGAAGATAACACGCTGATATATCGTAACTGTTTAATGCTGCACTTGACTGTTATAGAGAGGTGTCAACACAGGTGTGTACACACCGAGGTGACACACCAGTAATAAAACACATGCCAGATTAAATATAGTCATCTAATAGTGATAGTGTAAATATTATGACAAGAAATTTAAGATCCACCAGAGAGAGGTGCAAATAGAAGCTGATTAGTTGTGATTATACTGAGAGATACTGTATTATACTTCTACATTACAATTAAAATCTGTGAAAAATAAAGTCTGTGAAAAAAAAAATTGAAAACAGGAAGTTTTTGGGCTTTCTCGGTCACATGATATCGCGTTCAGTAGCTCCTCCATTTCCACTCGCTGTTGTGTTTAAGTGAATCTCCGTGGAAACGCACGCCCAAAGTGTAATTAAACTCAGAGATGTGGGTCCGGTCGAGACTAAAATTACTGGAGGAGCACGGAGTTTAGAGAGAAACAGTAGATAATTCTGCCTGTAATTTTTTCAGAGGACAACTGAGAAAAACACAAACACGGTCGTTCCGGACGGGAACAAAATGACAGAGAACCCCTCCATAAAAGAAAGAAATAGCCCAGAACTCCCTGAGAAACTAATTCTGTCTGGATAGGGCTATATACAACATTTGAAGCACATTAACTGTAAAATATAATATGATATAAATGTGCAAAACAACAGCAACAGACTGTTAATACAGCCTTATACACCCCACCATCCTCAACTCACATCATAAAACCTGCACAGCAACTAACAAACCCAGGTATAGGAACAAAGAGACAAAGGAGACAAAGGATCTCTCTCTCTCTTTCTCTCTCTCTCTCTCTCTCTCCGTCTCTGTCTCTTTCTCTCTCTTACTCTCTCTGTTTCTCACACTCCCATATACACACACATATACACTCACACACCTACAGAGGTGAATCTGAACTGTTAATATCTGAGATGTGTCAGACTGCAGCTAGCAGTTCTTCAGTTGAAGTACTCTAAGAAAGACTTGTTTACCATAGATACCAATGAATACCTCTTTACTGCTATTGTATACACAGAAAGAGAGAGAGAGAGAGAGAGAGAGAGAGAGAGAGAGAGTTAAAGAACCTGGGGACAGAGTCTGTGTTCTCAGGTGTAATGTAAGGCAGCCAAGTGAAAGACAACACCTGCTCCTCTGATCGGGACACACCCACTCCAACACAAACTCACACAGAGCTCAGGAAGCAACCTGTACTACACACCTCAGCAAAACCAACAGGTCATCTTTCACTATGAGAGGGGTATTGTTGTGCTGACTCCGAATTGAGTTGAATGCTCCAGTTTCAGCTCTTCCTGCTGAAGTGTATTCTAACGCACTGGGTCACAACTACAGTACCCATGGTGGCATGTTGAAGGGTAATGAGATTTGTGCAGAGACTGACCCAGTTACCCATGCCTGCAGCAGTCAGCATGGCGTGTATGTGCGTCTGTGTGTGTGTGTGTGTGTGTGTGTGTGTGTGTGTGTGTGTGTGTGTGTGTGTGCAGGGACAGGCAAATCTAAAAGTCTCTCTTCACTGTCACTCAAAAGCCTTTTAACTCTAAAAATATCAACTTTTAGAGGAGGAGGAAAAACACTTCTGAACTTTTAATGAAAGTCAATGTAAAACCTTGTATTTTAAAAAATATAATAAACAACTTTCAGAATCACTTAACATTAATCAGTAAAAAATGTGCTTGATATGCTTTAATATGCTTTGTCAGACTTCTGTCACTTTGCATAATGTACTGAAAGCAAACCTCACAAAACACCTCATTTAGATGCACAATTTTTTTAATCACATATTAAAGCCACTATTACTGAGTCTTTATATATGTATGAATATATTTCTAGACACATGTTATTTGTTAAGACATTTAACATCCCTGCTAGAACATTATTATACCAGTTTATATGTTTGAATTATATTTAGGGCTGTCAACATTTACATGCAGTTAATCTAGAAAACTGTACTGTGTGCTTGGTGATGAATTAGCAATTTTATTTAGAGATATAACACAATAATGCTTACTTATTATGTTCAGAAGGTAGATTGCTACTCTCTCGCTCACACTGGCATTGTCATACACACAAAAACACACACAGCTAATGGCACGTCTCCTCTTTTCAAGCTGTTAAAAGTAGAATATGGAGCTACACTAGTTTTTATTTTATCCATGAAAGCTCAATATTACAAGCTACAATATTCTAGTTTAAAAAGTATCAAAACTACCCTGAGATATAATAATACAGTACAAAAAAAAGGATTACATCACACACTGCACCATTATTACTGTCCCTGTCCCAAAAATACAGTTAAATACCTAACAAATATTTTTAAATCCATGATTCAGTCACAGAATATATTTTGTTACAAATCTAAGTGTTTCTAACCCTGATTATTTTCTTCACACTTAAATCCCTATTATGAAAAGCTCAGTTTTAAATAAGTAACAGTGTGATTAATCATGATTACTCACTTAATTAATAACACTATTGTGATTAATTTGATACATTTTTAAATAATTGGTTTGTAAGTGATTGTAAATGAAACATTTTCAACAAATAATTTCACTTACACAAGGAAACAACCAGTGCTAAACGAACTTGTGTTGCAGTGAAAGCATGTGTGTGTGCGTGTGGACCAGTGGAGTAAAAGCGTGCCCCGTAGACAAGCTTAGACCGGAATGGGTGAACAGTGAACACACCTCGGAACGAGAGCGACGGAGAGAAAACTCGAGACAGCGAGAGTTCACTGTTTCCAATCTAGAATGAACTAGATTTTATTTACACATCACTGAACCTAAAGCGAGCACTGAGGAGGACTCAGCCCAACAGAACAGTGCGGGCGACCGGCCCAGAGTCGCAGACCGAGAGCAGCAGTCAGTGGTCTGCAATCTGAGAGTCTGAGAGTATGGGAGTATGTGAGTGTGTGAGTGGCGAATGCTCCTCTGAGGGGCAGATCTGTGGGACAGCGCTATCTTTGTGCTCTCTCTCGCTGTGGAACAATACCCTGCGTTTTTTCCCCCCACCAGCCCACAGCAACAAAGTAGGCCAGGTTCCCTAGTGCGCCGCCGGTCGCCCCTGACAACCCCAGACTCTCTACAGCTAGCTGGAGTGAAGAGGGGGGAGGGTGTGGTGAGAGGAGGGGCAAGTTTTTCATTCATCCATACAAACACACACACACACACACACTCGCATTCACCCTCCTCCACCCGATCTAGCAAAACAAAGTCAGCCATGTCAAATCAATCGGCAACGCCCAAGGACATCAATATGGGACCAATAAATCTCGCTGGAGGGAAACCCGACCTCTCACCTCAGCGCTGACTTTAGAGGAATTCCGCTCGCAGGTTTACTTTCACAGCTTTAAGCTGTAAAAACTCTCAGAAACACTGTTTGTAGAGCTTACGTTTATCCCACGCGTAAACGTGATCAACCAGTCAAGGCAGATAGTAGATTTCGTATGAGAAGTTTTAATCTTTAGTTTAGAATTGAAGCTGTGAGGCTTAAGAGGTAACTAGCTAGCCACAACAATGGACACAAGTTTAAAGGATTCAAGGAGTCATTCCCATCACATGTGTACATGAGGGGGAATGAAATTGTGATCTCACGGTCCAGTTTACACCAAAGAGCTGTTGTTAAAATAGATAAATATAGATAAAATAGATAACAAAATAAAAAAAAACACAATAAAACTAGAATAGAACAAATAGACATCAAGATAAATACTACGAAGTCCAGAGTGCAAGTTTTGCTATAGCAGCATGATAAAGTGTCTTAATGGGGTTTAAGGTGAAAGTGCTTTTGTAAACAGTAATTGTCCTTGTAAAGTGACAGTGCAGTGTGTTGTTTAGGTGGAGTTTAAGAGCCTGGAGTTTAAAGATGCTAACGCTAACATAAACTTGCAAAAAATAAGTCTTGTACACTCTCACTTAAAAGTTTTCCTTCCGCTAAAATCCACTCTTTCTAGTTCTTTGTGAAATACTATAGGTCTCTCTGCATTGTATATGCATGCTGCACATGAAACTGTTCTTCAACCTCCACTGTCTGCAGCAGCTAATAAAAGAAAATCCTCAGAAATATGAGTTGATCAGGAACGGCTCAGAAGTCTACGTCAACCAGTGAGTTCATGGCCTCTCCCACCTTGGCTCAGGACCGCCCACAGACAGCACTGAACCCGGGCTGCAGCAGAAGGAGCTCTGTTTACAGCTATGTTTACACAGCTAGTTCGCGTTAGCTATCTTGTGTAAGTAACTATAGGTTTAAATCGTATCTCTGGTTGCTTCCGCGTTTTACTGAGACTTTAAATATACACTAGGGAAGCACAGTTTGACAAGACAGCACAATTCGACAGAACACTGGTCAAAACGGGCGAAGTTTGCAACGGATTTTATTATATAGATTGGACCCTGGGGCTCTGGGAGTCCGGGCGGAGAAATGATGGAATGAGATCTTTAAAATTACTAAAAAAACTAGTCACGGTTATTTTACTTTTTTGAGGGTGCTTAAAGAAGACAGAATTTGATGAATAGCACAATGCTAACTGTTAGATTTCTATTATGTTGGCGGTGCATCTGATTCACTGTAACTTGTTTGTTTACAGGGGGGTAGGTGTGGAGGTGATGTATAGCTGTTGTATGCTATCCAGTTGATGGATAATTAGCGTCTTCCCAATAAAAAAAAAAATGTCATGTTGGCATAGCAACAAGTGATACAAGGCGCAGTAACATATTTAAGCAACACATTACACACTATTTGGGCTCAACACATGCTTGACAAGTTTATTCATATTTGTGCTGGGGTTATAGTCAAGGCAGGGGGGGGCATTTTTTTACTAACTAATAACTATAAAGCGCTGCGGGAAACACTAACACTAACAATAACACACAATTCATTACATTATAGGTAGTAGGAGTTGGCTGGAGGATTTAGTTCCGAGCTGGTGGAAGGTGGCGATTGTGTGAAACAAGGGAGGCGGAGGAGGGTAGGAGGGAGAAAAAAGAGCGAAAGAGTTATGAGCGGAAAACAACAATACAAAAAGACAGCAGCAGGTTCGCTTGTGAAAAAGTGTGAAAGCGCATTTCAGAGAGTCCTAGTGAATGAGAAAAAGAGAGAAAAAGAGAGAGAGAGAGAACAAGCCTAGCGGAATGACGTCACCCTCTGTACGTTTCTGCCCAGCGTGTGCTGGATAGTGTGTATGTGTGTGAACTGATTGTGCCACTGGCTGTTTTTAGCTCCCTATCAGAGGCAGAGTCACATGACTGACTCCAATTATCACCTCCAGCACCCGCTAACTCCTGCACAAGCTAACGCCTGCTCTCATTAAACACCACAGAAAGCATCTTCATTAGAGCAGCTCAATATAAGAACCGAGAATGTGTGTGTGTGAGTGTGTGTGTGAGTGTGAAATTGTGCATGTGTGTGTGAGAATGTGGGTGAGTGAATAAGAGCACCACACCTAGCACAGCTGGGCTACATAGCCTTGTGTTGAGGTCATGTTCGCTCAAACTCCCTCCAAATGTACTCCTACTCTGTACTGAACACAGGAGGATGTTTCTCCAGTGCTCTCCTCCTCCGCTAACGACTATGAGCGACTGCCACGGCGCTTCTGCTTATCTGCCTCATTACCCGTATCTCCTGGAGTCAGTGCAGCACCCCAGCCACCCAACTCTGAGATTCCTTACCGCCTTTTATATCCCAGACATGAGTCAGGACGGGACAAAAAACACACACCAACCAGATTCCAAAGCATCGTGATTCACTGCACAGTTCATGGCTGGAAGTTCAGTAATGAGCCAAGTCTGAACCACATGCTTTCTCAGCGGGAGCAAATCAAATAAACCCTACTTGCCCATTTCCTGCAAACGCCCCAACTCTAACCCTAGCTCCGACCTCACTAACCAACAAGAAATGAAGTTGACCTTTTAGTGCGAAGAAACACATATTTTGGTTAAAATTCAATGTTTCAATCATTCCATTGTTCCTCCGCTGTTCCCGACAAAGTGGGTTAGCCCTGTTTTTCTCGAGTACCAACTGCATGCGCACTCCAATCTTGGCTTATCCTGATGGATGGCGGGGTATTACAGCTGTCAGCAAGCAAACCTGAGTGTGAAAACATTAGGCTGGCGACAAAAAGTGGTTTTGCAGACGCCATTAGGCATGGATTAACCCATGGATGAATTCTATGTGATCATTAAACACACATACTTAGCTTCCAAACAATAGCCTCTCCCACTCACCCAGCCAGACAAACTCAATTACTTTATGGATAAAATGCAGTAAATACAGATTTAGGCCGGGGGTGGGAGTTAAAGTAGAGTCATGCCAGAAAGAGAGTCAGTAATAGGAAGGGTTGAGACAGAGACAGGCAAATGTAAGGTACTAACAAAGTATCTACACTATAAGGACAAAAGTATTTGGACACCTGCTCATTCTGAATACAGTTTATACTGCTTTGATGGAGTAACGGTCTCTGCTCTCCAGGGACGGCTTTTTACTACAGTTTGGAGCACTACTGTGAGGATCTGAAGGCATTCACCAACAAGAGCATTAGTGAGGCAAGAAGGTTGGATAATAATCATCCCACATCATCAACTCCTCAAGTCATCCCAAACGTACTAGCCATATACACACCACTGTTCACATCATTAGCATGCACTGTACTGTCCACTGTGGGTGTTAATGGCTTCTATTGATGATACACACGTGACAATGTGAATCAAGAAATGTTAAATACCTGCAATACCTCAGCCAGTGTTCAACCTCACTAACAACATGACACCTCATAACTTATACAGGTGTGGGTTTTCGCAAGCTGTCTTCTGGTTTATATATACACTGCCATCCCATTACTTTTGCCACACAAGTGTACAGTTCTCTAATATGATTTAATATACAATTTTGGACAAAAAATAAGAGACCACCACTTAATGATGATGTTTTTCCTTAACCTTACCAAGTTGAAAACCTCTGGAATACAATCAAGAGGAAGATAGATGATCACAAACCATCAAACCAACCTGAACTGCTTAAATTTTTGCACCAGGAGTGGCATAAATTTATTCAAAAGCAGTGTGTAAGACTGGTGGAGGAGAACATGCCAAGATGCATGAAAACTGTGATTGAGAACCAGGTTTATTCCACCATATATTGATTTCTGAACTCCTAAAACTTTATGAATATGAATCTGTTTTCTTTGCAATATTTGAGGTCTGAAAGCTCTGCTTTCTTTTTAGTTATTTCAGCCGTTTCTCATTTTCTGCAAATAACTGCTCTAAATGACAATATTTTTATTTACGGGAGAATTTGGGAGAAATGTTGTCCGTAGTTTATAGTATAAAACTACAATGTTCATTTTACTCAAATACATACCTATAAATAGCAAAATTCTAATTCAGACTGATTCAGAAACTGAGGTGATCTCTTATTTTTTTTCCCAGAGCTGTACATTTATTAGGTTAAACTAAGTGTATACTGTAGACTAATAAAGCACCAAAATGTTAACTTATACTGCACATTGATAACTTTTTTTTATAATAGTGTATAATAACACTGTATGGGGTTGTTTTATTACTTCCACCCCTACTGATACAACATGAACCCTGTGCACATCTAAGCATTTTAACACAAATACTACACTGACACGCCAAAAGACATAGGGTAGCAACTGCAAAGAGCTCCTGCAGAGCAGCCTAAATCTCACCATCACACACACACATACACACACACATACAGATACACAGCTACATAGTATCTTGCCTCCGCACTAGGGCACTGAGAGATTTGGTGGAGCTTAAAATAAACCGTGAACATGGCAGACACACTGCACACTACTCACAAAGACCCATACACACACATATTACACACACTTCACGCAGAGTCCTCCAACCACTACTCCCATCTGTCCTCTCTTTACCTTTCCTGTATTCTTTCTCCTCTCTCCCTCTCTCTCTGTCTCTCCTTGAATTCCTCACATTGCTGGTGGACAGAATTCTCCTCCCTTCACCAACCCCTCTCAAGCTGTCCCGCACTATCTCTCCTGTCTGTCTTCATACCTCGCTCTCTCTCTCTCCCTCTCTCTCTCTCTCTCAACAGCCCACTCTGATTGAAACCAGGCTCTGCTGCAGCCAACCCACCCCCGCGTTCTTATAACAAGGCTAACAAGGAACACACACACACACACACTAAAACACATATATTTCTATATATTTGTATGCACACACACACAGCAGTCAGCAGAGTGTGACCTCGGTTTGCCGAGGTTCTGCGGTCAGGCTTGTGTGTGTGTGTGCTGAGCATGAGAGTTTGCCTTTCTGACCGCGGGCTCTCTTCTCCAGCGGTCACCCTGTTCTGTTTCAGAGGGCAAAATCACAAAACTGCCTTCATTCAGCTAGAATGACAGAAACTGAGAACAGAGAGAGAGAGAGAGAGATGGCCATGAGATAGCTCAGTCCTTTGGAGTTCTGGCAATGACCACCACAGCCCGATAAGAACACAACCAGACACACAAAACGCATGATAATGAGTTTCCTGTAATTAAATGCTATTACTACATTAATGATGGCTGAAATGGTTTAACAATATGTGCATACGGCTTTTACACAGCCATTAGTGTTGTTTGGGCTATCAAACACATACCACACCCATCTCCCCCTCTCTCTTTCTTTCTTTCTTTCTTTCTTTCTCTCCCTTCCTCTCTCTCATTCTCTCTTATTTATAGGTCTGTATGTTTAGCACTGCAACGTGTGATCCATCATACAAGGAAAACCAGGGCAATCACATACATATTAACTAAAAGAGTTGCATTTCAAAAGTGCAAGCACTGCAGAAACACTCCATCACAACACTGCTCAACAGTCCAACACTTGTTGTCTCTCTCTCTCTCTCTCGCTTTCTTTCTCTCTCTCACACACAAACTCAAAGTGAGAGAGGAATCTGAGTGACCTCTAACAATAAAAAAGCCTGAAAGAACACAATCCGACAGTCACCATGACACCAAGGCATCCCATAATAATCCGTTAACACTCCAAAGAGGCTTATGCAGGGAGAGAGAGAGAGAGACAGACAGAAAGGGGGAGAGAGAGAGACTCGTAGAGAATGTGAGAGAGAGTGTGTGCGAGAGCAAGCAAAAGAGAGAGAGAGAGACCAGAAGCAAGAGAGAAAGCACGAGAGAGCAAGCTAAAGTGAGAAAGTATGCACACAAGAGAGTGTGAGAAATAAAGAGAGAGGGAGTAAGACAAAGAAAAAGCAAAAAAAAAGTGAGAGGCAAGAGTAAGAGAGAGAGAGAGAGAGAGAGAGAAAGAGCGAGAGACATACAGAGAGAGAGCATATAAGATTGAGCATAAAGCAGTGTACATAAGAAAAACCACAGAAAGAGAGGGAGAGAGAGAGAATACATGTACACAAAAATAGATTGAGAGAAACCAACTGAGTGAGAGACAAAGAGAGAAGGAGTAAACCCAAAGAGAGTGAGAAAAAGAAAGGGTGAGAGATTGAAAGAGCACAAGAGAGCAAGAAAGAGTGAGAGAGAGTAAGGAAACATAAAGAGAAAGGATTGAAATATATAGGAAAAAAGGTGAAGAGGAAGAAGAGAGACAGGGACAGAGAGAACACATGACAAAGAGAGAGACACAGAGAGAGGGAGAGAGAGAGAGAGAGAGAGAGAGGAAGAGAGAGAGAGAGGAGAGAAAGGAAAAAATAAAGATAAAGGGTTAAAATGTATAAGAAAAAAGGTAAAGAGGGAGAAGAGAGACAGGGACAGAGAGAGTATAGGACAAATTGAGCAAGAGAAAGCAACCAAGTGAGGACAGGAAAGAGCTAGAGAAAGCAAAAGAAAGAGAGAACAACAGCACAAAACAAAGAGAGAAATAGAAAAAAAACAAGTGAACACAGGAAAGAGCTGGAGAAAGTGAAAGAAAGAGAGAACAACAGCACAAGACAAAGAGAGAAATAGAAAAAATACAAGTGAGCACAGAAAAGAGCTGGAGAAAGCAAAAGAAAGAGAGACCAACAGCACAAGACAAAGAGAGAAATAGAAAGAAAACAAGTGAACACAGGAAAGAGCTAGAGAAAGTGAAAGAAAGAGAGAACAACAGCACAAGACAAAGAGAGAAATAGAAAAAATACAAGTGAGCACAGAAAAGAGCTGGAGAAAGCAAAAGAAAGAGAGACCAACAGCACAAGACAAAGAGAGAAATAGAAAGAAACCAAGTAAGAAAGGAAAGAGCTGGAGAAACTGAGAAAGAGAAAGAGAGAGAAAGAAAGATTGAAAGAACACAAGAGAAAGAGAGAAAGGTAGCATGTCTTGGGCTTTTGTTTGTTTAATGCATTACTGGGTCAGCATTCCAGTCTCCTTTGGCAGTCTGGACGCTGCCGCACTGCCAGAACCACAACACGGCTGGATCTAAAAGCAGGCAGAACCGCCAGCGCTCACCACCTCACTCGTGTCTAATATAATTCATTACTAAGTGCAAACACAGCTCTGCTGTTTGATCTTAAGCAAAGCACTTATCTCTGAAAAAAAGAAGAAAATATTTAACAGCTGGCTTTAGCCAAGACAACTACATACTTTTTCCAAATATAACACTATCTTAGATCAGGCTGCTGGATGGGAAACAGCTGTAGCCTGGAGACGAGGGGTATTAGGAACAGGCGGCACCTTCTTAAACACACACACACACACACCCTTTAATGAGCGCACAAGCTCATCCTTGTGTTCAGAGGTAATCCGCACCACTGTCTGCTATAGATCTACCCAAACAGCCTGAGGCTAGAAACTCCAGAGCGTCTTCTCATCTCTCGATCTGGGTCAGAGAGGGCCAAACGACATGAGTGTAGTGCTCATATCACCTGAAAAGAAGGCAACTCGGTGTGTACACACACACGAATACACTCAAACACACACACAGTCCTTTTCCACCTACGTGGAATGGGCTCTTTTCTGGTTCGCGCACCTAATTTTGAACTGTTCTGCACATTTCCACCAACAAAAATAGCTTCTGGAACCTGAAAAGATTGTTCCCAGGTTAAACTAAGAGAATAGTAGCCACTGTGTAACTCTCTCTCTGTTGATGATGCATTCTGTGATATATCCCTGGTTTCACTAAAACTGGTGCAAACACAGACAGGAACTTTGGGCAAAAAAGGCAATATATTATTAAGAATTTTAAGAAAAGCCTAACCTATCAAATCTCACAGCAGACTGGATAGATATAGAAAAAAACTCTGGAAAAAGCCCACTGTCATCTTTATGACCATTTGATTCATTTGAGAATGACCATAATTGACCCTTGGACCAGATTTTGAGCTCCATTGATTTTATGGTAGGCCTGCTTTACTGAAATTGTGTAGGACAACATCTGGGAATTGACATAAATTAGTGTACGCAATTAGTGTACAGCAGTGCCCTAATGAACATGGACTAAATACGAGTATTCTGCTTATGATGGTAGCTACATATTGCTATCCGCCTCACAGCATACTACAAACATGAGGGGGAATCAGAATGGGACTGCTCAGAATTATTTTTTTACCTAAATCCTATGTTTATGTGACGATTATATGAATACCCACATTTATTTGTGATTGGATCATAATGTACACAACGTAAAAAAAAAAAAAATACTGCATGATACGCGTGTGCCATATCGTATCATACACAATAATATTGCGAATATTTTTCTCCATTCTTGCTGTTTTAAGCAAAAGAAAAATGCACACTGTTTTCGTTTCCTATTATATACCTACTAAAGAAGAATTATATCGGTACAGTATTATTTATTTTACTTTAATCCTGGATATATGGAGATATTTGGAGTGCATTATTAGTATCATGACATTCTGGATCATTTACATCTGTTAGAAATCTGATACAATTCTTGTATTTTTTTAATATCTCAGTTAGGGGTGTTCCATATCATATCATATGCAATAATAAAATTTAAGTTTTATTTTGTTGCAGTAGTGTATTTTTATTCAATGTTTGGTCATATTGTCAGGAGTATCGTTATCATGTAATACCACGAAATATCATGGTATCATTTCAGGGCCATATCGCCCACCCCTGCTGCATGACAATGTTTTTTTTTTTTTGGTGATGGGGATGGCATAAATAAAGAACCATTTCACCAAGTAAAGAACCACAGAATAATTCAAATGGTTCTTTGTTTTATATAAAACCACTGCCTTTATAAAATCCCAATTAGGTCAAATTTAGTATTTTATCAACAACAGTCAAGGTAATATTTTTTCAAGGTAATATTTACAATAATGACAAACTAAACCACACTCTCATGATGTATTTCAGAACCTCCTCACATCTTCATGTCACATCATTATGTCTTTACAATGTGTCTCTTTAAAATCCAAGAAATATTGCAAAAGATGTTTTTTAGATGCAAGTTTTTCCATGTTCCTGGTCCTATTAAGCAGGTAGCAATAGGGAACTCAAAATTTGACAAATTCTCAGAAGCAGACCTCTTTTTAAATGGTTTTATTTTATTTATAACCATAGAATGTTCTGGCATATGCTTTAATATAATTTCTGATATATAGTGCTAAAAGAACAGCTACATTAAATGAATCAGTTCTTCTATTGAGTTCCATAGTACTTGACCATCTACAGTCTTTTTTTTTTATATAATCCACACATCTACCCCAGTGCACTGTATGGTATCATGCACTCTGACACACCTGCCAATAGTAAGTGAGTGCTACTCAAGGTGAGATAAGATGCTTTTTAAATCCTGAAAATCCTCCTACGTACATCTCATTCTTTTTATTTATCCATCTCTTTCTCTTTCTCTCTCTCTCAAACACACAGGCTCGGCCACACAGACTTCATTACTCTACATCGATCTGACAAAACAAAGACCCTGGGAGCATCGATCACTGTGTGTGTGTGTGTGTGTGTGTGTGTGTGAGTGTGCGCTCATGGGTGGGTTTGAGTGTGTATGATAGGGTTTTGCAGTATGAAAAGGCCTGAACAAAAGCCGCTGCATACAGTCTTGTTGTTGTAGTTTCAGCTGCTGTGTCCTCTGTAGTTTAATACAGCACTCCTTTCCACACAACTCTTAATTATGCATGGCTCTTCCTGCTAGCAATTAAATAATTAAGGAGGTGTGCTCTGGGTTTGTCGGCCTGCTCTATTCTGTTTTACAGTCTGGAGTCTTTTACAATAGGATTTATCTCATAGAATCAGTAAACTGAAGCCTGGAAGTCTGTAGAATAACAACAGGACTGACACAGTGGAAACTAATGAAGATAATGTTGTGCATGATTATGCATCAATCCTTTAGATATTTCTGCAAGAATTTTACCTAAAACCTAATTAAATGTGTAGCATTGGATCATTTTCTTCAGTAAATAAACGACTAGGTTTAATATTATTGCCTTATTTGTTTAATTTGGTTCTCCTTGTCCATGTTAAGTATTTGCATACAACATCTGATGCTTTATGTCACATTTATGCAGAAATATAAACAATTCTAAAGGAATCACCATAATACACAGCTCTAGAAAAAATGAAGAGACCACTTCAGTTTCTGAATCAGTTTCTCTGGTTTTGCTATTTATAGGTATATGTTTGAGTAAAATGAACATTATTGTTTATTTCTATAAACTACAGACAACATTTCTCCCAAATTCCAAGTACAAATAGTCATTTAGAGCATTTATTTACAGAAAATGAGAAATGGCTGAAATAACAAAAAACAAAGATACAGAGCTTTCAGACCTCAAATAATGCAAAGAAAACAAATTCATATTCATAAAGTTTTAAGATTTCAGAAATATTTGGTGGAATAATCCTGTTTTTAATCACAGTTTTCATGCATCTTGGCATGTTCTCCTCCACCACGCTTACACACTGCTTTTGTAGAATATTATGCCACTCCTGGTGCAAAAATGCAAGCAGTTCAGTTTGGTTTGATGGCTTTTGATCATCCATCTTTCTCTTGATTATATTCCAGAGGTTTTCAATTTGGTAAAATCAAAGAAACTTTTAAGTGGTCTCTTATTTTTTTTCCAGAGCTGTATATGTCAACTACAGTCTTTTATCTGTTGAAAAAAATACAAAACTGTGTTAAATGGCACAAACACCTGACCTGACAAGCATAACTCCCAAAGAATCTACCCCAAATGAGTTCTTGTTCGTCTCACTGTTTTTTTTCACAGGGTTTTCTATTCTCGTCAAAGTGTCACTTTAAATTCAGAAATATCTTAGAACACAACACTACACAATCCTGCTCATATGTCGCCTGATGCATCGTATCGTATCATTTCAAGGGTGAGCTGTGTCACTATGGACCAGTGAGCTAGGAAACGTAATACAAACCAACAGAATCACGTTTCACCTCCTCCTCCCACCAACTATCAAGATTTTAGGTTAAATGGACTCTATGTACATCTGAACAAGGTTTCTTTGACTAGTAACAATAGTGGAAAACATTTTGAACCATTTTATAAAGGATTTTAAAACATATCATAAACCATTTAACTGGCCAAAGATCCACTTAAATATCTGATGTATAGAATCACCGCCCTTACTAAATAACACTTGGAAGGACTACTTTTTTAACCAATTAAAATGTTCATTTAAGCCCATATGTCATCACACTCATAACTACTTCATTAGTCATCATTAAAATCAGTTTAATAGGGCCCAAAACAGAACCTTGTGGGACTCTGTCCCAATTTCAGATTTCCTACTAGAGCATTTACATTACATTTTTTTAAACGGTTATCCACACTCACAAATTTCTCCTTTTTTTTGCATACACTGAAAGTGTTTCCTAGTGAAGACAAAGTGATTCTACTACAGCACTGTTCCAAAGAAGCATTTTTAGGACCTTCAATTAAGGAGAGTGTAATAACTGCTTATTATATATTTGAGGGCAACCAAGGCACAATTACATGAGCACAAGAACTAGAGAAGCCACCAAATGGTGCATCACTCTCTGGAATAGTCATGACTTTACTAACCAGCCCTTAACTGTCTGTAAGACTGTATTAGTGCTTCTAAATTTCAGTAGTGAGTAATTAAATAGTAACGCTAGTGTGTGAAGGTGTAAGTGTTGATCAATTTGATTTGGAAACTGTTGATTTATATATATGTGTGTAGTTTCCTATTGATACTGCATTTACCAGCCCTAACCTAGATAGGAAACTCTAAAACTCGACTCTATGAGCTTGCAGACTTCCATATTTCAGCATGTTTTAAAGGAAATGCGCCTAGAGAACTTTTTAAGCACTGTGTTACATTAGAGCTAATCCTTCATTCCAGTAAGAGCTTTTGTCAGTCAATTATTACAGTTACTAAGTAGAGCAACTATGCACAAAGAACATAACTCACAATCAGCCGTGCACTAAAGCGCAGACTTCAAAAAAGACAATTACACATTTGTTCATTCAGTCAAAACATGTTAATTAGGGGCTGGACTTAGGAGTTCATATTAACATTTAAAAAACGAGCAGAACAAAGACAACAAAGTTCCCAGAATATCCACTACTGTTTTTTTTTTTTTATCCTCTCCAATACTCGCATGCATACAGCCGTGTACACAGCAACACATACGCACTGTAGTCTGTGTTCCCGTAAACCATCCTTTAATTCCGGTTCAGTCAGCCCATAGAGGATCACTGAACCGAGCGCTGATGACCTCAGCGTCGCGATCTGATTGGGCAGTCTCTCTGGCCGACAGTGCCTGTGTCCCAGGCAAATAGAAAAAGAGCCTCTGTTTCGCTCTCTCTCGCTCTTTCTCTCCCCCTCTCTCTCTTTCTCTCTCTCTCTCTCTCGTTTTGTGAAGGCACATTAGCGCTTGTTTTGCTCGTTTATGAAAACAGTGGAGCTTGAAGTCCCCTTCCGCGTCCTCTGATCGGAAGTGATCAAACACGTACCTCAGGAACAGTTCATTTCACTCTCGCTCATGTGTGCACAAGTACAGTCGCGAGTGCAGCGTGTGTGTGTGTTCCCGGCAATGATGTAATCACCTTTCACCCACCACATCTCCTTCTGATCGCATTCTCTCTTTCACTCCCCACAGATCAAACGAGCCCGCGAGAGCTCCGTCAACGCATGAGAGATAACACACACACACGCGCGCACAAAAAAAGCTACAAGCAAATACTATATAAGAATCGGGTGTTTTTTAACTTTTCCCGAGAAGAAAAGAAGAATATCAAAGCACATGACAAACCTGTATGTTACAAGAGTTTTAGAACTCTGGTGCTGCCTTGCGTGCCAACACAGAACAAAAACATAAAAACATAGCTTGAAAAAAAAGCTTGCTACTAAAAAAAAACATGTAAAGTATTACAAATAATTAAAGTGGTGATTCACTAGTTCTAAGTTCTCCAACTGCTGCCAGAAATGGATCAATGCAAGTGGATCAACACATAGAACTGAAGCAAAAAAAATGTGGAACATCTGGAAAAGCCTCAAAAGAAGCACAGCTTTAAAAGACTAATTAAAGGTTCTATGTCCTATTGATTAAGCTGGAATATGGAAGTCATAACACAGTAAGACATATAAAAGGTTTTCTCTCAATATCCCATGTGTCTCAAAAATAGCAAATTTACCAGTTTTTCTAACTTGTACTAGAATAGAATTGGTGTAAAATATTAAATTTTAAATCTTTCTATTTGCCTAATTCTCAAAAAAAGGAAGTTTTGACACACTGTCATGTCAAAAATAGAAAAATGAAATAAAGAAAAACTGTAGATACAGTAGATACATTAATACCTCCATCTAACATCCGCCAATTGTACTATTGTAAAAAATGTCAACCATTTCTTTAAACTTCCACCTCCTGCACGTTGACTTCACCATTCAAGTACAATGCATTTCTATTTACAATAAACACAATGAAAACATATATGTATGAGCATATAAACGTATATTATATAAGAACAGTTTTAGTTTTATAACTGTTTAAAGTGTTTTTAAAGGTTTACTTAAGTTGTTTTGTGATTTAATGATGTATGGCGAGGCGTACTGTGCTAGGTTTTTGGATGACAACAATAATAATATGTTACCTAGAGTGCACACAGCATCAACAGGAAAATAATAACAGTGAGTGTAAAGAACCCTTTAAAGATTATGGACAGTTCTGTCCCATTTTCTTCTTCCATTTACATTATACTGATATATTTTTTTGTCAATTTTCTGCCAGATATTACACACCTAAAACTTGAAGATTTATATACAAGCACTGCATAAAAAGGTTTCATGTGAAGCATTACTACAAATTCAAATTGTAATTGTAATAGAAATTATTTTTAAAAATGTAAGTAAATCTGCAACTTTAAAAATATAACGAACAACAATCATACTTTCCTAAACTAAATTTTAAAATTAGTATTTTCCTGAATACATATTAACCATTTCATGACCTCCAAACCTTTAGTTTTGTTTCGGTTGTCTAGTTTTCTATGTCTATGTTTAAACATGCAGAATTTGGGGTTGATTCCTGTTACTGATCTTTTTTTTGTTTTGTTTTCTTCTTAACATCTGTCTGCTGAAAGTGATTGTTTCTCAGCACTGTTTTAAAGAATGATTTCTTTAGCCTTCAATTTAAGGGAGTGTAATAGCTGCTCATTATAACCATGAGGGGGCAACTGTGGCACAATTACAGTGGCATGCGGAAACAGCCCCTACTTTCAGAAGAGCAGAGTACCAGAGAAGCCACCAAATGGTTCATCACTCTCTGAATGACCATGCCTTCACTTAGCAGCCCTTGAAGAATCCTCTGTGTGCGAGACTGTATGCGTGCTTTGTAAGCAGATTCTCGCACAGTTTGTCACACTGACTGTACCTCCTCCTTTCTTTCCCACTCAAAAGAAAAGAGAAAGAAAGGTATTGGGGGAGTGGGGGGAGAGAGAGGTGAAAGTTTTCATCCTCGAGTCATTTGCTTAAAAAAGGAGGTGATGAATGAGTGTTAGCGAAACAAAACATCCTCCTCATGTTAGACAAGAGCCTCCTGCTAATCCACATACAGGGGTCAATCCCCCCCCCCCAGGCACGGAGAGAAAGAGAGAGGGACGAATAAGAAGAATGAGGTGATTTGGCCTCCATTAGCCAAAAAAAGGGACTGTTAATAATAGTATTAACAGTGACTCAACATCAGTCTGAATGAAAAAGGGATGAGAATGCTAATAAAATAAGAGCTTTAGTCAGTACGCATGTGAAGGAGGAGGGGGGGGGGTCACAGCGGGTCAGCTTTCAGTTCTGAGGAACACAGGAAACTAATGTGTGAGTCAACGCTGATTTCTAGTAACTCCTTTTTGTGGGGAAGATACAACTTACAAACAGCATTCTTACCGTACATGCACAACACACACACACACACACACACACACACACACACACACAGTCATACACACTAGGATGAGAACTGGAAATTCCCCTCAGGCTGTGAAATCTAGACTCCCAGTGTGAAATCTAAAGCTGAGGTTGTCTCTTTTGTTTTAATTGCTTCAGGTCAGTGTGTGTGTCTGTGTGTAGGAGTGTAGAATATGTTTGTGTGTGTGTGTGTGTGTGTGTGTGTGTGTATGAGCTATCTATCTGTGTATTCCCACAGCACAGAGGAGAACGCCCAGTAGCAGCTTCTAAATCATTCTTCTGCTTATACTACAGTCTGTGAGGAGCCTCAGAATAAGTAATGGGAGTTTAATAAATAAATAAATAAACAAATAAACCAACAAAAGTGAGCTGTGTGCAATCTCACACACAGGACAAAATATATTAATAACAGACCTTTTTACAGTGGCAGTTTTTAAATTGTAGGTCGTGCTTTTGGCCACGTTCTCATAGCAGTATAACTATGTTCTCTTCGTATTTTCACAGAAATTGAATATATGTAAGTCCAGATTCACCACAAAGACTAAAGATTATCTTTTATTTTTCTGAATTAAGTGTATGTAAGTCAAAAATCACAAACTGGTACTGGTGTTTTATTCATAATTGTAAATGGCTGTAATACAGCATGTTTTTATTTGTAGTTTTAAAGCATATAAAGAGCTACAACAGTTGAAGCTAGCTAAAAGCTAAAGTACAATCTACACACAGTGGTATTAGCCGGATGTGGTTGATGTAAATTTCTTTTCAGTTCTTTTTAGTTAATGATATTTATTTATCTGCTTATATGTTTATATTTATGTCAGAAAGCTCCTTTGCCTCAAACATTACTGAATTTTATTAAATGAACTGTGTTTCGCTGACTGTTAAAACTTGGCTTTCCTACTGGGTATTGGCTCATTGCTAATAAACAATAGATATGGGTAAAAAGTCTACAGTTTCATTTTTAAAAAAGCAAATAAGGTTGCAATTGTAGCAAAAAAACTTAAATAATATTTAAATGGAACATGTATTGCATGTATTCTGATGTTTATACCCACAGACAAAATAAGTAGTAGCGCCAGATAGCACATTTAAATCCTGTAACAAATAATAGCAATTTTTTTTCTTCTGCTGCTCTAATCTAGGGCTGTTTGAGGGAACTTCCAGCAGCCTGTTCCTGCTGTAAACTGAAAGGGGGGATGTTTCATGAGCCATTGTTCTCAGAGAGACAGTATTCTTTGTGAGTGAATATGATAGAAGGCATCACAGGTCACATCTAACTGCTGAATCCACACATCTGTGTGTGTCTCCATCCTGCTGACGTCAGCTCCTCTGGATCTTTGTACTGTGATTAGGCCTAACAGACCATATGGATGAGACCAGGAGGGGGAGGGGTGCTGGGTGCATGTTATTGATCGCCTGCATGGATATGGGCTGCTCTAATCGATGCTATCGATTACAGGATGTTTCATCCCTGTGTGAAACCCGCCGGCACTTTTCAAACCGCAAATATTTCACAATAAACAGACGCTGCTTCTAAACAAGGACCACCAGTATTTGGAGCTCTCTTGGCTACTCTCCCTTTAACACCACAGAGCACCCCCCACCACCCTTCACACTCCTTAAACACAAACCTCTCACTTTAACCCTACCCCCCTCTCTGCTTTTCACACAAACACACTCTCTCTCACTCAAAAAAAACAACCCCCCTCCCCCACAGGCACACATTTCCCACTGGCATCTAGTGGAGAAGCAGCTTGAAAGACAGACTCCTGCAATAATCCTCCGCGGCTGTCTTGCTGGAGCTCACCGTTTGTGATGTTGGACTGTGGGAGTGTTAGAACTCTTCAGAATGAGGCAATTAAGAGGTTGAGAAAGGGTACAGTCTTTGGGCTTTGTCTGAAACTGTGCCCCATTTATTAAAGGGCGCTAGTTTTGAATGATTGTTAATTATGTTCTCTTTGAAAGGTCCTGTTTACACCTTACAATAACCCCCTGAAGTCAACCATTTGGCTGGCTGCATAATAAAAAGTGATTTTATTTAATAACTTTGGAATCACTTGGTCTAGAGACTTGCTGTAACGTGTATTTAAGATGCAAGATAATAAAAATGTCAAATCAAAATGATGATGATGGAATATTGTTTTTATTTGTAGGGATACACGATGGTATTGGAATTATATTGCTATTGGCAGATAAAATTCAGTGGAATCTGCTGATATATAATCTAGATATTTAAAACTCATACTTGCTGATATATTTTTAGTTTATGCTAGAAAAGGACCAAGTGGGCCAAAGCTGACCATGTTGCTTTATATTGTCAGCTTATTTTTAATCACTTTTAGTTTAAATATTAGTTTCTATTAGTTTCAATAGATCTACTGTTTTATTTAACCTTTTTTGTTCAAAAAAAAGATTTAAAGCTGTGAACAGTCTATGTAAGGAACAGTTAGCTAAAAAACATTGAACCAAAACATGTAAAATCATTTATCAAGAGATTCCTTTCATTTTGTTGTTAGCAAACAGTTGTCTGAAAGCTAAAATGCAAGCTATATAAAAGTTACATTTATTTCTAACATGTTTCTAAAGGTGCCTAGTCTCAATGTAAGTTCTAAATGTGAATATCAGCAACAGCCATCTGTGCTGTTTTTTATTTGCTACTCAGTCCACAAAGCTAACAAGAACTGTGAAAATTATCTCTCCAAATGGGAGTCTGGTATTATTAAGAGCTTAGAAAACTGCTAAATCAGTGGTGCTGGTTATTATGGTTATTATACAACACACCTTTATACAAAGCCACACGGTGGCTGAGGGTGACCAGGAGAAATCAAGAACCAAACCTTGTTCTTCTGCCTGATTCACAAGATCTCAACTACTATTCTCAAAATTATAAACTGACAATCGATGTCATTTCCTTGTGCTATTTACACATCTTTAAATCAGACATGATGTCAGTACAAAGTGGGTGTAGTCCACTAAGAATATGATGCTAGGGGATGTTACAATACAGTGCATCACATCACATTCTATTACACTGTAATGTGATTCACATGTTAGAACCAGGAATCCAGGATCTAATTTCTTTTTTTTTTTTACAAACTAATATGCTTATAATAAAATAAAACAAGCTCTTTTAAAAAGAAAGCACTCTTAACACCCTTAAGATGAGCAACTAAAACAAGACTCAAGAATCAAGCTCAAACTACTGAAGCCACCCCATTGAACGAAACCCAGAGCTAACTACACTAGATCACATACATCCTGTGTGCTATTTCAGGCTAGATTTGAGACAGGATTTAATTGATTCACTAACCCTCTGGGGTTAACGAACTCGCCGGCCATTTCAGTGTTTCTATTAATATCTCTGCAGTAATAAAGCACAGAAATATGGTTCAATTTTCTGTATTTATAGATTCTGCCCTTTCAACTGCAGCTTATCACAAGATTGCATGAGACTCACATGTGGGGTTACGAGGCTATATAGAGATTGATGTATCCATCGTTTTCCAGTGGCTGATTATTTGCTTCAGTATAGAAACAATATTAAAATGGAAGGCTGTGTTTAAAGGTACTCCACAATTCTACTATAAAGTAAGTGCTTATTGATTTGGTGAGTGTCTGTTGGTGAGTTTTACAAAAAATATACACAAAAGACACGCAAATTTACCAATTATAAGAGGTAGACAAGAGGTAGGTTACAAACATACAAATTCACCTGTTAGACACTTCTGTCAAGCAGAAGACTAGTTTGTTAATGGTGCTCTATTATAAATATTATTAATAGAAACACTGGAAAACATTAAAGTTGATGCACCACCGCGTATTTGTGGACAACAGCGTTTTCTTTCTTTTTTTTTTTTTCTCATCCAGCATTTTCAGCATTTTTGGTATCAGATCAAAACACAATCCAGCCAAAAAACAAGCTAATTGGATCAGAACACACTCCAGGCAAAAACAAGCTTCAGTTTGGCTTTTAAATGCATATATTGGAAAGATCTAGGTATGGAAGCAACTGTAACAACAACAAGTGCATTCAGGGCCGTTCTGTAGTGCTTCTGAGTAGGGAACAATGATAAGCACACCATGTCAAAACATCAGCCTTGTGTAAATTATATATTTGAAATGACATCTGCTTTTACCTTTGAGCAGAGCCTGTCCCTCTGCGATGACATCACTGACGATCACGCTGTACTCTTGCTGGGTGAAGCCTGGCTGGCACAGCATGGCTCCACTTCCCTGCACCACCACCTGCCAAAACAGCAAAACACATGGCTTAATCACTGCCAGAAACTAGCATTGATAAACAATAGCCTATAACTCGTCCAAGATCATACGATCCCCCTCTGTATGCAGAAGGTCAGGTGATTAATCAATGGACACAGCTACTGTAGCTTATCACTCTAGAGGACGAAAACAATGTACGATTATTCTCTCACTGTGTAAAACAAAGCACAGCAGGATTAGCCCTCATCACAGCAAAGCCCCGCATCAGTTCTGTTCCTGACCTCTGAAGACCACCGAGAGTCTATTTCAGGGGGTAGCACCAGTGGATGGCGGCCCACTGATTTGGACAAAATGATTATTAATAACCTTCACTCTGCTTTTTACATTATTCAGAGTGTCTCCTGAGTGTTGTGCTCCCTGAAGGCCTGCCGCTCTCTCGTCAACCCACCCCCGAACCCCCCGTTCCCCCCCCCCCGGCACTGAAGCATCTGTTGTTTTGGAGTGGGTGTAATTAGACTGATGAGGTCAGAAGGGCGAGACATTAGGCAAGCCGAGCTGACCGTCGAACACACGGTCTGGCTTTAGAGACCAGGTCTGGAGGAGTGCTTAATGTACACACACACACACACACATCTGTTTTTATACCCAGTGAGGACATGAGATCATTAGTTTGTCCCATATGTATTATATACAGTTGTGGTCAAAAGTTTACATACACTTGTAAAAAAACATAATGTTATGGCTGTCTTGAGTTTTCAATAAGTTCTACAACTCTTATTTTTCTGTGATAGAGTGATCGGAACACATACATGTTTGTCACAAAAAACAGTCATAAAATTTGGTTCTTTCATAAATTTATTATGGGTCTGCTGAAAATGTCACCAAATCTGCTGGGTCAAAAATATACATACAGCAACATTAGTATTTGGTTACATGTCCCTTGGCCATTTTCACGGCAACTAGGCGCTTTTGGTAGCCATCCACAAGCTCCTGGCAAGCTTCAGGTCGAATGTTTGACCACTCTTCTTGACAGAATTGGTGCAGTTCAGCTAAATGTGATGGTTTTCTTGCATGAATCCGTTTCTTTAGCACTGTCCACATGTTCTCAATGGGGTTTAAGTCAGGACTTTGGGAAGGCCATTCTAAAACCTTAATTCTAGCCTGGTTTAGCCATTCCTTTACCACTTTTGATGTGTGTTTTGGGTCATTGTCTTGTTGGAACACCCAACTGCGCCCAAGACCCAACCTTCGGGCTGATGGTTTTAAGTTTTCCTGCAGAATTTGGAGGTAATCCTCCTTCTTCATTATCCCATTTACTTTCTGCAAAGAACCAGTTCCACTGGCAGCAAAACATCCCCAGAGCATAATACTACCACCACCATGCTTGACAGTAGGCATGGTGTTCCTGGGATTAAAGGCCTCACCTTTTCTCCTCCAAACATATTGCTGGGTGTTGTGGCCAAACAGCTCAATTTTTGTTTCGTCTGACCAGAGAACTTTCCTCCAGAAGGTTTTATCTTTGTCCATGTGATCAGCAGCAAACTTCAGCCGAGTCTTAAGGTGCCTTTTCTGGAGCAAGGGCTTCTTTCTTGCACGGCAGCCTCTCAGTCCATGGCGATGTAAAACACGCTTGACTGTGGAGACTGACACCTGTGTTCCATTAGCTTCCAAATCCTTGCAGACCTGCTTCTTGGTGATTCTTGGTTGACTCTTGACCATCCTGACCAATCTCCTCTCGGCAGCATGTGATAGCTTGCGTTTTCTTCCTGATCGTGGCAGTGACACAACTGTTCCATGCACTTTATACTTGCGTATAATTGTCTGCACAGTTGCTCTTGGGACCTGTAGCTGCTTTGAAATGGCTCCAAGTGACTTCCCTGACTTGTTCAAGTCAATAATTCGCTTTTTCAGATCCACACTGAGTTCCTTTGACTTTCCCATTGTAGCTTTTGTAGCTGAGTCTAATCACTGGGTCAAATGAGCCCTATTTAAATGGGCTCATGAGAAGTCAACAGCTGTAGTCAATCAGAATCACTTACAAGAAGTGAAGAGGCCATAACATGAAGCTAATTTGATTGACACAACTCGCTACATCACCAAAATTGACAAATTTTGTTGCTGTATGTATATTTTTGACCCAGCAGATTTGGTGACATTTTCAGCAGACCCATAATAAATTTATGAAAGAACCAAATTTTATGACTGTTTTTTGTGACAAACATGTATGTGTTCCGATCACTCTATCACAGAAAAATAAGAGTTGTAGAACTTATTGAAAACTCAAGACAGCCATAACATTGTTTTTTTTACAAGTGTATGTAAACTTTTGACCACAACTGTACATGTAACTGATTATACATAATAATAATTATCTAAATATAACAACATTACAAACCCTGGGAAAGGGTAGAAAGAAACATATAAAACCTCTTGGCTTTGGCTTTTGTAAAAAAAAAAGTGCCCCTAGGGCTTACTTAAGACCTGTGTGTGTTTGTGTGTGTTTATGTCCAGTAGAAGTACTAATTAAATCAATATTTGATTTTACATGACCCTTTTCCAACCTCACGCTATCCCCTAGAATTAGCCACTTTTGCTGCTGTACCTTTAAGAATCCTACATGCACGGTTCCTGAGCTCTGTTCTCATTGGCTGCCCTTCCTTAAGCCTCATTCAAACAGCAGACCTTATAACTCCAGTGTAAATGGACAAGACTAAACTGGTGTAGGCTGTACTGCATATGAGAATAGATTTAAACAAGTAGTTTGATTGGAATGAATTCAAAATGGAGCTGTTTTTAAAGTCTAGTTTCACTATACAGACTGCATGGGCTGGATTAACAGTGATGCATTTTTAAACTTGAATGACTTCATCTACATATAGAGAACATATAAACTACATATACTACATACAGAATACATATAGACTACTTGTACTACATATTAAGAACATATAGACTGCATATACTACATATAGAGAACATTTAGATTACAAATACTACATATAAAGAAGTTGCCAGAGGGAATCTCAGTAGATATACATTTGCTTTTGTCAGGTGAAGAACGTTTTTATGTGGCAGTGATCCACATATTTTACACTTTTCCAAAACTGAAATACAAGCAGTATTTGTTTACTATAAAAGCTGAATGTAGGGTTAAAGGGGACTGCTTAGTATTTAATTAATTAATTTTGTAATTAAATGTAAAGGAAACTGTAGCTTGAGCAGCACTTTAAATGGTGCTGTCTGTTAACAAATTAAAAAAAAAAAAGTTGTTATGTAAGAACCCAAAAATCCTAATATTACAACATGGCCAGTCCTATCTTCAACAAACTAACTCTAAGAAAACTTGTTTTTCCTTAATATGAACCTATTAAGTTCTTTAAGCTCCTAATGTTGACCTACACCATACATATAAAAAAAAACACACATATAAAGTCCTCTCAACAGCTTTTATGCAACACCCCCCCCATACACACTCTTAACTTAACATGGGGGACACCCACCCATGTCCCCCGGTGTGGGTAAACGTGTAGGTTTGGCTAGCGAGGGGTGAATTAAAAGATCAAAGGCGGCCAGTATTGGGTTCCTGATGTCCGCTGTGAACTGGCCTCTTTGTTTCTGGAGAGAGATCAGAGGCAGAGAGGAGAAGACTGGCCTTGTTTGTTAATGAGACGGCCGATTCACCAAACATGTTAATTACTTGTTACCTCAAAGGGTGCTTGAGTGACCTGTTAACTCTCTCTGTTACAACGCAACCACCTGATAGACCCACTTGCTTTGATTTCCATCCGCATAATCATTAATAGCACCAGCCTGGTGACTGCAGGTGGTTGGACACTGCTTGTATCCCGCCTTTATTTTTCTATGACGTTGACAACTTGTCGTGCTCCATAACATCGTTCAGCGTGGAGCAGTGGCATCAGACCCTCTGCTGAATAAACGCATCAGAGAGTAAGTAAGTTGGTTTAGAAATCTGCTTTTAAACTGTAATGTCAGCAGTTGCTCAGCAGTGCGCTGTCACTGCATATCAAAAATCCGTGCAGATGGAGGGAAGGGGCCGAGATGGAGGCACACGCTCCGGCTCCTGCTGACACCGGGGTTTGGGGAGGAGGAAACAGGAGGGAAGCGAAGCGGGATGAAGAACTCGGAGACGAGCGGGGCATCAGAACTCGCCTCTCAAGCCTTTAATCGTGTTTCCTTTACGATCTCTATGTGGAGCAAGACACAAGGAGTCTCGATCCCCAGCAAGAGAGCATCATGGGTAACCAACCCCCAACATTGTCAAAAGCATGGGGCAGAGTGCTTTAAACAGGCATGAGGCAGAGTGTAGAGTAGTTACACACACTGAAAGAGGCATGTATTTCTATCTTTGTGGGGTATTATCGTTGACAGCCGCCTTAGTGTGTCTTAGTGGTGCCGTGTTTACCAACATAAACCATAACTGAGAAGTGAAAAGATACTACAAAATCGGGATTTGAGTGGTTCCATAGAATAACCATGTTTCATTTCATAAAGGACAATTTTTATAAATATTAGAATAGATATTACCATAGTCAAGCTTTAAATTACTGAATCAGTAAATTAGTTGTTCCTTGAAATCATGGTTCTATCAATTATCGATTGAGTTTATCGATGATCAACTTTTAAGATTATATACAATAAGATTATATACACATAAGATTAAATATCTTAATATACATCATCTGTCATTGACTGACAGTGTATTACATTAATTCATAAATTCTATTTAAGGGAAGAGATATCTATTGTGGGCATTATTTTCTGTGTTTTCCTTTTATACTGTTCATATTGACACCGAAATTATGTTGTATGGCCATACACAACTTTCATCACCACAATTAAAACGTTTTTTCTAAACCGTTAAACTATTTCCTGCATAGGGAAGAGCTTTTGGACAAAAAACCCTTTAGGCGTTCAAATATTTACTGAAGGGGATATGGTTTGATGATTTTAATGTATTCTTATACAGAACCACTGAAAAAACATTTTGAGTAGCCAGCTAGCTTAACCTCTGTAGGTTACCTCACAGCTGACCAGCAGCAGCCAGTTGACACTGAGAAGTAGCCTCTGAGACCCATGTTAAAAATTAATCTGAAATTTTGAAACCTTGCCTGTGGTAGCTACTGCTCTCTCCCCCCCTCTCCCTCTCCCTCTTTTTATCTCTTGGTCTGTATTACTTTCTCTCCATGTATCTGTCTTTCTCTCCTTATATTCCTCTCTCTCTCTCTTGAAATGTGGTTAAAATATGGTGGAATTAATATTTGTTACTGTTTCAACGTTAAAACAACACATTTAATGTTAAATGGTTGTGCAAAAGTTGAAATTTTAATGTTAAATCAACACAATGTCCTCAAACATCTGCTTTTTGAATTAGCGTTTTACATTTCAGCACATTTGGCACCAATTCATGTTCACATTCTATTAGTTTTACTATTAGTTGTTGTGTTTTTAGGATCAGATGTTCAGTAATCATATTGGAAGTGGTGGGTAACATTCTATATACTCAGCTTTACTACAGTGATGAGTTTACTGTTAACACTCTGTTTTTTTTAGTTTACTGTAGTAATTAAGGCTTTTTGTTTGTAGTTGTACAGTTCCTACTTCTCAGAGATGTTTAAAAAACAATAAAGACAATAAAAATACATGTTTTTTTTCTTTCATTTTTTATCATGAAATACAGTTTTTTGTTTTATCCTCTCCCATACAATTTTGAGAATCCAGAATGTGAGCTATGGTTTATTAAAGGTTGAACGTGCGTCGTTGAAACGTTGCCATATTACTATTAATTCACTTTTCAAAATCGACACCAAATCCAACGTTGATTCAACCACAATCTATCTATCTGTACAGTAATTAAGTCTTGTGTCTGTAGTGAGGCACGCCTCGCCTCTCTCTACACCCCCTCAGATCCTCTCTCAGCTCTGAGGAACATCTCTCACACTAACCAGCTCTTCACACACTCATAGAGACCCTCACCGACGGCCAGAACAATATTTAACACACACACACACTGTTAGCGCCTCTTCACTCGCTATTACACGGTTATATCCAGCGCTATGTTCTGATGATTCCTGCAGGACGGAGCTCCTGACTCCTCTCTAGCGCTATAGCCTTCACTACCTAACCTAACGTTAACTAACGCTTTCTGATCTGTCCCGTGCGACGGTGCTCCTCCACTACCACACTACAGCTCTATCTATCTATCTATCTATCTATCTATCTATCTATCTATCTATCTATCTATCTATTTATCTATCTATCTTCATCTGTGCTCCGTACCGAGGCGCCCCCCGCGGTGTGGACCCCCTGCGCTCGTGCCGTTAGCTCTAGCCGGCTAACTTTTAACGGAAAGCCGCGGATTGGAAATGCGCATCCATCGCTAACTGCCATCCCCCACCCCCAACCCCCCTCTAGCCCGGGACGGGTAACGTTACCGCGCTGCGCGTGCAGCGGGGCTCGCGACCGGCCAGCCGAGCGCGCGGGCATCTCGCTCCCACCGAAAACACGCTTTATTATCCAGCACGGAGTCCGTTTACAGATAAACACGCGCCTTTACAGCGCCGGTGTGGAGCCAGAACATCGCCCCGTGCGAGGACACATACACACACACACACACACACATACAGGCTAAGCTAGGAGAACACACTTTCCATCCAAACACAGCAACACAGAGAAATACACAGAGAAACCAACACACAAACGACGTGAACTCGCGCGGACCAGGCTCCGTTTCTGCGTATCTTACCTGCAGAGCGGCGAGGAGCGCCAGCAGCAGCACCGCACCTCCTCTCGGGTCCATGGTTTAAATTCCGCCCTCCGCGAACGAGCTGCTCTCGGTTAAAGGATGGCTATAGCGTTCCGTGCGGCTGCATACAGCGTCTCTTTCTCTCTCTCTCTCTCTCTCTCTCTCTCTCTCTCTCTCTCTATCCTCTCTCTGGCTCGCTGCTCGTGCTCTGCTGCTGGCGCCGCGGCTGCCTATCGTTCACCTCGGCACACGAGCGCGAGCTGCAGCCAGCGCCGCCTCTCTGTCTCCCCCTGGCGGCCGCGCGCGGACCTCTCTCTCTCTTTTTCTCTCTCTCTGGGTCTCTCTCTCTCTCTGCACTCCTCCACTCAGCAGGGGACCGGCCGAGCGAGCGAGCGAGCTAGTCTGCAGCGTCCGCGAGCCTCTCTCTCTCTTTCTCTCTCTCTCAGACTCAGCCGGAAGTCGTTGTGAGGAGGAATGACAGACGGCACCTCCCTCAGCGCAACAAAAGGAAAATCTTCTTTCTTTAACCCCACCCCAGTCCTCCTCCTCCTCTCTCCCCCCCCTCCTCCTTATTTTAATGCTTCCTAATCGTCTGGGAGATTTGCAGGCTCTGAAGTGGTAAATCGCCTCCAACACGTATGGGGGCTCTTCCAACTGCGGCAAGAATGTAGCTAACACAGCGCTGTGTGCTCTTCTCAGCACCTCACCCCATCTCACTGTACTGTACTGTACTCTAATACAGCTGTCCAAACAAGGGCTTGGCATCTGTACAACATGGCTGTGAATCTTAAAAGTGCTGTAGTCTACATTCTATTGAGTATTTTAAGTCCTCATTTGTCGTATAGGACAATAAGAGCTGGCACACAACTGACCTTCAACGTTAAAATGTGGTTAAAGGAACATTTAATGGTAAATGTCCTCAAACTTTTGCCTTTTGAATCAGCGTTTTACATTTCATCACCAAACAATAAAAAAACGGTTGGATGGAGGGATGAAAAAGTGGTTTTATTTCCATTTGCAGTAACTGCTTTTTAATTTGGCACCAATTCCTCACCATACCTGGGGGAATGTTCATATTCTCTTTGTTTTACTGTTGTGTTTTTTTAGATCAGATGTTATATCAGATTGGTAGTGGTGTGTAACATTTAGTACAGTTTTACAGTGAAGTAAGTAAATTTTATAACAATCTGTTAACCATACGATGTTCTAGTTTTAGCTACTTGTAATAATTGCATACAGTTATTTTTCTCTTCTATACAGTTTTGAGCTTCCCGAATGTGAGCTATGGTTTACTAAAGGTTCGACATTGAAACAACGTTGCCATATTAACGTTGATTTACTTTTCAGATTCAACACCATATCCAATGATGACTCAACCATAACATCAATGTTGATTCAACCATAACATCATCGTTGATTTAATGTTGATTCAACCATAACATCAACATTGATTCAACCCCAACATCAATGTTGATTCAACCATAACATCAACGTTGATTCAACCCCAACATCAATGTTGATTTAATGTTGATTCAACCATAACATCAACATTGATTTAACCCCAACATCAATGTTGATTTAATGTTGATTCAACCATAACATCAACATTGATTTAACCCCAACATCAATGTTAATTTAATGTTGATTCAACCATAACATCAACATTGATTTAACCCCAACATCAATGATGATTCAAAGTTGATTCAACCATAACATCAATGTTGATTCAACCCCAACCTCAATGTTGATTCAATGCTGATTCCACCATAACATCATCATTGATTCAACCCCAACATCAATGTTGATTCAGCCACAACATCAATGTTGATTTATTGTTGATTCGACCGTAACATCAACGTTGATTCAACCAAATCAACATTGATTCAGCCACAACATCAACATTGATTCGGCATTGATTCAACCACAGCATCAACGTGGATTCAACCACAACATCAAAATTGATTCGGCGTTGATTTAGCGTTGATTCAACCATAACATCAACGTTGATTAAACAATCAGAGTCCGCACCAAGGTTCATGTCTTTGTTACATTGAGTACATGTGGCCACAAGAATTTGAAATTAAAGAATTAAAATTTTGTTCGCCCTGCGTGAGGGTTTCACACAATTAAAGCAGTGCCACTACTTTGGTTCATCCTGAAACTGAAAGTCTGAAATTCTGGAGCAAATAAGGCAGGTGTGAAAGCATCCTAAGTGTGTGGTTTTAGCATTGCAGATGCATTTTAACATGCTTATTTATATTCCTGTTATTTTACCACAGAAAAAAAACACAGTTTTTCCTATTATGGAAGACTTGTGAATATTTTTTCCATCTTTTCCCCGAACAAGTATGATGTATATGATTGCCTTGTCTTGGTTTTGCATTTCAGATATCAATCTTCACAAACAGCTTTAAACTAGGTTTAGCAAGTATTCTCTGTGGCACTGCACACACTAAACCATGACCCCTGTGGTGAAACTAGGCGGGACAATTCAATGTTATCACAAAACATTGCTCACGATAATATCACAATACTGTTGCGATTCTGTAATACTTACAACACAATTCTATATGAATAAAACACTCAATAAATAAGTCACCTCTTTAACCTCTTGTGAAACTATGGAACATAAGCTCACAGAATCAAAATTTAAACAAAAACACATTAATGCCAAAATAAAACAAATATCGATATCCAATGCTATAAATCGATAACGTATCACAAATTCACAAGTCAAGACTGAAATGTGTAACATTTCAGAGATTTAGTCATGCTTGGATTTTCTTTTAAAGAGGAACACCAAAGTGTTCCAAGTTTACAGTTTGTCATTTCCACATAATGAAGTGTTTCTGCTGTCTGCTCATTAAAATGTTCGCACAATGAAAATGGTAGCTGTTAAAACAATGCAGAAAAATAAAAATGGAAAATCTGGACATGGTTTTAATATGACTGTAATAATACCAATTAAAAGTGTGCAGTGCAGCAGGACAAAAGCAGGCATTTTTAAGTGATAACTGATGGTGTTTTTCATTCTTTTTGGAAATAGGTTTAAAATGAAAATCTTCCTTGTTGCCTGCTTCTTCTTTGAATTTTACTTCCTATTTTAACTGGTTTGCTATTTATGGTAGAACGAAAATACTTTTTTGTTTCTGCAAGTCCCCTGCTGTATGTTTGACCTACTGGAGCTTCCAATTCAAATACTCATGTGCAAAAAAACAACTGAAGGCTTGAGGCCAGGGTGTGAGTTACGGGGGTATTAGGGGGTTAAAAACAATAGTTTGGGGTGGTCAAAACATTTAAATATACTTCTTACATTTATAATATACTTTACCTGCCTGGCTCATTATTGGTCAGGTGGCTTGCATCTTAGTTAAGGTATGTGCTGCTCAAGCTACAGTATTACGTGTAAGTAGCATGAACTTGCTATCCCACCTTAAATGCTGCTAATTTACCATTCTGCCTTAAATGCTGTTGTGGCTGTAGACACTCGTTTAAAGTGGTGCTTTTAAGGTGGAACAGAACATTCAAATGGGAATCCATGTTCTGTTTCATATGGACTGTTTGTGATTCCTGCACACCCTAACAGTTTATCGTCTACTACAGTCTAAAAAGGGAACTGTGTTTTAATGTAGAGAAATTTAGTTTTAATGCAGGGAAACTGTTAAGGTGGAATGGAAATGTGTTTTAAGGTGGAAGGGAAATGTGAACAAGAACCGAAAAGCTTCATACGCTGCAGTTAATCTAGTAAGGAATTAGTTACTCAGATGAATAGTTTTATAGTAAACTGGTGTATTACTATTTTTTAAGGTAAGACTTATTTTCTATCTTCCTTAGGCTTCTTTAAAAATTAACAGCCAAGCCTTTTAAAAGGCATTAGCCAAGCTATAATAATGCATTCCTCCCCATAACAATTAATATTGTAGTCCCAGTTTCAAAATATGTAGATGAGATAGGGGAAATCCTTATCTACATGGATTTTCAGTTACATTATTATTTTCTATTTATTTAGAATTAAATAACAAATGATTCCTGTAGGAGAGATCCTGTAGAATATGAATTAAAATTAATGGCGAAAAAGCTGATGAAAGATAGCAGCCAGTAGCATTGTGTGTGTTTTTGCGGGATTAACTGTGGATTTTGCTGTATAATATATTAATTATGACTATAAAGGTTATTGTGTGGTACATGTGTGCTACATTAGCTGATGTAATGGATTTATCTTTTACGTGCTGTAGACATTACCGTAAGGAAGCAAGATACTTGAAATACTTAACTCCCCCAATTATCATAGTATAATTCATGTCCTGCTTGAGGCAATGGTGGATATCAAAAGATTAAAGAGTTAAAGATTAAAGAGTGGACCAAAAAAAAGTCAAGATGAGCTTGGGATTGGTCATCGGACTGTAACTCACACAATTAGGAATTATGTTAAGAGTGTGGTGATTTTGCTTGGCTATAACACAACAGCATCACAGAAAACAAATCCAAATAAAATATTATTTCCTGTTTTATTGGACCTGGGACCAATTAGGGCAGACCCTGACGTACCAAGGCCTCCTGGGTGGCTACACACCTGCAGCGTAGATGAATGGAGGTGGCAGACAGGACTGTTACTACAGGTACTCTTTCTTTACCCTGGCTTGAGGAGTGACCACCAACTTGTGTGCGTGCGTCTGTGTGTGTGTGTGTGTGTGTGTGTGTGTGCGTCTGTGTGTGTGTGTGTGTCTACACAGCAGATGTCCCACGCGCACTGAGAGAGTGTCCGGTCATCAGTGCGCGCCGCCATCTGCTCATCATTACCGACCGGCCAACACACACACTTACACACACACACCCACAACTTTGTATTTGTATCTTAGTGGGGCATTTATACATGTCTGACTTTGTGTGCACCTTATTTCCTCATTTAGACATTTATAATTATATACAATTAATTATTAGTTAAGATATTTGAATAAAATATTGAAAATAAGGGATTTGCACATATTTTCTATGTAATAAAGCTTCTTTGTAGCTTGTGTATTTTTATGCAGTTTGGATGAGATCATCTCAGCTAGAGACACATTGGGTGTTCCTCAATACCGAGAATGTGACAAACACGTTCTAAACTCTTGGGAAGTACATTCTTAGTTACCGTGAAAGAAGGAACTCGCCAGAACATACAAGAACACAACTAGGCCTCTCATTAGATTATAAATACAATATTTTATGCCACCTATACAAAGATAATGATAAAATACCCAATTTAATAGCAATAAATGTAATTATATCACAGTTAGTTCCGACCCTGGAATGTGATTGGCTGAGAGGTGTTCTATGAGTGCCGGTATCAGTCGGTAATGCACTGTAACCGAAGCTCTCCATGTGTTACTCCACCACATACAGGTAACCTTGCATCAACCATGCAGCACTTACAAACCAAACAGCGCAGCTACAAACAGAGCAGTAATGGAACTATTTTAACTCGTAGAGTTTTTATAACCAAACAGATCATATTTTCTCATTCTCTTTAACTCAAAACCTTTTAATAAACAACAATAATTGAACTGTGATGTAGTCGAAATAATACACTTGAGGTTTGTGCTATAACGTGTAGTATTGGCACTGCTGCCAAAACATAATGGACAAAACTGAGGTCATCAAAAATGATTGAGGTCATGCTCACATATAGTACAATAGATCAATAACATAATTATTGTGACAGTTCTACAAGAACAAATATTGATGCACATCTTCTAAGCTGAAATAATGGACATAGAATGGTTAATGACCCTGAAAACTTACTATAGCCGATCCCTTATAGACCTTTCCTTATGAAGGCTCCAAACAAACATGATATAAAGCATTGGATGATCTAATCATGTGGTTATCTTTCTATATGTTATGTCTGGTCTCATTTCTATTAGAAACAGATTTTTATAATTATATTTACATTAGATGACTTTAATTAACTAAGCATCCTCACAACATAAAACAAAGCATTCTCTCCGTATTGGTCCTCACAAAGGGCTAAATACAAAGCCACAGACACACAGTCTTACTGGAAGCATGGAGCCATTGGCCTGTCCAACTGACGTCAGGAACATCGGTCCAGATCGAGTGATAGAGTGAGAGACACTCAGAGAGAGAGAGAGACTTCACCTGAGCACATCTTGAAACATCCCTTCAGAACACACTGCATCAACAGACACTTAAATGGAGCCTTTTATTGTTTTATCCTCTGCTGCTTCAGCCATGCAGGTCTACAGCCGCACCATTAGAGTCTGGAGCAGTCACAGTAAATCACAAACGATCAAATATGGAAACGGACATCACATATCTTGACTAAAGCAACACTCTGGACCAATCCTAGCAAAAAAAACAAAAAAAAAACAATGAATGAATAAACAAAGAAAAAAGTAATAGGGGGTATTTAAAAAAAACCTTATAAATATTAATTAAATGAATCAATATATAGGATATAAAAATGGGACCTTCTCCTCAACATTTCTGCTTTCAGACTCTTCTTCTCCAAACAGCTCCTCTCTCGCTGGTCAAACTGCAGGTAAAACACACATCATTGTATGCAGGATGATATTAGATAGAAAGAAAGAAAGAAAGAAAGAAAGAAAGAAAGAAAGAAAGAAAAAAAAATATTGAATGAATAAATACAGACAAAAATAAAGAACTGAATATGGACTTTAATAAAAACAGTAAATAATACAGAAATAAATTAATAATAAAAGAATGAATAAATAAACAATATATATATATATATATATATATATATATATATAAATGCAGAAATAGACTGTCCAAAAACACAAATACTGTAATTGTTTTATTTATTTGTTTCCATGCTATATTTACAAATGTGTTAATGATTTTATGTTCCATATTAATAATAGTTTTATTTATTTGTAATTCACCATTTCTTTTTTCTTTGTTTGTTTCCCCTTGTATTTATTCATTCATCTATGCAAACCACTTTTTTTGAGACTAAACCAAAAATGAACTCATGCTTTATAAGCAGTCCTGTAGAGTCATGAGGCACAAAGGGCCAAAGCAGGTCAATGAGATGTCAATCATGATACTGACTGATTTAAATCCCATTAATACAGCACTGATGTCTTTTTTGTTTTCTTAACAAAAAAGGAAACAAACAGGATACACATGTCATGTGTCATATATTTAAGTAGTAGTTATTTATTTTTTATTTATGTATTATTCTTTATATATATATATATATATTCCCTATGGCAATTATCATAATTTCTTGTACTATTGTTAAAACTACACAGTCATACCATAATAATATGACCACATTTTTATCTATATGCTCACTGTTCATTTAATACATAGGAGCACTGTGTAGTACAGCAACAGATTCAGAGATTCGGTCTCTGATGTTACGTCTACAAGGTGGAGCAGCTATAGGTAGGAGTGTCTGATAGAGTGGACAGTGAGCGAGTGTCACTGAGGTGTTTAAAAACTCCAGCAGCACTGCTGTGTCTGATTCACTCATACCAGCACAACACAAACAACACTAACAAATCATGTAGGTGTCCAAACACCTACAGTATACAGTATCACATATTCACTGCTCTGTGGTGGTCTCTCCTATGGGGTCCTGACCATTGAAGAACAGAAGAAAGGAGGACAATAGAGTATGCAGAGAAGCAGATGAACCACAATATATACTTATAGAAATCCAGCACGCTCCTATATGATCAGTGTAGAAACAAGGCGGGTGCTCATAATATTCTGATTTGACTGTTTATATTGTCTTGAATTGTTAATTCAATTCAATGTGGATGAGACAATTTGGACCTTAATAGGGCTCCTGAATGCTCAGAAATGACTATGTTTATATACTATTATAAATATATAGCTTATTATGTGTTTAGTTTAGATGTATGGCATTTAGCAGGCGCAGGGTGTTTAAGTGAAGGGAGTGTTAGGGAGTGTTGCACATGGACATATATTAGTATAGTGTGGTGTAATTACCTAGGCATGGAATTATACCCATTCTACAACCTAGGGAAGATTACACTATACTACACAAAAAAATATATTGCATATATAATAAATATAGTTAACGACAAAACTGGTTTTCAAAATAATTGATCCAGGCAAAAAAATATATATATTAAAAAATTAAAATCATTCTTTGGGTTTTAAAGGCTCTGTAGGCTATAGTCTTGTTATAGGACCTATTTAAAGAACCATTTAAATAACGTTTTGGAACAGCTGCATGTAAATTGATCATGAACTGTTACCACAGGGGATGGCCTGGGAATGTCCACACCTGAATAAGTAGTGAGGTTTTATCGTGTGAGTGAGGCTAAACAGTCAGTGTAACGATATTTAATTTAATAAACCGTTTGAGGCTAAATGCAAAAATAAAAGAAAAATTTGATGTAAAACCTTTTTAATGTAGTGTACAATAAATACGTTTTTATCAATTTTTCCTAATTTATTTACTTTTTTCATCTTTGCTCCTCACAATGGTAATTTCAGGGGGAAAAAAAATATTTTCTTTATTTTCTGATTTTTAAATTTTTGCATTTTGCAAGAGAAAAGATTTAACTTTGCATTTTTTTTATTCTGTTTGCAAAAGGCTGAAAAACTTAATTGAAAAATTGGGTGAAAACACATTACTTCTTTATTTCAAATTTAGAAAATTAAACACTGGCCATTATGCTCATGGCTAGGCGACATGAATTCTAGAAAGTCCTGATAGATTGGACATTTGATTTCTTTGTGCAGCTGTTTAAAATTCCTCAATCCCCAGGCTCATGTGTGTTCCTGGAATATGTCATCAGAGAGCATTACCTCCCACAATGGTGAAAGGTGTAACTGTATATAACCATGCCCTTAAACTCTTACTATTAATCCTTTTACAAATTCAGATTATTTATATAATATATGACTGAATAGAGTTTCGTGATATTTAATATGATATTTAATATGCACTCTCTTTTTAACTGTGTCACAGTGACACGAGGCCTTGGGGGTTGTTTGTACTTTTTCAGTAATCAGGAAGGTCAACAGCGAGTGCTGTGAGGAGAACATGACCCTGAGTGCCAGAGAATCTTCTTCGCTTTTCTATGGCCAAACACACTTGTGGTGAACTTGTGGTAACATATCTGCCAGTCAAATCACAGACAGACTGGAGCGGATGATGTCATCTGTCCTGCGCAATAGAATGTTAACTGGGCATAGCTGACACAGTCATATCAATTCTCTCTCTCTCTCTCTCTCTCTCTCTCTCTCTCTCTGTCTGGGCTGTGCATGTATTTTTTATTATATTGAACCGTTGATATATTATTTATCTATACCATATTTTACAGTATTTTTTTATGTTTGTTTCCATTATATATATATATATGTAAGGCTGAAACCAAACCATTTTAAAGAAACTGCAACATCTAAACTTTTGACTTTTGCTCAAATGATCTTATTTTAGGACTGTAGCAGTCATTGTCTAAATGAAGAGACCACTTCAGTTTCGGAATCAGTTTCTCTGATTTTGCTATTTATAAGTTTATGTTTGAGTAAAATGAACATTGTTGTTTTATACTATAAACTACGAACATTTCTCCCAAATTCCAATTAAAATATTGTAATTTAGAAATTTAGAGCAAGTTCATATTCATAAAGTCTTCTGCAGTATTACTTTGCAAAAGTTTTACTTAGCAAAAATGTTAAAATCTCTCTCTCTCTCTCTCTCTCTCTCTCTCTCTCACTCTCTCCCTCTATATATATATATATATAGGGAGACGAGGGACGTGTCTGAATACTGCGGTGATGGATGAGTTGTCAGCTGCTACATTAGACTTCCTTAATAGTAGTTGTGAGAGTTGCTGCATCTACCTCTATTATGAGTGCGTGTGTGTATGAGCGAGAGAGAGGGAAAGTGGTTATGGGCCATGTATTTAGGTCTTTATGGGGACCCAATGTAAAAAAAAAAACATTAATGTTACACTGCAAAAAACTAGAAAACTAGATAAAATGTTTTAAAATTCAGACATAAATGCTTAAATTAAGCAAAAAAATCTGCCAATAGGGTAAGCAAAATTTTCTAATAAAGCATTCTTAAAATAAGCAATGACAAAGCCTCAAAATGAGTGAAGTAAGACTCAAATCAAGCAAAAATATTTTTTTTTCTTGTGTTTATTTAGAGTTTAAATTACTTTAAATAAGGTGACAATTCTAAGACTGAATAAGATAATTATTTCTAAAATATGTAAAACAATCTCACATTTACAATGCTTAGTAAGACTAAACATTCTTATCAGAGCAAGAAATAAGATTTATTGCTTTGAAACTAGATCATTTCACTTGCTAAGATTTCGTTTTTTGCAGTGGGTCATTGCTGGGACAATACACGGATCCCCAGGTCCTATATAAATAAAAATGCTGATAACACTGTAAAAGAGAGAAACAAATCCCTAGGGCTTCTGAGGTTAAACTTATGGTTGGGTTACAGCACAATAACATTTAGCTAGGAATGCAAAGAAAAATGAGAAAAAAGTAAAAACTCAATTTTTAGTTTATACTTAATCACATTAATAATAATTGTTTGTGTCAAATAAATGTATTTTGTCATAACCTATGAGTTAAAACTAATATATTACAAAAAATGTTTCATGTGAGAAATTCACCCACACAGTTTAAATACACACAACACAAATATTAAAACCTTTATTAGCAAACTTTAGGAGGAAATTTAGCAACTTTAGCAGATGTTTAGGAGGAAAAAAATAACCTTTAATAAAAGACAAAGTAATGAATTTCCCCGTCATTTTGGATCATTTCTGTAGGCCAAACTGGCTCTATCCACTATAATCTTCTCCTCTCCACTGGCTGGTTGTGGTGTAAAGAGAGTTTAGAGAGTGATTGTGTGTCTTTGATTTGAGTGACAAAATGTATGCAGCTCCTGAAATCATGTTGAGGATATTTAACATTTTTTAGCTTCAATCATGAAAGCATAAAGAATAGACAATGTAAAGAGCATCGATTTAGCATCAAAGTCTGATATTTCTGAATGACCATTTCTCTCTTTTGGGAGATATTATATTTTTTTAGTTTGCTATTAGAAGTTGTTTTATTTTAGGAGCCTTCACGAGGAAAGAAATATAACACTTAAAATATAAAAAAAAAAACATCATTTTCTTTTGGAGAAACTCAATTGTTGTGCCTGATTTAGGTGTGCTATAATTGTTTAAAATTAACCCGAAGACAATCTGTATCACTTACACTATAAACAAGTACTGTATATTTACTGCAAATGTTCCCTCTTTTTCCTTTTGGTCCACATTATCCACATGAAGGTATTTATTTTCGGGAATCATTATCAGGCCTGAATTTCCATGTCAATGAATTCCTATAAAATGTGTGTGTGTGTGTGTACACTTTAGCGCAATTTAGGATGTGAAGCACACAGTTAGGAGGTCCCTGTCTCACAGAGGAATGCTTTCAGCTGGTGGAGCTAAGTGGGGTCAACTTGGCTCCCACCCCCCCATCTCTACTACTGCTATTGCTCCCTGAGGGAGGAGGAAGTTATGAGTAAGCCTGGCTCTTATCTTTTATACTTATCTCATTAGCATGCCACTGTGTGTTTTCCACGGAGTCTTTGAGATGCACCACATGCCGCGTGTGTGTATGTGTGTGTGTGTGTGTGTGTTTGTGTGTGTGTATGCTGAGCTAAGCTAAGTGGGGTCACACAATTCTCTTACGAATCTCCTGTGTCCTTCCCATCTATCTGCATTGTAATCTAAATCTCTGCAATTTTTCCCTTTGTCCCGTCGGCCAGCCTCGTTGCCTCACTGCAGACACGGAGCTGAGCAGCTTCTATACATAGCTGCAGGTCTGCTGAATGAGGACCAATTGCACCAATTGTGTTTTATATCATTACACGAAAACTACTGGATGACAGGGAGATATCTTATACCATCCACATCTCCAAAGTGTTTTATTAAAAACACACTCTGCTTTGTTTATATCCTTGATATGGTTTATTTTGTCAGGTGTGAAAACAGTAATCGCACTCAGGTGCAGTCCAAAACAACCGTATGAAGCCCCACAAGAGGAGGTGGTCTTGGTGCAGTTTCAATCAAAGTCCAGAGAGGTTCGTTTGTGGTGAGAATGTGATCTGGTCTCGATCCGACCCAACTTTCAAACATACTCCTAATCTGCTGTTCAGGTGCAGTTTAACCTGATTTAGTGAGATAATAACTACAGTGACTAAATATTAAAAACACTGCTATGTTTATCTTCCTGCACCTGTGCTAGAAAAATCTGACCAATCAGAAATAGACAACATGCTTGCGTGGTTTGTTGTGTGCATTTTGGTGCTTGTAGGTTTGTGCCTGTGTGAAAACAAACCAAACAGTGTAAAAATGTGAAAGCACCCTTAAACACAATTGTGGTATCAGACCTCAAATAACGCATAATCTTGGCATGTTCTCATCCACCAGTCATACACACCGCTTTTGAATAACTTTATGCCACTCCAGTTTGGTTTGATGGCTTGTGCTTCCTCATCTTCCTCTTGATTATATTCCAGAGCTTTTTAATTTGGTAAAATCAAAGAAACTCATCATTTTTAAGTGGTCTTTTATTTTTGTCTCAGAGCTGTATACTGGGTATCATCAATACATCAGGGGTGGGTTTCCCGAAAGCTTCGTAACGCTAAGAACTTCGTTAACTCGTACTTAAGATTGATCGTTAATTAAAGAGTGTTTCCCAAACCCGTGCGTAACTAAAGTACTACGTAAACTCACTCGCAGATTAACGAGTGCTCTGACCCAGTCGTTATTCTTAAAGAGCTTCTTTAGGGGATCTCGACTTGCAGTTCAGCACCTTAAACACCAGGGACCGCCAATTTTGAAGAAGAAAAAATATTATTTCCGTGGTTGAACAATTATATTATATTACTATTAATTATAATCAATTATATTATTATATAATTATCAATATTATTATATTATATTATATTATATTATGTTATATTATATTATATTATATTATAATGCCAACTTTGTCTGTGGCTTGTAGTATAACTGGGCATATTGGAATTGACCAATCAAACCCACGAATAAATCATTAAAATCCAGATTAGCGATGCTGGAGTTCTTGACATTAATGCTGCAAGAAATGCAATCAGTGAATTCCTGCAGATGATGCTCACGGTTTAAGCAAAGCTGCAAAGTAGGTCCGGTGCAGGGGATGCCTGCGGTGTCTTTAATCCCACCTATACATATTGTAAAGGGTATCGGTGAATGTGCAGGTAATATTTAATAATATTCCTTATTCAGGTGCTTCTAACCAACATTGTGGCCGTTCATCTGGGCAAACTCTGGGGTGTGTCAACTCGCAAATATATAAGTACCAGTCAAAAGTTGGACACGTCTCATTTAATTATTTTATTTTTTATTTTTTTACATTGGCGATTAATATTAAAACCATGAAAACGATTAATTGACGCATATGGAATTGTCTAGTAAACAAAAAGGTGCATGGCCTTCACAATCCCCTGACCTAAACTCAACTGAGTGATTTAGGATGAGCAGGAGCCTCATAGAGTGTATATAAAACATATTTTTATATACATACGTATAAGTATTATTATATTATTTTTATATAATTTATTTTTTATATATTTTATATTATTTTTATATAATTATTCCTAATAATAATAATAATAATAATAATAATAATAATACATTAATATTACTATCAATATTACTATTAATAATATTAGTATAATATCTATTAATATAATATATATTAACTATAATAATTTTAAAAAAGTAAGAAAAGTTTAATGTTTTAAAATAGATTAGATTTTTTATTATTTATTTAGTCATATGTATCTTTAGGAGTATTTTATTAATGCCAAAGTACATCCTTTTGTAATTTAAATTTCAGAATATGTATAATGTTGATGATTACAACACAGTTCTACGTTTTTATGGTCTAATAGTGAATAAATACTGCATATATGCAGTGTTGAATCGATATTTGTGGATCGATTGAGCGCGCTGTGTCGGAGGAGGAGTCAACAAAGACGTTCTTTAACCTCGTTCGTTAATTTTCACTTTGCGAAGCTCTTTGGGAAACACTCGCAGAACTGGCTCGTTCTTTACTCACGTCATTCGTTAGTTCGTTCGTTATTCCCTAAGATTGATCGTTTTCGGGAAACCCACCCCAGAACAGCTTTAGTACATGTATTATAGCAAATCTAAACAAGCATTAAATGCTTAGCCAAGATCAATCCTGTTAGGCAATGTCTTACTTGTATTAATTTAATCAACTTTTTCATCCTCAAAAAAAGAGTTATTAGCATTTAGAAAGAAGTGCAATAGTAGTCAGAAGTAGTAGTGTGTAGCACATGTGTGACACTGCAACATGCCAGGCTCAGCATGGAGTTGTAGAGTTTCCTAATAGTGTCCTGCAATTATCTATTCGATGCTACTTGACTGTTTTCACACAGTATTTTCACCGCTCACTTAAAGCCTGCGATCGTGTCTGCTGAGTCACTCTGTGTACGTCAGACATTCAGCTTTTTTTGTGTGTAGGTCTTCTACTTCCTTCATGTCACTGTGCATGCCTTCTTTTATCCAATACAAGTTTTTTTGTTTTATTAATCTTATCTTCTTTTGATCTTTATTTTTTTTTTAATTAAACCACTTTTTATTATTATTATTATTATTATTATTATTATTATTATTATTATTATTATTATTATTATTATTATTATTTATTATTATTATTATTATTATTATTATTATTATTATTATTATTCAAATTCTATTTTTATTTTTATCTATTTTTATCTTTTATTTACTGTTATTTTAAAATTAATATATTTAGTTACCGGGAGCCACCAAAAAATCAGGCTTGTTGAAAATCATCTTAATAATAGTAATCAAATTAACAACATATGTACAACATGTTAACATATAAGCAATACAGAAGTAACATATTCACTCAATAATCTCCTGTGCAAAAGAGGGTGTGTGCATCTAAAACGTGCACTATGGCACTTGCGTGCACAGTGGAGCTGGGGGAGAAGCTGCTCACGCTTCTCATACAAAGACTGAACAGAAAAGAAACGAGTTTGTAGAATCTGTAGATAGGTAGTTGTATTTCTTGTGTATATTGTTTTATTAGATAGTGTAAACATTTTAAAATGCAGTACTTTCTTATAATAAAAATAACATATATCTGTTTTCAGGTTAAATGTACTATATTTGATCATTACGTTATGTAGAGACCACAATTTGCACCCACAAACATTAATTTTGGCTGATTGTTTCCTTCTGGGTACTACTATTACTAGTATGTACTACTATTCTTTCTCAATTAGACACATTTCAAATGATTCATTTCTCATGCAATAGTGAATCTGACACTAAGATTTAGATTTACAGAATGACAAAATAACAAGGTTGTTCTGCTGAACTGTTTGAAAGAATAATATGTATAAATATTGTAAAACAAATAATGTATTACAAAAAATATATACATATATATTGTGAAACTGCATCTTTACCATATAAAAATTTTAAATTTCAGTGTGAATGTCTTTATGAATGCATTATTAAAACATATCTTTTCTACTAGGTTCTATTACGGCTCACCTGCTCTCCTAGCCAAGCACATATATTCTCTAGGGGGGCTTGAACTCCAACCTTCTGACCTGAAATAGTTTAAGTGCCCCTGAACGGTATGTATAATAATTGTATTTTAAATAGGTTTTTCCCATTGTTCAATTTCTGCCTGGCCTCAGTTCAGCTCCACCAGTTCAGCTCTGGCAGTTTAGGTAATAGATTACCCTTGTTGCTTTTGGATGCCTCCTCTGGTGCTGTACCTGCAACAGATTTACATATTTAACTGTATTCAGTACAAAGTGCCACAGAAACAAAAACGGCGACAAACATAATGGCAAAGTAGAGGAATTTTTATAATTATTATTATTTTTTTATCTAAGGCATTACAGTTTCCATTGCTTAAATGGAAATTCACTTTATTTCACATATGGTCTCTTCTAAGCATTTATATCAGAGTTGTACAAAACTCTGAATCGAACTGAGAATTGCCTATATGTCCCAATACAATTCTTGAATTTTGAGATTGAGATAGCAAACTGGAAGTGGATTTACAATTCAAATTCAAATGGCAGGAAGCAGAGTTAAAATTCCATTAAATGTAAAGAATGTGATGATACATAATTAGGATGTATTTAACAATGAAGCTATACAGTGTATATATTTCAAATGATTACAACGTGAATTTAATATAGATATTATTTCATGGACCACAAAAAAACAAACAAAAATTAAATACAACATGTTTCTAAAAAAGAGAATATTTAAATTTAAATAACTTTAAAACTGTAAAAAAAATGACAACACATAATTTCCCAGAATTCCTTGCTTTATCCAACACTATCCAAAATTGTTGTGCAAACATGTAGAACAGTAGATGCAACAATGTTACTAAAAAGTAAAGTACTTTAATAAATGATAATTGCATTTATCAAAACATTTTTTCATTTGATTACTTTGAAATGAAGATAATGCCAATTATTCAAAATTAAGGGATTGCATGCTTAACGTTAGAGTCTTTACCTCCATTTAGATGATAAATGTATTTTAAAAGTATTCATTTCTCACATATCTGTGATAAGAATTTATTTCTCTGAATTGCAATGAATTCAATTCAAGTTTCTGTGATTCCAATTTAAATTCAATTCAAAATCCTGTAGGGTGGATTCAATTCTAATTCATACTACTGCAGTGAATTTCTAACTGCTCAGATTTACACTGTATATCATTGTTGTTTTATAGGAAATGCTTATCTAATTTGTTAAATCCTCTTATAAACTGAACTTTATTCAATTAATATTTATTACACACATTGTGATTTGTAATGCTTTATCACTGCTCTTAACTGAACACACAATCTAAATAAAACAAATGCTAGAACTGAAATCAGCCGTAGCCTCAGAACAGCTTCTTATCAAACAATCTGTTCCACAGAAACAAATACACCTGTGAAGACTGTAAATCATTCCCTACTATATTCCAAGGCTATGAAAAAAAACATAAAATATGATTTCCAGTTCAAGAGAATCTGCAGGTAATCCACCTTCACAAAATGATCAGTTGTTTTATATTTCTTCAGTGATGTTATGAACACCATATTTAGGATGCTGCATCACTTGTAGCCATAACTAACAGTTAATACTGAGACTAGCTATAAACTACTGTAAAGAACAATAAAGGCACTTTATACAAGCAAAGCTTGCACTCTGGACTTTATGTTGCTGCTACCTGCCTACTCTCCCTATTTTTTTGTGTGTATTTATCTTAATATGTTTTGTTCAATTCTATTTTTATTGTGACCTTTTATTTAGTTATCTTATTTTATCTATATTATCTATTTTAACAACAGCTCTTGGGCGTAAACTGGATTGTGAGATCACAATTTCATTCCACCTCATGTACCACATGTGATGCGAATGACAAAAAAGTATCCTTGAATCATTGAATCCTTGAAAGCACACTCTGTTGGGTCGGTTACTTTTTAACCAATCAAAAGACTGAAATGCTTTGCCTCAACCAATCAGACCGTTGGGAAAAGAAATGTAGTTTTAAAACTGATGCATCTCGAAGAGAAGAACATGTCTGATTTTGGGGAACTCCCATGTTGAATGAGTTAGAACTGGATTAAAGTTAAAACTACAGGATGGGGGAAAGGATAACACTACTTCAATCTCCCAACTCAGGCAATAGGGGCCCATCAGAATTTGAGGTTCTGGGTTTTTAAAGAACTTTATTTAGCAATCAACAAGATTTTTACACACATTTTCTTTACATCACACTCACAACAATCATGATTTACAATATCATAATATCAAACATAATTTCACATCCTACTTACTTACCTTAAATGGATACAAGTTTATATTATGAGTGGTATATATTTATGTATATTTTTTAAGATGTATATTTTAAGAATCCCCATGATAATTTATTCTTCCTTTTAATTTCATATTTTTGTTTTTGTTTTATTTTAACTAAAATTTGTTTTACTACTTTTTCACTAGATATAAAAACATTATCCATAGTCATTTTGCATCTTGTTGTCCAAATTTGATTTACAATTAAACATATACACAACCAATAAGGGATTCTTTCCTCGTGTGACTTCTCCATGTTCAAAGAGCCATAAATTACCTGTTTTCTCGTGAAGTCCATTTTTAGTCCATAGTCTCTGAAAGCATTCCATATTTCTTTTGACCTGTTACAGTCAACCAATAGATGTCCCACAGTCTCTGTTTCCTCACAATCAGGCATCGGACATACCGTAGTTTTCACGTTGCAGCTCCATTTCACCACTCCTCTGACGGGTAGTCTCCCTAGAGCTGCAAGCCACATTTTGTCCCTTAATCTTCCTGGAAGTATTTCACAATTCAACAGATCAACAAGGTTTTCATTCTCCACATCATCACAGTCTTTAAATGTCATTCTCCCTCCATACTTAGAATCAGCTACTATTTTGTATAACACTTTATTTGATTGTGTATTCCAATTTGTTCAGACATGTTTTTGATCATCAATAACAAACAATGGACCCCATATATATTTCTTTTGACACTTCTTGACTTGAGTTTCTTATAATTAATCCTATGTTGATGTATGTACAATGCCTGGCCAAAAATATGGTCACACCGCATTAAGCTTTGACTGCAGCACACATTCACTGTGGCATTATTTCAATAAACTTCTGCATTCTTAGAAGATTGATTTATTTAGATTTAGTTCAATCTAGTGTTGCATTAATTTTTCACCAAGATCTTGCTGCATTGATGATGGTACCATGCAGGAAACAGAAATTCAGTGTTTAGAATGTAAGTTTCTATTTATCATCATCAGTCATTTAGGTCAACATTGGATCATTCAGAGATCCTCCCTGAACTTCTGGAGTGAGTTTGCTGCACTGAAAGTAAAGGGGCCGAATAATATTGAGCACCCCACTTTTCAGTTTTTTATTTCTAAAAAAAGTTTAAAATATCCACTTCACAATGGTGTCCCACTTGTTGTTGATTCTTCACAAAACATTACAATTCCATATCTTTATGTTTGAAGCCTGAAATGTGGCAAAAGTTTGAAAAGTCTGCCCAGTGCCCAGATCTCAAACTTGTAGGTACAGTTCATATAAGGGCACTACAATCATTTAATGCCTGTAAAGACCACTAAACTCAAACAACCAGCACTGAAAACTATGGTTCAAATCTTTATTTTAGTAAGAACATGCCAACAACATCCTGCCATTAAATCCATTTTCATTCACTACTACTGCTACTACACATCAAACTCTCTTATCTTCCTCTCTCTCTCTCTCTATCTCTCTCTCTCACTCGCTCGCTCGCTCGCTCTCTCTTGTACTCTCTTTCATCTTTCGTCCCCTATCTTGAAAAGCTCATTTAAACTAATTATTGGTGTGCAAGGGGGCTCAACTCATTATATAGAGGTGACTTGTCTTTAAAGGGGCCGATTGTAAAAACTCAACTAGCTCTCTCTCTCTCTCTTTCTCTCTCTCACTCTCTCCTTATTTTTCCCTCTTTTTCTCTCTCTCTCACTCTCACACACTCAATACATAGGCAAGTGACATGGGACAGGGTCATGGGACATTGAGAGAGTGATTAAGCTCAGAGCGGTAAAGAAAAGGTTGAAAAAAAGAAAAAGAAAGAAAGGAACAGGATCAGCTTTTCTCTGTGCATGCTTCATTATTCATTCTCCTAATTATCAGCATTGCTGTGAGAACAGAACTCCATTCCTCACAGTCTTCAGGTCTGTCATACGCATCATCGACCGATTCCTTATAATCAGGAAGAGAACAGAGAGAAAGTAACAGCACTGCGAGTGACTGCAGCAGCTAGAATGCAAATTCTCAAACTTCAATAGCAAAAGGCTTCAGGCAACAACAACACAAAAACATATACCACTGTGTTCACTGCTCTCTCTGTTACAAGCCTCACAGCTAGTCTAGGTTCTCTCTTTGCCTTTTTTACCCTTTGAACTGTAGCTTTTTATTCACTCCTTAATAGCTTTATTCAGTAACTCTATAAAACTACACTGGCATGCCAAATATCATGGGATAGCAGCATGTAGACTGATCGCGAAGTGCTACCTTAGGGGACATATTGTTGTGAGGTGTTATCTTGTGTAAGTGAGGTTGAACACTGGACAGTATGTTCCATACGTTCCATTTCCGAAGTTCTTTATAATTAGATCAACAGCAGGGGTAATTAATTAACACATAATAGAGAAAGTAGATCATATTAAAATATATTGCTCAGAGCTCATTTGCTTATTGTAGTCCATGATACCAATATTATAAATACTATCATTTTAATAACAAATGAGCCCTTCCAATGAGATTGACAGTGAAACTGAAACACAAGTCATTTTATTGTGGGAGGTTTCATGGCTAAATTGGAGCAGCCTGGTGGTCAATCTTCATTAATTGCACATTATTGCACCAGTAAGAGCAGAGTGTGAAGGTTCAGTTAGCAGGGTAAGAGCACAGTTTTGCTCAATATATCGCAATGCACACAACATTACGGGTGACATTCCAGAGTTCAAAAGAGGACAAATTGTTGGTGCACATCTTGCTGCTGCATCTGTGAACAAGACAGCAAGTCTTTGTGATGTATGAAGAGCCACGGTATCCAGGGTAATATCAGCATACCACCAAGAAGGACGAACCACATCCAACAGGATTAACTGTGGACGCTGTAAGAGGAAGCTGTCTGAAAGGGATGTTCGGGTGCTAACCCGGATTGTATCCAAAAAACATAAAACCACGGCTGCCCAAATCACGTCAGAATTCAATGTGCACCTCAACTCAAGTTTCCACCAGAACTGTCCGTCAGGACAATAAATTATTGTGGTTTAAAACCAGGTGTTTCAGTTTCATTGTCCAACCCCTGTATATCCACCATTTGGCCCCTTCAGTTTTGCTTTCTTTTATTGATATTGATATATGGTTATTTGTTGGAAGGGTTTAATTAATGAAGGAATTTCAATGTGTGGGGGAGCGAAAACAGACACTTTAAGCCGTCACACACCCAGTGTGCAGAGTTCAATAAATATTTACATAATAATGCATTTTTTTTCCCACTGTGAAACTTTATTGCTTTATTGTTCAGCAGGGACAGAGAAGCTGATCAGAGTTGATGGGAAGATAGTTGGAGTTAAATACAGGACAATCTTGGAGAAAAACCTGATGCAGGCTTTCACCTTCCAGATTTACCTTCTAGCAAGACAATGACCCTAAACATATAGCCAGAGCTACAGTGCACTAGTTTATATCAAAGAATATACATGTGTTAGAATGGCCCAGTCAAAGTCCTGACCTAAATCCTATTAAGCATTTATTTGAATATACAGTCAACAAATTCTTAAAATGAAGACTCTCTTGAGAGAAAATCAAAGGAATTAGTGGACTTGCTTTTAAACATGCTTTTTAAATGTCCCATGAGTTTTGTAACCATCTTTGGATTAGAAACTTTGTAAAATAAATTCAAGTAAAGCTGCCTGAGTTTGATCGGTATATGTTTTAAATAGTTAAATATATGTGTTTTTAATTGTAGAGTTGAAAAAATAAGTTTTTAATTTGGAAGAGTTACAACAAGCAAATGGCACCCATTCGATGGAATGGCCCATATATCGTCGCTGTCCAATGAAAAACACTTATCTCCAAAACAGCAACTTTACAGGAGAGAGAAAAACCTTGTAAACTTTCAATGGAAGTCAATATAAAAATAGTTTATTTCAGGTCATTTTGAAGCGTTTCTATTGGTCCGTTCATCAATAAATTTTGGCACAGTGTAAGGGACAGTGCGTCTGTTCAAATTATGTAGTAATTGGTCATACATTTTACTGATATCCTGTAGTGAGTTACTTTACTTCAACTTCCCGTCCAAATAAAGCTTTATACAGTGAATTACATCTCTGTCACACACTTGGCAACCCTAACGGAGAACTATTTACATGCATTTATGGCCAAGCTGAGATGAGAAAGCATGTGAATCGTACAGTAATATTACGGGATTTTACATAAATATGACAAACAGTGTTATTTAGTTTTCATGAAAGGTATGGGGACATTTCATCAAAGTTACCTAAAGCAGTAATAGTGGCAAGAATATTATTTTCACTATTACGAATCTGTGTACCATTAAAAGATAATAGATAGCTTACTATTTATACCCAATGCAGCAATTGCTAAATGCTGCTCCACATAAACTGATTGTTTCTAACAGCAGCGTTTGCTGTACTGCACTTTGTAATGTTTGTAAGTTACTGTATTCATCTCATCTCTATGTCGTGCATCCGGTATTCTGCAGAATTTAGGATATTAAAAGGGCAAAAGAAGAGTCAGCCAAAAGGAATTTTGATAAGCCCTCGAGGAGGCTTAGGTACGCCATAAAGTCAACCGCACTGGTATAAAGATGTATTATACCCTGTATCATAGCATGGGAGCAGATGGCTACTGTGGAGATGAAGAGCTATCACTCCATCTGGAGATTAGATCATGTACAGTGGAATTAATAATGTGAACACGCAGATGCTCGCAGACGCACTGCATGCACTGTAAGAGTGTGATGACTTTTATACAGTATCAAAAAATTAAAACATTAAATATTCAAAACTAGTAGTGTATTAACCACGTGCCCTCTAACACTCTTATAAATATCTCACTTTTCTGTTGTATAATAACTGGCATAAATGAAATATGAAAATACAGTGTAATTGCTGTCTTTTTCTTGAGAATTTTGATACTATGTGTTCCTGTTGGGTGAGCTTTAACATTCATCAGTCTACAAATCTCCAGCTTCCACAACACCTAAGCGAGGCGGTGGAGTTCTACGATGACCATGGGTTGCCTAAAGCTGTAGTGCTGGATGGTTGGTGGCGCAAAGAGACAGTTCTGGGACATTCTGCACATTAAGAAACTGAAGAAATTGACAGAATGACAGTTTGTTAAATGTAATGTTGTTACGTGGCTTTTGGGGACATATTTGAACATTTGGCATTAAGGGGATAACATGCTTTTCTGCATAGCAATTCAGCAATCTGAATGTTATGGTTCAAAGATACTGACTTTGGAGTGTTAGTGTCATTGTGGCCAGACACAGACCACACAATCGCAGACACAAACAACAGTGTTACAGGTATTATAAAGAGATTAAGCTCAAATGTGTAGTGAAGGACAGGCAGGGTCAATAACAATAGGGCAGAGTACACAAACAACATACCAAAGAGGAAGGCAAGCAATAGCAGTGGCATGGCAAAAGGGAAGTCAAAAACAAAACGGATCAATAACAAAAAGCAGAACATGAAAACATGCTGAATGAGAGCTAGTAAACTAATTGCAATACTCAGCAGGGTGTGGGAAATCAGTACCTCGGTGAGTGGGAACACCGTAGCGCCACGTGATCAGTGGCGTGGGAGAGTTCCAGTGTGAGTGAATGCTGTGTAATGGAGTCCATGAGGGTAGTTCAGAATTTGGAGCAGGCAGACTGACAGCATCAGGACTGACAGTTAAAATAGATTCTTGAGGTACTTTTGAAACAAATTAATAAATTATAAAGGATATTGTTTTTATTCTTGTGTGTACTCTTAACGTACGTGCAACCGTACATAATCTTATGCACTAAAAGACACTCTAAATAACCACATTTTTCAAAGCAAATTACGTTTAAGCTGGAGTTACACTACGCAACTTTTAGCCCGATTTTAACCACAATTTTCAGTTGTGGTGAATCTAGACTAATTGACTCAAGTCTGTAGATTTTGGTTAAACTGAAGTTGACAGTCAGAGTGAACGTCATGTGGTGTATGATTGGCTGAGACTCAATTTTTAGCTTCAAAATCACATTCAACTTCAGTCGCAGAAAATTAAACATGGAATCTGGCGGTGCAAATTCTTCACCATCTCAATTTTGAACTGACTCTATCAGCTGCCAATGAGAAGGATCAAAAATAACTTCTTGCTAGCAGTGACAGCCCGTCTCATTTTGGTGTGTTTCCTAGTGATCAGAGGATCAACCCTAGCAAAGAGGATACCAAACTCCTCTGAAGTCATCCACAGCATCTGCCTGAAACCAGCCATGTCTTCTGCCTATATTAGCACAAGAAAAGTGAGACTATATACCAGTCTAACCATAGACATTAAATCATGCTAGATGCATAATTCTGAAGTAACCATTTATAGATTGCAAAAAAACACACAGTTGGTCACATAAAAAGTAATGCTTACAGCCTTTTTTCTAATGTTATTCTAATTTTCCATTCCATCTTATAACATAAGCAGTTGGAGTTATGCTGGAATTAATGCCACTTTATATTTTTTTCTATCAACACAACATATAATTTAAATATAATGCACGCTATGGAAATACAGAGAAAGTATATTTAATGTGTATTATTTTTATTAAATGATATATATTATATATAATACATTGACAATGCACTTTTAGTATTCTTTACCTAATTTGAACATTCTTTCAATGCTCTTAAGTATACTTCCTTTTCAAAAAGGTACATTTGTTCAGTTTGCTGTCCAAACTAGCATAATCCACATGTTCATCTGTTATATTTTCTCCTTCCCCAAAATACAATAAAATACGAGCAGTTTCACTTATTGAAGTCTGATTAATTATGATTAGTTGCAGATTATTGTTGTGATTAATCTGATCTTATTTTTAAAATTGATTGACACTACTGTCAGAGTGGTTTTGATTAAATTTTTAACAGGTGTTTCTTTTTCAAACACCCAAATGCTTCTCTGCGAACATAAAAATTACACTTGCTGTAACTCACTTAAGCCAACTAATCAGCTAATTACCAGCCTGTGCTGATTAGAAGAGGATGCGCTGCATCAGGATTAACATTTAAACAGGCAAGGGGTTGACAGGTAACCTGTGTTCTCTGGCATTGCATCAAAGGACCCTTCTGGCACCTCGTTCTTGTAAGAGTGCACGCCAATCAGAAGGGCGTTTAGATCCGAGCGGCTGTCCTGAGCTGCCCGCTGTCACACACACGTTTTCATTAAACCGTCATGGCGGCTTGCCATGTTCACAGCACACTGACTTGTCATATATACTTAGCGCATCCGGAGGTTCAGCGAGCGGAGAGGCTGTTATTAGCAGCCTGAGTGAGTGGAAGTGCACCCGCAGAAACCTATTTCTCACTGGATCTTACACAAGAACTCCAGATTAAGTTTTAAGAAAAAAAAAAAAGTTTCTCCACTTTGCAAGATTTATTCGCTCCTCACCCTTCAAACGAGGTTCTGTGGAATTTTCAGAGCGCACACATCTCTCTCCATCGCTCGCTCTCTCTCTCTCTCTCACTGCTTGGTGAACATGCTTGTTAAATAATGTACTTTGATGTTTTTTAAACAGATATCAGACGCGTGGGTTGCTAACCAACAGAGAACCTTTGGGGAGCGAGGGAGAGAGAGGGATAGAGAGAGAGAGAGAGAGAGAGAGAGAGGTATATGGGAGTAAGGCACCAGGACATCATTTCAATCCAGTCTAGACCAAAGCAGTAGCGAGAGAGAAGAGTGCCATCACTCTAGCTATCTCCAGCATCTTATACTAAACCTCAGCTCAGAAAAAGCCATTTCAGAAAGAAACTCGGACTATTTCAGCCACATCTCACATCTTTACCGTGCCTTCACACAGATTTCAGTAGGAAAATAAAACAAAAATTCCTGTGTTTGAATCATTTAGCGCATTCTCGGTATTAATGCGCATCTCTTTCTTGGGTTTCTTGAGCGGATTAAACATATCGTCACGAGATGGCACGTTTTAAACCTCAGATGAGAGAAGATTACCCATAATCCACAAATATCCAGAATCCACCGGCTTGTTTGTACGTCCCATCTGGGATTCGACTATTACGCCATTCCTCTGCATTACTTGCAGCCTCTGTGCTCTCAAAATAAAAATTGGTGCCAAAATGGTTCTTTGAAGCTTTTTTGGAAAGATGTGCAAGAGTGAAGAACATTTTAAAAAGTTTAAACAAAGTCCTACATAATTAAAAAAAAAGAAGTAATCAAAAGAAAGACATTTTAACTGATAAAAAACCTTAAATGTTTTAGGTTTAGGTAAAATTTAAACTCTTATACATTTACATTTGATTTTTAAAGGCCTCATTTGATAATTTTCATTAATTTTGCGGAGATCTCTAGTATGAATGAATGCCCTGTGACGGTGTTTTTTTTTGTTTGTTTAAGGCTACTGTTTAAGGTGATACTGTAGTTGGGTGGAGGAGTGGGTGGGAAGGAACGACAAGATTTCGGCTCTTACTCATTTATTTTCATGACAACATCTCACCTCTGATTAGCTAACAGCAATGTGACACTCCCTCCAGGGCGGAGCCATGAATCCATGATTCCTAATTTACAGGGGCTTTTCCTGGTTTGCTTATTTGTCTGTCTATTTTCTTTTATTCACTAATGCAGGCCAGTAGTGACCTACTGTAATTCAAAAGGATCAAGTACTAAATGGTTTCTGGAGAAATTACACCTTTAATCAAATTCAATTAGTGCGTTTTTTGGAAAAAAAAACAAAATATTTTTTTTGGAGTATTTTTTGACAAAAAGTTACAAGCTTGGTTATTGTAGTTTGTCTTCTACTGTTTAAAGGTCTCCTTCCGTTAAAATCCATTTTTTTTGTTCTTTGTGAAAAACTATAGGTCTCAGAGTTGTATATGTATGCTGCACAACTCTTCTTCAACTCCCATTGTCTGCAGTAGATGGTAAAAGTAAATGTTTAGAAAAACGAGTTGATCAGGATAAGCTCTGTGTCTACGTTAACTTGTGAGTTTATGGCCTCACCCACCTTGACTCGGGACCGCCCACAGAAAGAGCTGAACCCGGGTTAGCTATCTTGTGTAAGTAACTATAGGTTTAAATCGGATCTCCGGTTAATTCTGCATTTTACTGAGACCTTATATATAGACTAAGGATACACAGTTTGGCAAGGGGCGCCGTTCACATCAGATTTTATGATATAAACGGACTCTGGGGTTTCGACTTGGTGAAACTGCCCAAGCACCGAATCACCAAGTCTGAGGTAATAGTTTAGTAGCGGCGGAATCTGCTAGGCTGTGGTGAGGGGGAGGGGGGTTGTTGGGTGTCGGGGACCCTCGGTCAAAGCACTTTTTTTCATGAAAAACGGTTCACATGGCGTTCAATCATACTAAAGACCAAAACTAAAAGAAATGAAAAAAAAAAAAAACTATGGAATGAAACCTTTATAGACTACAGCTCCTCCACTTACATAGAAATGAATTATGTCTCTTTTTTAAATAACCAATGAAATGCACCACATTAAAATGAATCAGATTTTTCACATTTGAGATTTCATTAACTTAAGTTTCCTAATGATATCAGTCATCATATCATATGATCAAGTCACTGGCTTGTTTAATAACTGATATACAGATTTATATCTAGGTGTTTTATGACTAGTTGTGTATCAAACCAATGGATTTCTAAAGCATCCACCATTGTACACCAGTTTTGAGCAGTCTACAAAACTGTTGGGTTTATATGTAGGGTTGAGTTTTACTAGCCCAATATTAGGAAACAACTGAGCATCATTTGAGGTCAGTAGAAAATCAGCTCACTGTTTATTATAGAAAATACTTTAGTGTTATTATGTCTAAATCTTAATAGACATCAAGCTAGATCTAAATAGATCAATCATTACTCTCTCCCTGATCCTCCACTGTTTATTCATTATTTCAGATATTCATTAACTAGGGTATTTATATTAATGAAGAGCATGTGATGAGATGTTAGGTTTCATTTGATTTCATTGTCATGTATTTAGATGAAAGCTAATGTTAATAAAGTTCATAAAGAAGTCAGTGGCAGCTCTGTGATGATTCATGTATGATAACTGTGATAGTTCTGCTGAGAGGGAGATGGATGGTTCACTACCTTTGATTAAAATATAATTATAGCTATTTCAATTGTTCAAGGTAATATTTTTTGCATGTTGAAGAACAGTTTGACGGGCGTTCTCAGGAGCCACGGTTTGTATCCCATGCCTAATTTGCACCATGTATGTGCATCATGGTCACATGTGTGCTAGTTTACTGTTTAATGGCGCTGCATGATTTAAAAACCTGTGAAAATCTTATTCAGTGATTCATAATGAAACTTTTAATTTATATTTTGTATAATTCTATCTATCTCTGAAGATTTCACCACAGCTGGAGCTGTTGAAATGTAAGCATTCTCTGCACATGTCTACTGTATGAATTTTAATATGCTATGGATGTAGCACCCATTGCTAACACGTATGTGAAAATGCACACAGCCACTTGTTTAGTGCCTGTAGTGAAGTATTGCCATTAGAATAGACTCTGTAAGGCATATGAACCTATTGCCATTTTTCATAAGTCCAAGCTTGGGCTAGAGGTATATAAAGCCCCCCAGCAATGCTCTCTGGAATTATGGTACTTTATCTGATACTTTAGTGATGAGAATTCAGAATCCTGCAGTTACAGACTCATGGCAGTGCTCCAAACTGTTTAGAAAGTAAATAAAAGCAACATCAACTCTTTTTAATACTATTGATTTTTAGAAGAAACAGTAAATAATCAGTACGTTTGCCTGTTTAATGTGCATTGATCAAGCATAACATTATGACCAACCTTATTTCTACCGCTATTGTCCATTTTATCATCTCACTGGGCATACAGGACATGCTGTAGTTCTGACGTTCTGTAGTGTCGTGTTGGCATGAATACATCAGACACAGCAGTGCTGCTGGAGTTTTTAAACACCTTGTCCACTAATAATAAAGTAGGATAACAGACTATGCAGGAAAACAGTCAGTTTGTAGTTATAGAACAACAAATACTAAAAAGCACTATCTATGTATATGAATCAATGGAGTTGAAAAATGGATAATGGGTGTTAAAACAAAAAAGGATGTGGTTATGTTATGCTTAATCAGGGCAACACACATGTTCTCACTCTAAACAAAGCTGGAAACAGCACTGAATAGGGTTTTACTGTATATGTCTAGCTTCTGCTTCTCTCTACTCTAAAAATGATGCACTTTTTCTAAAAAATAATGTGTTATATCATAGTGTGTGATAGCTTTAGCATGCTCAAGATTTTTCTGTGTAAATACTATATATGCTGAGAGTAGAACTGAGTTAATGTATCTCACTGAGTGATCACAGAGCAACATTTAAAAAAATAAACAGCTGTTTTTTTATGACATGAATGTAAAATATAAAATGTACAGTGGTGTGAGTACATTGTATTAATTGGGCAAGAAATCCAAAAGCTGATGTTCAACTGTTAAGTTCAAACTTTGATTTGTTTTAAATATTAAGTATCAAATGAATAATATTTAAAAGATTTTCTTGAGTCAATGAAAATGTTTTTGAGTGTTTTGAATGTGTGTTCTTGCAACATCATCATAAAACTGTGTCCCAAAAATGTCTGTTTGAAGTGTTTGACTTCTTCTGATGGTTGTTTACTGCCATAAGGCAACACTGTGTAGCACTTTATCTTAAAATATCAACTTGATCTGTAATAGATAGAACAGTATCCCTATCATTGCTACTCCGCTACCTGCACCGTGTAACTTGTGTGAAGCCTTTACTATATGTCACCGGGGAAAGGACGCACACCAAATGACAAAAGAATTTGGGTATTTTATTCTGATTTTGAAATATAAAACAATAAAAATAAAAGTAATACACTGTAAAACCCCAACTTAGAACACAGCACAGTATTTGGTAGTGGCACCAACTACAGAAAACAGATAAACAACATCAATACCACATCAATACCATTAACAGAGCTCTTTTTATATTTGTCCCTAAGCTCACCTCGATTTACTCAGCTTTACTCAACAAGATTTGAGCATTTCATCAAGAGAACTTGGACAAACAGCTTCTGTAACCCAGAAAAATACAAGGCTTGACCACGAGGAGCACACTACCCCACAGAAACAATGCCATCTGCCCGCATCTGGTTGTGATTCATTCAAAATACATGTTTAGAAAGGCAATATAGGCATCTACTACTGTTATAGGCCAACTAAACCTTATATAGTTCAGTATTTCCTGATTTTTACCTCTTATTTCATTAGGATGGCTCTGGATGGATCCTAAAATGGAGCACCACCATTCACTGCAGCTTGAGCCTCCTTCTCTACCATGCTCTTAACTCCTCCCTTTCCTCTCTCAGGGTGACAACACTTCTGATTGTGTTTCTTAAAGTTACAGACTCACATTTTAAAGGTGTATTCTCAATTCACCCCCTGGCTACATATAATATTTACTTAATCAGTCCACATGCTTCTTTCATTTAAGATGCCGACGCAGAATATCTCAGTTTATCCAGAAATGCATGTGTAAATCATCACTTCAAAGTACAAATGACACTTTGGGACTTCAGGGGGGGCGCCAAAAATGACATACCAATTCTTGCATAATGCAGCTTAGGTCGGCACACAAAATGCAATTCCTGTGATCAGAGATGAATAGTAACAGGTAGAACTACTTGACTGTATTTAATAGGGGTGTCACGATTCTCTAAATCCTCGATTCGATTTTATTTCTGATTTTAGGGTCACGATTCGATTCTCGATTTTCTTTTTTCTTTTTTTTTTACAGCAGAGAGGCCTATGCCAGTTTAAGATTAGTCTATGGTCAGTCATTGGTTTGATTCATCAAATTTACAATACCTTATCTCAAAAGGTGGGCTTGATATAAGTGATGCAAAGTGATACAAGTGAGGCACTAATGGTCAAATTTAAATAATTTAATTAAGATGTATATGTAATGCCATTTAGTGGCTTTTTTTGGTAGCAGCAGTGTGCACTATTAAAACAGCAATGTGCAACATAACAAAATAAATAATAAAAAAAATACAGGAACAGTCATGTACAAAATAATAGAACAATTAGAGCCATAACAAACTGAACTCTATCCTACTATAATAGTTAAACATGATTCCTGAGAATGACAAGTCTTTTTCTTTAACAAAGATATATTATTAACTTGATGCTCCTTAAGGTACCAAAACTATTAACATATTTGAGGCTAGACAAAACAACTGTTATTTTTATATTTTCAAGTTTTTCTTTCGATAAAATATCAAAATCGTGACAGTCCTAGTATTTAAGGACTAAAATTGGGTTGTGTGTGTGCTCTTACTGTGAGACTGCACTGGAAGGGTGGGAGGAAGGGCTCCACGCTGACAGTCACGCTGTCTACTGCTCTCTGGTCCAATGAAGGTAATTTAAAAAACAGGACATTTCCTCACTTTCTGAAAAAAAAAAACCCGGGACGCCCGGGACAGGACGTGAAATACAAACATGTCCCGGGAAATACGGACGTTTGGTCACCCTAGAATACCTCTCAGCCAATCACATTGCAGTGTCAGAACTAACTGTGGTATAATTAAGCAAAAATACACGAGAGGTAGTGCTATAATACTTCCTCTTGTCCTGCAGCCTTGTGTCTATGACCGCAGCACAGCAGAGCCAATATTACACATTATAGCACAAACCTCGAGTATATAATTGTGATTTTTCCACATTTCCATTATCACAGTTTATTGAAAGATTTTGAGTTAAAGTGGAGGAGAAAATACGATCTGGTTAAAACAGTTCTATTGCTGCTCTGCTTGTTGCTGAGCTGTTCGACTTGTAAGCGCTGCACGAGCTTCGGTTACAGTGCATTACCGGCTGATAACGGTACTCATAGAATACCTCTCAGCCAATCACATTGCAGGGTGACTGATTATACAACTAACTGTGGTATAATTTAGTATTTCCACTAAAGTCTGGTGTTTAAAAACACTTGTTGAGGGATAGAGCTCTTGTACCTTTACTCAAGTCTGGGTATTTGTATTTTATACATCTCTGTCTTTACTACATCAGTCCACACGATTATTTCATTTAAGATGCTGATTCTGTGTCAGCTTGTCCAGAAATGCATATGTAAATCATGCGTTAAGTGGTGGTTTTAAAGCACAAATGACGCTTTGCAACTAAAGAAGGAGCGTAGAAGAATGACATACCAATTCTCGCATAATGAAGCTTTAAATATTGCCTTTGCTGCTGTGTGGAATGGCACATGAAATGAATGCATAAGCTGTGAATATTAATGAGTACATAAAAACGGGCAGAATTTGATTTCTCAGGTGGTATGAGTTAAAATAAAAGCTCTAACACTGGTTCCGCATAATTTATGCTATATGAAAATGCGTTTTAATTGGTATACAATGTTTACATGATGGGGAGATTATTATTTTTTTGTAATTAGGGAGGGAAAAAGTGTTCTTGTATGGCATCGCCTCTGAGAATCCCTCCGGCGTGTTTATTTTTATCAACATCTACTATACGTTTTGTGCATAGTGTTCGAGTGCAGTTTTTTCATTAACGTTGTAAATAAATAATGTATTATTTTATCATTGCGGTGCATAGAATAATTACAGAGGAACATCTAGCTTCTGATGACCACACTATAGAGAATAAAACTCATTATAATCTAACACAGCTACGCTTACACAGCCTGTCAGGAGAGTAGTCTATACTCAGCCCACGCACACACACACACACACACATCCCCCACTCTTATAGCTCATCATCGCCCATGCTGCGCTGCACTCCCTCCGTCTTCTTCACCTCTGACCCCTGTTACCATGGTGCCCAGCTAAATGTCCCTTTGTGTCACCTGCCCTGTCATGTCCTGCTGTGCACCTGCTTCCCCCTCTTCCAGTGTGTGTGTGTGTGTGTGGAGTCAGATATATGACCGTGACCCGGACTTTAAGTGTGTGTGTGCCGTTGACGGCTGAACCCTGACTCGAGGTCCCACCTAAAGTTATCAAGACCTTCCTTAAGACCTGATGGATCCTTCTCACCTGTCAATCACTGCTCATGAAGACCCCCTCCCCCCTCCTAAATCACACAAGACAATGTAAGTGTTATTAGCATGCTCTCCTACCAACACTTAAGTAAAGTCTTATGAGAGAAAAATAAAAATAATAAAAAAATGCTGGCAGAATCAATAAGTCAGTCACAATGATAAGAAAAGGGTGAGAATTGCAGAGGATGTAAGGGGGAGGGGCTTAGTGCTCCATTTATATCATTTAAATCATTATACTGTACATTTCCTCAAAAGAAGTGAAGAAAAATTGGTAAAACTTTATAATAACTTTCATTAATATATGTGAACAAAGCAGTAGTTCATCAGAATTTAAATTTAAATTAACAAATGCTCACACATGACACTTATTTATCAGCATGGATATTTATATTAAAAATGTTATCAAATCGCTAGCTCATCAGAATTTAAACATTAATAAATCACTAGTAAATACAAATTTTAAACCAGGCAAATGTTTATCAATTGCAGTTCACATTGCCAATGCGTTCATTAGTATTTACAAGTGTAATAACAACTATTTAGTTTCTTAAAATGTGAAAAATAACAGTTATTAATCATTAGTTAATGGTATATTAATGAAAGTTATTATATTAAAGTGTTACCGAAAAATGCATGTACAACAATTTTTACAGTAAACTTTAGGTCGTAAAACAATCTCCTAATACGTGAATTTGCTGTCTATTTAATTTTATTTGGTCTATTATAAAGGCTCATAGATGCTTATATATAATCCAACTGACATTATCTGACTATCTGTTAAAAGCATTGGTGAAGGAACTGGGGGGAACAGGAGGATTGGTACCCCCAAAAAAATTATACAGCAGGAAAAGCATTCCTTGTTTATTTTCAAAAGCCCATTTCGTGTGAAAAACGGACCCATAACAGACTTATGGGTTTTGGGTTATCTAACCTTTATTTTAACTGCTGCCAAAAATCTCCATAAAAAGTAAAGTTATATTCTTTTTTAACTAAAGGACACCTTAAGAAGTGCTTCCAGTAGACAAAAATAAAAACACAGGACCCAACCCTACTACTACTACTACTACTACTACTACTACTACAACAACTAATAATAATAATACTAAGATTAATTATAATAAGATAATTATAATATAATAATAATAAGACTAATTATTAGAAATAACTTAGAAGTGAAGAAGTTTTTCATAAGTTTTAATAAGTTTTAATCCAGTTTTCACCACTAAATACATTAAATAACCTATTTTTGTTTATGAATTTCTGTTGTCAAATATTTGGTACATCCCTACAAATCACAGGAAGATGAAGACTATCATCCCCCATTAAACAATAGAAGAAGAAAAAGGACCGGTGTTGTGGCAGAATCTTACTCCCCTAGGCATGCGGACATTTCACACATGTGATTCCAGTATCTTATTGTAACTGTAGGTTAACCCTTATTAATAAACAGAACTAAAAATAATCTGTTGCACTCATTCTGCTGTTTGTGATTAACATGCACTCGAAGGGATTAATGTAATGTTATAAATGAAATGTAAATTTTGTTAGTCCACTCTGTAAACTGCAAAGTAAAACCAAAAGTAACTAAACCAAATGAATGCAGAAACATGAACCTTGCCCCAGACTTTCAGGTGTGAAAACACCAGAGACAAGTAAGTGGGCCATTAATTTTTAGATATGCAGACAAATAAACACTACTTTTGGTGTAAAAAGTACAGTTATTATAGTTCACAGTTTTCAAGTGGATGGATGATGTGTTAGATGTGTTAATAAGCTGTCTGTTTATTCAGAACCTATTAAACAGCTCAGAGACTGAAATGCTATGCTACTGACACTGATTTAAACTGACGACAGGATCATCTAATGAAAGTGATTTAAATGGACTTTAAATGATAAAGAAAGAAAAAAAAGCCTATTGATTGTGGAATTAAAAGAACCATATATGTAATTTAATATTGTATAGAATTAAGGATGATCTATTCACAAAATAAGATATCAGATATCTGAAAAGGCTTACACCGCGCAAAGAATTTCAAAGAATGACTGGACTACATGTATTAAAATAATAATTTTTTTTAAATCAATTTTTAAAAAGGATTTAAAATGGGGTTACTTTGTAGATTAATTGTAGCACCTGTTTCCTCGACTGAAGACAAGAGGGATTGTTTGTGTGTGTGTGTGTGTGTGTGTGCGTGTTTCTCTCTTGCTCGTGATAGAGCAGCGACCTTGAGTAAAGATGCATTTGTCTGGGATCAATACTTATTCTGATCCTCTTTTACTGCTTCCCATCCTTCATGCACACGAACACACACACACACACACACACACACACACACAGCAGTTACACTACCTCTCCAGTTATTGCTGTAATGGACAATTTTTGAAAGTTATTGAGAATAATAAAGCACTTTGCTATATATAAAGAAGCTGATCTTAAGTAGGTTGTTAAGGCTTTATTTTGTTCACAGTTCTTTTGTCAGTATCAAGGCAGAACAGCAGTACACAGATGAGTGTGTGTGTGGGTGTGTGTGTGCTAAGTCTGAAACAGCAATGTCTGACAAGGGGCCTTAACAGTCTGCTCAAACTAAATAAACTGTTAATATGCCATTTATAAATGTAAACTATAAAATCATATTTCCTGCTTTTAAAGTTGGAACTCATTAACCATAAAAGGGATACATTCGTTTCCGTTTAACCAACAATATAATTAATCTTACAAAACTATCTTAGTCAGTGGAATGGTTTGAACATACACCTACACTGTAAGACCAGATACATTGAATTTACAAAAAAAATAAATAAATAAGTAAATCGGTTGCCTTAAAAAAGTTAAGTAATGGGGAATGAAAACTTAAGTTAGCATAATTTAAAACATCAAGTTATTACAACTAAAAGGGAAGTTAATTTAACTTTTTTAATTGTAATACTGTAAGACCGGATAAGTTCAATCAAGCTAAATAAATTTTTTAAGTAATGGGAAATGAAAACTTGAGTTAGCGTAAACTAAAACATCAAGTGTCACGTCTGGCGCTGATAGCGCTGATAGCGCTTCTGTCTCCCCCACATTCAGCTCTTCCTGCACTCTTCAGTCACCGAACTACACTACCCAGAACGCACCACACTTTGACTACACTGACTCATCAGATCACATGACTCTGCACACGGCCCCATCAGGAAGTGATCAGTGTAATTAGCTTCACCTGTTTCTCTCTGTGTTTATACCCCCTCAGTTCACTCTCTTCCTGATGAGCATTGTTTGATTCATCCTTCATTACAACGTGTTTTCCTTTCCTCTGTTTTATTATCTGTTTTTGACCCATTTTTCTGTGTACCTCGACTCGTGTACCTTGCCCTACTTTCCTGTTTGCCTGTGTTTTTGACTCTGGACTGTTTCTCGTTTTTTTTTGCAAAATGTTACAGAATGTTTGAATGGAAAAACACTTTTCTTTGGACTCAAGATCTCAGAAATTGTGCATGATTTCACTTTTAGGAAAGATGTAAAGTAGACAACATCATATTACACTTTAATAATAGAATAAAATAGGTAAATCTGCCATGGTGAAGCCAGGTGATACAGATTTTAAAATGTTTAATACTATATAAACTTGCCCCAACAAGCAGGAGTCTCAATAATTATTCATGATCAAGTTGGCAAAAGTAAAAAAAAAAAATCTTTGTTATTTTCTCCATTTGGCTCCATTGAGTTCTGCCTCTTTAAGCCGATTCCCCTTGATTTTGAATAGTTAACATATCCTGAGTTCTGACTCCTCAGAGATCGGACAGATGTGGTGGTCCCTCATTCCTTCCAGATGGAACGCCACTTCAGCGCGGTCTGCTAACTAGCGGAAGCCGTTGCTAGGAGATGCGCGCATCCCTTCAGCAATGCTCAGTTTGACCACGCTAAAGCACTCATTGTCCTCTCGCTAATAAAACAGCTGGGAGCTTTTAGACTAGAACTGAAGCGCCTGATATTTTTGGAATGTCATCCGAAGAGCTGTGTCACGCTACTTCCTGGTCCTGTTGCCATGGAGACGGACCTCGCTGACAGCTTGCAAGGTTATTAATTAGACATGGAATGTGAGTTTGCAGAACTCAGAGGGGTTTGAGATGTTTTAATGATGCCCATTAGATTCCCGGTGTAGAAGAAATACGTAAATGACAAGGTTCAGTTAAAAGGGTTTCTTTTTAAAAACAGGCCATTTACGTGTCAAGTGTGTGAAGTGTGTGCATTTACATATATTTACCAAAACGAAGAACTTACAGCACGTCTCAACCAATACCAGCCAATACTGGGAATCTTGGATCTTTGTCTGGCTCTTAGGCTAACACAGGAGATCTTAACCTGGGGTAGAGTGATTTTTTTTTTTTCATTTTAACTAATTACCCAACCCACTCATTAGGACTCCCCCTATCACTAATGATGCCCCACCAACACAAGGAAGGTGAAGACTAACACATGCCTCCTCCGATACATGTAGCCCAGAGAGAGCAAAGACAATTGTGCTTTCTCTCTCAGGGCTCCGGTAGCCAATGGCAAGCTACATGAACAGGATTCGAACAGGCGATCCCCTGATCATAGTGGCAGCACTTATCCCACTGGACCACTCAGAGCCCCCTGGTAGAGTGATTCTAATTAAGGGCTTTTTGTGTCGGCAAAATCTGCAGCAAATGATGCTTGGTTTATACTGGAAACATTGCAAAAACTTTAACTGTAACATATAGAGACACCACCCCCCCCCCCCCTAAAATGCCCATCCAACCACTAAAGCACCATTGGTTGATCAATCTCCGCATTAGGCAGGTTTGATTAAAAAATTAGCACTTTTTAGAAGTTACAACTAGAATCACAAATGCACAAGATAATGTGCAGAAACTCACGACTCCAAAAACCCTGGGGAAAAAAAGAGGAAAATGACAAAAAATTACTTACTTGAGTCTTATTAAGCCACTGGTGGAGCACCTTTGAGAGGGCCAACAATTACATTAAGTGAGTAAACTAGAACCCTAAAGTTCTAGTTCTATAAAAAAGGGGATTACAAGTTCTGCTGACTACTCTTTAGGATTAATAATAAAAAAAAACACACTCAGTAACACAAAACACAGCAACTTGCTCTTATAGCCTTCAACACTGAGGCCAGACAGTTATGTAACTATTATATAACACATATGTATAAATCCAAAGAGAGGTGGGCGGACATGCCCGATATGCAAATAACATGACCAACATCAGGTAAAAACCCCTGCAGAACTGTTCAGTAGACCCTGTTCAACTAAGAAGTCAAACTGAGCATGTGCAGAGTAGATGGCTTGGCCTCAACTAGGGTTCAATTACAATTTTGCCAACACAGATCGTTTAACTTTTAACAAGAAACTTAATAATGTTAGTTGAGGAAACTAGTTTGCTATAGTTTATGATATTTCAATGCAATATTTTTGTTCAGATGACCTAAAACTCATATTAAAGAGAAGAATGTTAATTTTTTTAGTTTTTTGTTTTTTTTACAGTGCAGAAGTGCAGCTAACTGAGATCCTAAAGTTCATACATCTAGAGTGAAGTATCCACATGCAGTAAAAATGGCAGTAAAAAAAGGTGGAACTCCTAAGTAAAACTAGCTTGTAAATGCTGCTTGCTCCTTACTTGTACTAAGCAGTGAAAAAAGCCCATGTTTTACTTACCTAAAGACCTCCAGGAAGACTCTGGAGTGTTGTGCTTGCGTTTGGTACTTGTGAGGCTCTTAGGCTGGATCTTAGGCTGGCTCTTAAGCTAATGTCTTACCTGAGGGGAATGTGAGTTTGCAGAACTCAAGGATTTTTGAGATGTTGTAATGATGCCCATTAGATTCCCAGTGTTGAAGAAAAACGTAAAAGTCAGGGTTCATTGAAAAGGAGTTCTTTTTGCATACGGGTCATTTGCGCCATTTGTCATTCGTGCGTACAGTGTGTGAGGCGCACGCATTTACATATTTAGCTCCATGAAAAAAAGTTTTCACATGGTACAATCAATCCCAGCTACGGTTGCTTGGTTTCCAGTGCGTGTGCTGCTCTGTTGAACTAGTTCAATCTCTCTGTTTGAAGACTAAACTCCACTGCACCCTTCAAGCACTAAAAACAAATCATTAGTCTCTATACTGTGCAACTAAATTGCAGCCCCCCATTTGTTTTCTAGTCTCTCGGCCTCCTTCCCCTATTTGTTATCTCCCGAACCTCCCCCGAACCCAACCCGCTCTTGGTTTTATTGGTTCTAATCTGGCAGGAGTGATTTATCTCCGCTGTCTTCACTCTGGACCAGACAGTGCTGAGCCTGCAGACATTCACAACTGGCTATGTGTGTGTGTGTGTGCAAGTGCTTGCATGTGTTCTCCCTGGAGTTATAGTACACATCCGTCCTCTTAGTATAACCAGTATGATAAGTAATAAATCTTATTACTGCATATTCTAAGCTCACGCAATATGTTCATTCATTCATCTTCCTGCTTGCTTCTACCTGGTCAGGGTCAGGGTGGGTGCAGAGAATATGTAGAATTATTGAGAACAAAGCAAAAATAACCCCTCCCATGCACAGTGTATCAGCCTATCACAGGGTGCTATACATATCCATATCGTCACTGTCCTATGAAAAACACTAATCTCCATTTTTGTCGTTTTTTAGTTTACTACATAATTTAAATAGATAAACTGTCCCTTACACTGTGCCAAGTTTCTTGATGAACAGACCAATAGAAACTATTCAAAATGACCTGCAATAAGCTCTTTTTACATTGACGTACATTGAAAGTTCACAAGGTTTTTCTCTCTCTCCTGTAAAGTTGCTGTTTTGGAGATAAGTGTTTTTCATTGGACAGCGACAATATACTGAAGCCTAGAGGCAGCACAGTGATCCAAAAAGTTCAGTAAGTCAGTAATACAGCAAGAAATTGTACTTTTCAACCATGAGGGAGTCGACTGCATGAGGAAAGAGACTACACAGCCAGGCTTATTCACTTTTTTTCCATGAAGAGGAGGTTGTACAGAGACATCCCTGGGGTCCTAAGCTAAATTCTAAAAAAGGGGCTCTCTTACCTGAACTCTGAACTGAGAGACAAAATGTAACAAATATTGACCACTGATCTGGACTTTCCTTTTTGGTTTAAGTAAAAAAATTCATATACTGAACATATTGACATGTTTTCGGACTGGTCCTTTCAGAAACTTAAAGTTTCATTTTGTGTTCAAGATTCACATGGATATGAACACCTTTAGCAACACATATATAGGACCGTATTTTAGTGATCTATAAGCGAGCCGTTAACTGCGCACTGCACAGCTTTGTTTAGGGAGTGTCAGTCCGTCTTTGCTATCATAATGATGGGAAAAGTATGCCTTGTGCGGCTCAAAATGTGCAAAAGGCATGCACTAATACTATTAATTAATCATAGGTGTTTTATGGGTGTCATGTGAAATAGGTAAAAGCGTGTCACGTGCCTTTGCCTTTAAGAGCCAGGTGTGCTTTGACTTTAAAGGACTGGCATTTTGCCAATTTTATGGCACATGGTGCACCTGCTTTGCCAATAGAGAAATGAGCATCTGATTGATGACTGTTGTCTAGACTTTTTTCCCCATCAGTGGCGCACCTGTCTTTTCTGTTGCCAAGATGGCAATATGCCAGAAATGTACCTAAACACACAATTTACTTCCAAACAACCACATCCATTGGCATAGATATAGTTGTGAACATCTTTGCTATTTAAACATCGCAGACACAAGGTGTGAAAATAGATTTTTCGCAGGGCAAGGTAGCAATAAGCATTGCAATGCACCTTGCGCAGGGTGTAAGATAGGGCCAGTAACTTTTGAGTGAAATACCTATATCAGAAACAAAACAAAATTGCAGAACTTACAGTCGATTCCTTCACTATTTAAGGTGGAACTGAAAAAATCAAATCCATTAAACACTAATTCTGTAACAGCTTCAGCTGCAGGTGGAATAGAAGAAAACACAGCCAATGAACTGTTTATCCTCCAGCTCCAGCATTATTGTGTCACCTTAAATGATACAGTCTAGGCTGGTGTTAGTGTGACTGTGTGAATATAGCGGCATATAGCAGAGAGGGGAACTGAAACTTTGCACTCAGCAAACAAAAATCAGCCTAGCACTTGAAACTACTTTACATTTTAAGATTGAATAAACAGGATTTGTGTTTGTTTGTCAGTTCTGATACTGTCAGTCTGCCTGCTCTGGACTCTGAACTGCACAACAAAGACTCCACTTCCCAACATGCACTCACACCGGATTTCCTTGACTCTGCTGAGCATGTGTCAATATGGCATTCCTGCTCCCCCAGTTACTGATAGCATGTCTTGATAGCATGGTATTCATACACCTCAGTTTGCTCTGTTCCCTAATTGAATGTAGTTATCTAGCTCTAAAAACGCATTTACTTTGTTTATTGCCTTTATTAGCAACTTGTTTGTTGTGTTTGTTTACAATTCTCAGTTTTTGCCTTGCTTTCCCTGTTGTATATTTCCATTTCAATATCTTTTGTATTTTTGACTTCTCTTCTCTTTTTTCTCTTTTGACTTTCCCCCTTTCTTTGCTGGATTTAATGTGTTTGACCCTGTTTTGCCTGAATACGCTTTGGTATGTTGTTTATATTTGCTGCCATATTGCTACTGACCCTGCCTGTCCCCTACTACTTCTGTAAGTTTAGCCTCTTTGTAAAAAAACTGTGTGATTGATATCTGCGTGTGTCTGACCAGTGTGACATTGTGTTTGCATGAGAACAATCCTGTATAATCACACACACACAGAAAATGAGGTAACAGGAATGAAACTGCATGATAAAGAAGTCAAGTTTGTTTACCCTGAGAATTAAATGATACATACATACATTGATACATTGGCTTTAGAGCTTTAAATCTTCAGGAGGTCCCATGACGATGCTTTTATTATTGTTTTTTTTTTTTTTTTGTAATGTTATAATGATCCAATTAAACACATTATTTTATTTGTATATGTGTTTGTTTCATAGAAACAAAATAATGTTTATAATGTTTTCATTACATTACTTTACCTTAGGCAGATGCATTTGATTAAAGCGACTAAAATAGTGATGTACATTTAGAAAAAAAGTGCATAGAAGTTTAAGGTAAAAAAACAAGGTAAAACAGTTTTTCAAACTGAAGAACTGTTTGCGCTATGCTCTTATAATGATGGATTTCATTGTCCTAAAAAATCCCATTTAAGGAAACATCAGGAAATGTCTGAATCTTTGTAAAAACTGTGTTTTTTTTTTTCATAAGGAAGATGAATGAGATTGGTCAATGAGGCTCAAAATGGCTGGGAGAGCGTCTCTCAATTATGGCGCTGCTTAAGGTCACTCAGTGTTTAGAAAAAATTGGCCTGTGCACACAATCCATTAGAGCCTATTCTGGCGGATGCGCTTGAAATCAGCTTTTTCCTTAATGTCGGCTCTTCTGTTCTGTATGCACTGTATTTACAGTTTCTCAGTGGCTGCCCTCGGCCCGCTGGGCTTGGGTGAATAACCGTAAGCCTTAAGGAGCTCTGCGCCAATACCGCTAGGGTCTTTTTAGAGGACTGGAGAGGACTGGCTTCATCTTTAGAGTCTCAGAAGATCACATCTGCTTCTCGCGCAGTGGCGCAGTTCTCCACGCTGACAGTTAGACAAATGCGGCGGCAATAATTCCCCTAATGCTACATTAGAGAGTGTTTGTCTGGGATTGTTTATCACTTAAACACAGGAGCCATCTCAACACCGTGCATTATTCAGACCTGTGGATTGACTTTGCGGGGCTGAGTTTAATGTCTTTAATTTTCTCTCCAGCTGTCATATCTGCTGTAGCGAGGAGATCAACATCAACACGGAGAGCGAGGAGCTCAGAGCCCGTGCTCACTGCTGCCTGCTGAGCGCTGACAAAAGACAACGCAGACCTCCACAGCTTTACTTAATGAGGCTTAAATGGACATGGCTGTTTGTGCACGGGTGCGAGTGTGTGTTTGTGTGTATCTGTGTGTGTTTGCGTGTGTTTGTGTGTATCTGTGTGTGTGTGTTTGCATGATCCCAACCCTGCATAATCGTACAAACTGTGGACGAAAGCCAGCCAGTTACGCCATATGGTTGTGAGTCTGTATTGACGACTAATTTGACCTATATCTGTATCTATTTTGATTTGGTGTGCTGTGTAAAGACCAGCGTGAATGTGGTGTACGATGTTTCCATGTGTGTGTGTGTGTGTGTGCTTTGTGAGTGTGTGTGTGCTTTGTGAGTGTGTGTGTGTGTCTTTGTCTTTGTGTGTTTGTGTGAAGTATAGTGAGAAGACAGTAAATGTGTGCTTTCAGAGCCTGGTGTGAAAACCATGGTGTGAGACAAATGAGAAATACAGATGATGAGATGATAATCACCTAACTATCTCTCTCTCTCTCTCTCTCTCTCTCAGTCTCTCTCTCTTTCTCTATCACACTCTCATCGCTCACACTCTCTCACATTCTCGTTCTCTCAACTCACACACACACACACACACACACACACACACACACAAACACACCACTGTAGCCTACCTTTACTGTCTTTCCACCATCCAACCCCCCACTTATCACAGTCAAGTTATTACATTGTTTTAAGTGAATTAGCCGTAAAGAGCTCAGACGCGTAGGTGACGCCTCTAAGAACAAAGTGTTCTTGGAAACTTGAGAAGCAGCGTGTAATGAAATTATCCCTCCATATTGAATTCCATCCCAATAATATCTGATAATCTGCTAGGAATATTAAGCATCCACCAAGTACTTAAAATATCACATCTCTCACTTTTTTAAATTATTTTTTTCTCTCCGAGTGTTAAGTGAGGGGGCGGAGAGTCGAAACAGAGACGAAAAAAAAAAAACAGAGCATAATAAAACAGACAAAACTACTGGGCTCCGCTACTATTTTCTTTTTTTTTTTCCTTAAAAAAAAAAAAAAAAAAGTAAATTATTCATTGATTCACAACAGAACAGCCTTGTTAGGGAATGTAACACATCGCCTACCAAGCAGCAGAGAAGAGGGGAAATATTTGTCAAGATCAAAGTTTTGCTCGGCAGCGTTATAATTCATGACACCAGGGGCGGTGACACGGTTTGGTTTAACGATCAAAGGCAGCAGCACATCACACAGGCAGCAAGCCAAACAATGGAGTGCCACGTCCCATCACATTACACTCCGCCAGCAGGCCCAGGGCGAGCGTGAGGCCGCGGAGGGCCCGGTGCGAGGCCACTTCTGGGCTACTGTCAGCGCCGCTCCAAAACGACCTGAGCTGCACTTTCCACTAAAAGCACGCCCGTATCTTCAGCCGCCTCCTCTTAACTTGGTCTAATTTGTGATGTTACAGCTGGAATGATGCAGCGTTTCCACAATACTGCTGACTTCAAATAGGTTACATCAGTAACATCAATCACGGCGACGTCAATGGGAGGATTGTTAGGTAAACTGAGGGACAAATTGAGTTTATTTGATTGAAGGTTGTGTACACAGCTGTGGCATTGTGAGGACCATAAGGAAGAGGGAATGAAACATGTGAGGCCTTAAGCAGAGATAGTGACAATAATAAAAAAAATACTGCTATAATACTGTACAAAGGTTACCCATGGTTTCCTCTTATTAAATCTTGCTGCATTATTAGTCATTGATATATTGCAAAATAAGCATACAAAAGCTCTGGCTCATGTATGTAAGTTCTCTGCATGTTTTTGTACAGTACATTGCATGATGAATGGTGTTCACAGACAATGATTTTTTTTGAAAGAGTCCATGCAGTGATTTCCAGTACAGATTTATGTCTGTTTTATAAAAGTGCATTGCTGAACTGAGGGTCCAAAGATCACCAGCATTCAATACTGATTGTCAGCCTTGTCAAATTGAGCACAGAGATCCTCCAGATTCTCTAAATCTCATGATGATATATTTTGTTGTATTATGTTATGTATTGCAATTGTACATTAAAGAACATTGGTTCTGAAATTGTTCCACCTATTTTTCTTGTTTTCATTTTTAATTGTATCTCTAAAATTATTACTCCATCAGTCACGTTATATCGAAGCTGTTGGTTGCATATATATATACATATATATATATATATATATATATATATATATATATATATATATATATATATATATATATATATATATGTATATACATATACATATATATATATATATATATATATATATATATATATATGTATATATATATATATATATATATATATATATATATATCTCAGAAAATGGCTAAAATAACAAAAAAGGATGCAGAGCTTTCAGACCTCAAATAATGCAAAGAAAACAAGTTCATATTCAACTCAAGTTTTAAGAGTTCAGAAATTAATAAAATGGTGGAATATCCCTGTGTTTTAATCACAGTTTGCATCCATCTTGGCATGTTCTCCTCCACCAGTCTTACACACTGCTTTTGGATAATGTTATGCCTGCACTCTTGGTGCAAAAATTCAAGCAGTTCAGTTTGGTTTGATGGCTTGTGATTATCCATCTTCCTCTTGATTATATTCCAGAGGTTTTCAATTTGGTAAAATTAAAGAAACTCATCATTTTTAATTGATCTCTTATTTTTTCCCAGAGCTGTATACATACATAATACTAACATTACATTTATCTACTTGTGTAACATTATTTAGGAAAATTAATTTTAAATTAATTATGAATAATGACCATAATCTGGTTATGGGACACAAATGACTTTTTAAAGTTTAATCTACATGATTCTTTTTGTCCTCATTTCTTTACGACAGCTTAAATTACAAATTTAGATTATTTGAAGTGCTTTTGTATGTATATATATAAAGTAACCTTTACCTTCCTTCTGAATAGCAACTAGTTTTGAAACTATTTCTTGCACAGAGTGTATGTGAGTGTATCTAATGAACTGTGCTGTATGTGTGTTAACTGCCCTTTAATAACCCTTCAGTTCTCTCAAATAACACTGTATCTTAAATCAGGTTCAGCAGTAGTGCATAGCACCTAAAGCAACACCACTTTTTCAGCTTTCAGAAGATACAATGACATCAAGTTAGACCCCAAGCATAACACCTGTGAGAACTGTCTTTATAGCATGATACAACATGTGGAATTACTGTACTCTCACCAGAGACCACACAGCAACATACGCAGTGCCAGACTATATCTAACCAGAACAAAATATGAGGCTGCCTGAATGGAATGCTTTATTTTGCTTTATGTTGAGAGTCTCTAATAACTGTGTAATTACTCAATAACAGCACATGTAATAACTGTGTAATGTAGGTGTTTTCTACAGGCAGGTTTCTACAGATTACATTAGTGCACCATATGTAAACACACATGTAGCTGCAGTTTTAACTCACGTAATTACACACATGTAAATGAATACTTGTAACAGCTTATTCACTACTATGTCATTTGTCTGTACATATGTAATAGAGTAAAGTTTGTTGTGTTCATATGACCTGCTTCTTTCCCTGCTACAGCTATTGACATAAATATTTGTGTTATTATGAGTATTTGATAAAAATCAAAACTGTTGATACAAATACATTGATAGCTTAATTAAGTAGAAATGTTGCTTACCTATACTCTATTGGAGTAATAGTTTTTTTAGATGACTTTTTACTTCTACTTCTTACATTTTCACAGTTATCTGAACTTTCTGCTCCTTACATTTTAAAAATAGCCTTTCACAGGGGCGCAACTACATACTTTTTGGGGTATATGCAAACATAGTATTTGCACCCCCGGGGGGAGAGATACGTTTTAGAATTGTCAGCGTCCTGTCATTACTTTCCCACCGCGCTCTGCAAACCAGCAAGTTGACTGGCTGTTTCTCCGGAGAGGAAATGTATTTGTGGCTTTGATTTGGCGCCCCCTCTAGTGCAACGCCCCATGCGTCACATAGGCTGCATAGCCCCTTTTTGCGCCACTGGCCTTTCATTTCAGCTTGTTTTCATTCTGGATTGTCGTCCAGATAAATATCTCCATCCAGACAGAGTGAATTTCATTGTGGTTGGAAGAGAAGTACAAATATATACCATTCTGACACCCTATTGGTTTATACATGATCCATCACACCTGCACACGTCACGCCCACAGTCCAACATGTAGCCACGGTGAATCCCAAAGTTTTCAACATTAAAATTTTAATATAATATGTGTTTCTGTGTTAAACTACTGAAATTAAACTATGATTTCAGGTTATGTTTGTTTGACTTTTCCTAAAAGCAAATATCCACCATTGAAGCAATTTAAAATGCCTTGTCCCATATACAGGCTACAAAACCCTTTTTCTCTACAGTAAATAACTTATTTACATTATGAAAATGTGAGGAATTGGAAATCTCCTACAGGACATTTGGAGAATCTTCGTTTAGTAACTGTAGTTCAGTAACAGAAATCAACCCCAATTCTGCAGGTTTGAAAATACACATAAAAACTAGACAGAAATAATAAAACTAAAGGTTTAGAGGACATGAACTGTTTGATTTGTATTCAGGATAATATTGATTGTAAAACGTAGTTCAGGAAAGAGACAATTTTATGATTTTATTCCTTATATTTTGGCATTATATTCTGTTAGATTTAATTAACTATTTTTTTTTATATTTACTATTACAATTACAGTTATGCTTTTCAGCAATGTTCCTTATCAAACATGAAAGCTTTTTATGAAATCATCAAGATTTAGTGGTGTAATGTTAGGCAGACAATTAACAAAAATCCTGGCCTGTTAAGGGGTTAAAATAAAAAATATATGTGCCAAATAATACTTTTACTTCACTGTGGAGGTCATGACATCATATCAGATCACTCTTTCTGGAGTTTTTTTGGAAATTACTAAAAAAATAAAGGTTTATTTAAAAATCTATGAATAATCTATACTAGCATGAGAATAGACAGTAGCTGCAGCATCATTTAAGGTGGAACGTAACGATAAAATGAGAATCTGCAACTTTAGCATCGTATGGTGGTACATTAAAATGGTTAAATACAGCAAGTAGATAAAGAAAAGCTACTTCTGATTCATTTTTGTGTTCAGCTTCTATTGGCTGTTGACTAGACTAGTTCAGATGGATTCTGTTTTACTGTATACACTAAAACATTACATTTAGAGTTAGGTATTATGTTACTATTTGTTGTGCTCTGACTGGACTAAACTGTGTTCAGTAGACTAAATGTGTTGCCCCTCACACACACTACTTGATTCTCGATTCTCTCGAGTCTACTTTGTAACACCACCTACAGCTGAGTTGCCCTTTAGCCTTGATTTGGCCTCAACTTTAAACCTTCCTTTTGATATAACAAAAGAGCAAGTCTGGTTAGAGGAAGTGTAGGTTTCAGAAGTTACATTCACACAGGTTGTCAGGTGAGTGGTATCGGAATGCTGTGCATGACTCTCGTGGGCAAAATCCTGCAAGCCTTTCCATCTACTCCCATGCAAATGCATTCACCTTGTCAGAAACGGGAGACGACAGCTCAGATCCATAGCGCATTATTTCCCCACTTTCTGTCTCCCTCTCTCTACTTCACTGTTGAATTTGGGCTCTTTTCAGACAATTTCTGGAGGCATGCAAGCCCGCAAAAGGGAAATGTTTTATTCAGAGGCATCGCCTCGCCTCGTCTTTCCGCGAGATCTTGAATCTAATTTAAAGAGGCGTAATGCAACACCTTACTGACAGCAAGATTGCGGCTGAACTTTGACTCCTTGTATTTATTTTCTCCCTCCTTTAGTGTCTTGGCAACATGTCGATGCATTTAAAGGCAGAATAAGGCAGAAAACGCTGCTATTGAAACAAGGATGATACTGGCCTAAGGGTGATTTATTAACGCTTTATTGATGGTGCAAGAGCGCAGCAAAGGAGAGAAGGTCATCACATTTGGTTTTCAAGCAGTTCAGTCAATTCCAGATCATATAAGGTGGGCCAGAAAGCATGTTATAAATTGTTTGCAGTCAATTTGCCTGCACTCCAGAGGGCTCATACAAAAACGTTTCCTCCGGACTGAATTTGTACACAGTTATCATGTTATTTTTTTGTCAGATTTTACAATGAAGTGCAGTTTTTTTCAGGGGAGTAAACCCTGAAGAGAATATATAAACCATTTTAGAGAATCGCTATCATTTCTGTTCCCAGGAAATTAAATGTATAAATGTGCACACAAAATAACTTTGAAATACATTTTATTGTTAAGCATAGTTTCTTGTAAATTGACCTAATGGCAAGAAAAATATATGTAAAATAAAAACTTAAAAAGAGTTACAGCAAAAAAAAATGGCACCTACTCAGTGCAATGGCCCACATGCTAAAAGGCAGCTATGGCTAGCATTAGCTATTCATTTTAAGCACTGTGTTTGTACATTTTAATGAGGGTAAATATAATGAATCAAGACAATTATATAATAACAGTTTTGGGATTTTTTTAATTGGCTTGTTTAGCAGCTCTGTTTTCTCTTTAAAGAAAAGACAGCAGTGTTTGAGTTTCACAGTTTATCATTCTTATACACTGAACTCTCATTATTTACCTCAAGCCAAAATAAATACAGTTTGACATTTCATAACAAATGTTGTTAACTGAACTTATACTTTTGTACTTTTTCTCAGAGTGAAAGGCGGAAAGACTACTTTAGTTATTATTCAAGCTAAAATAAGAACATTTTGAGAATTTGAGAAAAGATCTGAAAATAGCTCTGAAAATGACAACTAATCCTCAGAGGTCTAAAGCTTAAAATATCATTTTCTGTGGTAGAGATGTAGATGTAGAAATGTAGAAATGAGTGTAGAAGAACATCTTTGGCCTGATCCCATTTCACCCCTTGGCCCTACCACTTAACCCTACCCCTTTGTTTAGCGGTAGGGGTGTCCTGATTCCTGTAAGGCTGGAGGGATTGGTTAGGGGAAGGGATTGGGCTTGTTAGCCCTTTATACACAGTTTTTTCAGAGGTTCACTTTATTTATTTTGTATTTTCCTTGTTAAAAGTGATGATTAGTACTATTTTACCAGAGTTTAATGTGTAGTTTCAGTGTTCTACGGCCAAATTTGTCACAACAATTTAAAAAATAGCTGTGTAGTAGTTTGTCTTAGTAGTTAGCTAGCTAACTTTGCTGTTCCACCTTAAATGATGCAAGAGATAGCAGGGGCTCCAACCTTTAGGGTGGAACGGGAAAATTAAATAAACTAAAAGCTAATTAAAGCTAATTTCAGCTCCTATCACAGAGGAATTAAGGAATGGACAGTAATAATTAATTTCTGCACCACCTACTCCCTTTCTGAGGACATACAATAAAGCCCTAAAGTTAACTAGTTAATCAGCAGCAGCTAGGATACTGAACATTAGTGCTCCTGATGATGTATCGGGTGCTTGAAGGGTTGTCCCAATTCTTAAGGTAAGGATTTCACCACTTTCCTTTGTAACTCTGTTCCAAAGGTAAGGGTTACATTCAAAAAGAAGGGGTAGGGGCCAAGGGGGGGAAATGTAATTGGGCCTTAAACTTCACTTTCTCTCACTGCTCAACAAGCACTCATTGAAGCTGATTGCTTAAAAGTGTCTTAACGAGTAAATAATTAAAAGGAAGGAGGAAAAAAAAAAACATGACAAGGCAAAAACTAGATGCATGGATGGAGGCAGAAAGAAATAATTAGAAAACAAATGAGGGTTATTAGTATTGGCAGTACCTCCTGATAAGATGTTTAAAAGCAGAATAATGGAAGTAACCAATCCACCAACCCACTATCTCTCTCTCTCTCTCTCTCTATAGCTTTCTCTATCTCTCTCTCTTTATCTCTCCCACACACACAAAAAAGAACTGAATTCTGACTGCAGCTTTAACACTGAGGCCATTACTCAACTTTCTGAATACCCTCATGAATAATGCAACAACTTGGAGGTGATTCCTATTCCAATTCATGGATTATTGCACTTAGAGCCGTATCTTAATATAATTTCATTTTCAAAGTGAACCGTGTTCTGTGGCCACATTAATATTTAGACTGATATCAGTGGACATTTGAATCAGTTATACTGTATCTCAGGCTCGCCACAAGCTCTTCACATTGGAACGAGGCCACTTTTGCTAATAGAGCCTATTGAAGACTGCTTATTGAAAAGACTTATCTGCATAAATCACGCTGCTGTGTCCTTCTTTGGGGTTGACCACAGCCGTATGTTTAATAAGGCTTTAGTATATCAGCTCCCAGAGTGTATTATTGGGCCCTGTCTTACACCCTGTGCAAGGCTCATTGCTATCTTACACCCGAACACGCAAACAGCAATAGTGCTTGGGAGTATATCTACACTGATGGGTGTACTGTATTGCTATCTGGGCAGTGAATTGTCAACACAGAGGTCCGTGTCCAATGCACCTTAACCCAAAGAAACACAGTTGTGCACTAACCCATAACATGTGCCAGTTGGCAGCTATGCAAACATTCACATCAACAATAAATAGAGCACAAAAAACAAACAAACATTATTTTACATGGTCTGTGGAGAGTAACCTTCATTCATTTGATAATTTTACCTTCCTTATCCTGAAGTTGAAAATGGAGAACAACCTTTTTCCCTACTTTGAATGATTTAAACAAATATTATTAAATCAAGGAACGCAAGCTGTTTTCTACACTGTAATCAAACTGAAAACAACAAAATATATATATTTTTTATTTCCTGATTGTGGCTTATTAGTCTGTTACCATTAGTCTCAAAACACCTTCTTTGGACACCCAGCGTGTGACTATTGGCACTAACAGCATTAGCTAACAACTTTCACCCAGCACAGCTGGGAAAAGAAAAGTAACTTAAAACAACAAACTACAAAAACATAATATGAACAAATAGAAATATATTTTTTTTTATTTGTTGTTTTAAGTTACTTTTCTTTTCCCACCATTACAATAACAAAGACACACTGACACGCCCCCAAATCATCAATGTTGTCCCACCTGGTTGCCCATGTGGTTAGCCCCTTCCTGCCTCCGTGTATTGCAGGATCTGGGAGGGTCCAGATGTGATGAGACCTGGGTCGACCATTAGGCCCTTTATTTACTCTACTATGTTCATTCATTACCTATACAACAACTATTAGTGTAACTATTAGTGTAAGTGTAAGCGTTACTTTGTGAGGTGTTGTTTAAGACCTTGCTGTCGTCTTCTGGAGCATGGCTTAACAGAGTTAGGTTACACTGATTAATTGAATTGCTTTTATTTCCACCAAACTGCTCTGTACAATTACATGCTAGCACGAGCTTCAAATCACACTCTCCACTGCTCTCTTGTTTTTTAAGTACCCCAATCTCACAGGCTCCCCTGGGAAACCAATACATAGAAATAAAAAACAGAGAATAAGAACTCAAGCTCTGAATGCCTTTTCTGACTAATTCTTTGGAAATCTTTAGAATGTGCAATATGGTCCTATGTATCAAATTTAGACCTACACTAATCTAGAGTATCATGAGAAAGTGTTGTCTTTCTCTTTTTCCACAAATTTAGACATTTCTATCTCAATTCCTGAATTTTAACTGTGAAAATGGCATTAAATCTTAATGCAAAACTTAATAGTGCATTATTAGGTGGATTATCAAAGAAAACAAACAAAAACATAACTTGACATATGTTTTATCCATTTATTTATTGAGATAATATTTTAGGCACCTATTTAGACCATCCACTTGTCTGGAAGTGTATTTTCAGTTCCTTGAAACAGCTGGTTACAGCCTTTTCAGCAGCAATATGCATTCTGTGGTTGTTAATTTATGTCTCACAACTCAGTGGGGCAACTTGTCACACTCCTTAAAGAACTGCTTCAGCTCAGGGACAATTATGGGTCTTGTTTTAATTCCACCACAATCAATACCGTCTGTGATAAGATCAGACTTTGAATAGGCCACTCCAAAACCTTCATTTAGTTTTTTTAAGCCATTTAGAGGTGAACTTGTTTGTGTGCTTTGGATCATTGTCCTGCTGCAGAACCCAAGTATTCACCTTCAGGATTGTCAGGTAAACAGTAGAATTCCTGGTTCCATCTATTACAGCAATTTTTCCCAGCCCTAAAGCAGCAAAGCAGCCCTAGACCATTATACTACCACCACCATCTTTTAATTTCATTATGATGTGTTTTTTCTGAAATTATATGCTAGTTTTATGACAGATATACCAGATACCCACCTGCTAAAAGTTCCATTTTTGTAACGTCAGTCCAAAGAATATTTACCCAAAGTCTTTGAGACCCTTAAGACGTTTTTTTGGTAAATGTGAGGAGGGCCGTTGTGTTATTTTTGGTCAGCAGTGTTTTTTTTTTTTTTGTCTTGGAACTCTTCTGGAGTAATTTTAGTCAGCCGGCCACTCCTATGAAGGTTCACCAGTGTTCCATGTTTTCTCCTTTTGTGAATGATGGCTCCTACTGTGGTCTGCTGGAGTCCCAAAGCCTTCACTCTGTGGTCCAGCTCACCCCAATCCATCTCGACTAGGTCAAGTGACTGTGGAGGCCAGGTAATTTTTAGTTAAGTACATAAAACTCCACATGTGTTCATTCATAGTTTCGATGCCTTCAGTGAAAATGTACAATGTAAATAGTCATGAAAATAAAGAAAACACATTGAATAAGAAGGTGTTCAAACTTTTGGCCTGTACTGTACATGAGCCTCTTCCCATGTCTTTCAGCTTTTTCTTATCCTCCACTGATGGAATGCCAAAGTGTATTTTTTTTATTCTGTTGACGGCAAAATGTTTCATCATCTCAACCTACGTGTTTTTTATTTGTGTTTATTTAAATGTTATATAAAAATCTCTACAGTAAAGAACTCACTTACTCTCCTGCTTAACAATTTCTCAAGGTAGACAGACCCTATAGGCAAGTTACAGTGAAAGGTATTGTACCATCTATTACTATATGGTTAAGATGCTTAACACACACACACACACACACACACACACACACAAACATGCAAACCCAGCGCCAGCCGACCCTCAGCTCATACACGCTATATGCTGAATATGGTAATAGAAACATGGCCTGCTTTCTGCATAATTTATTGACACATATTGTTTGTGGTCTGTGTTTTTCCTATAAACGATATTCATACACGCTCCCTCCTACTAACTATTAGCTATCAGCACACAGCGTATTTCATCCTTACGGCTCTAAAAACTGTATGATGACCTTTTGTCTGCTAAATGCAAATAGGCTATCTCTGTATAACGTAGCTGCCGGCTTCACAGACGGATCAGAGAGTGCTGATCCCACAAGTTTGCTCTGAGGACGGAGACGCAATTCTACTGAGTTCTATTACAGCTATTCAGAAGTTCATAACCCCAATTATCGCATCAAATCATCCATCATCAAATCACATCCAGCATGTAATTAGATGAATCACAATTAGAACAATTTAGAACAATAAGCCTTTATTGGAGTAATTATGAACCACCTGTTTCCAATTTAAGGATGAATCGCTGTATTTTATCACTGTTTTCACGGAAAACGTTCATCAACTATCGGATATTATGATATAATAAGAAATAGAGAAGACTGCACTCATTCCCCTGTTACATTTTTATGCTGTCATAATGTCCATAATATATCAATATGTAGCATTACTTTCTTTCCTCCTTTCTTTTGTGTGATTGATTTCTATATCATTTAACTACTAAATTGTATTTTCAATTTAGGAGAAACGTTGTCCGTAGTTTATAAAAGAAAACAGCAATGCATATTTTTCTCAAACATAACAAAAAACAACCAAAAAAATAGAAACTGACCATTTTAAAGTGGTCTCTTAATTTTTTTCAGAGCTGTGTATTTCCTCTTGTACTTTTTTTGTTGTTGTTTTTTTTTTATTTTCTTCTTTTATTTATGTAGTTTTAAGCTTTATTCATTTTATTAATCAAAAAACTTTTTTTGATTTTACTGTTCTTCTTCAGTAAATCATATAAAATCAACATCATCATCATTCATCAAGAAATACATTTTCTACTTATTCATTACCTCTGATTCATATTATTGGTGGTACTTTTTTCATTAGAGTATTGTTTTTGTAGTACTAATTTAAATATTTGGAGAGTTGTTGTTTACCGGGTGATTGATTTGTGTTAGTTATTTGGTGCTCCTATGAAAGGCCTTTTTTTTTGCCTTGGGTCTCTATTTTTTTATTGATACAAGCCTATTTTAATTAAATAAAATATTTTGTTGTTGAAATCCTTTTCTTTGTTCTTTCTGGTACCCAAGAACCTGAGTTTTTGTAAATTCTTTGGGTGCAATTCCCAAAGTGGTGTAGTTGGTTACACTGGTGTAAGGGTAACTAAGGTATTTACATAGTTAAGGTAATTTTTTTTTTTTATTTAAGTCCTTCTGCTTGCTCCCGCCTCATACAGTCTCAGTCAAATGGTTGAACACGACTTCTCATTCAGTGTTTTTCTTTATTTCTTGCAGTAAACAAAAAACCTGTTTGTCCTCCACAATCTCCTGATCTAAACCTGTTTAACTGAGATGGTGATTTGAGGTGATTTGGGATGAGCTGAAGCTTCACAGCGTGAAGAAAAACAGGAACTATTGTTCAGCACCTCCAGAAACTCCTTCCTTCAAGACGCTGAGAAAACTATTCCAGGTGACTCTCCCTCATGAAGACACTGAGATTAAAATACCAAGAGTGTGCGGATCTGTCATCAAAGCTAAAAATGTGATACTTAGATAAATCTAAAGTATAAAACATATTCTGTTTAGTTATTTAACCCTTTTTTCTGCATGTGTTACTGTATAGCTTTAATGGTATATTATGTAATATTACATTTACAGTGTAAAAACGAATTACAATGTAAAAAAAATGTAATAACAGACATATGACAGACATATGCTTAATTAAAAAAATTATTTCGCACTATAAACAAGTCAGTGTGGTTTTGAGGCTAGTGTGTGTGCTGATGTATTTATGCAGTTTTCACGATGCTAATTGCTAATTGCTAATAGCTTCCATCCATTGAAACATTAGCTTCATATCTCCAGTGTAAACACACAGAGGCAGATGTTGGTCAGTCAAGCTGTCTTGGTTGGTTCTGCAGGTTTTGGGGGAGGGGGGTAATTGTATAGATTTGATGTCCTGAAAAAAGTATTTATTTGTCATCATTCACAAAGCTGAGGCCGGTTATGTCGTGAAAGGGCCTCGGGCGATCGGCAACACGCGTCATTGCTGCAATTCAAACCAGCCAAAAAGTGCCACTCGGGGGCTACAGCCATGTCATCTTCACATGCCGTGAGGAAAAGGAGGATGAAGATAGAGTGATGGAAGTGACAGCGTCGCTGCGCTCGGCTCGACTCCAAGAGATCGAGAAGTCCTGTCAAAGGGTTTTCACCCTGAGTGCTTGTCTCTATGTGTGTGTGAGTGTGTGTGTGAGTGTGTGTGTGAGTGTGTCTTTGTGCACACAGATGTGTGTCTAGAGGAAGACCTGACAGAGAACGTCGAGAGATATCTCTCTTCGCATGGAAATCAATCTCCTGCACCTGAGAGCCACACCTGCACTCGCTGCAGAGGCGGCCTGGACAGCACGCGTGTGTGTCTGTGTGTGTGTGTGTGTGTGTGTGGGGAATTTACACACGAGGCGACTGCATCTGAAAACACTGTAAACATGTCAACATCTCGGCTATGGTCGCATTTCAGCGCTTTGGAGAGGAGGAGGAATAAACAGGGAGAAAGAGAGAGAGAGAGAATCAGATAGATGCAGGACGAGGCAGATAAACACTATATAAACACCACTAGAAGACGTTCTGTACGTTCCAATGCTCTGAAAGTGCCGCTAATGCCTCCTGCTTGCCTATTCATGGACCGAAAATGCAAACCAGGACTGAATGGTGTCTGACAAGGAATAAAAAATGTAAGCAGTCTTCAGGAATGTAAATATTCATTGGCAATTAAGTTCTGAGTCAGTCTAAGCTGAATGAACTGACTGAAGATATTTACAAGAGCTTTAAACCAGATTAGTCTCTTATAGCTCTGTTTACATGCATCCCATCACAGACTGACCTGAGATCATTCTTCAACCGCAATATTTACATGATCACGGCTTAGTTAGTTTATTAGTCCAGGTCAGATCAAAGTGCAAAACGCTGCGGGTCCTGTAGAGTCCAGGCCTTTCTAATTAACTATTAGGATCTTTTAAATGCCGTGTTCTGCTGGTCCTCGACGTCAGTCTTTAAACAACTAAATACTACTCAACATAACTCAACTCAACTTTATTTATAAAGCACTTTTTTTAAAACAACAATGGCCGCAAAAAAGTGCTGTACATACTAAATTATTGGATTAAAACAAATACTAAAAAAATAATAAGACAAATTAACCCTTAGAACCCTACGGACGGATTTTCCATCCAAAATCGCACCTTGTGTTCTCAACTTAATTATTCTGGAATCTCTTCACACATAAACATAATCTATATATGATTAGAAAGGGCAGAACTTTCTAAAAATAATGATGACATCCCAGTGCTGTAAAGAGTCTACAAGAAACCCATTGAGGAAAACACCTAAAAAAGTGAGATCTCCTTCCCCAACCAATATTATTTACCTTTAGTGCTTCAAACATATTTATATGATGTTTCAAACCAAATTATATCAGTAAATGACTCAAAAGTGTCCACAGAAAAAGTGTGAAACTACCTGCTTTACTCAAACTAAAGCTAGGTATGGTGTGCACTATTTTATATCGTTTTTATTTTACTTGCACATGTTTACCAAGTAGTTATTTTGCACTAAACATTTTTGCACATTTTGACTAAAAAGTTTACATTTTTGTATATAGTTTTTTTTTTGTGTGTCCTGATTAAAATACTGAAAGGCATAGGCTGCTCTGAGTGTCAGATGTTTAGTATCTACATGTATCCTAGAGGTGTGATTATCAAAAAGAAAAATGCTCTCCAAGCATTTTGTCAAAATAATAATAAGCCATGTAATGTACTATCATCAACATTCTTATGCTTTCAACTCATATACAGTCTAATCTAACCATTTTTATAAAGATATATTAGGTGTAAATATATTTAAAGTCTATACATTAAAAAAAAAAAACAGGTGTTTGGTAAAAATGTCCAGTTCCAAGTTCCAGGGAAATCTATCAATTATACTTCCTTTTACAATTTAAATGATTATATTTTTGAGCAGCCGTATGTCTTCTGGAGTAAAAGAGATCAGGGCATGTGGCTGTCTGATATAATTACTGTGTTATAAGACCTGAAAGAGAAACTGACAAAAACGAAGAAAAAACACACCGAAACAGCCTAGAGTTCAAGGGTTTAAATATATGTATCAATTAGAATAGTTAAGATGAATATATAAGACAAGTAAAGTAAAAGTAAAACAGTAAAATAAAATGAGTGAAAATAAATAATAAAAACAAGAACAAAGTCTCAATTTGTGTTAAAAGCCAGGGAATAAAAATGAGTCTTTAGCCTGGTTTTAAAAGTGGACAGTGATGGGGCCTGTCTGACATATAGTGATAAGCCATTCCACAGGAGCCACTACTGATTATTGATTATTATTGATTATCATTATAACATTCCATCCATTTATTCTCTTCTTATCCTACCCTTATACTATTCTTCCAATCCAATCAGACTGTATGGAAGTGGGTCTTCAGCAGTTCTGCATCACTGGGCACGAGGCAGTTAGATCCCCCGGACAGGGCGTAAGCCCATCATAGTATTATGGTATTATAGCTTAAATAAGAATTTAAGAAAATGCCATTGTTACAGTGTCTTATTTATTTTATTTTAATTAGCCTGCTTTTCCAAAATGGTAAATTCCTTAAATTTCTTTCCAGCAAATAAAGCTGCAGTAACAACACAACAGACTGAAGCTATGCTGAACCTTATTCTAACTTGTTAGAATTATTTAAAACATTTCCAGTTGTTGCTCAATTACCTCAACACTCAGTCTGTAACAACGAGTACAGACTAGTAGACTTCAGGTAAGTAAGGTGAGATTTTCTTAACTTTAATGCTTTAATCCCCAAATGACATACTACTCAACCAGAAATATGTACACTAAAAAAAATATAAGTATATATTTACTTAAAAAAAGTTTCGCAACTTTCTCCAATTCCTGAAATTGTAATATTCTTAGTTAAAACACACATTGAAATATTTACAGAATCTCAAAGATTTATTTTGTAAACAGACCAGGTCTCACTGTCTCAACACCTGGATGACATGCAATACATTCTTTATAATAAACTAAAAAGAATGTATTGCATGCCATACATGTGTTGAGACAGTGTAATATGTGTGTTTTAACTAAAAATATTTACATTTCAGGAATTATAATATTTTATGTACCATAAATTATTTGAGTAATTTTGTATAAATTAAGTAATTATAATTAGGTAATATTGTATGCAGAAATGAAGTAAAGGTAAATAAAAGAAAGGATTAATTCAGCAAAAATAAATGAAGTAAAGTTTACTAAAAGAAAGGATTGACTGAAGTTCAGTTCACTTATGTATTCGATGTAACATTTAAGTCTTGAAACCGAGTTGAAGTTACTTAAATTTATCTGAAATCAATTTTACTTTAAAAAAGCAAATGCAGAAACTTATTTTTAAATAAATTTTACGCATCATTTTTTTCAGTGCATGGTGCAACGTGGAACAATAAAACAATAGACTATCATAAAGTGCAAGAGTGTAACAATAGCGCAACATAAATCTATAACATTACAATAAATACAAAAGACAAGACATCTCACTGAAAACACTGTGTTTGAAACAGCAGCAGCACTATTTCCAGAGTTTAGTGTTAAAGCACCTTCTGCACAATATATGTGCTGGTCTGGAACACAGAAACAAATAAACAACGCTCCAAGTAAACAAACTCATAAACTGATTCACACCAGAGAAATAAACTACAGGTGTAAAAACGCCTTAGAGTGGAATAATGAGCGAAGTGACAATGGCTCATCACTGTTTGCTAGTTAGCTTAGCTAACACTGGAAGCCCCTAACAAGACCCGGTGTGGCTCATTTACAAATTTTTACCTTAAACTGAACTAAGTACAGAAACAACACTGCTGTGTTTGAAGATAAAAAAAATAAAAGGAAAAAATAGTTAAATAGTTAAAAAGTTTTTTTTTTTTCAATATGAAACTTCTTGTGCTTTGTCTTATTTAGTGTAATCAACATATAATATGAACATGGTTCATCTCACATATTTGCAACCACACACAATTGCAATGTTATGTTTTAATGTTATGTAAAAGTACTGTTTTATATGTTGGTCTTTCAAAAGTAACAAAGTAGTGAAACATTAAAAAAGTTTAAAAATGTTTTTTTTTTTTTTTTTTTTTTAATGAAAGATGAGTGAATTATCCTAATCAAACCTTTACCTGTTAGAGGTAAGGAACACTATTGCACTAAATATTGATAGAATAATTGGGGTTAGTAATAAATATATACACTGTTTGTAAGGATTTTTTGGGGTTTCTGACATCTTTTAAATGAATAACCTGATCTGAGTCAAACTAACCCAACAACAGCATTGCTGTTCCTGACAAATAAACATAACAGGAGGGTTAAATGTTCTTTTATGCTGTGATCTATAAAATGTTAGTATTGCAGCACTTGGGGACAGCAGTGAAGTAATGGGGATGTTTTGTGTGTTGAAGCATAGTTCACTTTACATTTGCTCTGAAATAAAAATAACAGAAAACACAATTCTCCTGCAGGAGGTCTTTAAGTAACACTAAGGGTGAGGAAAGTGTTCTAAAGTGTTCATCTATGCTGAATCTGTACCGCTTGGGCGAGCAGTTGGCAGCCAGCCAGAACTGGAGGATAAGGACGGCCCCAGATTGTTGGGGGATATTTTCTACACTTAGTCGGACTAATAGCGAACCACTGGTGTGCATGTAAATGTAGATACTTGGGCTGTCAAACCAAGTAAAAATATATTCTCTGAAATTTCTGGAAGGATCTGTCTACAAATAAAATGAACTCAGACCACCTTTAGATGTGGTCTCAGTCGGAATTGTTGGTGGGAAAAGTTTGCAGTAAATAGACACACACACACATGCACACACATGCACACACACTCCACAATCTTCCAGCATTAGTAAATAGAAATAAACTACTCAGTAGAACGGCTGCCCATGGGTTTTTGTGATCTCGCATAGAAACAGCGGCTCTTTCATAATGCAGCAATAAGCCCTGAAAGCACAAGTATTACAGTGATTTTATCTTGATTAAAGGGTGATGGCATCCAGGCGCACCGCAGAGTTAAAGTCTTTACTGCACTGCTTCAAGTGCTGCTGCTGCTGCTGCTTTTATGAAACATAGTATGAGAAAAAAACAGAATAATATAAAATCTTAAAAACATTGTGTAACAGAATTTAATAATGCTTTGTTGGAGTTGTTGGAGTATTTTAACACTGCTTTGAATGTGGATCGACATGTCAGATCTGATATCGAACACCAGTGTTACCTAGGTGGGATCTAGAGAAGTTGTAAAGAAGGTGTGGTGTTAAGAAGAAAAGAAAGAGTCTCTTCTACACTGACATGCTGATGTAAGTTGATCATAAAGTGTAACCATATAAAACAACTTGGAATAGGTTTATAACTTTATGCCACTCCTGGTGCAAAAATTCAAGCAGTTCAGTTTGGTTTAATGGCCTGTGATCATCCATCTTCCTACTGATTATATTCCAGAGTTTTTGAATTTGGTAAAATCAAATAAACTCATAATTTTTAGGTGCTATCTTATTTTGTCCAGAGCTGTATGTGAATGTTTGCAGTAGCATGAGATATCTCTTTTCATTTCTCTTTTTACCATTTCTGAGCTGTACTTAAAAACAACCAGAACTGATCTATCACTCTGTGTGCCGAGGCCTTTTTTGCATGTGAATACCAGGTCACCGTCTAGCTGCAGGTTTTAGTTTGCTTGATTTCATTCAAATGCACGACACAAAAATAGGGGTGACTACAAAAATTGGCAACATGCTAACCTAAGCTGCTTCCTGAAACTAATCGAAAAATGTTGTTTTTTACAGTGAGGAGAAGAAGACTGTACACTGAGAGCAGGTCAGGAGCAGGTCAGGCACAGACAGTAAAAACACTTTCTAGGATTTTGTTTCCAAAGCTCGGTTGCTGGGTTGAGCTAGCTCGAACTGTCCAGGTATATGCAACAAAATCCAGAGAAAGGTTTTTATTTTCGGGACCTGAATTCTCCACCTGTGTAGAAGGTGCTTGAGAAGCCAAGTAGAAATAAAAAAAAAAAAATAATAATAATATTTAATCACAGAATTACACTATTTCACATTTTCTGTGAAATGTCATCCAGTCTGACAACAGACCACCATTTTTCTTTATCATGAATATTTGAAACTGGCTCTGAGTGAATATGTACACCCCTAGAAAGGGGATTCTTCAGTGGTTCCTTACTAAAGATGAGGGTTTTGTATAGAATCATGATAAAGAACAATTGCTTCTTAATCATGATGATGGAGAACCTGTAGTTTAGTGTAGTGTATGCTAAATCTCCAATAGTCATGAAGTTTTTAGCTTTTAGCTTTATTTACCCCTGTTTATAGAGGACTCACTCGGAGGCTCCCTCTAGAGTCATTTACTGATGTAACAGGGGGAATGGTAGGCTGGTTAATCTCTCCATAAACAGCTCTGATGTGTTTTGGTATTTTAGTAGTTCACAGTACGCGACAGCGCGAGTGCTGAGTGGTCCCCGATTTCCATCAGAGCAGAGTTTTTGTCAACGATCAATGAAAAACTGACCCAAAATTGTGTAGTGTGAACCAGGCATTGTGCACCTGCAACTATGCAAATATGCAACTACTACTAACTATTACTGCAGTTCCTAAATACAAATATCACTAACTACTATTACTTCCTCTACTACTAGCTACTAACACTTGTAATATCCATATCTACTACTACTAAATAATACCAGTACTACAATTACCTACTACTATTACTAACGACTATTACTACAACTACTAATTTTTATTACTACTATTACTAACTATTAATACTGTTCCCAAATACAACTATTACCAACTACTACTACTACCTCTACTGCTAACTATTCATACTTTTCCTATTCATGTCTACTACTATTAGTACTACTACTACAAGGGATGCAACGGTACAGTGTTGCCACGGTTCGGTTCGTATTGCAGTTCTTGAGCCACAGTATCAGTTCTGATATTAAATAATAAAGCTTAGATTCTCTGCCCGAACCTGAAAAATAGTCTGTGACATAGCCATTGTTTTTTTTTTTAATGCTAGTTTTATTTTATATAAAGCTCTGGCATGGTATTCACAATATAGCCAAGTAACCAAGTATTATCATTAACGAAAACAAACGAAATAACTAAAAGTAAAAAAACATTTTCGTTAACTGAAAGTAATAAAAAAGGTAATTAAAAGGAAAAATGTAACTAACTGGAAGTGTATTAAGAGTTTATACAACTAAAACGAAATAAACTTACTGATAGAATACCTTTAGTCTTTGTTTGTTACCCTTAGTCTTTGCCTTTTCCACTCCAGCAGTTTTACAGCGTTTTTTCTGCTCGCGAATCAAAGCTAAATTCGGCACAACAGCGGCAGCGCGGCGGCACCTCACGGTCCGCGGTGTTAGTTCCAGAATAAATCTCTCTTTCTCTCTCTCTCTCTCTCTCTCTCTCTTCACTTCAACTACCAACCGCCGCCCCCCCCCCCAACAGCACGCGCTCAGCAGCCCCTCCCTCTGGCCATTCAGTACCAGGGCGTTCGTTCGCTCTGTTAGTGCACGCACCATAATACCGCTGTCCATCTAGGTACATCGAACAGGCCGAACCGAACGGTTCGATAAAATACCAAGAACTGGTGCATCCCTAACTACTACTAATATTGACTACTACAATTACTACTATTCCTAACTACTATTACTACATACTATTACTACAAATACTAATACAACTACCATTTTCTATGATTACTTCAACTAAAACTACTACTACTAGGCTAGAGAATATAGATGTCTTCAACCTTTCAAACACATCTACTGTATTTTATATTGTGTAATACCTGTGTACAATAAGAATCGATTATATTTAATGTTGTAATAGAAGAAATACAAATTGTACAGCCTAATAAACTCACACAGAGGAAGAGAACGGTTCTGAATACTACAGAAAGTTTCTCACTGGGAGCGGTGTAGAGCCTCCATGTCTATTTATCTCTTTATCTGTATTTCTCTGTGGTCATTACAGGGAGATGGTATGAGTTGATGATTCAGTGCGTTTCCGGTTCGGCGCATCATTAGACTCTCTCATCTCTCTTCACTACTCCTACGCGCTCTGACACCAGCTCATAAACCACAGGCACTTCTCTGCGTTTGTCTGCTTGTTGTTGTTTTTCTGTGTATTTGAATGCGTGAGTGACTGTGTCTGTGTGTGTATATGTGTATGTATATGTGTGTTTATGTATATATATATATGTGTGTGTTCAGTGATGCGTTTCTACAGTTTGCCATTTCCTGCCTGAGTGCCATTAGAGATTTCTGCTTTTACATTCTAACCTGAGTAACGCATATCAAACTGAACCCATAACAAACAAACTGATGCTGATGGACAGCTAAGATGAGAAGAGTGTATGTGTGTGTGTGTGTGTGCATTTTATGAGCTGTTTTCCTTATCCCCAGATTCATAAATACACACATGTACACATACAATTACACAACTATCTGAGGACTCCTATGGATGACTGACAGGCCTCATCCCTAAAAGGGACATGCATATGGAATAAAACACACACACACAAACACACACAGTCAATTCAGTGATCAATAAAAAATCTCCGTCACTAGACACCAGAGGAAATTGCATGGTGGGAATTTCCTGTCTCACACAGCTCAGCCCAGCACATAGTGGATAACCATTAAAGCCAGTGTTCTGCTGCTGTAGATATAAAAGAACATGAAAGAAACAGAAAGAGGGGGAAAGGGAAGGAGAGAGGCAGCAGGGTAAAGAGAGGAGGATAGAGAGAGAGAAAAAGAGAGAGAGAGAGAGAGAGAGAGAGAGAAAGAGAGGGGGAGGAAAGAGGAGATGCTTGTTAGAAAGGCCCTGTTTCATCTCTTTATGCCAATCAAAGAGCCCAGAGAATAACCTTCTAAAACCTGAACCTGCCATTCCTCCACTCTACTGTCAGTGTGTGTGTGTGTGTGTGTGTGTGTGCATGTGTGTGTTTGTGTGTGGTAGTAGTAGTTAAGTCAGCTGATAAATGGCAGATTTCCAAACGGTTCCAGCTTGACTCAACCACCCAGTATTTTGGGTGTTACACTTATACCCTGTGTGAGTGTGTGTGTGTGTGATCTTTGTGTGTGTGTGTGTGAGTATCCTGCGGTTTAATGAATCTCTCAAACACACAAAGTGAGCAGCTTTAATCAGCTTCTTTGTAGGAAGTGTCAGATCTTTGCCTGTCTTTTGATTCGAGGCATAATTGGAACAGAAGTCAAATATTTCCTGACATGAAATTTCTTAATGAAGTCTGTGATCTTAATGGAGCTTCACTAAGTTAACGAGCAGCACCGGTGTGTGTGTGTGTGTGTGTGTGTGTGTGTGTGTGTGTGTGTGTTTGTGTGTGTGTGTGTGTTCCATTTCAAACTGCAAAGTTTCTGGACCAATGTGGATATTTTTTAAATGTTCCCTTTAACCCTATCCTTGACCTTTTTAAATTAAGTGATTACATCAAGACTACATCAGTAAATGGTGTTGTGATAGTCATATTAAAAATTGCCAAATGAATACTTGAGGAACAGAAGTATTAGTTGGATAGAGATATCAGGCTTAGCTTTATTAAATTAAGTAAGGTATGATGTTGGAGGTGGATTTGAACAATATATGAACTAAGATATTAGTTTTTTTCAACCAGCTCATTACATAATCTGCTACACTGAATAATAACTTGCTCTAATATACTGCACAAAAGTCATGAATTAACTCTCTTAATTAAAGCTGATTTCTGTAAAATTTGGGATTTATGGCCCTCTCTGGTGAGAATGGGTAACTACACAAGCATGCAGAAGAATCATTTTAAACTGGGCGGGTGTGATGCGGTCTCCTTTCAGAGCGGATGAATCCGATTCCAGGTTATGTTCAGTTAGAGAAAGAAAGCACTCAGTCAGAAACTTCGACTACACACTTTGTTTTTACTATGAGTGAATAAACTTCCGAGCTCTGAGTTTCCTCTTCTGAAGTCTCCATTGCTCCACCAGCTGCTCGAGTTCAGTAAAACTGAGCCGGATCCTCTTTTAGAGGCTGAACGTGAGAGGTAAGTACGTAAATACGCATGGCGTGGACTGTCCCTGATGAGGTTCCTAATGATGGGTTGGCGTGTTGATTACATAGACAAGTTAGACTAAAGACACAGAAGATGACCCACAATCATTCTGAGTTCCTCCATGACAGCCTGACACAACACAGCAGCATGTGTCGAATAGAAAGTAGCATGACAGATAAACCTTATATAGTCAGTCAGGTACAGCGACATTGTCCCCCCTTGCTTATGTCACATGCATGGCTGAGCATGAAACCTGAACAACTTGCACGTGTCAATGACAACATGTCAAATCTACCCACCAAGAGTCATTCCTGTATTTTGATTTCATTCGTGTACAACTTCTTTTTGATTATGGGTGTATAATGTTATATTGTGCTTTTACAAGCAAAAAGTTTTTCCCCAATATACAGCTTTGGAAAAATACAAGTCCACTTAAAATTATGAGTTACTTTGAGTTTGCCAAATTGAAAACCTCTGGAATAAAATCAAGAGGAAGATGGATGATCCATCCAAGCCATCAAACCAAGCTGAACTGCTTGAACTTTTGCACCAGGAGTGGCATAAAGTTATCCAAAAGCAGTGTGTAAGACTGGTGGAGGAGAACATGCCAAGATGCATGAAAACTGAGATTAAAAAACAGAGTTATTCCACCATATATTGATTTCTGAACTCTTTTTTGCGTTATTTGATATCTGAAAGCTCCGCATCTTCTTTGTTGTTTCAGTCATTTAGAATTTGGGAGAAATGTGGTCTGTAGTTTATAGAATAAAATAACAATGTTCATTTTACACAAACATAAACCTATAAATGGCAAAATCAGAGAAACTGATTCAGAAACTGAAGTGGTCTCTTATTTTCTTTCTAAAGCTGTAGATGGTTTTCTCAGGCACCTACAACTTCTGCCCAGTACTGCACGTTCTGACATTACATAAAAATATAAGTGTGTGTGTGTGTGTGTGTGTGTTTGTGTGCAGAATTTCTACACCACAAAGATAAAAGGCACCATGGTAACATAGCAACGTGTGAAGCTAGAGAATCTTAAATCACCTGAAGCTGCTGAATGTTCATTTCAAGGGAGCTATCATTCCCACTCTTAAGTGTACAGCTGTGTGTGTGTGTGTGTGTGTGAGGGGAGTTTCAGGTGGTCTGACAGGTGTATTAGTTAGAGCTCCACCGTGGGCTAACCTGTGGATGAATGAAGGCTGATACACTGTGCTTATGTTAAGTCACAGCCGTAGGCTCTCTGCAGTAAATAGCCTCATATTTCACTCTCCTATAGTGTGTTTGTCCCTGAGCACTCTTCCCCTCCAGCTGACTCACTCTGACTGGCATTAATCTCAACCAATTACACGGCCTTCAGGAACGCTGCGGCCTATCAGGAGACTCGTCACATATGGATGACCTGCCTGTTTGTTTTTATAGATACGTTAACTGTTATTATTGTTTTTCATAGTTTGGACACACCTCCTCTCATTCAATGTGTTTTCTTTCTTTTTATGAAGCACTTTTAACCACTTTTACCTTTGACATTTGGTATTTTCTCAGTGTTTTCATGAATTAAAATCACCTGGAATACTTTTCTTAGTTTTAGCATTCCAGACATTTTGATGGCTTGGAGTTGTAGAGGTTCCTAATGGTGTCCTGCGATAATCCATAGCAGGCAGCTCAAATATTCTGGGATGGTTTGTTGATCATGTGGATGTGTTACAATTCATTGATCTTGACACTGACTATAGTGCCTCCACACACATATTTGATGCTTATTTGCATCTCCGCCAAAACAAAAACGGAAGTGAAGACACAGAAGATGACCCACTATCATTCTTATTCCCTCCATGACAGCCTGCCACAACACAACAGCATGAATCAGAATGAAAAGCAAGTGCAACAGAAAGACCTTATATAGTCAGTCAGGTAGAGAGACATCAAACTACCCACCAAGTTTCATTCCTGTATTTTATTTCCTTTTGTGTAAAACCTGTTTTTGATGATGGGTGTATAATGTTATATTGTGTTCTTAGCGTATTTGTAGGTGCAGTCGCAAAGACGATCAAAAACATAATGATGAAACTGGCTCTCATTAGTACTGCCCAGGAAAGGAAGATCAAGAGTTACCTCTGTTGTACAGGATAGGTTTATCAGAGTTACCAGCCTCAGAAACCATAAGTTAACACACAGCACCCCAGAAAAGAGCATCATAATGTGTATTTGAGTTTAGTTGTAAGTGTAAGAAATCAATATTTGGTGGAATAACCCTGATATTTTATCAAAGTTTTCACGCATCTTGGCATGTTCTCCTCCACCAGTCTTACACACTGCTTTTGGATAACTTCAAGAAAATATTCAAGCAGTTCAGCTTGGTTTGATGGCTTGTGATCATCCATCTTCATCTTGATTATATTCCAGAGGTTTTTATTTTGGTAAAATCAAAGAAACACATTATTTTAAAGAGGTCTCTTATTTATTTTCCAGAGCTGTACAGACTTACACTACTGTGAATGTCTTAACGCTATATATTGTTTAAAATTGTGAGGTGCTTCTATGGCACAAGGGCATATTATTCATAATGATCATCAGAGGCTCATCAGTGTATGTCTTGGATTGTGTCTCTATGAGGTATGTGGTGTATTTCACCACTTTGGACATCCCAATGGTCTGCCAGGGAGGAACTTTACGATCTAGAGGAATAAACTTTAAAAAAAAATCCAGATTTTTTTCTTTTTGTTTCTCCAGTTTTTAGTTTGACATCTAATTTGAGCAGTTCTGCCAGCATACATGCATCTTTTTAGCTCATTTAATCTGTAATTATGGTAATTTCTCAGATGACGTTGATGATGCTGATGTTGTCGACCTTGTCAGGTACGTGCTAATGCGGTTGTCAGGCATGTAATCCCTGATGCACTTAGAAAAATCAGAGATGCACTGAATACCATTTCACGAATGCTACATTATAAACTGAAAAACGGTGGGTTTAGATGTTGTTGGGAATAATTATTTTGGTTAACTGGTTCATATAAAATTATACATTATTCATATAAAAACGATACATGCTTAAATCAGATAAATGCATTACGCATTTTACCTGTGAACAAAGCTTTATAACTTGTTGTGCAATACAGCCTGTGCAAGACACCACCATTCTTCTTCTTCTTCTTCTTCTTCTTCTTCTTCTTCTTCACTTTCTTCTTTATAGCACCAGCAGAAGGAAGTAGCAGTCTATAGGTTCTGGAACCTAATTATTGCTGATGTTGTTGCTGTTTACCTTGCCGTTGTTATTAATTATGGTTATTACTATATGATTATTATATTCAATATTTGAATATGTATGAATAAGAGCCATATACAGTTGTGGTCAAAAGTTTACATACACTTGTAAAAAAACATAATGTTATGGCTGTCTTGAGTTTTCAATAAGTTCTACAACTCTTATTTTTCTGTGATAGAGTGATCGGAACACATACATGTTTGTCACAAAAAACAGTCATAAAATTTGGTTCTTTCATAAATTTATTATGGGTCTGCTGAAAATGTCACCAAATCTGCTGGGTCAAAAATATACATACAGCAACAAAATTTGTCAATTTTGGTGATGTAGCGAGTTGTGTCAATCAAATTAGCTTCATGTCATGGCCTCTTCACTTCTTGTAAGTGATTCTGATTGACTACAGCTGTTGACTTCTCATGAGCCCATTTAAATAGGGCTCATTTGACCCAGTGATTAGACTCAGCTACAAAAGCTACAATGGGAAAGTCAAAGGAACTCAGTGTGGATCTGAAAAAGCGAATTATTGACTTGAACAAGTCAGGGAAGTCACTTGGAGCCATTTCAAAGCAGCTACAGGTCCCAAGAGCAACTGTGCAGACAATTATACGCAAGTATAAAGTGCATGGAACAGTTGTGTCACTGCCACGATCAGGAAGAAAACGCAAGCTATCACATGCTGCCGAGAGGAGATTGGTCAGGATGGTCAAGAGTCAACCAAGAATCACCAAGAAGCAGGTCTGCAAGGATTTGGAAGCTGATGGAACACAGGTGTCAGTCTCCACAGTCAAGCGTGTTTTACATCGCCATGGACTGAGAGGCTGCCGTGCAAGAAAGAAGCCCTTGCTCCAGAAAAGGCACCTTAAGACTCGGCTGAAGTTTGCTGCTGATCACATGGACAAAGATAAAACCTTCTGGAGGAAAGTTCTCTGGTCAGACGAAACAAAAATTGAGCTGTTTGGCCACAACACCCAGCAATATGTTTGGAGGAGAAAAGGTGAGGCCTTTAATCCCAGGAACACCATGCCTGGTGGTGGTAGTATTATGCTCTGGGGATGTTTTGCTGCCAGTGGAACTGGTTCTTTGCAGAAAGTAAATGGGATAATGAAGAAGGAGGATTACCTCCAAATTCTGCAGGAAAACTTAAAAACATCAGCCCGAAGGTTGGGTCTTGGGCGCAGTTGGGTGTTCCAACAAGACAATGACCCAAAACACACATCAAAAGTGGTAAAGGAATGGCTAAACCAGGCTAGAATTAAGGTTTTAGAATGGCCTTCCCAAAGTCCTGACTTAAACCCCATTGAGAACATGTGGACAGTGCTAAAGAAACGGGTTCATGCAAGAAAACCATCACATTTAGCTGAACTGCACCAATTCTGTCAAGAAGAGTGGTCAAACATTCGACCTGAAGCTTGCCAGGACCTTCTGGATGGCTACCAAAAGCGCCTAGTTGCCGTGAAAATGGCCAAGGGACATGTAACCAAATACTAATGTTGCTGTATGTATATTTTTGACCCAGCAGATTTGGTGACATTTTCAGCAGACCCATAATAAATTTATGAAAGAACCAAATTTTATGACTGTTTTTTGTGACAAACATGTATGTGTTCCGATCACTCTATCACAGAAAAATAAGAGTTGTAGAACTTATTGAAAACTCAAGACAGCCATAACATTATGTTTTTTTACAAGTGTATGTAAACTTTTGACCACAACTGTATATATAAATATAACCTGAGTACATATAAAAAAGCAGTTTTTGAATGATGATTTTATTTATTAAAGGTAAAAAGCTTTCCAAACACACCTTTCCCACACATTACTTTTCCCACACATTACTACAATTACTTTTTCACATATTTGAAAAAGTAATTGTAGGCCCATCAGTTTGTCACCTTAAGCTCAGGTGTACTTGGGTTCTGCAGCAGGACAATGATCCATTTAAAAAGTGGTCTAGCCAAAGGCTAATTGTTAGTTATCGCTAACACTTGATTGCCACTGTTGCCGTTAAAGACGGAGCAACCAAGCTGTTAGGTTTAGAGGGCAAACACATAGGGCCACATAGGGCCATGTTGATTTGAATCGATTTTTTTTTGTCCCTTAAAAAATAAAATGAGAAATGTATATATTTACTTATACTTACTCAGGTTACCTTTGTCTAATATTAAAACATGTTTGTTAATCTACAAAAAAACTGTAAGTATGACAAAAAAAAGCAAAAACAAAATAAATATGTAAGGGCAAATACAATAATTCTAGATATTGTTCACCATTTAACCTTATTTTCTTTTTTTTATTATTCTCAACACTGAATGCTGATGCTGTTCTTATTATTCTTCTTCTTAATCTGTGATGGTATCAGTGGAAACCCTGCCTACATCATAATGTATCTTAATGTAATGATATTAATAGTAGGGCAACAGTGCCTGTATTAGTGATTAACTGAGTTGGAGTAAAGTAGAGTAAAGTACCCTTGATCTTGGCTGTTCTTCTCTATCATGTGCTTTAATTTGTGGATGTGCAGAAGACTGCAGGCTGCTGAAAGTCTATAGAAAGACAAGGCAGAACTATTGACCAGGTTGGGGAGGGGGAGGGCGGGTGAGGGAATGAGAAAGCAAAAAAGAAAAAAAGAAAGGAAGGAAGAAATATGGACATCAACAATGAGTGGGCGAGAGGAGAGGGAGTATGAGAGAGAGAGAGAGAGAGAGAGAGAGAGAGAGAGAGAGAGAGATAATGTAAGCCTTTTTCTGAGTGAGTCAATACGGAAACACTCGCTCTGCACTCAGCACACACTTCTCCTCTCATCCCTCGCTTATTATCTCATTTTTCTCCTTGTTTTTCTCTCCTCTCCCCACTCTCCATCGCTTGGCCTCCTTCATTTCTCCATCTGCAGTGCCCTGCCATTGCGGGGTGTGCATATAAGCATGTGTGTGTATAACTGTGTATATGTGTGTGTGTGTGTTGGGGCATATGTTAAATAACGGATGTCCGCCGATTGCATATGCGTTATGTAAATGAATCTCCACTTTAAGACAGCACTTCAAAACATAGAACATTTTGATCAATACATGCGTATGTTCTGTGTGTGTGTGTATGTGTGTGTATGCTATATGTGTGTGAGTGTGCAATAAACATAGGCTAGTATGAATAAATTTAAAGCTCCTATGTATTTGAACATGCCCCTATTCTGCCATGTTTAACCCCCAAATTTAAAGTGGTAATAAAAGAATGTAACAGCAAAAAGCGTTTCCAGTCTTTCCAAAACTGTGGTACATTGACTTGCAAAAGTATTCATACCCCTTGAACAACCACAAAATTAAATGTATTTTATTGAGATTTTAAATGATATACCAACACAAAGTATCACATAATTGTGAAGTGAAGAGAACTGTTTTTTTATCAAATAAAAATCTAAAAAAGTATCACGTGCAAAAGTATTCATCCCCCCCAATTGCCTTCAGAAGTCTCTTAATTAGGTAATAGAGTGCAGCTGTGTGTAATTTAGTCTTAGTATAAATACACCTGTTCTGTTTTAGGTCCAGTTTTTTTCTTTTTTTAAAAACAGTAGTGAACAAACAGCATCACAAATACAAAGGAACTCACCATACAGGTCAGATATGAAGTTGTGAAGAAGTTTAAAGCAGGGTTAGGTTATAAAAAAAACAAGGAGCACTGTTCAATCCATCATTCAAAAATGGAAAATGTATTCTACAACTGCAAACCTACCAAGACATGGCCATTCGCCCAAACTGACAGATTAAGCAAGGAGAGCACTGATCAGAGAAGCAGCCAAGAGGCCCATGGTCACTCTGGAGGAGCTGCAGAAATCCACAACTCTGTCCACAGGACAACTATAAGTTGTGCACTCAACAAATGTGGACTGAGAGATATGGAAGAGTGGAAAGAAGAAAAACATTGTTGAAAGAAAGACATAAAAAGTGTCGTTTGCCACAAGCTATGTAGGAGCCACGGCAAATATGTGAAAGATGATGCTGTGGTCAGATGAGACCAAATTAAACCTTTTTTGTCCTAAATGCTAAGTGCTATGTGCAGCAGTAACACATGTAACATTGCCTAGTTTGAGCTATTTTATAAAGAAAAATGAGTAAAATTCTCTAGATGTGCAAAGCTGGTGGAAACATACCCCAAAAGACTTGCAGCTGTAATTGCAGCGAAAGATGGCTCTACATACAGGCTGATACAGGCTGAATATTTTTGCACATCATACTTTTCAGATTTTTAATTGATTACAATTTTAAAACCGTGTATCATTTTTGTTCCTCTTCACAATCATGTGCTACTTTGTGTTTGTCTCTCACTTAAAATCTCAATAAAATTCATTTAAGTTTGTGGTTGTAAGGTGACAAAATGTAAAAAAAAGGTATAAGGGGGGTATGAATACTTCTGCTGTATGTCACTGTATGTGTGTCACTGTATGTGTACCACTGGTGGTATGCAAAGAATTCCAGGGTGGTATGCCAGAACTTCAGTTAATGTTTAAAACTTGGCACTTGGCTTAAATGTTTAAAAATGATTTGTCTAAAAGCATGAAATATGATGATTAGTCCTTTGAACATTGTGGATGACTTTTACTTGTTAAAAATCACAATTAACATGATTAAAGACAAAATCCATGGTTCATTACTGAGTTATCTGAAATAGAATTCTTGCTGCTCAATGACAAAGTGGGAAAAAAATTGAAAGTTTTACACCTGAGCAGGTCCTCCCTCCATCTCCTCCTGAAAACACATCAATTATCCAATACATTTCTCAGTAGAAATTCAAATGAGTGCACACGGTTCCTGATCACACTCCCATCGAATGAAGATGCTGCTGAATATGCTGATGGCTCTGCGTTTAATTCATTAATATATGGCTTGACATTAGAGAAAACCAATTCAAAATCCAATTAGTTAGAGCACAATGGCTGTTAACTACGTGTCACATGCGCTTTCTTGTTTTGACTGCACTGGTTGACATTTCACATTGAAGTAGAAAGATAAGCAATAATAGTACAGGGGGGTGCGATGTTTAAATAGTGTTAGGAGATCATAATAAATCACTGGTTGTCATTAAATCATAGTCAGTGAGCAGCAGTTTTATGCTGTAGTTCTTCTTATTACCAGTGTCAGTTCTATAAAACAGATGGATAACTGTAAATATAGATGCGCTGGGATTGAAAACAGAGCTTCAACCTGGTGTGAGGAATGATAATGCAACCCAGAATAAAGCAGTATTGTTGTAAGACGAATACACAGATCCAAACTGCACTCACAAACAAACATTTGGTGAAAAAAAACAGTGTGTCCAGATATATATCTTGTAGATCTTTATTGAAAGCATTTATTCCACACTACTTTTCTGAGCACACGCCACAAACAGAGTCGCTTGAGGTATGCTAAAGCACATTTGGACAATCCAGCTCCATTTTGGAATAAGGTTCTGTGGACTGATGAAACTAAAATTGAGTTATTTGGAGGAAAAACAACACAGCATTCCAAGAGAAACACTTTACTGCTCTCCACAGTAAAATATCATCCTGTGGGGCTGTGTGATCAGTGCAGGTACTGGGAAACTTGTTAAAGTTGAGGGTCACATGTATTCCAGTCAATTTCAGCAGATTCTTGAGAATAATGTTTAAGAATCAGTGAGAAAGTTGAAGTTGAGCCAGGGTTGGATACTTCAACAAGACAACGACCCTAAATACTAAACTCTGCTCAAATCTACTAAAACATTCATGCAGAGGAACAAGTACAACATCCTGGAATGGTCATCTCAGTCCCCAGACCTGAATATTACTGAAAATCTGTGGTGTGATTTAAAGTTTAAAGCTGTTCATGATCAGAAACCATCAAACCTGACTAAACTGGAGAGGATTTGTAAAAAAGAATGATCCAAAATACCTTCAACCAGAAGTCAGACTCTCATTGGAAGCTATAGAAAGAGTTTAGAGGCTGTTACTACTATTAAATATTGATATTGAATCTGCTCAGATTTAAGCACCTACCTAATTTTGTTTAAATAATTATTGCACACTTTCTGTAAATCCTATAAACTTAATTTCACTTCTTAAATATCACTGTGTTCATCTGCTATATGATATATTTAACTGAAATTCATGATCCAAACAAGCAATAATTTATAAAGGAAAATCAAGAAAATATCAGGGGTGCCCAAACCTTTTTATATAAAAATCACTATAAATACAGGGCAATTCTTGAAGAAAACCTGTTGGAGGCTGCAAAAGGCTTGATACTAGAAAGGAGATTTACCTTCCAGCAAGACAATGACCCTAAACATACAGCCAGAGCCAAACTGCTGTTAACAGACACTGAGCTTGAGATAGTTGGTAGAGACATACTCCAAAAGACTTGCAGCTGTACTTATAGATCTTTATTGAAAACACATTTATTTAACACTCAAAGCTGTAGTAGAAAAAGTAAGTGAACCCTTAATCAATAGCTGGTTGACCCCTACTGTCAGCAGTAACTTCAACCAAGCACTTCCTGTAACTAGCCAAAATCTGCCCTTAGTGTCAACACACCTCATGCAGCAGTACATGCACACAATCATATGCTTGAGACTGCAACATCTACTGTACATATATTGTCAGTGTGAAGTTTAGTATAGTGAAGTATAGGTAAAATTATAGAGAAAATATCTTTATTCCGCAATGTGAAACCAAAACCATTATAACAAATGTAACAAATCCATGAACCATTGCTCCGATGTTCAGGTATAAAAACACTATAAGACAAGAGCTGTATTAAAGCATGAGTAGACTGATAAATCACAGCAATGATCAGTTATATACTGTAAATATCAGTGTCCCTGAGCTATGCTAAAGCACTTTGCCCAATGCTAAAATGATTAACCCAAACATATCACTCTATAATATTTTCATATTACTCATAAAGGCACATTCAAAAGTTTAAGCACCCTTGGTTACAACAAGGGTTGGATTACAAGGGCAGAAAAGTTATATAATGGTTATACTAAGCACTGTTTGAGTTTAACTGAATATTAAAAGCTACTGTCACAATACCAGACTTTACTACTATACAAAACTAAAAATAACCACATATACTGTCAGTATGTAAAACCATTTTTTCTTCTACTGTTTTCATTGATGATGTTAAAGAATGCTCTACCCCTAGTGAAACTGGCAAAGCTCAATATATGCCACACACATGCATGCACACACATCCACACAACACGGCCGTTGAGCCATATTTCAGCCGTCCGTTTCATATTTCATGACCAAATCTGTAAATTGAACCCAGTAATGGAATTTCATCTGTGCCCTTTGTCCTTGTGTTCCTCATTTCTTCCATTCAGATGTGATTAATGAGCACCTTCAGAAATGAAGAATGCCCCACTTACCTCCCAACAATAGGCATCCTGTAATAGGAAATTGCTCCTATTTCAAACAAACCCAGGTTCAATATCCAACAATCTATGAAACCTGCGTGTGAGGTATGTGTGACACACTGAAAGAAAGTGTGATGTTTGTGTTGTAGGCGAGTAAGGAATAAATATGTCTGTGTGTGTGTGTGTGTGTGTGTGTGTGTGTGTGTGTGGCAGGTTGTGACAGATAATGTGTGATAATGTTGACTTGTAGGTACACAGTGTGTAGGATGTGTGTTTGAGTCAGTCTGATGTGGACAAGATGTGATGAAGTGGACAAGATTTGATGAATCCATAACTTGTTTAGAAATGTGTAGAAATTCAATGTGAAATGAAATGGATATTATTGCCCTTATTAAAATCATTGGATAAATAACATGCTCACGTTTAGCTCTAAAATCGTTTATCATCCAGAGCAATTCTAGTGCTCAGATCTCAGAGCACTAAAATAAACTAGAAAAGGAAAGTTCGATTACGGCTTGAAGTTGGCTTGGAAAAGTATGCTAATAACAATGAAAAGTTAAAATGGTTGCTAAGCTGTTTCTGTCTGAAAGGTTGCTATGCTGTTGACTTTCGGCTAAATGTTAAAATCCCAAAATTTTTGGCTAACATAGTGGAATGCTAATAATTGTCTGACATAACGTGTTGCTAAGTGGTTGCAAGGCAGTTGCTAATGTTTGCCAGGTGGTTGCTAAGGTGTTGCTAAGTGGTTGCTATCATTTCTAAAGTGGTTGCTAAATTGTTGCTAGGCAGTTGTTAACATATTCCAGGTGGTTGCTTAGTGGTTGCTAAGGTGTTGCTAAGTGGTTGCTAGGCAGTTGTTAATGCTTACCAGGTGGTTGCTAAGATGTTGCTAAGTGGTTGCTAGGCAGTTGCTAATGTTAGCCAGGTGGTTGCTAAGGTGTTACTAAGTGGTTGCTAGGCAGTTGCTATCATTTCTAAAGTGGTTGATAAATTGTTGCTAGGCAGTTGTTAACATATTCCAGGTGGTTGCTTAGTGCTTGCTAAGTGGTTGCTAGGCAGTTGCTAGCATTCTCCAGGTGGTTGCTAAGGCGTTGCTAACTTGTTGCTAGGCAGTTGCTATCATTTCTAAAGTGGTTGCTAAGTGGTTGCTAGGCAGTTGCTAACGTATTCCACATGGTTGCTAAGTGGTTGTTAAGTGGTTGCTAGGCAGTCGCTTAGTGGTTGCTATACATTGAATGCCCAAAGTTTGGTGGGCCGCCACCAGATCTCCCCAGATCTCCCCAGATCTCATATGTGTCTAAAAACAAATAAAAAAACTCAAGAAACAATAAGTAAAAAATACATTCAAAAGACTGTAGCAACTTAGTTGCATTATAATATCTAACATTTTAAAGTAAAGTAGCCAATTGCTAATAAAGCTACTTATACACTTTAATAAACTAGTAATTAAATAATTCTGTACTATCTCTGTAGGTCAATTAGCATTAAATCGACAGTTAAATATAATGTAAAGACAGTTCCAAATGGGAAAACAAAAAAACAGATTTTCTAAACTAATTCAGTAGCATTCCTAAAGATGCATTCGTTATAAAACCTTTTACACAGAATAAAAAAAATACAGAATTAGGTGGCTTCTTTACCTACTGGAACGCAACCAAAAAATAGAGTTACATTTCTTGGACCTGGTTCTGCTGGTCCTCAGCTCATGAAAAGTTCCCACAAGTTAAAGTAAAGCTGGAGTGTGAAAACTGTAAATACAGGAAGCGAGTTTTGAGGGGATTTCGGGTAATGGTGGTGTAACGCTCGTCTGGTGAGTATGGTGTGTAAAGTATGTGTGTGTGGCTCTGAATGACGGAATCTAAAGCCTAGCTTTCCAGTTTCCTAGAGCTCCACAGATTCTCATTAAAACTAAGGAGGCATTTTCACAGCATGGCTGGAGCAATCAGCCTGCACTCTCCTTCTCTTCCTCTGGGTTTACCTAGACTAATGCCTCTAAATGAGCCCCTCCAACTGCCTCCTCTCACGACCCGACGCGAGTCTCAGCTCCTCCTTCTGGAAAAAGAAGAGAAAAGGCGCGGAAAAGAAATTACATCTGCAAATCGCTGGAACATATTCTAATTGAATTTTGAATTGAAGCGGGGAACCAATTTGTCCCTAAATTCCCACAATGCTAGGGGATAGTTTAGAGCTGCACTGTTTTTGTTATACCTTGTGCATTAATAGAAATATGTGCATACATACATACATATATACATACACTAAAATACAATTTAAACTGGAGTTGGGTGCTGTATGTAATGTTGGTGTTATTTACATCTAGCTGTGAATGTTGAATGAGGAAAGTGCTGCAGAATAGCATGAGAATGCCTGAGATTTGTGAAATATCTAATCAGTGGCTTCTAAAAAGAAACCAAGAAGATAATTTAACTAGTAAAATAAAATGCAGACATTAATTGTAACTGCATTTTGTGTTCAGTTAATAAATCCTGTCATGCCTGACTGTAAACAGGCAGAGAGAAAACAAGAGACACTGCTGTGATGCAAAACGAAGCAGTAATGTTTATTGAAATAAACAACAAAACTACAAAATAAACAATAATCAAGGGAATAAAGCAACACACTATAGTTGAGCAAAACTGGAAACAAATATAAAAACTGGCAAAAAAACAGGGACCAAAAAAACAGGGAATAAGAGAGACTACCAAAACAACAGGACCAGATATTAGCCAAAAAATATAACCAGGAAGTAGCCAATACAAAACAATAGAACCAGGAAGTAGCACTGGGAATGTGGAAAAACAAAGGGAGAACTATACTAAAAATATCAAACAGTGAACTGCTAAGCAGAGTTTAGGAAAAATACAGGGATACTTAGGCAGGGAGGAGTCCAGGGAAACATTAGGATCTAGGAAGGACAGGCTTGGGAATAAAAAACGCTTTAAGAGCAGCTAACCGGCCGGAAACACGAGGAACCACAGACCATGAGAGTGACCAATACCTAAAATACCTGTTTATAAGCCACTCTGCCCAGGTAAAGCTGATCTCTAATCAGGCCTGGGTGGCTGAGTCTGTGCGCTCTGATTAGGGGAAGTCCTTATTTGGAAAAATCATTCAGTGCCATTTAATCCTGGAAAAAAAATATCACAGAAAGTTTTCACATTTTAAAGAAAAACAAGCAAAACAAAGTAAAGCCTATTAAAGTTAAAAAACTGTTGTATTTAGTCAGCCTTGCTACATAGGAATGATATTTACCAAATTAATACATTTACACAAAATGGTCAGATCGTTTGTATTGACATCTTCTCCATTTAAGCATTTGTTTAGAAGATTCTCAGGTAGAATTGGTAGATTTAGAGTTCAAAGTTGTACTGTCCATGGAAATCAAGAGCATGCAGTTAATAAAGCAAAAGGGGAAAACCCCAACAATTTTTTAAAGAATTTAAGCCTACTTTTCACATCCATTTTTATGCTGATTATATAACCCACAATAAAATATTATGTATTCAGAAAAAAATCTAATTTTCTGTAATAGCTCAGATTTGTTGGTATATGTTGACTCTACATCACTGGATTAAATAAAAGCAGAAACCTTAAATTATGTGAATCATGTGTGGTAGCCACGACAACAGTTGTCTTGTGAGTGTCCGACATATCATGCATGTCTGTTTTGATGTAGACAGTCTAGTTTCCCTATAAAACTCTAGGGATTGTTTAATTGGTCTGACACTGGTATTCACACTAATCAAGTGTGCTCCTAGCTGTCAAAGAAAAAAGGTTTGGATTTTGAACTTATATATATTTTTTACTTTAATGACATACTCTTGATCAGCCAGGAGACTGATTTTGCAGACTGAGAAAGTGATTTCTGTAACACAGTGTCTCAGGAGGCTGAAATGAAGAGATACAGAACAAGAACAAGGCCATGCACACAAATAAAAGCTTAAAACCTCAAACACAGAAACAAAATACAAAAAAGTGCAGACCCCTTAGGTAGATTTGAATACAAAACAAATTTCATCACTTTTAGAACAAAACTTTGTATCATTGTTTTTTTAGAAGGAAAATTATTTGTTGTATTATTTGCATTGGAAATTAAGAAAGTTTATTGCTTATTGTGTTAAGTTTTTTGTTAAGTTACTTTTGATTGACATGATTGATTGTATTGCTTATGTTATTAATTAGAGAGTCTCAAGCCACTGTGGTGTTTTAGAGATAACACACACGAGAGTAGTATCCGTTTGTTGAGGCTTTTAATAAACACACCTAACTTAGCACACATACATGTTCATAATGGCCCTCTCCCTATCCTTACAGTCTCGCTAGTGATCTCACGTGCGTCACTACTCTAATCCCGCGATAGGTTACTTTTTATTATAAGAACACTACAGCCACTCTAGTAGACTTTAAACATGTTTTGTACAACATCTTAGGAACAGCGGTGTCTGATTTTAATAGAAAAATATAACTTGGACTTGATAACTTCTCTTGTAAAAGAAATGTTACACCCTTTCCCTGTTTTCTTGTCTCTCTTTGCTTTCCCCAGTACTTTTCCATTCACGTGTACCCTCCACGTGTGTTTCCTGTGTATATATAGTCCTAGTGCGTCAGTCTGTGTTTGTCAGTCTTTGCTTCTTCCTCCATTGTTTTGTCATTTCCACATTTGCATTCCTTGTTTCACTTAGTTTATTGCCCTTTTATTATTTCTTGTTTATCCTTGTTTATTTTCCTTGCCCTGTTTTGTTTTTTTCCGTCTTGTTTTAGTTTCTTGTTTCTAGCTTGTTTTCTTGTTTATTTGTTTATTTATTATAATAAATATCCCTTACCTGCATCCCTTACGTCCGCCTCCACGTCAACCTGCCTGACATCCTGACAAGAAAAGTGAATGAAGTATATTTTTTTACTTAATTAAGTTTACTTAACATGGAAATGTACATACTTTTCAAAACTAAATATATGTATTTAAATACATACTAAATGTAGTATGTATTGGCAATTTATGGCAACTTAAGTATATTTTTGTTGTAATTAAGCTATATTTAAACACAACAAAAAAGCATTAAATTGTGCTTTTGAGTATATATATATATGTATATATATATATTATATATACATATATATATATATATATATATATATATATATATATATATATATATATATATATATGTATATTTTTTTTTTTTTATAAAATTTAAAGCAAATTGCTTAAAATACATCTTATGGAAATACAGAGAAAGTATATTAAATGTGTATTTTTGTAATTTTTGTAATTTTGTAATGTTCTTAAGTATACTTAATATATACTTTTTTTTTACAAAGGTTGGATTATTATGTTTTAACTTTGCCTTACCACTCTCTACTCATATTTTATAGCACTGGTCAGACACATGCAAATAATACACAAAGAAATAAGACAAAAGACAAAAAAAAAATCCCCAATAAAAGTAGCACTATGAGTGTTCCAGATCAGTCATCATGTCATAAAATATACTTTATAACAAAGAGAGTATTTTACAGGAATGATATCTTGTCATGCCAAAAAAGGCATATTGAGTTGTAAAGCTTATTCCACATGTCCCACAATGCTTTGATTAGGAAAATTACAGACTACAGCTTCAGACATTAAAAATTGTCAGGATGACCAGAGCGAATGCCTGTACTCTTCTTTGCTACACGTTTAAGTTGTGACTGTAAATAAAATACAAGTTATTGCTAAAATGAAAACAGAACTTGTGAAAGTGAGCAGTATGAATGATGTGTCAACAGATTCTACACAGCAGATGTAAGCTGAGAGAAAGCCAGCGTGAGTTCAGTGGCTTTACTGATTAAAAATGAGGAGTTTCAATGCTTGTGCACAGAGTTATTTATTCCCTAAGGGCATCTTTTATTTACTGAACGCTTTGCTTGCTAGCTAATTAATGACCTACTCATAGTAGTATGGCAAAAGGCTTGGTAATGATGGGAGAAATTGATTTTATATTATGGAATTTCTTATAGCAAACATTGTCACTCTTATAGCACTCAGTGGTTCAGCCTGTTTGCAGAAAAAAAAGTGTTCCAGAGGTTATTATAGATGCAAACATGCTGGGTGTTTTATTTCCAAATATAAAAACATGTATAGGTCAGTATATGGCTAAAATAAGTGATGTTTTCTCGTTTCACCTCTCTGTTATAAACAATATTTTTATAAAGCATATTTGTTTTCAGGTGTGTTGAATAAAAAATAATATGCACTTATCATCAAACAACAAGTTTTTTACCCAGAAGGAAGGGTTGGATTGCAAATGTACTACTTTGCATATTGATGCATATATTGTGTACACCTTAATGCTACTGAAAAAAGAAAAAAAAAACTACATTAAACTGTACTTTAAGTATTTAAGGCCACAATATATATTTTCCTATCAATACAGTGTATAGTTGAAAGCATTGCTCAAAAATACATTTCATGGAAATACAGAGAAGGTTTTTTAATGTGTATTTTCAATTGAAAATGGACTTTTAGTATTCTTTACCAAATTTGATAATTCTTTTTTATGTTCTTAAGTGTACTTCCTTTTCACAAGAAGTAAAAAAAGTGTATTGGAGGTTATTATAGACTAAACGTTTTATCCAAAATGCTCATTGCTATCTTATTCCCCTCCAAACAGTCTATTTTCATGCCATGTGCCTGCATCATTTAAACAGCACAGAAGCTTATGAATATCTCCTCCAATGGGTGGGATGGTCTGGGGTCTGGGGTATTGCTATCTTGACAACATAAAACACAGGTGCACCACTAACAACAGTCAACCGTCAGATGTTCATTGCTCTCTTGGCAACACAGATGCGCCAAGTGCACTCAACACGTGTGCATCCCCACTTGTTATACACACACAGACACGCAGCAGTGCACAAACCCAACTGTACCATAAACAATAAAAAGAAAACAGAATAAAATAACATCATTGTTCCCATAAATGAACTGATCACGCACCTTTACAGTGCTAAAGTGGAGGTCAGTTTCATCTTTTGAGAAGCACAGTACAGTAAAAAAAAAAGTCAGAGCGCACCTGGCTGTTAAAGGGAATGACAAGTGATTGGCTTATTGCACGTTAAGCCCAAAATACACCCATGTTTCATTAAGTGAGTAATTACATGTCTTTTGTGCATTTCCCAACCCATCAAGACATTTCCGTGACTACAGTGGACACTGACACTGACAATTAAGTGGTGAGATGGGCATCTCTTGGTGTCCTGCAATAATCCAGCCAATGAATATTAAATATTATAGACTATAGACTGTTGTCTAGGTTCATTTCAGTCAGTGAAGCACCTGTGTGTTCCGCCGACAAAATAGAGTCACATGATGCCCGGTGCAGGGTGTATGATGTGTGACCACAAACCATTGATCTTCGCCCTGACTATGGCGACTCCACACATAGACTAATTGGTTTTCTCCATTAAGACAAAAATGCGGGACTCATCATTGAAGATGATCTGATGCCATTACTGTATGAGCTACTCCATGACAGTGTCTCAAAACTACAGGCCAAGTTTCAATTCTGTCAGTTGATTCCTTCCTGGTGCAACTATATTTTTTAAGATAAGTGTATTTTCTAAATATTTGAAAACATTCCAGAAACATATCAATGTTTTCTGAAATGGCATTAGTTCTGTTCAAGGTTCTTTTGTTTACAAACCTCAACCATGTGGTGCCACATAGATACAATGTTGGCTATTTCTTCATGGAAAAGGAATGCAGGGTTGGTTACATAGCTTCCTTGAAGTTGTTTGGTTTTATCCGCTGTACTTACATCGCTTTCTTATCTGTTCTGAAGCTGCTTTCTTTCATTTGAAGGACACTTCTGCTACACAGCTTTTGTGGCATTAAAGCTGAGGCTCTCAGCAAAGAGTAGCTCCGGCTTCATCACAAAGACCAAGCCTCCAGAGCTCCACCTATGCCTTGATCTTAGGCCTGACTTACTGAAACAAGGTCAGGCCTTTGGTCTGTGTGAACTCCAGTGAACCACAGACTGATTTAAAGAAATAGAAATGGACATCAGAGGTTAAAAGAAAGAGAGTATAAAATTACACACAAGTATGAGTTGTGAGGAAGTCAGAATGATTTCAGTAGCTGCAATGATTTTACTTGTGTGAGTTATGTATACCCCAGGGCTTCTGTTATTTACTGAACTGTTTGCTTGCAGGCTAATTAATGGCTCAGGCATGGTAGTAAAGCAGGGCTGGGTGGGTGTCGGGAAACAATAGGTAAAAAATAGAATGTCACTTCTTCAGTGGTTCGATATAAAATGATTACTGCACCACAGCAGCAAAGCTTGATAACAGGATCTTTATGTCACTTGTAGACTACATGTATTTTGTTGATATCAGTATGTTCAAAAATAGGCACTGCTGTAATGATAACAATTAAGCTTTTAGAGTACTGTGTTTTTCGCACTGTGTTAAGATCATCAGGAGCTGCTTTATTGAACATTCCCAGAATGAATCACAAAAAGACTGGTGAATCAGCTTTCTGTTTTTAAAAACCTTCCTGTTTAGCTTAGCTTCCTACTAGTTCTGTTCTGCTTATACCTAAATTCTTTATTTGATTGCTTGTGATCTTATTCTTATTTTATATTTTTTGTTTAAATGTATTTTATTTTATCTTTGATTTTAATATAAATGTCTTATTTTCTACTTTTTTTAAGGAATTGTTACTTTTTAATTGTTTTATTTGTTTTATATTACTTTTACATTTTGCTGATTTATTAAATTTTATTTTGAAGCACTTTGAGCTGCATTTTTATGTATGAAAGGTGGTATATAAATAAAATGTATAATTATTGTACCCTTATTATGAAGTGTTACCTTATTATTATTATATTATAATTATATATTATAAATTGGTTTATTACATTTTAAATATGTTTCTTTACTTACTTATTGTTTTTAATCTTTTTATGTTAGAAATAAATTGCATACTTAAGAATTCTGTGACAACTATATTAATGTATAATATTAATATACACATCAATATAAAACCATCTGTATGAAAAACACTGAAATCCCACAGGGCTTGCATGCATGAGGGCATGAGTTGCTGAAACAGGTGAAGTGTGATTGGCGTATTCCAATACCACCCATGAATAACAAATCCAGCCAATTAAAAAACAACAAAATCTACTCTTGGAGATTTTTAAAAGGCTCAGCTTTGCAAAGGTTTGCTGATCATAGGCTTGGGAGTCACGTTGTGCTTAGTCTGCATATTCACTCCCAAGCAGAAAAGAAGACTCAATTTGACGGGAGAAGGAAGTCAAATTCTATGCATGTCATTTAACTGTTCAGTCTGCCCTTACATTTCTATTAAGAAAACTGCACACCTGAGGAGCGATGAACAGTGAGAGTGCATGCGTCATGAAGCAGAGCTGGGAGGCGTGTGCTTCTGAGTGGGTGAATCAGTAAATGAGTGAGTATATGTATCACAGTTTCGGGCTTCAGGAGCTCGGTCTGAGTGGACGGAGGATTAGTTAAGGATTAGCGCATGACTTCCCCAACCCTGCCTCACTAATCAACACATGTCCAGAGACGGGAAGGAGCGCAGAAGATTTGCGAAAAGAGGTGGAAACCTGTCAAACCACAATTGAGCAGATATTCAATTAAAAAACTGAAAACTGGAGCAGCAAGTTAAAGTCAAAAAAGTATTACAGGCTGTTTTATATGCAGCGCTCATGCTGCTGCTGCGAAGTGATCTCCACCAAAAACCTTTCTTTTTTTTTTTGCATTTTGTACGGTTTTGGAGCGAGAAAACTGATGAAATTTTTATCAGAAGGTTGGTGTGTGTACTGTATGTGTGCCCTATTAATCTGTAACACTTTGCACCCCTCCCCCTTCATCCAGAAGATTAATGATGAGGGGCTCACTCCTCTTTTACCCTCCTCTAGATCCTGAAATAAATGCACAAACAAAAATAACAACCACCGACCCAACGGCTCACAGGATTTCTGCGAGGAAAATATTCCTTCGCCTTTTCAAAAGGGAAGAAAAAAGAGAGAAGCACTTTATCGTTCATTTGAAGCAACCTAGAGCAACCACATCACTATCAATTGTAATGCAATATTCATGTGTTGTTAGAGGCATTTGAACCCTTGGTTTTGCTCCTCAGAATGTGTGTGTGTGTGTGTGTGTCAGTGTGTCTCAGTGTGTGTGTGTGTGTGTGTGAGGAAGAGAATGTAGTTCTAACCTCTTATTTTAAATGGTACACTCCTGCTTATTGACATTTCTCTCAATTTCAGTGTTTTCTTCACTCCTACACTTCCTGTGCTGATATTCTATCCACCTCCCCTCTTCAAACTTTCAAGAACACACAGGATGTGCAGGACGTGATCTGGTCAGTTTGTATATATATATATATATATGTGTGTGTGTGTGTATGCGTGTGTGTGTGTGTGTGTATATTTGTGTGTGTATTGTCTCTGTCCAATGGAAAACAAGTATCTCTACATCATTTGTATATACTACATAATTTGAACACACATTGTCTCTTATACTGTGTATAGATTTATTGATGAATGGATCAATAGAAATTATCCAATCTTTTTACATTGACTTCCACTGAAAGTTTAGAAGATGCATGTTTTTCATTGAACAACAACAACAACAATATGTATGTGTGTGTGTGTGCGAAGGATAAAGAGTGAGCCAATGGTCCTCCAGCTGTCACTGTGTCATTATGCAGAGGCCAAGATGACATGCATGCATTTACGTTAATAGGCATGTTTGCTTTAGTGCATGTCTCTGTGTGTGTGTGTGTGTGTGTGTGTGTGTGCGTGTGTGTGAGACCTAGTGGGCAAAATAGCTGAACCTTAACCGGGTCACATGCGTTGGTTCTCTCTGGTCCTCCTGCTGTTCTCTTTTTGGTGTCTATCTCTCTTTTGGTCTCTCTCTCTCTCTCTCTCTCTCTCTCTCTCTCTTTCTCCTTGCCTTTGAAGTAGCCCAGGGCTGCAGTGATGTTCAGCGCCTCGTCTGCTGGTCTGCCATTTCACTTATTTATGTATTGTGTGGATTGAAGCGAGACTTAGTTGATGCCTCCAGACCTCAAAGCCATGCTACACTTTGTACTGAGCAGAGGTGCTTAAATGGCCTAAATCTCTGACACTACGCTCACATCTCTCTCTCTCTCTCTGTTTCATTTTCTCTCTCCCTCTTTATATCTCCACTTCTTCTCCTCCTCCTCCTCCTCCTCCTCCTCCTCCTCCTCTCCCTTCCCCCTTAAGACCTTTGATATAGATAGCGTGTCTTAGGCTGAGCTATTATTGTGGCTAAGCTCCCAGTGTGAATTATTAACTGAAGGAGACCTGCTATTAAGAACACTGGCTTATAGAGGCCCTTCATTTTTTTTAGCTTATAATGGGGTGTTTCTGCTCCATGTGGGGGATAATGTCAATTGTGTCCTTGTAGCCAATAAAATGCCACTTGTCATTAGTACTTGAGCATTATTAACAAGCTAAATCTGTCAAAAAAAGACTGTTTGAACTGGAAATTTAGCATTTAGCTGGAGGAGTTACAAACCTCTGCATGTAAATGGTTTTAAAACAAGGACTTAATCACCAATTCTAATCCACCATTTAATCATACCTTAGTATAATGCTGGTCAAGATGTTAATAGATGGGCTCTAAATGGCTTAACAGACTGAGACTGAGATATTATTATCTGAGAAGTGCAAGCCTGAATCCCAGGTCATGCTGCTTCACCATCAGCAGCCGGAGTCCGAGAGACCAGAGACTGGGTGAGATCTCCCAGAGCTCTAGTTTAGTCAGATGTTCTTCTAATTCACAGTTGTAGAACTCCATGTATCTTCACTTCCATGCAAAATCCTTTTCAAAATCTCCAAAGGGGCAACTTTACAGGAAAAAAAAAAAAACTTATGAACTTTCAATGGATTTCATTGTAAAACATTTAATTGCAATTAATTTTGAAGCATTTTTGTTGGTCCATTAATCATCAATTTTGATAAAACGTGAGGAACTGGCAGATTCATTAAGAGTGTATAAAAGTGTATAAAAGGTAAATTTAGTTGTACTCAGATTATATGCATATGATAGTATGTTCTATACTATTGGCAGTTTCCTTAAATTTTGAATTAATATTACTTTGCTTACAGTATCACAATATGTTTTTATTACAAAACCTCTAAATTGTGATACACATCATATTGCCAAGTTCTTGCCAACGCAACACACACTAATATACAAAGAGATGGAGATGGATATACAAGGTTTTTCTGTCACAGAATTTCATTCTTACTCATCATTCTCTAATATTCCATACACTGTCAAAAAGAAAATTGAGAAAATGAAGTTGAAAAAACAAAAAAAATCAAGGCACCTAGACTTTGTTTTGAGGACAACTCAAAACTTTCAAAGAAAATCACCACCAGTTGTGCCAACTAGAAATGTTTAGTTCAAATAATTCATTTTTCACATATATGAAAACTTCAAATGTTGGGTCTCGCCAACGTAAAATATAATTTTACGTTTTAGTTGGCCTAATTTAAGTTCTATGAAATGTGTATTGTATGTGCTGACTATCTTTTAGGATCAACTAAAAAAATCAATTGTGTTAATCACACATTTTACATTAATTAAATTCATGTAGTGGGCACAAAACTACATTGTTTGTTAATTTAACTTAGCAACTAGGAATTTATGACTACTACATATCTGTATTAATAAGCTCATATAAGCTTGAGGTAATTCAAGAGTTACCAGCTGGACTTGGCCAGCATATAGTTGCACTGAGCAACTCAAGATAGAGTGCAACACTCGGACAAGGATTTAAGGATGAAAACGTAGACTAGTCCACTAGGCAAGCTCAGAGTCAAAAACAGGCAAAATGTAAAAAAACAGATTACAAAATCCACCAGGCAAAAATCAGAGTCAAACAGGCAAAGGGTCGAAACCAGAAAATACATACAATAAACCAGATAACGCTTGATAAAGACACAGAGAGTGGCAATACCTCGCAAGGAGGCAGAGTTAGTGTTCAGGTATATATAGAGTCACTAATGAGCTATTCCACACAGGTGTGTGTGTGTGTGTGCGTGTGCGTGTGCGTGTGTGTGTGGGAGGAGTCAGTTCAATAGTCCGGAGATGCTGATCTCTGAATGCTGGAACGACAAGTAGGTGTGACATAGAGCAACTTGCTCTTATAGCCTTCAACACCACAGCCAGGCAGTTAATCATTATATTACACATACAGAAACCCCAAAAGAAGGCTTTGTGCAAAACAGTTACAGCCTGTGGTTAGTGAGAGTCAGAGGACACGTCCGATATGCAGATAGTGTATCCAACATCAGATGAAAAGCCCTGCAGAATTGCTCAGCAGACCCCGCTAACAAAAGGGTCAAACAAAGCATGTGCAGAGTAGTTGGCTTAGCCTCAACTAAGGTTCATCTACAATCTACAATTTAAAAAATCATATTAATATATATATATTTTTTTACAGTGGCACTGAGGTAGACTGTGTTAGACTAAAGTAAAATAAACATTTTAAGACAACTGTTCCAAATAGCTTTTACAGGTGTCAAAAATGCTACAGAGGTGAACAATGAGACTTTTTACAGCTACAACATTAATATAACAGAATGTCACTGTAAATGTCAGTCTGTCACAGTAAAGGATTCTAGGTAATACTTTACTGAAGGGCAGAATACCCAAGGCTACAAAAGCCATTAACTGACATCACATTATAATGGCATCATTCCAGGAAGCATCAGTTTTTATGAAGTCTGTTTTTTCTCAATGTTTATATATACGTTTGACTCTGTTTGGAATAAGGTGTATACATGTTTATGGAGGTTGATGTCAGTTGTCATTATTGGCGCATGCATCTTTTATTACTAACTTTCATTACTTGTTAGCTAAATTAGCTTAGCAACTTTATTACAAAACGAAGGAAGCAAAGCTTTATCGATTACTCTGGGGGATAAACAGAAAGTTATATACATGTTTTTTTTTTGTTTTTGTTTTACTGAACCCTTTGACAGCACTTGAGAGGTACAGAAACACTGGTGTTATATAATTCATCTGAAGGACTGTCCACTCACAAAAACAACAGGGTATATTTTTATCAATGTCTATTGATTTTCCAGACAATGGCATTATTGCAATTTGTCCATGCGGCTTGCTGCTGGAAATCTTGCACAGATCAACAGGTTGGAAACCCAGGCATTTATTGGCAGCAGATGCAGCTTTTTTCCCTGAGTTTTTGATACAGTGCCAAAAACGAGGACAAAGCAGTGTCCTTCAAATGAAAGAGGGTAACTTCACAGAGCTGATGAAGGATACTTTTTCAAAAGTGCCAGGCTATGGGTGAAAACTCTCTTCAGTTGCCTGTTGTTTTATATTAATCTATATTTTACTGCTGGCATATATATATATATATATATATATATATATAATTTTCCACAAAGGCATGCTCAAGAACTCTGGACAGAAGCTGAATAGCGAACTTCATGAACTCATTGCTTTTGCTATGAGCTTAATGCACTCAGGGTTTGTGTTTCTGCTCTAGTATGTTCTTCAGATGCACTTTGGTTAAATAATTGAAGCCTCGGTTTGCTCCACCAGTTCTACAAATAAAGCTTTTTACTCTTATTATTAATACCTTACATTATGTGTCTGTTTTCATGATGAATGGGTCAATAAAAAAGCTTCAAAATGAATTGAACTAAATATATCTACATTCATGTATTGCCTCTGCTGCCCAGGGAAGACTTACTACTGTTACAGGATTAAAATAAAGTTTTAATTACATTCATCACAGCTTCAGCGTTGCAGTTAGTGTTGTCAGGATGTTGGATCATTGACACCCATCAACCCATCAACCATCAACTTCCGAACTTATCTTAAATGTATTTGATAGATTACCATCCTTACAGACTACATAGTTACATAGTTACCCAGCTTATGAATTTGTGTTAATTGATTTATGTTTATCAACTATTGAAAGTAGTAGTGTTCCTAAGTGGAGAGAGGACAAAATGTTATAATAAATAGCATCACTGTGCTTCTGCTTCCATTCCTGCAAAGCCACATAAATTTATTCTATAATTAGAGGTGTCTGGCAGGTACCAGGACCTTTTTCTGGCCATGACAGCTTTTGCTGGTTATCTGAGCAGCCATGGAGCTGCTTATATTGCTGATACAAGAGCTACTGCAAACACTGTATCTTAATCTGTTCATTCACATTACCCACTTTAATTCCCCCTACAACTGTGACACTTAAAGAACTGTATGCACATCCACACTGAAAGGCACTGCATCACAGTGCACGTTTTAAAAATACTTTTTAGCATACTCAGTGCAATTACACAATAGCCAAATGCGTTTATTAGAAGAGTGTCAACATTTGGACACAATTTCAGGCAGATAATATTTTTCTATTATTGTGATTTTCACTTTTTGAAATAATGTAAATTTGGCAGATTTTAATATTGTATCAGAACTTTTAATGATCAATGATGAACATACAGCTTTGGAAAAAAAAGAAACCACCTAAAAATGATGAGCTTGAATTTTTGCACCAAGAGTGGCATAAAGTTATCCAAAAGCAGTGTGTAAGACTGGTGTAGGAGAACATGCCAAGATGCATGAAAACTGTGATTAAAAACAGGGTTATTCCACCAAATATTGATTTCTAAACTCTTAAAACTTTGAATATGAACTTGTTTTCTTTGCATTATTTAAGGTCTGAAAGCTCTGCATCTTTTTTGTTATTTCAACCATTTCTCATTTTCTTAAAAAAATGCTCTAAATGACAATATTTTATTTGGAATTTGGGAGACATGTTGTTCGTAATTTATAGAATAAAGCTGCAATGGTCATTTTACTCAAATAGATACCTAAAATCAGAGAAACTGATTCATAAACTGAAGCGCTCTTTAATTTTTTTTTTAGAGCTGTATATATATATTTTCATACATTGACTTTCATCTAAAGTTTTTCTTTTTTTTTTGTAAATTCTGTCATTTTAGAGTTGTAGTTTTTGTCCCACAGTGATGACGCTGGTGTCTGTCAATGAGACTTTCAATCTTATTTTTGTGGAAGAAACATCTGTGGAAACAGAACACAATGTCCTTCAGATGTGTCAGCACATTAGTGCTGATGCACTTTGTGATTGTTGACCGAAGATCAGTAAGATGATATGCATCTTCAAAGGGGAAAAAAATGCATTTGGCTTCAGGAAAATGTGCGTCTCCTTCATTCTGCTTTCATCACAATTCTCAGATTTCGGGTTTTTTCTCGGTTCCTTTAATAAGGTTACTCTAAAGCCGTCAGACGGCATGACCATTGTGTTCATCTAGTAAATCACTTTCACGGTGAGCACAATTCCTCCTAACTGACATCACCAGACATATATCAGTATTAAGTTGCAGATGTCATATGGAAAGCTCATTGAATATCACTTCTGGGAATGGAGAATGCAGGCCTTGAGCCATATGTCTGCGTTCCGTGAGTCCGCAGAGAACCCGCAGAGCTGGAGAGAAACGAGAAGGAGGATAGAGTGAGAGACGGGCACACATATATATATATATGTACCGTGAGGAGGTAAAGTTAGGCCTGGCCGAGGTGAGAAATATGGCCGTCTGGAGAGAACGGATGATCTTCGCGGGGAAACACTTCCGTTTTTGCCGAGACGATAATCATCGGTGACATCCCGAAGAGAGATTTTATACCGGCGAATTGAGAATGGAGCTCATCCTTCAGAATAAAAGTGGAAGTTGCGGCAGAGCGGTAGAAATACGCTTCTCAATAAGTCATAAGAGGTATTTGTGGAGGCCATATGGCTGTCTGGCCCCGGGCCTGAGGGAGAAAGGTATATAGCTCTGTTTTCTTCCGTCTATTGTTCTCTTCACTCTCTCGGAGCTTGATCCACTTTGACTTTTAGCTGCCGTCTGACTCCGAGAGCTGAAACTTTACTTTTTAATGGCTGCTGAAGGAACTCCTGAGCTGCTTTTCTTGCTTATTTGACTGCGAAGCGGCGAGCGACAGAAGGAGCCAATCAATTTGCGAGCAAAATGCAAACTGAGGCTCGCTGCTGAAAATGAGCGCCTGCAAATGAAGAGACGAGTCAGACAGGCTACAGCTGAGCAGGGCAGATATTACTCCCCCTTTCCACTGTGTGTGTGTGTGTGTGTGTGTGTGTGTGTGCTAGGCGGGCATGAATGAGTGTTTTTTGCAGGGTTTGAGGAGTCAGATTGGCAGGCGGTGGATCACCGTGGTGTCTGCTGTAGCTAAAGTAAAGCGTGCACTGTTGTCCTCTCTCCTCTTCTTCTACTCTTCATCCCCCTTTTTCCTCCCCGCAGCGCAAAGATGACAACACAGCATGCGTGTGCAAGTCACTGTCACTCTTCCCTCGCTCTGATCAAAGCTCACAGCACTGCTCGCTCTCCCTCTGCCACCTCCTCAAATACTGCTGCACTTTTATCACGAGAGCCGCTTTCAGGAGGTGAGGAGTCTCTCTGTCTCTCTCTCTCTCTCTCTCTCTGTGTGTGTGTGTGTGTGTGAATGTGCAGGGGGTTGAGGGGGTATCACATTCCATACTGATAACCCTGAGAAGCGACGGCTGTGGCGCGAGAGTGCAAATGAATTCAACACGAGAAATCGCCCGACAGGCCTCACTTTTAACTTCTAATAGGAAGATCAAACATCTGCTCCTCTTTCTCTCTCGCGCACACTCTCCCCGCCTTCAGATATAGCTCATAAATTAAGATTAGCGCCTGACTTTTTAATTAACCCACTCTAAATTCCACACTTCTGCCACGAACTCTCCCATTCCCAACTAATACATCTGTGTGAGCCAGGGAAACTGTCGGATGAATTATTCTCCTCCTCTCTCTCTCTCTCTCTCTTTCTCTATCTCTCTTTCTCTATCTCTCTTTGCCCATTCTCTGTCTTTCCTCAATCTCTCTCTCTCTCTCTGCATGAATGATTGACTGACTCTGATTCTAGATGTCTTCCTGTGAAGACTGAAGGCAGTTTAATGAAAGTAAAGTGCTTGCTAATATTAAGACATCATCACTTTAGACACCAATGATATGGCCACCCTATGTGCCCTTCTTTAATCGGTTCCCACACTTTTGGCAACAAACACTGTAAAAGATACTGCAAGAAGTTGGCAGCTACTAACAGCCTGCAATATAACTACTCTATACTGTACTGTATTATACTATAAGTATATCACTGTAAAACACAGTGTTTTCTTATACACATACAGCTCTACAAGTTTCCCTGATTTTGCTATGTATAGGTATATGTTTGAGTAAAATGAACAATGTTTTTGGCTGAAATAACAAAATGGCTGAAATAACAAAAAAAATAAAAAAATATAAATCACGGATTTCATGCATCTTGCCATGTTCTTCTCCACCAGTCTTACACACTGCTTTTTGGGAACGCCAACAGGCAGCGCTGAACCCCAAGTTGCAACAGAGCCAACACTGAAGAGCTTACAGCTTTGTTTATATTTTGTATTGTGTAAGTAACTTTAGGTTTAAATTGGATCTCCGGTTGATTCCGCATTTTACCAAGACATTAAATATACACTAGAGCAGCATGGTTTGACAAGACACCACAACTCAACAGAACACCAGTCAAAGCTGAAAAAAATGACTGTGTGGGAAGGCAGTTAGGTGTGCTTTGCTGCAGTGCTGTTAGCCAATCAGAGGAGATTTATTTGCCTGTAAGAATAAAACTGCTCACATGGCATTCATTCATACTAGAGACCACAACTACACATTTTAAAATTAATGAAAAAAAAAAAAAAAACGATGGAATGAGACTTTTAATGATGTAGAATAACTCTGAAGATATGAATATAAAAAACAGCCTTTATTCAACTCTATAGAAGACCACACTCACAGCTTAATGTCCAAACTATTCCAAAAGTTTGGACACACCTTCTCTTTTTCAATGCGTTTTCTTTATTTTCATGACTATTTACATTGTAGATTCTCACTGAAGGCATCAAAACTATGAATGAACACATGGAGTTTAATGTACTTAACAAAAGGTAAAATAACTGAAAACATGTTTTATATTCGAGTTTCTTTAAAATAGACCCCCTTTGCTCTGATTATCACACTCTTGGCATCATTCTCTCAATGAGCTTCAAGAGGTAGATCACCTGAAATGGTTTTCCAACAGTCTTGAAGGAAGGAGTGTTTAGACAAGGGCACACTAGCAGGGCTAGCAGGGCTAGCAGGCTAGCAGGAACTTCAAGCTACACCAGACTGCTCTTTTACTTTTTTTACTTTACTTTCACTTCAGATACGCTGTAGCAGCAACAGCAAACGCGCTTTTCAGCGCGCTTTTTTCGGACAAGGTTGGGCGATTCTCACTTGAGCGGGGCGTGGCAAACCCCCTCTTTCACACTCTCTCTGTTTGCGGACCTCAGAGGCGTTACTCACGGCTTTAAAAGACAGTCTGGTGGCGCTGATTTCCTAAATAAGACAAGGGCACACTAGCAGGGCTAGCAGGAACTTCAAGCTACACCAGACTGCTCTTTTACTTTTTTTACTTTACTTTCACTTCAGATACGCTGTAGCAGCAACAGCAAACGCGCTTTTCAGCGCGCTTTTTTCGGACAAGGTTGGGCGATTCTCACTTGAGCGGGGCGTGGCAAACCCCCTCTTTCACACTCTCTCTGTTTGCGGACCTCAGAGGCGTTACTCACGGCTTTAAAAGACAGTCTGGTGGCGCTGATTTCCTATATCGCCCGCAGCTGTGCGCAATCTAGAATCCTATTACATCACTCACACTCGCCGAGGCGTCAGCTGTTGTGTGAAGACCCTCTCGTGTGAAGACCTAACTCGGGTAAAGACCTGCGAGTCTACCTGCGCGAGTCCACCGAGCAAGGACACTGACAAGGCAGCCCGTCCTACTGCCTCCTAAAATGTGCTCCCAACACATCTCAGTCATTTCCGGCACGCACAGAAGGCGTAAAAACACAAACAGGCGCCAGGACCATACTAACCTGCGTCCACTAAAACAAACCACGCCCACTACTACCTCTCCGTTGGGCTATGGAACTGCCAGTCGGCTGTTAATAAAGCAGACTTTATCGCCTCTTATGCGAATCATCAGTCATTACAACTGCTGGCACTGACTGAAACTTGGATCAAACCTGAAAATACTGCTACTCCGGCGGCTCTTTCCAATTATTATTCCTTCTCCCACACTTCTCGTCTCTCTGGACGAGGAGGTGGAACGGGCCTATTAATCGCTAATGGCTTAAAACATACTCCACTATTACCGGCAAACACATTCAATACATTTGAGTATCATGCCACACTGGTTAATACTCCAGCAAAACTTGCCATTATTGTTCTCTACCGTCCTCCTGGACAAATGGGCGAATTCACGCATGAACTTGACATGCTACTGTCTTCTATCCCTGAGCAAGATTGTCCCATGCTCATTCTAGGGGATATGAACATCCACCATGACAGTACCAGCTTCACAGACTTCCTATCCCTCATGCAGTCTTTCGAACTGGAGCAGGTCCCCAGCCCTCCAACACATAAAGCTGGCAAACAACTAGACCTGATCTTCACTCGTAACTGTGACACCGACTCTCTAACTGTCACTCCTTTGCACGTCTCAGATCACTACTTTATGAAACTCAATGTTCGTATTTCAAATAAACCCACAGCTACTCCTACTATGGTCTCGTTCCGCCGAAATCTTCGAGATCTCTCAGCAGACCAGTTCTCCTCGCTGGTGACTGACAATATGCCTCCACCAGGCTCATTTTCATCACTAAATGTAAATGATGCCACTGACACTCTCTGCTCCACACTAAGCTCCTGTTTGGACAACCTCTGTCCTCTTACATCTCGAGCCATTAGCTCAAACAAACCGCAGCCATGGCTTAAAAATGACACACTCAGGGAACTACGCTCCAAACTCCGAGCTGCCGAAAGAAAATGGCAAAAGACCCAAAAACAAGCAGACCTAAATAAATACCAACTGCTCCTGGCTTCTTTTTCAGCCAACCTCACTACTGCTAAAGCTGAATTTTATCACAATAAATTCTGCTCTCTCACAGACTCCCGGAAACTATTTGCTACATTTAAATCACTACTCAACCCTCCGCCTCCTCCTCCGGCTACATGCCTTACGGCTGAAACACTTGCCTCATTCTTTACTGCCAAAGTGGCGGCCATCAGCAACCAGTTTACTGATGCACAATGTAGCAGTCCTACTGCATCCTCTACTGCCCGGTGTCCCTCCACCGAAGGCGTTGCTTTCTCCTCGTTCACTCCTCTCACTGAGAACGAGACACTGGCTCTCCTAACACGTAGCCGTCCTACTACGTGTCCGCTCGACCCAATTCCTTCAAACCTACTGCAAACTATCGCACCTGCAATCATTCCGGCTATCACTCACACGATCAATGCCTCTTTAACTTCTGGTGTATTCCCGACTGCTTTCAAACAAGCACATGTGACACCACTGCTTAAAAAGCCTTCTCTCAACCCCGCCCAGGTTGACAACTACAGACCGGTCTCACTGCTACCCTTTCTCTCAAAAACACTAGAAAGAGCTGTTTTAAATCAGGTCTCTGGCTTCCTCTCCCAGAATGACCTTCTGGACCAGAACCAATCTGGGTTCAAAAAAGGACACTCTACCGAGACGGCCCTGTTGTCTGTGACTGAAGCGTTGAAAACTGCCAGAGCTGCAGGTCAGTCCTCAGTGCTCATTCTGCTGGACCTCTCGGCCGCATTTGACACAGTCAACCATGACTTCCTCCTAACTATACTCTCAAACATGGGGATCGCAGACAATGTGCTGTCATGGTTCAGATCGTACCTCACTGGGCGCTCGTTCAAGGTGTCGTGGCAAGGACAGCTGTCCTCAGCCCGCTCCTTATCCACTGGGGTTCCCCAAGGTTCGGTACTGGGACCCCTTCTCTTCTCCATATACACCACCTCTCTTGGTCAGGTTATCCGCTCACACGGATTTTCCTACCATTGCTTTGCTGATGACACCCAGCTATACCTGTCGTTCTCACCTGAAGATCACTCAATCTCTGCACGGATATCGCAGTGTCTCTCTGACATATCCTCATGGATGAAGGAGCATCACCTTCAATTAAATCTCTCAAAGACTGAACTTCTGGTTATACCAGCAAAACCATCTTTTCAACACAACTTCTCTATAAGCATCGACTCTCTCTCTCTCTCTCACCGACAAAGGTTGCTAGGAACCTGGGTGTTCTGGTTGATGACCAACTCTCCTTCACGCACCATGTGGCCTCGGTTGCTCGGTCCTGCCGCTCTGCGCTCTATAACATCCGAAAAATTAGACCGTTCTTGACGCAACAGGCCACCCAACTCCTGGTGCAAGCGGTCGTCATCTCACGCCTCGACTACTGCAATGCCCTGCTAACTGGCCTCCCGGCCTGTGTAGTAAAACCACTCCAGATGATCCAGAACGCAGCAGCACGTCTGGTCTTCAACCAGCCAAAACGGGCACATGTCACCCCGCTGCTCATTGAGCTCCATTGGCTACCAGTTGATGCTCGCATCAAATTCAAAGCTCTTACAATCGCCTACAAGGTGATGACAGAACAGGCTCCTTCCTACCTGCACTCGCTCCTGAAGGCTTACGCTACCTCCCGGCCGCTGCGCTCCTCCAGTGAACGTCGCCTCGCTTTGCCAAAAACTCACACAAAGCAATCCAGACTGTTCTCATACAGAGTTCCCCAATGGTGGAACAAACTACCTTCCACTACCAGATCAGGAGAATCTCTCACTATATTTAATAAACTCCTGAAGACACAACTCTTCAAAGAGCACTTACTCTCCTAACACCTCTAACACACTAACTACTTCTAACCTCATTTCCTTCTTCCTCTCCTTCACTCCTCTATCCTATTACTCCCCTTGTCCTCCTTTTATCCCTATCCAAAGATGTTTTACCTTGAAACTTATTTTACATTGTACTTGACTATTGTAAGTCGCTTTGGACAAAAGCGTCTGCCAAATGTAATGTAATGTAATGTAATGTAATGTTTAGCACTTGTTGGCCCTTTGCCTTCACTCTGTGGTCAAGTTCACCCCAAACCATCTGGATTGGGTTCAGGTCCGGTGACTGTGGAGGCCAGGTCATTTTTTGTTAAGTACATAAAACTCCACATGTGTTCATTCATAGTTTTGATGCCTTCAGTGAGAATCTATAATAAAGTAATCATGAAAATATAGAAAACACATTAAGTGAGAAGGTGCGTCCATACTTTTGGCCTGTACTGTAAATTCTACTTATGTTTCTATGAGATATTCTTTGTATCTTTTTTTTACATGGTGTTCTCTGTAGCTGGAGGCAAATAAAAGAAGCAGAAAGGCAGCTGTCAGGTTAAAAAGGTGTGAGAAACATCTGGACTCGGCTTTGAACACTCCATCCTTCAGATGTGAATCTTGTGCTGTACTCCTCGTGGACTGGACTGAAGCTGTATTGCTTTACTGAACTGACACTCTGTATTTTCCTCCATGGAGGTACTGTGTGTATAAATGTGTTCCAGGGAAAAACACAGTTTATGGCATATGATAAGAGAGAGGCCCAGAAAGACTGAGGTTGGATGGGCCTGGTGACAAACAGCCCCTAATGTGCACTTCATGGAATCATAGCAGGACACAGAGGTGTGAATCAACACAGATGGAATGTCACTTCCTGTCTGTGCCTGTGCGCATGATTTTACACACCCATGGAACATAGAGCATATTTTTGATAAGCAGGACCCCCACCCTCCAGGCATACACACTCATATACACACATACTGAATTATAAAAAAAATAACAATATTAGTATGAGATGATTAGATTAGGCTATTATATTATATTATATTTTATGGCCAAATTTACAGGTATATATGCTTTGAGTTCTCCTAGTCAAAATTTATGTTAGTGTCAATAACTCTAAAAATAAAAGATAAATCAATAGGTATACAGTTTTTATTTAAGCAAGGCTACCTTTTAATTAGCATCATTAAAATAAAAACTAAAATAAAAAAGCAAAAGCCTGAAGCAGAAAATGATATACTTTTCATATACAGTAAGTGTTACACCTTAGCCCTTGTCTGTCTTGTTTTTTCCCCTTTTTTTGTTATACCTGTTCCTGTCCTGCTTTTCTGCTTTTAGTTTCCTCAAACAAAAATAAAAATGAGGATTTTTGCAGTAAGCAGTGGCGGTGGTAGGACCACACTTCACCTAGTAAATTTTAGTTCAGTTCTTATCTATTTTTAGAGTGAATAAACCAAAGTAAACCAAACAAACAAACCCAAAGAGAGAGTCAAAAACTAAAGTGTGGCTCATGCACAAAAGCTAATCAGACAGTAATAAAATCCGTATTATCATGAGGAAATGAGACAATGAGTTAATAGGAGCAGGGGAGCACGAGTATTGTAGTTTGAATTGACTGAGGTAGAAGGGATACCGAGAAACAAGACATAGTTTAATGAATAAATGTGTGTTTTACATCAGGATTGAAAATTACCTTCCACCCCATTTTGTAATCCATGCTCACACTCACAGTGCCTTTTCACTGATGTGGAAATAATTTTGGAATAAATTTTAACCAGTTACAGTGTTTCAACCAACAAAAGCAGGTTCCAGAACCAGAAATGTTTGTTCGCAGCGGGAACCGAAGAATACTAGGTTCGAACTGTGAACTGTGTTCACCACCACTGTGCAGCGGCCTCTGTTGATGACGTATGATGTGACGGTGTGTGATTTTGACGGTCCTGCTAAAAATGGTGGAAAAACATGCTGGTTTGCTGAAAGTGCCACAGTTCTTAAAAGCCCAAACCATGCATTGCATGTCGAATTAATGGTCAAATATTGGCCCACTTTTACTTAATCCCAATTTAGTCCAATGCTTAGTCCAACAACAGAATCAATTGGTGAAAACTACACAGCAAATCCTGTTTTTTTGGAATAAATTCCCTGAGAGTAAATATCAATAACTCATTTTAAGGGTATATGCGTGACCATCAAATACACTCTATGACAGAGTTAAAGTAACTCTTTTCTGGGAGTTGGCCTTTTAACTCTGTTTAGGAAATAGATCTGAACTGTTGTGGAAATTAAAATATTTACCCAATCTAGAGTAAAATACAGCTCTCAGCTGGAGTTAATTTTAACCTTAACTCTTTCACAGTGTTAACAATTAATGCAAAAAGTTGTGTTATTAATCTAATATTATTAAAAAACATTGTAATATTTTAAAACTCTGGAACACTTAGGAGTAAAAATGACACTAAAAAGCACCATTACTGATTACAGTAACAATTTTATACACAACAAGTTTATGCCAGTGTGTTTTTCTATTCCATGGGAACTTTAATTCTGCATTGCAGTTCTCAGTGCATTTCCAGCACTTTGTCATACTTCACAGTGCAGAAGATGGTAACTTGCTCTTATAGCCAACAACACATCAGCTAGGCAAACAATTATTTTATAAAATATAATGAAACACCCCATGGAAGGCAGCCCTGGTGGGCAAAACTACACACTGATGGTAAGCTAGGATTGGGGGACATGCCCATTAAAGAGTTTAGCTCCTCAACACCTTGGAATAAACTCTGAAATACTACACTGCCAAAGAGTTCCCCTCAATTCAACTCTTAGTTTAAGTTGGAGAATAAACTCCGGCAATTTAACACTTTCACACATTTTTGTTTAACTCCAGATTTTTGAACTCCAGAAATGTGCTGTGTACCTATACAAAATGATTAAAAAACAAGACAATTAATGTAAAAAACTCTTAATAAAATCCATTTGCTGCATTGAACACTATATGTCAATGACAGCCCTTGCTCTATTTAGAGACATACACAAGCAAAAGCACATCGTAGGGAAAGTTAAACTTCCAGATGTGACACAATGACAGTTAAATTCTTCCATCTTCCATCCAAACTTTCCCTACTTTCTCACAAATTAGTCACCACCAATTCTCCATCTCCAGTCTCGTCCTCCTCTTCTCTTTTCTCCACCATTTCAAGAGTGTGAAGTCTTCCTGCAACTATTTTCAGACCAAATCATCGTCTCTCCTCTGTCTCATCTGCTCATAATAGAACTGTAGAATTAGCACGGACAGCATGTACCACAGACGGGAATGAAACCTTAACAAAATCTCAAAACCTAAGCGCTGCTGGTTCCAGATTAAAACCTTTATTTCCTTAAGAGAGACTAGCTTTCATGTGCTTTTCTCTCCAGAGCCTCGGTGAGAGCTGACTCACGTTGGCTGGAGCACAAAGACGTCAAGCGCTGAGCTATCTTTGATCAGTTGTTTGTGAACACATCTATTAATTTGCTGTTAATAAATCGTGGCATAATGCTGATGCGAAAAACAATTAGAATCCTATTATGGCTGGCCCAGCAGGGTGTAGAGCGTGTCTATCTCACTGGAGGCGCGTTGTTAAAGAGGCGCAGGGAGAGGTGATGAGCTCCTCCAGATAAACACGAATGCCTATACTCTCTCTCTCTTTCTCTCTCTCTCTCTCTCTTTCTGTGTAAATATTGATGGGGAAAAAAAACATTTTCACTCTCAGTTAAATTTACTCACTGCATAGGATACAGAAGGCAAAAAAAAAAAAATCCCTCAGTCGTTATTCTCTTCTCTTCATATCTCATCTCCTGCTTTTTTTTTTTTCAGCTGCCGTTGAATATGCTGTCTCGCTGATTGTGTAGGAACGCCGGCCAAATGCACCGTGCCTCGTGCCGTGGCAGGCTTTGTGCATCCCACGGCCATGTTTACCCACTGCTCTATCTACTTCTGCATTGTGCGCGGGCAAATGGACGGAATGCAGGTCACAAAACAGACAGTGAGCGTAAGAGCAAGAGACAGCAAATAGGTCATTCAATTCCACAATATTCCCTTTCTCAGGCAAAAGTCCCTCGTTCCGATTACTCAAAACTTCAACAACAAGCAGATTCAGCACAAATTTCCTCACAATCGCTTCCAGAACTGAATGCTGAATAGACTGTCAGAGACGGCAACGTGATGAGACTGTACAACATGACAACACACAAAGCACACTGAAGAGATGCAAAGTGCACTGCTGGTTTAAACTGCGCTCTTGGATACGGACTACTCCCTATGAAAGGGCTCTGATCATAGAAAAAAATAATAATTGTGTTAAACATTTTTTGCAATCAATATTTTAATGTAGTATGCAATATACACAAACAAACAAATAAATGAATTACAGTTAATACACTGCCTGACCAAAAAAAAAAAAAAAAAATTCCCTAATGACGCGAATATATTTCAAGATGTTAATGTCAGGATTCATGGGGCTGAAATTGTGAAAGTGTGATTCAGGGAGCATGAGATCATCATTTTCACACATGAAATTGTTCACCACAGAGTCCAGACCTTAACCTCATTGAGAATGTTTGAGATGTGATGGAGAAGACTTTGTGCAGCGATCAGACTCTACCATCATTAATGCTGAAAATCTTCTAAAAATTAATGCAACACTGGATTAAAATAAATCTTGTGAAATTGCAGAAGCTTATTGGAACAATGTCACAGTGAATGTGTGCTGCAATCAAAGCAAAAGGCGGTCCAATGAAATATTATAGTGTGTGACTTTTTTTTTTAACAGGATTAACTGTGGACGCAAGAGGAAGCTGTTTAAAAGGGATGTTCGGGTGCTAACCCGGATTGTATCCAAAATACATAAAACCACGGCTGCCCAAATCACGACAAAATTCAATGTGCACCTCAACTCTCCTGTTTCCACCAGAACTGTCCATCAGGACAATAAATTGTGGTCTAAAACCAGGTGTTTCAGTGTCATTGTCCAACCCCTGTACCTATGCATGCAAATTACATTTAATAACATTTATTTAAAGAAACAGAGAAGAAACATGACAACTATATGTAAAAAAAGTTACTAAAATAAAAGTAAATATCAAACTTGCACAAAATAAATAAGGCCACAAAATGAGATATTTTACTTTTCTGCATATCTCTGCATTTAAAGTAATTTAGTAAGAAACTCTCTCTGTCCGCGACCTGCCCAGAACCTTGAGAACTGCTAATGTATTTCAATTCAGAATAATTCTTGGATACAGGACATACCAAACGTTCATGGTCACACCTTGTAATGAATGTTTTTGGCTATTTTTAGTTGCACCCATGACTGACACAGGTGTGTAAACACCAATATATGTGGGAAATAAATATTGCCAATAGAATAGGACTCTCTGGAACAGATAAACATTAACCAAAGCATGTATGCATGCATACTTTTAAACTCTGGGCATGGGCTTGAGGTGTTGCATTGTGAAGCAGTGGAACTGCATTCTCTGGAATAATAGAGCTCCATGCAATACTTTAAACATGAGTTGGTGATTTGAGGATGAGACAGGGGGTGTTTATACAACAATCCTGATCTTACTAACACTCTTTGCAACTCTATGCAATCAAATCCTCACAGCAACTGGACAGGAGTGACAAGACTAAAATGCATTTTCATATTCTATATTGACCCAACCTTTTCTGAGTTGGGATTGCATTTGTTAAAATTGTACAAATTATATAAGGCAGTGTTAAATCTATGGGGTTAATATTGTGCTACTGATATCTGCTGAGATATTATACTATATTATAATGCCTTTCAAATCCTCACAGAAATGCTCCAAAAAATAATAGTTGAAATTCAACCCTGGGCAGTTACTCCATGGTAATGGTCCAGACATGAGAATGAAATCTTAATGTGTGGACAAAACATAGGTTCTGTTCACACCTGGTTTTAACAGCTCTCTTGTTTGATCCATTTAAATGGGACTGCCCCAATACATAATTGCTTACACTTGGCATTTTGAAAGCATCTCCAGTGACCATTTGTGACCGGCTATACACATATTTATGACATAATTCATAAATATGCTATCTTTAAGAAACTCCTGAAGACAGAGCTCTTCAAAGAGCACTTACTCTCCTAACACCTCTAACACACTAACTACTTCTAACCTCATTTCCTTCTTCCCCTCCTTCACTCCTCTATCCTATTATTCCCCTTTGACCTCCTTTTATCCCTATCCAAAGATGTTTTACCTTTAAACTTATTTTACATTGTACTTGACTATTGTAAGTCGCTTTGGACAAAAGCGTCTGCCAAATGTAATGTAATGTAATGTAATGTAATAATTCATTTTCTTTAGAATTAGTTTTGACATTGAAATGTCCTGTAAATTCTTGCTTGTGTTACAGCCCAGGATATTTGGATTTTTTTTACTTTTAATTGTGTATTCTGCTATTCAACCAGGAAGGACTTTTTAATAGGACTTATTTCTGAATATTTTCTATTTTATGGGTAGGGGGATGATGTAACTGACATAGTGTGTGATATTGTGCCTTGTAAAGAGATACACACATGCTCATGCAGTCAAGTTAAAAAAAAATAGGACACCCTATAAAACTTACTGTATTTAATCATGTGAAAATCTGAGCTTAATGTGCACAACATTTTGAGAAATGGAGTTTATGTAACAAAACAAATAAAACAAAAAACATAAAACATATATATTTTTTAAACCTTCCCCTTTATTTCTACTTAAAATGTTAATTGTAATTAAAATTAGAATCAGGTGCAGATAGTTTGAGAGGATATTGGATAAGACTGTCCATATGTCCATATGTTTAAATGTGTTTAAAATAATAATAAAATACAATACAAAGGCTTTAATGTGGTGTCATCATTTTTCACACGACTGTATGTATCCCTGATCACCTCTAAATGTTGTTTTGAGTGATTGGACATGTACTATTCTGCTCTGACCTGTGCTTACCCACTGAACATAAAGTCAAGCGAAAGTCCATATTGCACATTTAATGCATAATACAGATCTAAAAATCATTCCAACTTTTTAACCATGATGTTACACTTCATTAATCACCAAAACCAATGGGTTTAGCACTTTTCCTGAGGAATGGAGTAAAATGAATGGATTACACATCCATACAACAAGATATAATGACTCACTGAAACATATGGCCTGCCATGGATATAATGAAAGCCCTGTGAAATTTCCATGCAGATGTTTTAATGATAAATTGTCTTTGTCCATAGAAATCCTTCATTGTGAAGTTTTTCCAGTGGACTCACACAGAGCTCTGTGTGTGCATCTGCATCCTAGGGGTCGTAAAGTGTCTTTACCCAGGCAGAGGTCACTGCAGGTTATACTCTATAATCTTAAGTGGCCAGACTTGCCAGGCAACTTAGATTTGTGGCTTTACTTAGTGGTTTAAGCTGCCAGTGTTTGGCAGATACAGCATTTTGAGTATTTATGATACTTTTAGCATAGTCCAGGAGTTTCCTGACCTTTGAGATATACTTCTATTATCAGATTACGCTTTGTTGGTGAAGTGGAGGTCTGGGTCTCTTCATGCAACAAGTCCACACAGAGCTTTTTCCAGGGTTTAAAAATAGATTTCTCAGATATCTGTTTATTACTGCAAGAACTGTATTTTTCCAACAAAACTTTAAGGTATTACAACATTGAATACGAAAAAAAAAAACACTGGGAAAGTGTTTCGTACATTTATTTTTATTACTTTTATTTGATTGCAGACAGTATGACTTTTAAGCTATTTCATGTTTTGTCTGCTCAACCTCATTTCAGTTGTTAATATACTGTATATCCATTCTTGTGTATCCCAAAAAATGGGATGGAAAAGCAATTTCCACTTTGTATACTTGCCATTCTTGTCATTACAAGGATAGCAAGGGATGTACCAAGTGTATAGGTGTTATTTTGTCCTATTATTCCTGCAAACACATCTTAAGGTATTAACAGTACAGTATATGGTTGATATAACATTTCTCTTGTTTAAAAAGGCTCCACACATTCTCCATTGAGGACATGTCTTTTTGTAATGTGTGTAGCATGTGTTTTTAGGCATTGTCTTGTTAAAAAATGCATGGGTACATCATCTTGAAGGCAGCATATGTTGCTTTATGTATGATGTCTGTGTACTTTTCTGCATTGATGATGCCAACACAGACATGCATTGATAAAACCCCAAAGCATAACACTCCCTGTCTACTAACAGTCTAAATAATCATTTTTGTGTTTGATCCAGAGTTCATGATGTCCACTCCTTCCATAAAAGATATAGAATACTGATTTTAAACATTTCATTAACTGTGTTTCATTCATCTGTTGTTAGCGGAAGAGTGTCTGGGTGTCTTTGTTCTTTTTTTTTGGATTCTGTTATTGTACAGAAAATCACTTGTTGACATCAACAAATAACAAACAAATAACAGAACAACAAAACAACAGCACAAAGAGATAATTTGAAGCTATAGCTAATGTAACAGGTACAACACAGTGGACAGCAGTGGAGAGCCAGGCTGGGCAACATCAGGAACATCTCGATACATGTAAAATAGATGAATAGAGAATACAGAAAGGCAGTGAAGTATATTTTCAGCTTATATATTTTCTTTATTGTCCTTCACTAATGTATGTAGCCATACCTCTAGGTAGACTCCTCCTATATCTGTCTATGTCTAGAGCAAGTTTAAGTGTTTCCAGATGTATACCATAACGCCCTATTTAAGCAGGTCTCCAAGCCTGAGGAGAGGGGGAGAGAGCAGGAACATCAGGGCTGACCTAGGAACACCTTAAAGATATTGTCTTAGTCTCTGTAATAAATAATTGTATTACACCTATGGCAATGTCTGCGGTGTCTTCTTCCTCATCTTCAAGCATCTTCACAGCAAAGAGACAATGATAAACAACAGCAGAGAGATGGAGTTAGATTTGTCTGCATTTATGTTAAACCGAGTATATTAAATATTATCAGAGTGTGGCGAATGACTCTGAAAGATCTAAATTAAACAGCCTAACTAAAGGGAGAGAGCCAGAAGGTAACATAGACACGGAGACACCCTGAAACACTGGCATCCACCCACTCCACCGTCCACAAACCTGGACAACAGCACCAGCATCTCAGTTTACCACAATTCCCTATGTCCATGAACCTCTGGATCTGTAGCCTTATCTACAGGGAAACACATTAATTACCAAAAGCTAAACTAAATAAGTAAGTCTTTAGTCTACTTAAAGATGAAAGATTTTAGTCAATTTAATGACTGAGACAGTTCCAAACATATTCGGGAAAGTTATTCCAGGGTTGGGGAGCTTTATAAGAGAAAGCATCCTGAGATCTAAGTAATCGCGGTGGTTCATAATAGGAGATGAGGTCTCGCAAATACTCAGGAGCGAGCCCGTGTAGGACTTTATATCTTAACAGGAGAATTTTATAGTCCAGTTTACAGTGCTGTGAAAAAGTATTTCCCCATACCAATTGCTTTTTTATCATACTTATATTTTTCAGATGAACAAACACATTTTAAAATCTGTCAAAGATAACCTGAGTGAATATACAAAGAGCTGTTTTAAACAACTGCAATAAAGCATTGGCGACAAATGGCAATGAGTCTTTCACAGAGCAGTGGAGGAATTTTGCTAATTTTGTCCAACTCTTCTTTGCATGGAGGGTTTTCAATCTTTTTTTTTAAGCCAATGAGAGGTAGACTTGCTGGTGTGCTTCAGGTCACTGTCCTGCTGCAGAACCCAAGTACGCTTAAGCTTAAGGTCAGAAACTGATAGCCGGACATAGTTCTTCATAATTTTCTGGTGGTGAGTAGAACACATGGTACCATCAATTAGAGCAATTTGTCCAGGTCCAGAAGCAACATAATATATATTGGGTTTATACACGTCTTTCTTTCAGTTATGTCTGTTTAGATATAACCCCTCCTCTAAGGCCTTTCTAGGCACACAGTGTACAAAGACATTCCTCTTAGGGCCGCTGTCTAACGCTGTAGGACTCTGTCTGAAGTGTTCATACAACTCTTGCTCTGTAAACACACACACATCGCACACACACACACACATACTTGCACGCACAAACACAGATGCAATAGGACCACAGAGACAGTTTGGCTTTCTTCACCAGTCTTTTTTCTGATTATTTATTTTTATAAACTTGTCAGGACGGATTTTACTCTGAAAAAAAATTTGCAAATAAATAAATAAAGACAGAAGAGAAAGACAAACAAGCCCATGGGCACGAGAAACGAAAGTGCGACAAGACTTTCTCAAATCCCAGCTCTCAGCTTGTGTTGCTGCGAGTTACACCAACCCTGTGTGAATAGGATGTGTGTGTACAGTATCTGCGCTGGGCTGTGGAGAAACACACTATAAAGAGATTGGGGGATTGTCCATTTGAATATGTAGACTGTGTAGAAAACTGTCTGTATGAATATATGAGGAGTGCGATATTGGCTGTGGTAATATGAGAGGATGCTCTGGTGTGTATCAGTGGATGCTTGTTGTTGTGGATGCTTCTGTAGTCTTCTTCACTGTTGTAAAATCTGGTAATCTGATAATGCACTCCATCAGTCCAATTACAAATCCTATATATATATATATATATATATTGTGTTTAGTCTATTCAGCTTTTATTTTGTAGTGTGTGCAACACATTTTGGGGTGTGTATTGTCTTGTTAAAAATGCATGGATGTATATAGAAAAGGTATACTGTCATTTTTAGATCGTTTTTTAATTAATGAATGCTGCTATCACAGAAATGGAACATACCCATACGATGAAAGACAATGATTTTTGGTTGGTGGATTATTTTAGTCTATTTTATTTAGGCTTTCATTATTATGTTATTATTTTCTCTATTATTTGTAAATAGTCTTTTGGAAACAATAGAAACATGCAGAACTTCTTTCAAATGAATTCAATAAAATAAAAAAATATATAGGTCACAATTTATATTACGTGTCTCTAGTAACTAATATAGTTACACATTAACAATCCATGGAATAACAGGGTAACTATTAGTGAAGTACACATTGTTGCATATTAATAACAGTTGTACAGAATATATAATTACACATTTGTACCATTGTCAGTTAGACAAAGCTATTGGAAGCGTAGGTTTTTGTTTTCTCACTGTGGATGCTCCTACAGGCTTTTATAGTCTTCTTCACTGTTTTAAAATCTGGTCATCTGATAAAGCATTCAATCAGTCCAATTTACTAATCCAATATACACTGCTTGGCCAAAAAAAAAAAAAAAAGTTTCCTGGATTTAAGTAAGTAAATGATGTGGGGTTGATGCTGCAGTTGGTCAGGTTTAGGTTCAGCAACAGTATGTGCTGAAAGAATGAGGTCAGCTGACTACCTGAATATACTGAATATAGACCAGGTTATTCCATCAATGGGTTTTTTCTTCCCTGATGACACGGGAATATTCTAAGATGACAATGTCAGGATTCATGGGGCTGGAATTGTGAAAGAGTGATTCAGGGAGCATGAAATCATCATTTCCACACATGGATTGTTCACCACAGAGTCCAGACCTTAACCTCATTGAGAATCTTTGGGATGTGCTGGAGAAGACTCTGTGCAGTGGTCAGACTTTACCATCATTACAATGCTGCTGCAAGATCATGGTGAAAAATTAATGCAACACTGGATTGAAATAACTCTTGTGAGATTGCAGAAGTTTATTGAAACAATGCCACAGCGAATGCTTGCTTTTTTTTGTGGCAGGAACTGTATAATTTGTTTGGTCTGGTCAGCTTTATCTTGTAATGTGTGCAACATGTGGTTTTGTATTGTTTTATTGAAAAATGAATGAATGGCTATCTCTGAAAAAAAAAGTCGCACTATAATTTTAAGATCTCAGTGTATTTTTCTGCATTAATGCTGCTATAGAAATGTGATAAACCCATACCATGACAGACATTGATCTTTGGCTGGTTGTTGGTATCAGTCTGGATGATGATTTTTGTTTGTTTGTTTTTGCACACTGGGTTCATTTCCTCAAAAAAAAAAAAACAAATCCACTGAATTGTTGCTGTAGTGTTGTAGTATAAGTGAAGGTCTGGTTTGTTTCTCTGTAAGGGGAAGGTTTTGCACCCTTGCTGCAGACGCTCCTACAGGCACTCTGTCTTCTTCGCTGTTGTAAAATCCTGTAATAATCCATTCCATCAGGGAGCAGCGGAACACAACGCCTTTTTTCTCTAATGGATTAAATAGGCCCATCGCAGCATCCTGATAACAATGTGGCAATGCATTTTCTACAGATAATGGAGAATTCTATCACAACAGAAATTAATAGCATCAACTCGTCATCTGTCTTATACGCAGCCTGTAGAGCTGATGCTCTTCTCGATAATGCACACGCACACACAAACAAACAAGTGTCAGCGCTGCTATATTTGTTAGCATCTCAGTTGACTTCTGTTGTATTGCAGCTACCTTAATGCTACAGCTGAATGTTTTCTCAACATCAGTAACCAAATAATGAACTCTTTAACCATTATTTATCCAGAAAAGCTGCAATTTACATAGAAAGAAAAATACATAATAATAAATAATAGATAACAGATACAAATTCCACACATTCCTTGTGCCCTTCTAAAGATCTGCATAGTTGAGTTTTATTATAATCATAAAGACATTTGGTCAACATTCTAAACTAAACAAGTATGTTTTCAGTCTAGACTTAAAGATTGAGACTGTGTCTGAGTCCCGAACATATTCGGGGAGATTATTCCAGAGTTGGGGAGCTTTATAAGAGAAAGCTCTTCCTCCTGCAGAGCTCCTCTGAATTTTAGCTTTGGTTTGTTTGGTGTGTTTCCTTTTTTGTTCTTTTTGTTCCTGTCCTGACTTCGTTTTCCTCCCTTATGTGCTCTTCAAGCACATGGCCCTGTGTTATTGTCCTATCTCTGCCCTAGCCTTGCCTTCGTCATTAGTGTTATCACCTCATGTCTTATTTTTAACCCCGCCTCCTCGTTTCCTTCCCCAGGTGTTTCATACCCTCCTTGTGAATATAAGCCCCTTTGTTTCAATAGATGTCGAATAGATTATTTTGTAGATTCTTTGTCATTTGTGAATGCTCTGTGTTGTGTGGTTTCAGCTCTGTCAGTTCTTGTGCTCCTTGACTGTTCTCAGTAGTTCTGTTCTGTTGTGTAAGTCATGTTTACTTAGTCTAGTTTTAGTCTAGTCTATAGTTTTCATAGTCTTGCTTATTTATTTATTTATTTATTTATTTATTTTGTGTTTACCCTTGTTTGCTTTCTGTTATGTTTTTTTTTATCTTTTTTATTTTTCATTTTATCAATTGAATATTATCTGCGTTTACGTCCTTCTTTTCATCGTTTCATTTGTGACAGAGGTGACCTCAGCTTAGGAACTGAGGTAACAAAACCAACTCCGAATTCTTTACTGAAAAAAATATGAGGGGCATTTTTGTGTAACTTCAGTGTAGTTAATGTAAATTGACCACAATTCTGATAGCATGTGAACACAACACACAGTATGTATCAGTGCAAACTGGAAGCAACATTTTTGTAGTGTAAGACCAACTGCATGAGACTGACTGTATCTTCTTATCCTCTTCTTCCTGGTGAGGGTTATAGTGGAGCATACCTTGAAACTCTCTGGACTCCCAGTCTATTACAAGTTACCACACACAGCACAGTTATTTTAGGTTGGAGTACCATGTGTTTTTGGGTAGTGAAAGTAAAACCTGTGCACATGGAGAAACCCCACAGGCACAATGAGAGAACATACCAAACTCCTCACAGACAGAGACCGGAGCGAGGATCAAAAACCCACAACCCCAGGCCTCTGGAAGTGTGCAGCACACACACACTGCCTGCTGCATCACTGTACCTCCCTCTGCGCGAACAGTACGACTAACACATTAGTGAGAAATGCGGTGGAAGACTGTCACGATGGATTACTTTTACCATTTTTAAGCATAGTTGAGAAAAATCCCCACATGAATTTATTCTGCATGTGATTCTAGGGGAAAGCTGCTTGTTTGCATTGGCACTGTTTCGCAAAATGAATGCTGAATAAAACAGACGTATTTTTACAGTGTAGTTTCCAGCTTTCTTGGAAGACAAGGCTGTGCTTGTATTTTATACATTATTTTAAATTAAATCATGTTCACCAGGAATTCCAGAGCAAATGAATGGTAGGGCAAATCTGTGCATCTCAAATTTCACACTCAAAATATTAGCATTCAGAGAGTGAAATGTTCAGGAGAGACTCAACAGTTAAAAATAGCACTATAGTTGGATGAAGTGTTAAATATAGCAAGTCACCAAAACTTAAACAACAACAACAAAAAAAATCAATTGCCAGCCAATTTCGGAAAGTTTCTCAAAGATTTAAAAAGAAATCCCATTCCTTTTATGGAACATATAACAAAAAAACATATGAAAAACACAAATAAGTATTTAGTTTATATATAACAACTGATCAAGTTTTTCTTGATCTATCCAATACAACCTAAAGCCATAAAAGCTAAAACAAAATAGCTAAAAAGGCTTTTGCAAGGAAGGACGTGGAAAGCGGACGCTAACGCAAGTAATATTTAATTAAAACAGAAAACAAAAAATAAACAAAAAATAACAGGATCTCAGAGTACAAACAGAACATAAAAGCATCAGTGTAAACGTGGTCTTAAGACTTAGCTTTTGATCTGTTTTTTGGTGTGTTTTTTCTCTTTTTTCAGTTCCTATTTCAGGTCTTATAACACAGTAATTATATCAGAGAGTGACATGCCATTAACTCTTTTACAACAAAAGACATACAGCTGCTCAAAAATATAATCATTTAAAATGTAAAAGGAAGCAGAATCGTTCTATTTTCTTGGAACTGATCATGTTTTGCTCAAAATTTTACCAAGCGCCTGTTTTCTTTAAATTATTTTAAAATCTATAGACTTTAAATATATTCACACTTAAGAAATCTTTTCAAAAATGGTTAGACTAGAGTGTTTATGAGATGAAAGCATAAGAATATTGATGAAATGTTCATTACATGGTTTATTACTTTGACAAAATACATGAAGAGCATCAGGTAGATTTATTTGTCTTGATAATCACACCTCTAGGATACATGTAGATTATTAAACACCTGACACTCAGAGCAGCCTATGCCTTTCATATTTTGATCAGGACACACAAAGAAAACTATATACAAAATGAAAACTTTTTAATCTAAATAAATAAAAATGTTTAGAGCAAAATAACTACTTAGTAAAAATGTGCAAGTAAAATAAAAACTATATAAAGTAGTGTGCAGCATACCTAGCTTTAGTTTGAGTAAAGCAGGTAGTTTCACACTTTTTCTGTGGACACTTTTGAGTCATTTACTGATATTATTTGGTTTAAAACATCATATAAATATGTTTGAAGCACTAAAGGTAAATAATATTGGTTGGGGAAGAACATCTTACTTTTTAGGTGTTTTTCTCAATGAGTTTCTTGTAGATGCTTTACCGCACTGGGATGTCATCACTATTTTTAGAAAGAGTAAGTTTTGCCCTTTCTAACCATATATGGATTATATTTATGTGTGAAGAGATTCCTGAGTAATTAAGCTGAGAACACAAGGTGAGATTTTGGATGGAAAATCCGTCCGTAGGGTTCTAAGGGTTAAAAAATGAATTTATGTTTTTTTTTTCTTTGCTTGCAACAATAGTTTAGTCAGGTCTGTTTCATCATGTTCTTTACTCAGTATAATAAATGAAACACCAGTACCAAGAAAACCAAACTAATTAAGACACAAAAAACATTACAAGGCAAAAAAACAGCTCCTTTTGTGCCTTAATATTAGAGTTATAAATATTACACTTTCTAACACGTCTTCACTACTTTTATTCTCTCACTGCAATCTATTTACATGTTTACCATGCAATACCCACTCACCCTGACATTTACTCAACTTTTAATGGAACAACGTTTGTTCTTATTGATCTCTGAAATCATTACACAGGGTTGGACCTTTGCTCAGTCTTATTGAACAGTGTATAATTAGCAATAAGTCTGATATGATCTCAGTTTTAGTGTTTACTTCCACGCTCCAGGCTGTGTGAAGGTCTGGTTCCAGGTCAGTTCATCTTATCGGAGATTGAAGATTCCTGGAATTCCTGAAGTTATTTCACAAATACACATTCACATATTTTTTAGCAATTTCTTTTGTTAATCAAGTGTTATTTATTATTCTTTTTTATTATTATTATTATTATTATTATTATTATTATTATTATTATTATTATTATTATTATTGTTATTATTATTTGCAGTCTAAACTATACAGTACCAGTCAAAAGTTTGGATACACCTCTTCTCATTCAATGTGTTTTCTTTCTTTTCATGACTTTGTACATTGCAAATTTAATATTGAAGACATTAAAGCTATATAGGGCCATATTTGAAATTATTCTGTAAACAAAGAGGATTAAACAATACAGAACATGTTTTACACTTTTAATTCTTCTCAGTAGTTACATGTAGCGTCTTCATAAGGGAGAGTCACCTGGAATAGTTTTCTCAGCGTCTTGAAGGAAGGAGTTTCTGGAGGTGCTGAACAATAGCTGCTGCTTTTTCTTCATGCTGTGAAGCTTCAGCTCATCCCAAATCACCTCAAATCACCATCTCAGTTCATCAGGTTTAGATGAGGGGATTGTGGAGGACAAACACTTTTTTTTACTGTTTATTACTACGTAATTCCATATGTGTCCCTTCATTATATTCATGTCTTTAATATTAATCTACAGTGTAGAAAAATAAATTGTATATAAAACAAAAACATTAAATGAGAAGGTGTTTACACACTTTTTACTGGTAATGTATGTCCAAAAGTTTTCAGACACCACTCTAATCAATGTATTCGGAAGTTTAATGCCTGCTTTATATGTAACGATTTTCAAGCGATTTCCCAGTCGCAGACAAATTTTCAGAGTCAGGATAAAATCAGGAGACAGTCGAGCTGCAGTCAAGTTGCGGTTGCATCATCTTGATTGTTTAGTGTAAGGTGGTTACGGCTGAAAGTTTTAGTCAGTCGGGTTCGCGTCCTAGAGCTCTGATAAAATCAACCGTGTTTCATATTATCGTAAGTCTTGAGACTCACGAAAATAGTGATGTGAACAATGTCAACAGCCAATAGGAGAGCTACGGGAAGCCGCAAAAAAAGCACTGGAACATTTATTTCTTTTTTTTCTTTTATTTCTAAACTGCACACTTCACGGCAGCTGGGGCCACGTGCTTCTGTTTCTGCTCCTCCTTAATTTTGTAGATTGGACTGTGCATTTCACCCAGAGCTGATGTTAACTCACTGCACACAATGCTAATGTACTCTCCATAGAAAAGTACTGGCAACAGAATGGAGACTTTAGAACAATCACACATGATCCTAAAGTTAATATGTTCAGTGCCAATTGTCAGCTAAATGAGTATATCCCTTTATTGAGCCTCCTTGAGGATGGTTTTGGGGTTCCAGTAGAGAATCCTCTTAAGGTTTTTTGGGGAACCTTCAGGAAACTTTTCTCTTCTAAAGCCCTTTTCTTAAAGGTTCCTCAAAGCACTTTAAAACCCCTTTACATGCCTTGTCTCGTATACGGGCTACAAGTGTAGATAATACAAAACGCTCTGCAGTAAAATAAGTTATTCACATTCTAAAAACTTGGGAGGGCTTTGAAATCTCCTACAGGACACTTTTAGAAGCTGTCTGTTCACTCTCTACTCCACTCAATAATTCCAGATCAGTTACAGGAATCAAACACAAAAAAACACACGTAAAAACTAGACAACTGCAACAAAACGAAGGTTTGGAGGACATGAACTGTTTGATTTGTATTCAGTATTTTAAAATAAAGTTTATGTCAGGGTTGCTGGCCTGGCAGGGGAGGCAGACAGGGCAAGGAGAAGTGGAGGCGGACGTAGATGCAGGTAATCTTACTTTATTACAATAAATATTAACAAATAACCAAAGAAACAAACCAAAAACAAACAAGAGACTAGGAGATTAAACTAAGAACTAAAACAGCACTGAATAGTACAAAAACTAGACAAGGAAATAAACAAGAATGAACAAGGGGTATATAAGACGTAGATAAACTACAAGAAAGCTAAGACAGGATTAACAAAACGACAGGGGAAGGTGCAAAGACCGACACAGGAGGACTGACACAGGAGGACTATATAAACAAACAGGAAACACACACTAAACCACGAACACCTGGGGCTAGAGGGCAGAGCAACAAATGAGACACAAATGGAAAAGTACTGGGGAAGAAACACAGCGGAGCACGGGTCACGTGGGGTTCACACAGAGACACATGAGAACAGACAGCAAACAGGGCAAAGACGTGACAGTTTAGGAAAGTGTCAAATTTAAGATTGTTATTAATTATATTTTTATAGTTGCAGATTTACTTACATTAAAAAAAATCATTTCTTTTACAATTACAATTAGAATTTGTAGTAACATTTATAATCAATCATGAAACTTTTTAATATAATGCTTGAATATAAATCTTCAAGATTTAGATGTGTAATATCAGGCAGAAAAAAAATTGCTGGCCTGTTAATGGGTTAAGGAGTTCTTTCATGGTTTCAAATAGAAACACTTTTAACAGTTCCTCAAGTAACTTTTAACAGCCCCCAGTATTGGTCAGTGGTGTAGTAAAATCTGTTTATCTCTGCAATAATTTCCTGACCTGATCGTCCAACAGCATTACCTGATCTCACTAATGTTCTTGTGACAGAATGCAATAAAATAATCACAGCGATGTTTCTGTTAGGAAGGACGGAAGAAGCCTGAATGGTTATAAAGTAGACATGATGGCGTATGGGTCTGTCTGCATGCCTGACAGCAATATCCCCTCCCTGAGAGGAGCAGATGCATTACATTAATCACATTTAATGAAAGCGCAGCCTAATTGTAAGTTGCATGTGCAGGAGAGAGAGAGAGACAGAGACCCTCATAGGGGAGTACTAACATTTATATGAGTGTGTGTGTGTGTATTTGTGTGTACTCGCATGCATGTGTGTGTATGTGTCTGCAGCTGTTGTCTCATTGCTATGCAGTTGGCATCGACCTCACTAAAATAGGAAGCAATTACACTGTGAACCTGCAGTTAAAGTTTGAGTGGCAGCTGATGTTTAATGCATGCGCGAGAGAAGCACCGGAAAGCACGGGGAAGAGCCGTGCTCTCGCTGCCGAACACGCTGCCTCCCTCAGGCTGGGTTACAGGGCAAGCCCCAGCTGCCTGCGACCAGGACATGCTCCCAGTATAAACACACACACACACACACTTACACACACACGCCGCCTAGACACATCTCCTGCAAACGGACACAGCAAACACGCTAACCTCCAAGTGCAGCACGCTATCAAACGTGCCTTGTTAAGATGCTTACATGTGTATGGACCAGATTATAGCATGCCATCCCACAAACACGGCAAGTGATCTCCTATCACGCTGCAAAGTGGACGTTTTATATATTTCTCTCTTCAGCAGATTATAACTTATTCATCACAAATCACAGCAACTGCTCTCCCCTTCGCTCCTTTAGCCGTTGGTGGTGCACAAGTGTGTGAGAAGTTCCCCCAAATTAATAAATTAAGCAACCGATTAATAAATGGCTTGTAAAACTGGGAGGAAATAAAAGTTTTGATTACACCACTCTTTCAGAGCAGTGACAGGAATATCCCAAAAGAAAAGAAAGGTTAGAAACTAATGTTTGCAGCATGAAATAGAGTAAATGAATGGAAAGTGAACACTGTTAACATTTTAAAAGATGAAAATTTGCACCCTAGTTAAAACGCTTCATATATATGGAGACTGAGGGCATTTTCATAGCATTCAGCACTTTTTAGTCCAGCTTAAAGTACAAATCCAGTGTAAAAAGTACAGATTTTTGCAAATTAGCTCACCTCTGTTTGCCCCCAACCATCCCGAAATACAGATTTTTTTGCAGATGTGTCAAGTTTTTCGGCCCGTTCTGTCTCTCCTGTCCGTCTCTGTGTTTTTCCTCCCCTCCCGTTTGTTTATTTGCCTTTCCTAAGCACATGGCCCTCCCTCTGTGTTCTCCTTGTCTTCAGTGATCCCACCTGTGTTCACTTGTAGCTCCACCTTCTGATTACCTGTCCCAGGTGTTTCTTGTATTTCAGAATTCTGGGGACAAGCAGAGATGTGCCTTTTTATTATTATTCTTTAATGAGACTCAATTTGTTTTGACATTTTTCTTTATCTTGTACTCAGTTACCTGTTCACAGTAACAATCAGGTTCGATCAGGTCTGCACAAAGTACAAGATTCAAATATTTCAAATGTAGATTTAAAGATTATCTACCAGAAGTTTATCACAGTTTACTTGCAGTTCCTTTTTATAAATGTTTCTTTAAGGAACTAAAGTGTATATTTAATGGTGTATATTTGTGATAGCACCTTTATTTTGGAGAGTGGGCTCTGGATTAGGATTTTGTTTTTGTAAAGGTTCAGCCATCACACATGTTCTTTTAAGGCAAAAAACAACAAAATATACTTTTGCGGAAAAATAAATCTATATTTGTAACTTGTAACTCTAAAACATTCAATAAATGGACATTAAATCTATCTTTTACTGTCTTCCCTTAGATGAGGTCTTTTGTTCCTTTGGAGAGGATGACAGCAGGCACTGTCTCTTGTCACTATACAATTATTGGTAACACTTTAATATAAGGGTACATTAATAAACAGATTGCCTCACCTAATTATATATTGACAGTAGTTATAATAAGATAATAATAATCATTACAAAATTTAATTGTGCCATGCTGGCCAAATACATGACAGACACACACACACAGATTGGTATTAGTAGATAGGAAGACACACCGTTTACAAAAGGGCAGCAGAGACAAAAAACATACCAGAGTGGACACAAGACACAAGAAAATGAAACACGGGGTTGAAGTGCTATGTAAATAGATTCAATACCGGGCAACATGGGACTGAAACAGGTGGCTATTTATACTAAGAGGATAGGTAACAGGTGAAAATTATTAGAACGCTGGTGAATTAGAACACTGAAGTGTCATGTGATCAGGCGTGTTTGGATGGTTAGATGCAGGTGCATCCTGGAAAGTACAGTCTTTAGTGAGTAAACTAGAGTACACAGACAATGACAGAACTGACACATTAAATATTATTTACAATATTCTTAAGCCTACAAATGTAGAAATGTTTAATAATGTTGTAACTACTGCTAATTAATAATTAGTTTAAGGCATTACTTAACCATTTACCAATGTTTATTACTGTCATAAATATTGTTAATTGTGACCCATATTGTTACCCATTGTTGTTTGTTTTTGTTTAAACCTGATAAATGGTAAAAGTGGACTTCAGCGGAAGAAAAAACAGATTTACAGAAGACAAGCTATTTAAAACATGTCTTCCCTTTCTGCACTTCTTAGCAATTCAGATGTGTTCTCTGCAGCCAGGACTGAGGTTTGGTTCTCTTGCTCTTTTGGCGGGAACAGCAGTAGGCTCTTTTTCCTCTGTCACTATGCGATACAGCAGCCAGTCTGCTATCTGCAGGGTCATGTGGCACAGCTGAGCTGTCCTCAGGGCATGCTGAGACACTCCACAATGCAGCATGGCATCGTCAGCAGGCTTCATGCGCAGTCACATACATCAGAGGAGGCATGTGCTAGCCTTTACACTGTGAGATTCATGCTGGAGTCATATGCCAGGACAGAGACCTGCTCTGCCAGCGACGGCATTCATTCTACAAACTGTGCAGGAGAGAAGAATAGCAACACATTATTTAAGATTTATAGGTGAAGATTATTCCACATTAGTTTCATTTTACTAAATATTTAATTTACATGAAATTAAATCAATACATAATAATTACTTATAGTATGTGCACAAAAAAATGCAGTTACATTAAATCTGCATTGTTTATGTAGAGTTTATACGAGTGTGCACTATTGATATATTTTTATATCAAAAAATATAAATCTATCAAAAACATTACACTGTGCATTTAAGATATTTCCACCCTGAGTAAGAGTGCAACATTTTACAACAGAACTGCATTACTGATGATCTTATTTTCTGTTGTATTTCAGAGCTACCTCACGCCATCAACATGAGATCAGTGTGACAATGGAGGCCTACTATAATCTGGATAATTGTGTAAATCGATGAAAAGTAAATCGTTCAGTAAAAAAGCATTTTCATTTTTTTTTTACCCAAAATTTAATATGGCACAAACTACACTTGGGCAAATGCAATTTGTTATTTTTATATAGTGAAACATGATTTCAATCATTATCTCATGTTCCCAAATTACTATTAACCATGAAATGGTTAATATTTCTCTACATTCATCTTAAATCTGTTTTCTCATAATACATTTTTACAGACTTTGTGCAACTCAAGACAAAAGGATGCTTATCATAATCAGTTATAGCTATATTAAAATATGGCATTACTTTATTATTAAATATATTTATATTATTAATAATAATATTAATAATAATATATATATATATATTATTAAATGTGAATATAATGTGAAAACAAGCTGCCAGATATCATGTAAAAATGTGTAAAGTGCATTTTTGGTGGCAGCTACTACAGTATTTTTTTCAGTCAGCTTTACAAGGTGTTAACAGCTGTTAACACTTTCAGTTAACAGCTGTGCTGAACTTGTCAAGAGTTAATTACTTTAATTTCTTGTCTCTTAATGTGTTTGAGAGCATCAGTTGTAAAGTTGTGAAGAGGTAGAGTTTATATACAGTGAATAGCTCTATTTCAGTAATGATCTAATATATATATTATGGCAACAACTACTCAAATAATAAAGAAAAAAAGTAAGAAAAGAAGGTTAGTCTAATCTGAACAATTAAAGAAATCTGGTCTTAAAGACCATCAACAATTTTGTGATGAATCAGGACTGTCCCCAATAAATGAAGAGCAAGAGTTACCTCTGTCGCACAGGATAAGTTCGTCACAGTTACCTGCCTCAGAAACCACAAGTTAGCAGCACCCCAGATGTTTTGGTTTGTTTTACCCTTTTAAGTTACTAGATTGTTCCTTATGTGTTTTTTCATAGTCTGAAAGACTTCAGCATTAATTTAAACTGTAGGAAAAAAAGAAAGTAATAAAAATATTGGTGCGCCCAAACTTTTGACTGGTACTGCCTTGCTTTTTCTATGTCTGCTTGGTTCATAAAATGCTGCGTGACATTGAACCACTCACCAGCTTTAAAACAGTGGACAGTTATGAAGAAAGGCAGTGTGATCAAATCTGTGATCATCCACTTCTGGAAAGATGTGTCTTTGCCTTTCTGAAAAGTGGAAAACATCAGTGAAAGCCTTTAATAACCTCCTGAGACCTGGACTTTTGCTTCGGGGTGTATCTTTAATTCGTCCTTGCTATTTGGGACGATTAGAACCTAACCTAAGTATAAAAAACTAAACTTTGTCTTTGTACAGGAAGTCATTTTTGCAAAAAAAAAAAACTATGCCCCATATGGGAACATATGCAAAATCTAATTTTTAGCTTTCTACAAAAAGTAAATAAACTAATTTCAAACATGACATTTTTACACGACCCATGTTTCTGTCTGGACTGGCTGTAGAAACCACTGACTGGGATTCCTGCCATCTGGCAGTGTCTCCATATGAGGCCAAACATCAGCATTTTAAAACATTTACATTTAAGGTATTTATCAGACGCCCTTATCCAGAGCAAACAGTAGTTAAAACATGTAGTAGTATGATGGTTCAGAGAAGCAGAAATGAAACATCCCTATATGAGGATGCAGGGTCTCGAGAGGATGAAGACGACACACACAGGAGACACACAGGACACAGGCACGTATGTGTACATTTACATTCACAACACCGCTGGCTGTTACAAACACATGGCTTAACAGCACATATATCTCTAGGCTTAAGCTATGAAAACAGGCAGTAACGTCAGATACGCCACCACTGCTCTCAAACGTCAAGGAGCACTCCGGCTGCCGAGTGATTTAACGTGGCAGTTATCCAGGCTGATTGGGTCATATACAAAAAGTAATCAGGGTGTTTTTGATGAGCCGCTCACATATTCAGCGTATCCAGAAGTTTGTACAGGAAGGATGTGGAGGAAGTGCAGCCCTGGAGCACAGTGGGGTAGCAAGAACCAGGAAGCGCTGATGCTCATCAGGAGGCTGATGATGATTGACGGGCGTTATTATTATTTCAATTTGAGATATACGCTTCCATATTCTCCTTCAGACAGGCCATCATAATACTGACGGACTATCTCTGGCCTTAAACGCGGGGATGCTCCGCTGAAACCATGGTTACCAGATGAGTGAGTGATTTGAGGAGCAGAATAAATGGGCCTTCTCCCAAAACTGATGAAGCGTGGAAAGACAGAGAGGGCATCGCAGGATGACAGCTACGTAGGAACTCACTTTTTACAGGCCTGGGTTTTTTTTCCAGCACTCTTTTTATAGAGCCTTTCCTCAGCCTCATTGTCCCAAAATGGAAGACCTCATTGTCACCACTTTTGAGAGTTTTGGGGGGATTTTAGAAACTCTTTCTTTCTGGAGCGAGACTAATCCATCTCAACATGGATTTAGGGGGCTCAACTCGCTTTATTTCCCCCTATAAAACAGAAAGGTTCATTTTTTCCCAGTCTGTGTTCACCTTGTATGCGAGTTTATGGGAGTACTGTAGGTAATAGGATGATAATTAGTGTTTGATATAATAATTAAACACGATCCATTCCCAGCAGTGCTGCGTTACACGAGCTTGCTGTAATTATGAGACGGAGAGCCCGGGGCCGCGGCTGCTTATTTAGACCCCGAGCGTCTCTGTTTGCGCGTGAAAGCGGAGATTAGGACGCACTTATTACCCAAGTTCGTTCCCAGCCCTGTTTGAGGCAGTGTGTTTATTGTGTTAAGACTAGACTCAGTTAAATACACTGTAGTCTGAGTGTGTGGACAGGAAAGTGAGAACTTTGTGAGCACTGCTGTTTTGTTATAACTGGATTTGGACCTATTTGGTTCCCAAATTTGGTCAGATTCCATATGCCGAGGATTTGTTGTGATCAGGGCCATGTGATGCGATGACATGGCCGTGAGGGAGTCTGCTGCGGCTCCTGCTCCCAGTGGCAGATTTGAAAAAGAGATGAAAGCTGGAAAAAAAAAAACAGGACTTCATATTTTATTCAGGGGCTCCTTGGGTTGAACGTATGTTCTTACGAGCTAAAAGCGATCACATGTTCAAAGCGAACTCCTGCGAGTAACCTAGTTAAAATGAACATACCAGTTCATACTCAAACTCCTCCGAACTTCAGCACGGTAAAGCAACTTCATTTCATTTCAGATTAAATAAGACGTGCCAGGAGAGAGGCTGTTTATGCCAGTGCCTGCCTTTACTAAACATAACAGAGATTTGTGCGTCTGCTAATGTGATTATTTATTATAGCGCTGCTTTAGTTGTTATTGATGGGTGATGTTTAGGCTAACATTAGGATGCCTGACGATGAAGCGGAGTCAGTCCAGTCTATTTATGGTACACAGCCTGTCAGAAGCAGAATGAATGTCTCCAAAGCATCTGCAGTGAATCGAAGTATGTGCTCTGTCTGTCTGTCTGTCTTTATGTGTGTGTGTGTGTGTGTGTGTGTGAGTGTGTGTGTCTGTGTGTGAGTAGTGTGTTTGAGTTCCACTCAGTGAGGAGAAGAGAATGTAAACATAGCCAGACACCTCTAAATCACTGGCTCTTAATGGACCCCTAGAGCTGTGAAGGGCTGGAGTGTGTGTGTGCAAGAGAGACAGAGTGAAACACTCTGAAAGATGGATGGTTGAGATGATACATAGTTTAGAATACAACTGGAGCCAGACACACACACTTGCATAGCCCCACTGCTACCCTCTTAATACACACACACACACATTTCATTTGAAGTAGCCTGTACATATACAGCTCTGGAAAAAAAAGAGCTGTACTAAGAGACCACTTGAAAAATTTGAGTTTTTTTATTTTACCAAATTAAAGAAGAAGAACATGGATGATCACAAGCCATCAAACCAAGCTGAACTGCTTTAATTCTTGCTCCAGGAGTGGCATAAAATTATGCAAAAGCAGCATGTAAGACTGGTGGAGGAGAACATGCCAAAATGCATGAAAACTGTGATTAAAAAACAGGGTTATTCCACAAAATATTGATTTCTGAACTCTTAAAACTTTCTGAATATAAACTTGTTTTCTTTGGATTATTTGAGTAATTCAATAAACCACGCAAGCACTTTCTTCTAATCCTCTGATTGGTCAGAGCTGTCTGGAGGAGCAAAAAAAGTAAATATAGCGAGAAGATTCTTTGTTCCAGCGCCTATATCTGTGCAGAATGAAGCTGCTTTAACACAGAACGGAGTAAAAAGTGTGAGGATAACTCTTTATTTCAGAAATGCCCAAAAAGATAGGCTCCTTCACCCATTACCCTCTGAGGTATTCAAATATGTTATTTTGTCTTTGTTTTTTTCCCTTTATTTCTGGTATTAATGGGTGTCCTGTGACTCATCCTGCATATTTTACTTCATTATTTGATGAAGCTGCTTTGTGTTTAGTAAACCAAGCAGTTCCGAGCAGTAGACAGTATAATGACTGCAGTAGTAAAAGAAGAAAAGGCAGAATAAAAGTCTCCTGCATCTTAAACATCACACGTATTGGAGCATTTTGACTTCCCTGTAACAAATGCTGAGGACCGTGGACAAAACTGTGGCAATATTGTGGCAACATTTTATAATGAATAAGCTAATCATGTTTAAATGTTCTAAAATGACTTCGAATAAAATCTTATTCACTCACATCCACTAAAATCTCCTAAGAAAAACTGGAGATACACCGCAGTATATACAGTGATATGAAAAAGTATAATAATTTGATTGTCCTGTAAAATGATTGGTTAATTGGATCAGCAATTTCAGTTAAATATATCATATAGCAGATAAACACAGTTTAATATTTAAGAAGTAAAACAAAGTTTATAAGATTTACAGAAAGTGTGCAATAATTCTTTATACAAAATTAGGCAGGTGCATACATTTGGGCAGCCTTGTCGTTTTATCGATTTTAATAACTTTAAGCATTAATTATTGAAACACAAAATATGTTTGGTAAGCTCGTTGACCCCTTGACCTACAAACACAGGTGAATCCAACTAAAAGAAAGGGTTAATGTGTCTAATTGTAAGTTTTCTCCTCCTTGCATCTTTTCTGAAGAGTGAGAACATGGGAGCCTCAAAACACAATTCTCAAATAACCTGAAAACAAAGATTGTTCAACATCATGGTTTAGAGGAAGAATATAAAAAAAAGCCCAAATCTCCGAGATTTCAGCTGTCAGTTTCCACTGTGAGGAACAGAGTGAGAAAATGGAAGACCGCAGGCACAGTTCTAGTTAAGGCCTGAAGTGGCAGAACAAGAAAAATATGAGATACTTAGATATAGTTAGTCCTTACTATATATTTAATAAACAAATATGTCTAAAGATTATGATAATAATAATATGAAATCTAACCCCAGCCATAACCTCAGCAATGTATTTGGTTTTCCTATGTCAACATTGCCCCATACATGTATAAAAACATGCACAGTCTCACACACACATATTCATAGCGGGACTTGACTCACAACTGGTGGGGGTTCTAATCCAAAGCAAACATATGGCCATTATGCAGTGACTCGGATTTACAATTTCCATTTCCTGGCAAATCCGAGAGGTCCGGCTCTCTGTGTTTCTGAGTCCACTCTGTTGACTCCATGGCGGACTCCATCACTACAGTCCTCAAGTCTGTGCTTTTTTGTTTTGGCTAGACTTAGACATGATTAACAGACTTTAACATCTTCAGATATGAGTCAGATACAACATTGATATATGTAACAGCTACTTTACTGGAGATAGAAACAAAAATTCTAACTTTTAATGGAAGTCACTGTAAAGAAAGTTTATTTTAGGTCATTTTGAAGTATTCCTATTGGTCCATTCATCAAGAGATTTTGGCACAGTGTAAGGGACAGTTTGTCTGTTCAAATTATGTAGTAAACCAAAAATCAACAAAAATGGAGATACTTGTTTTTCATTAGACAGCGACGATATACACAGTAGCCTGACTTTCAGATCTTCTAAGAAACCAAGACTAAACCAGAACATTAGTGGTTTGAAAGCTGGTCTATTTATAGTACATTGTCATAACCTGTCATCTACATTAGCCTCATAGCTCAGTACGAAACTACGCTGTAAAAAATAAAACATAAAACATATTTTTTCAATTGTGCAATGTAAAAACAAAAGAATAAAACACCAGTGTAACAAAAGCAGACTACCAACACTAAACTAAATGGATAACTGTGAAATTCAGTATTGTTTTGGTTAACCATTCCTTTAAGAGCGCTAGAAAACATCCAAAACGTTTAGGATTACATTCAGTGTAGGGATTTAAGTGTGTACATGTCCAAATCTATCTGAAACCCCCCATCCAATCTCAGACTGGACCACCACATGGTCTGAATCACACTTACTTCTTATTAGATATTTCAATTGTGACTTTTAACATGCTTAAATATTAAACCTGTCAGTCTACCTGCTCAGGACTCTGTTTTACACAAAAATGACTCCATTTCCCACCATGCACTCCCACTGGACCTTCCTGATTCTGCTGATCACTCCACCAGCTTCTGATTGTCCACACCTGGTCTGTGTAGTATATATATATCCCTCAGTTTCCTTGGTTCATCGCTGAGTATTGAATTTCGTTATCTAGCTCTTCTACGGCGTGTTTAATTTCTTTTTGCCTTTGTTACCGATCCGTTTTGTGTTTTTTGACTACTCTCTTGCCTTGCCCTCTGTATCGTTTATTTATCATTGCCAACCTGTTTTTGTAAATTGACTACCCTTTTTGCCTTGCCCTTTTTCCTACTGGATTACCCATGAATGACCTCATTTTGCCTTTCTCACTCTGGTATGTTGTTTATTATTGCTGCCTTTAATAAAGTATTGCAGAATGTTTGAAATAACAGATACTAACTGCCTGCTCATCAAGTAAGAGAAGACCATAAATTACTTGATGAGCAGGCAGTTATCTATTGTTCCAGTCTAAAACTGTAAAATAACATTCAATTAAAACACAGGTCTGAGGAAATGAACTGTTCTGGTGATTGTTTGTTTGTTTGTTTTTTGACAGTTTTGTATATATATTCTGTGTTACAAAATATACAGAGTGAATCAGAAGTCAGAGGAGACAAAATAGGGCAATTTTCAAGATGTTATGGACATGTTTTGGCATAAAATATAGCCCCAAACACCCCTTACCATTACTTACTGGGGCAATTAGTTATGTTCTTTCTCTTTCATTTTGTCATTGTCATTTTTTCATTTCATTTCCCTTTAAATTTTGAAATAAAAGGGTGTCCTGTGAATTTTGACTCACCCTGTTGAATGGTGCAACTTTCCAACTGCCTGCAAGAAATCAATGCTCATATCCTGTCAACACCACAACTCCCTATGGTCAGGAGTCTGAGAGTCTTGCCCTGTTTAATTGGAGTAGTTCTACCCCACAGTAACACAGACTAAACATCTTACTAATGTTTAAGTTGTCAGAATCAGTATGTAATATTAACCGAAGTGCGTCACGTCTGTTGCTGAAAGTGCTTCTGTCTCTCCCACATTCAGCTTTACCTGCGATCTCAGTTGTCAGACTACAATACCCAGGATGCTCCACACACTGACTCTCATGATCAAATGTCACTACACAGGGCACCACCAGGAAGCTAATCACCTGAATTCTAAACACCTGCTTACTGGCCTATATAAACCTCTCACTTTACTTCACACATTGCTGAGTATTGTCAGTTTATCCACTCTACAACATGTTTATTTCCTTGCCTGTGGTTTCTATTTCATGTTTGACCTTGTTTTGTTTTTTGACGCTGATTCTTGCCTGCCCTCTGATACCTCCTTGCCTGTTTATGACCCTCAGACTGTTTTTAGTTTATGGTATGTTCTCTCTCTCTCTTGCTGCTGTTTACAGGTTTTGACCGTGCTTGTTCTGACTATCCCTTGTACTGCCCATTTTGCCTAGCCACGACAAAGTGAGATCCAGAGGTAAAAAAAAAAATGTGTTAGAACCCAGCTAACAAAATTTGGTTAGTAGAACCTTTTCTGAACATTCTTAGAACATTCAATCTGTCAAGTTTTCTGTATGTTCTCAAAACATTTTTATTTAACATTTTAGATGTACTGGTAATGTTGCAGCAACTTAACTTGTGTCAATTATTTCTTTTTTTTTTGTTTTGGTTTGTTTTAGGAAATGGGTTACTTTAAACATTTCCAATATGTTAGAATTCATCTAGCTGTGAACAATATGTGAGAAACATTCTAATAACGTTGTGATGCAAATGTTCTTATAACAATCTGTGTTAACTGGAAAGAACTTTAGACAAAACTAAGTTTTTTTACTGTGTAAATCAGCCTTTTTTACAAATAAACTGCCAGCCAACGGAGGCCTTGGGAAACTCACATACACTCAGACATTGCCAGTGAATTTAAACACACCCATGCAGTCATATTTCTGCCTTTAAGCGGGGCTCTCGTTTTATTTTATGTATATGTTAAGCTCCAGCTGTGTCAGTGGAGCATATGAAGGACAGTATAATGCAGTGCACTCAGGTACCGACCCCCTACATCTAAGTCCTTTCTTCTTCCTCTCTCTTTCTTTCTTTCATTCTTTTTTCTTTCTTTCTGTCTCACTCTCTCTCGCTACACACACACACACACACGTACAATGTCAACCTGATCTCAATAACAAGTGTTCCTTTTGCTCACTTTATAGTGCAAATGGGTGTGATTCTCAAAGGCTAGGCGGTGTCAGGGGAAATGTGACTCTAGCTGCTCTGTATTATTCATAATCCACAAATCCTCCAGCCCCAGTTCTCCGGCTGCTACTCGGAGGTGGAGCTTCACAAGCACACAGGCTAATGAAGCTCTGCTGAGGGTGCAGCCGGAACAAAGACACAACCATCAACAAGTGTCTTATTGGGAAATGATTTGAGTGGTGAAGAAGTGGAGTTCTGGGAGTGCTGCAACACTGTCTTGGCTCAGTGTTTACGCTGTACCTGTTTAAACTTAGTTTAAACCACGTACTCTTATTGGTTTGTTGCAAATAGCAAATTATTATTCTTTCCTATATTTTTGAGTCATGATTTTTCTTAGATGTATAAGAACGTATAATATGCTGTAACAAGAGCATCAGCTGATTATGACCATTTTCTCACAGAAACATATATACATACATGTAACAAAAAAAAAAAAAGGTGCCAAAATTATTAAGACAATCCACACAGTTTGAAAGTCTGGTTCATAAATATTGGGACGCAATTTCAATACTGTTGCCTCTAAGAATAAACTGCAAAGACGAGACTGTAATGTAGACTTTCAACTTCATTTCAAAACAAAAATGTTACATGAATCATTTACAGGCTTTAAAGTAATAGGGAAAACTGACATTATAAAAAAAATACTCTTTGCTTTAAGTTGGATTCTATGTTCACTATTACTGTATTTTTCGCACTATACAGTGCCTTAAAATACTTACATTTTCCCCAAAAAACACTCCTGTGAAATACATTGTTATACAGGAGTTTCAGTTTAGTTCTCCAGCAGTACTAGCATTACCCTAGCATCGTAGCTAGCCTGGCTAGCACTATTGGAGCAGCATTAGCATTACCCACTAAATGTGCTAGACATTTAGCCGTTCAGAGGTGAGTATAATCAGCCTGTTGTCTGCGTGTTTACTTAAATTATTTTTGAGGAAACCGGTTGCCTTAAGATTTTTTAGCAATGTTTACTGAAAACTTAATTAGACTAAAAACCTTTTGGTATTACGCCTTCATTTTAAGTTCTTTTTTTATCTTTATTATTATCTTTTTGTTAGATAAATTGCATTGCATAGTAATTCTACTTTGAATGTTATGGTCAGTGTGAATAATGTAGATTTGCATTTAGTCTTTTCTTTCATTAAATTTAAATAAAATACAGACTTGAAAAACTCATAGAAAATAAGATTAAGAAGGAAAAAAAAAGTTAACATCTCAGAAAATGATGCTTGTTTTTACAGCCTACAACATAGAGACCAGTCTGTTAATTGTAATATGATATGTGATCTAGAAGTTTACCTAAAGTAGCACAGAGGGAAATCACTCCACATTGATGGTGAGTGTCAGAAACCGGGGGCCACACCCAGTATTCAAATAGATTGTGCCAGAAGCCAATAAAAAAGAAGCTGCCAATAAGAAGGTGCAACAGACTAAACTTAGTTATTAGACGTTGACTCAGCTTAAGATCTCTGAATGTATATGTGCCCACAAATGTTCACCTAATTTATAATAGTTGAGTAATGTTTGGAAATATCAAATGTTACATAATTTATTTGAGTTTAAGTAATTAGTGTAAGTGTGTGTGTCTTTTTCTTGGCTGAAACTGGCAACACTATGGGTCAGTTTTCCTGACAGAGTTTAAGCCTCCTTATAGTGAAAAATCTACATTCAAACCATACCTGTCAAGTTTTGGATTTAAAAATAAGGGATATTTTCATCCGTCCGCTTAAAGCCGTCCCACCAGCCCAACCGAGGTTCAGTATCCCTTACATTTGAAGACAGGTTTACAAAAAATCTAAAATAACCACATGTGAACCACTTACAGACTACAATTAGATTATCAGAATCTGATAGGTCTACCTCTGTTGACACTGAAATGTTGTGGACATTCCTACATATGTGATTCTTTTAATACAGCCAAATTAAAAACCCTTTAAATTGAACAAAGGGTGCACAAATTCTGCAAAATGACTGTTGGTGACCTAAAAATAGTATTATGAGGTTTTACTAAAAGGACAGCAAAAATTAGTCCTAAGGGGCCTACACAATTGCTAATCTTTAATTGATACTTCTTTCTTTTGATCACTCCACCCCTGATCAGTTCAGTTTGGGTCTTTCCCACACTGACCCTCCTCTGCGCTCCGCTGATTGGCTGTTTCTTCTGAAAGGCGGGACTTTCTCCTTGAACCGGCACCACGATTGGTTTAGAGGCACACCGCGGTCAGTGCCCCGTATCCTTAATAATAAAGTTTTTTAAATTTCAATATAATACGGGAAATTTACGGGAAAGTACTAATACGGGAGGACGGCGGGAACGAGGAGTAAAATACGGTAGTTTCCCGGCCAAAACGGGAGACTTGACAGGTATGATTCAAACTGCTCAAGAATAAGTCCAAGTATAAGCTTAACCCTCCTGTATGGTAACAGCAGTCAATAATTTTTCATGTCTATAAACTGTGCGAGTTTATAGGTCCTGTGAAGATTTGAGTGAACTGTTGTAAATGTTATTGATAAAAAGTCTTCCAGATTTCCCTTTGCAATAGTAGTAACTCCAATTATATGTCTTATTTGTGGAACTGTTTTTTCACGCTAGCATAAAGCAGTGTTTGTAAGTTATATCTCCTCTGCTTCTTATTTTCTTTTTTACAGACTCTTTTTTTCCATTGCTTTGACTTTAGACCTTGTTGGTAGAAAGTGTTTCCATGGAGATCCTACCAGTAGAGCCTCAGGTCTGTGGGACCTGAGGAGATTTCCTGAAATGGCTCCTGTCTTTATTAGCTCTGGACGCTGAAGTTAACTGACTTCCAGATCGTTTTTCCACTACAGTTCGTGTACAGAGCCCCCCAATTTCTCTGTATCACTCTGCCCTCCATCCTGCCCACTCTTCCTCTCCATTCTCCTCTTCTTCTTCTTGCCACTCTTCCGTTTTTTCTTTCTTTTCTTCTTGAAAACCCTCCTGCTGCCTGGCCTCTGAAGGACAACACTCCTTCCTCCACTCTTCAGCTCGAGTCATTGCGAGTGCTCACCGGTGTGAAGGCTGAGCTTTTGTGTGTACCATAAGCCTGACATATTGATTGAGTTTTTCTGAGATGATGAATAGAGCCATTCCACCTCTTCATCCTTCTCTTGTTGCGGATTAGGTACCTGAGATAATATTTCTCAGATAGCTGACATGACTACTGCGGAAAGAGAGGAAGGGCACAAGTCCTTTACAGGTGCTCGGGATAATGACGTTTCCACTACTTACGCAACAATTCAGAGTTCTGTGGGTTTTTTTTTCATTAAATAGCCACCAATAAAATGCATTTACCAACTGAACATCCCACCAAAGTCTTTTATAACATACTGTATAGTTAAATTCTAAAGAGCTAGAGTGGTTTTACATGGGGAAGGGAGTGATGTATTTGAAGTATAAAGTATCTGTACAATGGGAGGCTTTGAGTGGTCCAGTAGACTGAGACACTGCTTATGATATAAGGATTGTTTCCTCAAACTCCTCCATACTGCAGAAACAACACTCATAAAAAATGTAATATTAGATAATTATACTCAATAATTGATGTATTGGATTTTTGTATTGGATTGTATTGATATAGATTGATAAAATAGCGCCTATTCTGTTTGCTAGTGCTGTAAAGTTAGTCTCCTTCTTGACTACACATATACTTAATATACAGTAATATATAATATACAATATTAATATTACAATAATAGGTAACATACAGTATGTATAATCATCTAAATTCAAATCAGTATTCACAGTTGAGATCTAAACACGTGGGATCTAAATTCACATGAAAAAAAATAATAATAATAATTAAAACCTTTACCAGACTGGTTCTAGTTTACAGGCCGTATGTTAGACACTTCTATTAAGGTTTATTGCTTATTAACCACATGGGCCATTATGGCAATATTTGATCATTTAAAGAAGGAAATGCTTTAGCATGCAGGTGATAAAGGCATGTTAAGGTGATAAAACAGAATTATATAGTAACACTAGTATTTTAACATAAGAGTTTTACAATCGGATTCATGGTATACTGGCTGATAGGCTAAAAAAGAGATTGGCATATCTGTAATTTATTGTTGATTGACTTTTAATTTGTTTAGAGCACTGCCCCTGCATTTCATATTGTATATCAGTGAGTATCCCGAATCATATTTGTCAAAGTTTTTATATCAATAATATACTTGTTATTGTTAAGATAAATTCACCCTTGATCCCTTAGATTTCTGTTTAATAGCAAAATACATATTACACAAATGTACACACACACACACACACACACACACACACACACCTCGACTGACACAGGTGAAAATCTTGTTAGTGATGACTTGTTTAACACTCAGTGTGGTTTAAAAAACCTATTTGCAATCCTGTCACTTTGTCACGAAGAAAAAAAAACAGATTCTCTGCTGATTTTCCATATGTGGTGGGTTTTTGAAGAGAAAAAAACGCTAAGCTCTCCTTTCACTGGCTGCTTTACAACACCACGATGACCCACAGATACATAGCCCAGCCTAGTGTAGGTTTAACACTCTAACAAGAACCGCAATTATGTCTAATCCTCTCTGGATCCTCTCACTATCTGTTTGGCACAGTGTGTACAGTGTTTAATAGCTGAAGAGATTGTAATAGAGTCTGGTACGGGTAGGTGACAGATCTGTCGACTTCACTTGCCTCTCCAGCCAGTACACGAGTATCTGTTGTGGCACTCTGTCCAATTTCGGCAGTGTAAATATAATGAGGCGAGACTGTCCCTTCAGTGTTTTTTTGGGGGGTTGTTGAATTGGCCTGTTTTACAGCTGTGTTTTAGATATGCTGAATTTCCCTTCTTTGAAGGAGGAATCTACCAATCTACTTCCATCTACCAAACTCTCATTATTCAGCAAGGCCGATGTCAGGGCCAGGCAGGGATGAGACGAGCGCAGATAAAACGTAGAGGCTTTATTAGAAGAGTATAATACAACAGCGTGGTCAAAAGCAGGCAGGGTCAAAACCTATTTTGTACAGAATCATAGCGCAAGGCAGTATCAGAGGGCAAGGTGAAAATCTTAGTAAGGAAATCATACACAGATAAAGGGTCATACACAGATTAAACAATATATGGGTAAGAAAATTGTTTTTAAAAGACAGACAGAACCAGCTCTAATACTTGGCAGTGAATAAATAAATGAAGGGGTATATATAAACTAAGGTACACAGGTGAATTCAATACTAAGTTGATTGTATTCTTGAAAATGTCATGTGATCAACCATGTAATGGAGTGAATGAGGGGTGTCAGTGTGTGGTGCATTCTGGGCAATGGAGTCCAGAGCTGGAATATCACTGGTAGACCCAGGAGCCTTCGCCACCAGGTATGACCAACAAAGCAAATGCGGTTTGACAATCTAGGGCACATTAGGGCAGAATTTGGCAGAATCCATGATACTCCAGGTTTGTTCAGGTGAAACACACTCTTATCTCTTGGTTTGTGTGTGGGTAAATCACACTGTGGACTCCAGTGACACCAATCACAACTACACTAATTAGTCTTACGGCATTCTTGGCACAGTCGCTCAGTCATTTGTTAATTACTCCCTTATTTGCTTATTATGTTTTGTTGTCTCTCTTTTGTCTGATGGTTTGTTTTAATTAAAAGTTTGAAGCTTGGGGGACTTAATAGCCAATTGTTTACACTGATCGTCCTTGCAAAATCCACTCTCCTGTTTTTAAGCCGAGGTGAATTAGGGAGGACGTCCTTCTGCGCTAAAAGCCAATAAACAAGCAGCGTGTCGTCACAGGAAACTTAAAAGCTACTATTTCATATAGGAAAAACACGGGCCACTGCAACACAGCTGTGAAGTGCCTGCGAGAAGATTGGCAGCCTGCAGTGCCTTTTGCTTTACACCTGCTGTTCTTTTAGCGCCCGCGATGGAAGCTAGCAATGAAGGAGAGTGAAAGAGCTGCTATGAAAATGGAGAACGAGTCCCATAAAGACAAATCAAACGGCTGGCCTCGAGTCAAGGAAAGGGCCTTTAGTCACGTTGTTTAGTTCACTGCTCTCTTTGAATGGAAGCGCAGAGAAAAACATTTTTTTTTTTTTTTTTTGCACTGGGGTTTTTATTGTTTGTTTTCTTTTGGGAGAGATTGGGTTGTCAGCCGCTTGATGGGTGCTCGGCAAGAACATAATGTAATGCTACGGAGCGGAGCGGAGCGGCGCGATGCCGCAGACTAACCTGACAGGTAATCTTGGGAAACAAACTCAATATTTCTCCCTCATACGGTTTGTCCGAGTCCCTTCCAGCCCCCCACCTCCCGGCGGCGCTCTAGCGGTCAATATTTCTTATTTGGGGACACGTTGCTTCAGGGGGTATTAGGATTCAGGTTAACCGTGCCTTAGGGCGGCAGGGCCGGCAGCTCTCATATCTGCCTTTAACGCCTACATCACCCAGGGGAAATAGCCACTCAGCCACTCAGCTAGCTTCACAGGACCCCTGCCTACCGTTCAGGCCTGGAAGCAGGGAGCAGACAGAGAGCTTATTGCTTTGTCAATCATCATAAACCCAAACCTTTATCTCCAGTACTGCACAAGACAAGTCCTGTACAGTTTCCCTTACAGTGCGTCTTCAGATCATACATGACATACCTTTAAAAAATGTGCTTGGATTAGTAAAAAAAAAAAAATAATTTAGCAGCACAGATCCAGCTGGGTGTATTATAGACAAACCCACCATGGAATGTGTTTTACCTCAGCCAGGTTAATGGTTTGGCTCCTTGGCTGGTCAGTTAGTGTGATTCAGACACTAAAGCTTCAAATGAAACAGTCATTGTTTAGATTTTAATTGCAGCTTCAATATTAATCTCCATTCACATTAACATGTTTTTATTTTAAAACGATGCTTTAACGCAAAAACATTCACTGTCTAGGTGAGAATTGTGGCTTTACTAACTAACTAACTCTAATATGTATAAAGAATTTTAGGTTTTATATACTAATGTGTATAAAGTGCAAATCACATGACCATTCATGTACAGTGAGCATGCACATGCCAGTCTACACAGAAATCACAAGAACTCTGCAGTTGGTTGCAGAAACACTATTAAGGAGGAATAGCAATGGTTTTACTTTAATCCAATTAATCACAACAACATTCTGTGATTAACTGCGATTATTCGCATTTGTTTTTCTTCAGACGCGATTTTTTATAGTGGATATTTTAATGTAAATAAAAGAATGAATGTAAAGATTTTTTAATGTAATTATATGTATATAAGTGGTGTCAATTTAAAACATATTAATATATACTTGTATGTTTGAGGGGAGATAAAATCAATGTAGGGTGCTGGAATAAAGAATGCATGATAAATTGGATTGTAAATGACTTGGTTTACAATCTTGGTTGTGAGGATTTCTAAATGTTGTACTTAATTTTATGAGTATAAAAATCTCAGGGATGAGGAGCAGGGCAGGAAGCTAGCTCATAACTGAGATGTAACTGTCACGTCCTGGCCCTGTTTCTGTCTGTCCTCGTGCCTGTGTTTTCCTCACGTGACCTGTGCCCCTGTGTTCTGTCCCAGTCATTTTTCATCACGTTTGTCCCATTTGTAGCTCTGCCCTTACCCCAGGTGTTCGTGTTTAGTGTGTGTTCCCTGTTTGTATATATAGTCCCCCTTGGCACTTTGTCTTCGTCGGTCTTTGCACCTTCACCTGTCGTTTGTCTCTCCTCGTTTCTTTGTTTTCATAGACTTAGCCCTAGACCTAGTGCTTTGTTCTTTGTACATCTTCTTGTTTAATTTTTGATTTTCTAGTTTATACCTTCTTGTTTATTTCGTGTTTTTTTCTAGTTTATCGTTTCTTGTTTATTTCTTATTGATCTTTTGTTATTTTCAAGTCCCTCGTTTATTTCCTTGTACATATCCCTGCCCTGTTTAGTTTAGTACTATTTTTGTTCCTCGTTTGTTTCTTGGTTTATTTTCTCCCTGTTTGTTTATGTTAGTTTATCTCACGTTTGTTCCCTGTTTATTTCGTTGTTTATTAACGTTACCCCTCGTTTGTTTTAGTTTGTTTCTTTGTTCCGTGTTTACTTGTCTCTTTGTTTGTCTTTGTTATTTATATATATTTAATAAATTATCTTTCTTACCTGCACTTACGTCCGCCTCTACGTCTCCCTGTCTGCGCTAACACTACACATACTACTTTTTTATGCTTGTCATGAAGAAAAAGGCCACAATGCATTAATATAAGATCCATCATAATTGTACACAACGAACAAAAAAATATTTGTGGATTCGTTTTTTTTTTCTGTGCAGCCACTTTAACTGCAATTCTTCATAACCCTCCTTTTGCAGTGTACCTCGGAATAATCTCAGCCTACCCCTTATTACCTCTCTCGTGCCCCTGGGCGTAAATGTGAAAAACAGAGGGGAAGGGTTAATTGGTCGGGGCAAGGGGTTAAATAGGATTGGGCCTTATTGTGTGGCTGTTAAAAGGTTAAGAAAACACAACAGCGTTTTTAATAGGCCGGGGAAGAATCAGCCTTAAGAATCGGCCCTAAAAGCACGTCCTACATACTCAGAGCTGCTTGGAGTGAAAAATGTGAACCATAAAGATTCAGTGCAGATACATTAAAGATCAAGCAAGATGGTCCTAGCCTGTAAAATTGTGTAATCATTAATTAAAGCTGGCTGACCTTTCCAGTTCCTGCATAACCAGCATTAATAATCATTTTATAAAGGGTACCATAATGAAATAGCTTCATAAATTGATTCCACATGTAATGATGACGGTAATGTATGCTGTGCTAGACTGATGGGGGAAATTAGCTTTGTTTCGGGGGCTTGTTTTTTTTGTTGTTTTTTTTTTTTGGTGTGCATGTGCATGCATGTGCATGAGCATTACTAGTTACATGATAATGAATGCAGGCCGGTGCGTTTATACATAGTTTTTTTACGATCTCATGAGAATAGGAAAACGTTATACGTGCATACAAAATACATACACAAACACACATACAAAAACACATATATACACACACACATGCACAAAGCAGCTGAATGCCTTGATCTACTTAGTTCCTCTCAGACTCTCAGAGTCTCTGACATGCAGATGTAAAAGGGAACACAGGTGAAGCCTTGGGCTAAGCAAACGCTTCTCTCCGCTTCCCTCCACATGTGAACTGGCAGCTTATGTTGAAATCCAGCGTGTTGATTCGTTGCTCATGCTGAGGGACAACCTTGTCCACGCTGTGAGTACAGCAGGAGCCTCCACCAGACAAAGGCAAAGCAGCAGCTAAAAGCATCACTCGTGCATACGCATGCACAGCGCATGCACAACAACATGCTGCAGGAGGCTCCCCATAGACCTTTTATCCTATCCATAGCAACATAGCCCAGAAGATTTGTTCAAATGAGTGGACCTTTAAAAACGTATTGTCTGTGAATGATTTATTTCCTATTTCTATCTTACTTCTTCTTATTTTTTGGTCATTGGATGGGTGGGGTGGGGAGACATAGTGAAGAAGTCTATATACATGTGTGTGTGTGTGTGTGGTAAATTATTACTGCGCTCGATGGAAATGCATTAGCTTCAAGTGCTGAGGGGAGCCGAGAGTGACGGCAATAAAACACATTTGGAGTGTTTTTCATTTCCAGGGGAGAGATTGTCTCCCTCGGGGTAGAAGCACACACACACACACACACTGGTTATAGAACTGAGGCTCTTCGTTATACCGGCTTATTATTAGCCCCCATGCAGCAGAGGTACATGAACCAAAATTCATAAGACTATATCCACGTCCTCCTTCCACTTCAGCTTCCTGCATTTCTATTGGTGAGTCATATATGATGGGGGCATGACGACACTCTGGAACAGAACATCTTAATGTTAGATGGAAGAGCATCTAGCCTGCAATCTGATGTACCTTTCATATGTACAAAGTACATTTAAAAAAAGAGAAAAAGAGAACTGAGGGAAGAGAGGGCATGGAAGTTGGAAGAGAGAGAGAGGGAGAGAAGATATAGAACAGAGAAGGCAAGTGAAAGAGGAAAGAAAGAGAAAGGAACAGAGTAGCGTTGTAGAGAAAGAGAAGCTGTGAATTGATAGAGTAGAGAGAGAGAAGAAATAGAGTCGAGAGATAGAGAAATAGAGGGGGAGAAAAGTGATAAAGTAGAGAGAAAAAAGATTATAGTAGATAGAGAAGAGGTATAGTAGAGAGGTAGAGAAACAGAGGGGGAGAGAAGCGGTAGAGTGCATAGAGAGAAGAGATGTAGTAGAGAGAAAGAGAGATAGAAAGAGTAGAGAGAGAGTAGATAGAGAGAGAGAAGAGATAAAGTAAAGAGAAAAAAAGATGGAGTAGAAAGGTAGCTAAATACAGGGTGAGAGAAGTTACAGAGTAGAAAGAAGAGATATACTAGTTGGAAAGAGAGATAGAGAGAGTACAGAGAGAGAGTAGAGAGAGAGAAAAAAGATAGAGCAGCGAGAAAAGAGAGTAGATAGGTAGATTAATGCAGACTGAGAGATTTGATAGAGCAGAAAGAAAGAAAAGTTTATAGTAGAGAGAAGAGATATAATAGAGAGGAAGAGAAATAAAGAGAGAAAAGAGGGAGTATAGAGAGAGAAGAGATAAAGTAGAGAGAAAAAAGATAAAGTAGATAGGTAGATAAATACAGGGTGAGAGAAGTTACAGAGTAGAAGGTAAGAAGAGATATAGTAGTTAGATAAAGAGAAAAGAGAGAGAAGAGATAGAGTAGATAGGTAGATTAATGCAGTGTGAGAGAAGTGATAGAGTAGAGATAAAAAAATTTTATAATAGAGATAGAATAAATAGAGTAGAAAAGTAGAGAAATAGAGGGTAGGAGACGAGAGAAACTATATTGTAGAGAGGAAGAGAGATAGAGAAAGAAGTGATAGAGCAGAGAAGTGGAGAAATACAGCTCTGGAAAAAAAATAAGAGACCACTTAAAAATGATGAGTTTTTTTTTTTTTTTACCAAATTCGAAAATATCTCGAATATAATTAAGAGGAAGATGGATGATAACAAGTAGTAAAACCAAGCTGAACTGTTTAAATTTTTGCACCAGGAGTGGCATAAAGTTATCCAAAAGCAGTGTGTAAGACTGGTGGAGGAGAACATGCCAAGATGCATGAAAACTGTAATTAAAAAACAGGGTTATTCCACCAAATATTGATTTCTGAACTTTTAAAACTTTGTTTGCATTATTTGAGGTCTGAAAGCTCTGCATCTTTTTTTGTCATTTCAGGCATTTCTCATTTTCTGCAAATAAATGCTCTAAATGACAATATTTATATTTGTATTTGGGAGAAATGTCTGTAGTTTATTCAAGCAGAGAAACTGATTCGGAAACTGAAGTGGCCTCTTAATTTTTTTTCCAGAGCTGTAGAGAGGAGAAGTGATAAAGCAAAGAGAGAGAATAGATAGAGTAGAGATGAAGAGAGATACTGGGTGAGAGAAGAGATAGAGTAGAGAGAGAGAAGTGATAAAGTAGAGAGAAAGAAAAGATAGAGTACAGAAGTGGAGGAATAGAGGGTGAGAGAAGAGATAGAGTAGAGAGAGAGAAGTGATAAAGTAGAGAGAAAGAAAAGATAGAGTACAGAAGTGGAGGAATAGAGGGTGAGAGAAGTGATAGAGTAGAGAGAGAGGAAGAGAGATAGAGGGTGAGAGAGAGAGGCAGGGCACGAGTTGATTGCTCTGTTCAAGATTTAGGACCAAAATTCTGTACAATTCTGCACACACACACACACACACACACACACACACACAGCGTAGCTTTGATGAGCTGGGGAGGAGAAAGTCTGTTTGCTGAGCAGAATCCCAACAATCTCTCGGTGCCAATCATTCTACCAGAACACACACACACACACAGACATAATTCTCACATATTAATTGACTAGAATATCCATGCAATCATTGTTTATAGACATCTCGAGTACATGCCGAGATATACTGGCAGTATTTGAACACACACAGCCCCCAGTCACTTTTTCATCAGATCAGTCTTTTCAGTGCAGTTCTGAATGCTTACAGAGGCATGTTGTTTCTGAGAGAGAGATTTGTCGTGCATATCTATAGTATTTTTCCGGTTGTCATTATTCTCTCTTCTTAAATGGAGGTACAAACAGAAGTAGTGTCTCAAAAGCATGTTTTTAGGAGACATCCTCCCACAATAACAGCCATCATGAGGGCTTTGAGCACAAGCTGGAAGAGACATCACCAGCAGAATAATACTTTCAGGGACGGATGTACAGTGCGACTGCAAAATGTGCCTGTTTGTCACTGCCTTGTGAGCCTTAGAATGCCTTTTCACAACTGTGAAACACGGGGGTGGCAGCATCATGTTGTAGGGTTGTTTTGCTGCAGGAGGGACTGATGCACTTCACAAAATAGATGGCATCATGAGAAAATTTCGAGAACATTATGTGGCTTAAAGGTCTCCTTCCGCTAAAATCCACTTTTTCTTGTTCTCTGTATAATACTATAGATCTCTCTGAGTTGTATATGCATGCTGCATATAAAACTGTTCTTCAACCTCCATTGTCTGCAGTTGCTAATAAATGAAAATATTCCCAAAAAAGAAGACAAGCAGGAAAAGAACTCAGGACCCATCTTGACTCAGGACCGCCCAAAGACATAGGTAAAGCCAGGCTGCAAAGAGCGTACAGCTCTGTTTACACCAACTAATTAGCGTTAGCTATTTTGTGTAAGTTACTATAGGTTTAAATCGGATCTCTGGTTGATTCCGCGTTTTACCACAACTTAAACATTGTTAACATTTCTTTTTTACCACAGGGCCGCTTGCCTCACAGCCAATCAACGCTGAGAGTCTGATGTTAAGCAAAGTTTTTAAGGGTTAAATTTACCTAGCACACAGTGCTATATCTAAAAGGCTTATCTCTGAAAACATTTAGTCATTTGAGTTTTATAGCTGTTAAATTGACTGTGGTGAGCATTCTCTGCTACAGTGCTATATTTATGAGCAAGAGCCACAATCCTGTCTTTCTTAAGAGACCACTAATTCAGTGATTTAAAGCAGGGCTAAATAGAAACACCAGAGCACTTTTTCCACAAACAATGGCTCACAATGCATTCATTCATACTGGAGAGCACAACTAGACATTTTAGAATTAATGAGAAAATGATAAAATGAGACCTTTAAGGATAACAAAGTTCATTTTTTTTCGAGTGGCCATCACAAAGCACTGATCTTAATCATCATGCAAATTTACAGGCAAAGCTAAAAATCAGGGTTAAGCAAGGCGACCTACAAACATGACTCAGTTACACCAAATTCCTGCCAACTATTGAATTTTAGAAGCTTGTGGAAGAATATCTAAAACATTTGACCCAAGTCAGTTTTAGCTAATTCTAATGAAATTCATGTAAACTTTTTACTTTGCAGAAAGTAATAAAAATGCCTTAAAATGTCTTTCTCTCTCTCGCTCTCTCTCCTTCTCTCTCTCTCTCTCTCTCTCTCTCTCATTGTTCTGGCATTAGGCAAATATAAATACATTTGGTCATTCTAATTGACCTAAAACATGAAAGGTTTATTCTAATTTCATGTCAGACAGTGAGAAAAACATGCTCATGTGTCTTTTTATATAGTGTATGTAAACTTCTGGTTTCAACTGTACATGCAAATAGCCAAACATATTCAGATAACTTTACTGTAGCAATTAAACGCCCACCCCTGCCCGTTGTCACCTAAAATACTCCACCAGCCCCCCCTGCTCATCTGAAATATCCCCCTCTGCACAGCCCTGTTAAACTGTACCTGAAGACGTACATAGCGTAAGTACTGCACCATTACTTCAGAGAATGCAGTTTCTGTTCCACACAGTGTTGCCAACTCCTCAGTAAGAAAAGTAGCTATTGGCTGTCCTAAAAGTCGCTAGAAGTCGCTAAATGACGCCATCGCCTAATTTGCATAAAACATGTTTTTAAAGCTGTAAAGGATTAGGGTTGTGGGAGAGAAAAAAGTGAGTAAAAATCACCATAAATGTGTTAGAAATGTTACAAATGAACAAGTTATGTTGCTTTTAAATAGGAAGTCACTTTTTTACAGTAACTTAATTCATACCTGTCAAGTCTCCCGTTTTGGCCGGGAAACTACCGTATTTTACTCCTCTTTCCCGCCGTCCTCCCGTATTAGTATTTTCCCGTAAATTTCCCGTATTATACTAAATTAAAAAAAATATAGGCCACAGGCGACAATGCACTGTGTGTCTCTTAACCAATCGTGTTGCCGGTTCAAGGAGAAAGTCCCGCCTTTCAGGAGAAACAGCCAATCAGCTTGCTGGTTTTGCGGAGCGCAGTTTAGTGTGGGGGAAGCCCCGCCCCTCCCCTCGCTGTGAGTTCAGGCAGCTAGTCGGAGCAGCTGTCGTTAAAACTAATCTGGATATACGGAGATTTTTCTAAAAGAAAGGTAACTAACCATGTAAACTGTGATGAGATTGTTTCTGATAGCTGGTTAAAAAGACTCTTCTCTGAATCAAAACATAAATTAAACCCATTGTGTGTTTAATAAAATCCAGCTTGTGACTCAGTTAGCTTAACTTTTGAATTAGCTAGATAGATATTCAGGGTTTGAGAAAAATCTACATACATATAATGCCCTGCCCTGATGTGCCTGATCAGCCAAAACCTATAATTTCCAAACTATATTTGTTCAGGGCTAGTTTTAGGGTTTGTTAGAATTTGTTTAAATCTCAAGTATTGTGGTAATGTATTATAATGTAATGTAATGTATTATTTAGAAGGGGTAGAAGAGATGGTTGAGCTGGAGAGAGAGAAAATGTGGAGAGGGCTGAAATTAACTGAACTGATCAGGAGTGGACTGAACGATAGAAAGAAGTATTAATGAAAGATTATTAATTGTGTAGGCCCCTTAGGACTATTATTTACTTATGGAATATATCTGATCCATGTCCTTTTTGTAAATTTGTGCACCCTTCAATTTAAATTTTAAATCTATTAAATAATAATAATATATATATATATATATATATATATATATATATATATATATATATATATATATATATATATATATATACATATTAATTTTTAGCCCTCGGTTGGGCTGTTGGGGCGGCGGAAAAAATCCCTTATTTTTAAGTCCAAAACTTGACAGGTATGTTAATTTTTATGTGAATTACATAAATTCGTTTTTCCATGTTCTTAAATGTTATTATAAGAGCAGCAGTTAGCCGGAACTGTTATTCTACGTTTTTTTTAGTTTGTTTTATTTTATTTTTATTTGTTTTTTACGTTTTCTTAAGTTTTCTTTATTTTTAAACCTATCATAGACAAATTGTTCAATGGTTCAATAGATATTTAGCTTTTTATAAAGAGGCAGACACTGTGGAGGAAGTGAGTGACAGGCTATGTGGTGAATGAGGTGAGTGACAAAGTGAGTTAAATTCAGGCAGGGGCTGACGGCAGCGCCCGCTGCAGCGCAGAGGACAGTAACTGAAGAGCGTGTGTTCATCTCAGATTTGCCAAAAGTCTCCAATAACACCACAAAAACTCGCTAGATTTGTCGCTAGTCGCTTTTTTACAAAAAAAGTCGCTAGAGGGTCTGAAAAGTCGCTAAATATAGCGACATAGTCGCTAAGTTGGCAACACTGGTTCCACAGCCCTCTATACCCCTCTAGCCAGTGCTTTGTGCTCGACGTGGTGACCTTAGGCTAATGTGTGGCTGTTTGAAAGTGCTCCATTCTACTGGTAATGCTATTTAATAGAGATTACACAAGCTGTGTGAGAAATCTGAACTCCAGTATCTCGAGACACTCTGTCTAAATGTACACAGCTCTCTCAACCTTGATCACTACTCCATGTCTTATCGGAATGTGAAAAAAAATGGATTTGTTGTAAAACCCCATTATAAAAGGTTGAGACAGTATGGAAGATTAAGGTAAAAGGCAGGGTGTCTTACCTTTACGTAGACTTTCATTTGAGTACAGACAGTATGAACCCAATATATTTCATGTTTTGTCTTGTAAAGTTAATATATTTTAATAATATACACCCATTCCTGCATTTTAGCCCTTCTACACATTTGAACCACTTTACATACAGTATTTACCACTTTGTAATTTGGTCCTTATTACAACATTGAAAAGACATTGTGGCACTGAGGATTCCAAGCTATGTAATGTTCCAGGTGTCATATTTGTACCTTTTTGCAGGAATTGTTGTTGTGAGATTTTTTCCTAAGATAAAAAAAAACAAACATTATCTATTGGGAACAGGTCAGGATTCGAGGTGGAAAAGTTTCATGATTTTCCTTTATATAAATCATTGGTTGTTCAGATCAGCAATTTCAGTTAAATATATCACATAACAGAAGAACACAGTAATATTTGAGCAGTGAACTGAAGTTTATAGGATTTACAAAAAGTCTGCTATAATTCTTTAAACAAAATAAGGCAGGTGCATAAACTTAGGCAATCTTGTCGTTTTATTGATTTAAATATATTTAGCATTAATTATTGAAACCCAGAATTACTTTGGTAAGATCATTGACCCTTGACCTACATACACAAGTGAATCTAGTTATGAGAAAAGGGTTAATGTGGTCAACTGCAAGTTTTTCTCCTCTTTGCATCTTCTCTGAATAGTGGCAACATGGGAGCCTCAAAACACAACTCTCAAATTACTTGAAATCAAAGATTGTTCAACATCATGGTTTAAGGGAAGGATAAAAAAAGCTATTTCAGAGATTTTAGCCATCAGTTTCCACTGTGAGAAACATAGTGAGGAAATGCAAGGCCACAGGCACAGTTCTAGTTAAGACCTGAAGCGGCAGAACAAGAAAAATCTCAGATAATCAGAGGAGAAGGATGGTGAGAACAGTTATAGTCACCAACCCACAGACCAGCTCCAAACACCTACATCATCATCTTGCTGCAGATGGAGTCACTGTGCATCATTCAGCTGTTCAGTGCACTTTACACAAGGAGAGGCTGTATGGGAGAGAAATGCAGAAGAAGCCTATATATATACAGTGAGTCCAAGAAGTATTTGATCCCTTGCTGATTTTCTTTGTTTGCCCACTAATAAAGACACTATCCTTCTGCACTTTTAATGGTAGATATATTCTAACATGGAGAGACAGAATATCAAGACAAAAATCCAGAATATAATTTTAAAGAATATATTTTAATTAATTTGTATTTCAATGAGGAAAATAAGTATTTGATCCCTCTTGCCAAACACACTCAATACTTAGTGGCAAAGCCTTTGTTTGCAAGCACAGCGGTGAGACGTTTGTTGTAGTTAACCACAAGTTTAGCACACACACCAGGGGGAATTTTGGCCCACTCTTCTTTGCAGATCCTCTCTAAATCATGAAGGTTGTTGGGCTGTCGCTTGGCAACTCTGACCTTCAGCTCCCTCCATAGATTTTCGATCGGATTGAGGTCTGGCAACTGGCTGGGCCACTCCATGACCTTAATGTGATTTTTCTTGAGCCAATCCTTTGTTGCCTTTGCTGTATGTTTAGGGTCGTTATCATGTTGGAAGACCCAACCACGGCCCATTTTCAGATCCCTGGCAGAGGTTGTCCCTCAGGATTGTGCGGTACATGGCTCCATCCATCTTCCCAGTGATGCGGTGAAGTAGCCCTGTACCCTTGGCAGAGAAACACCCCCAAAACATTATGCTTCCACCTCCATGCTTGACGGTGGGCACAGTGTTCTTGGGGTCATAGGCAGCATTTTTCTTCCTCCACACATGGCGGGTGGAGTTGAGGCCAAAAAGTTCAATTTTGGTCTCGTCTGACCACAAAACCTTCTCCCAATAACTTGGTTCATCTTTCAAATGATCATTGGCATACTTGAGGCGCGCCTCCACATGTGCTCTCTTCAGCAGGGGTACCTTTCGGGCACTGCAGGATGTGAATCCATTGTTGCGCAAAGTGTTGCCAGTTGTTTCCTTGCAAACTGTGGTCCCAGCTGCCTTCAGGTCATTTGCTAACTCCTGCCGAGTGGTTGCAGGACGATTTCTGACCGTTCTCAGCATCATTGCCACCCCACGAGGCGAAATCTTCTTTGGAGCACCGGGCCGAGGTCTGTTGATTGTCATGTTATACTCTTTAAACTTTCTGATAATTGCACCAATAATTGTTACTTTCACATCCAACACCTTACTAATCTTTTTGTAGCCCATTCCAGCTTTGTGAAGGTCAACAATTCTGACTCTGAGGTCCTGTGACAGCTCTTTGGTTTTACCCATGTTGGAGACTTGAAATCTGTGTGATCTGTCTGATTCTGTGGACAGGTGTTTTTCACACAAGTGATTAGTGAGAACAGGTGGCTTCAGGTCAGGTAACAAGTTGATTGGGAGTGTCTAACTGGTCTGTAAAAGCCAGAACTGCTAATGAATACTAAGGGATCAAATACTTATTTCACTCCATGAAATACAAATCAATTAATATATATTCCTTAGATTTATTTTCTGGATTTTCTTTTTAATATTCTGTCTCTCCATGTAAGAATACATCGACCATTAAAAGTATAGAATGATCATGTCTTTATTAGTGGGCCAACGAAGAAAATCAGCAAGGGATCAAATACTTCTTGGACTCACTGTATATATATATATATATATATATATTTTTTTTAAGGCACAATACATTGAGTCATATTTAAATAAAAAAGCTTGTATTCATTCACCTGTTCTGGGAAGTATGTTGTGGCGATGGCTTCTTTTTTGGGGGGGAAACATGTGCTAGCCTTCACCCTCAAAGCTGGTCATACCACATCATGTATTAAAGGAGTCCTGGATAAAAATGAAAGTGGCTTAAATTAGGAGGAAGCTTGGAAAAATCTTCTCTCTAAAGGGCCATACTGGTAGAATGGGATTCTCTCAAGCAGCAACACACGAGTTAAAGATCTTGGTTGTGGAGATGTGGAGAGTGGACGCAAGTGCGAGAATTTACTGAAAAAACACAAAATAAACAAAGAAATAACTCAAGAAACAAAGAAACACGGAATACAAGGAGACTAGAAAAAAAAACAAACGAACACGTAACCTGACTGACACAAGAATGTACAAGAACCGACAAGGAGATTGGAAACACATGGACCAAAACAGGAAACAGGAAACACCTGAGGACAAGTAAGAATAGGGGCGGAGCTGCAAATTAACAGGTAAGAAGGGACACATGGGAACACGTGGAAGAACATAGGACAGGAAAGTGATGGAGCTCCATTAAATATACATTTAAAGAGAGTTTGAGATGCATTTGTTTTTTAGAACTTTTTTTTTAATTAGCCAGAACATTGTACTAGAAACACTGGATGAATAGGTGTCTAGTTACTTTTGGACATATCGTATATGTGCATCTAGAACGGAATGTCATCCCTAAGAGGACCAAAGAAAAACGAGAATAGAGTAGAAGTTCTCATAAATGAGTTTTGTGACATCAGTCAAGGACAAGCATCACTCACTCCTCCTGTCCCTCACAGGCTAATCATTTCTCATCCTTTCATGTAGCCTCCAGACCAAGTCCTTTATGTAGCCTTGGACACAACGACTGCAGTGGCTGCGTTGCTGTTGCTTGTGCATTTTATTGTAGTTTTGACTTCCAGCTTCATCTGATTGTGTTAAGGCAGTGATGGATAGCAAATTCATAACAAGGCTGACTTTTTTTTTTTTTATCTTGTCTCCATAGGCTTAGGCTGTGGACGCCAGTTTGTCTTCCTCTCTTACGTCAGGTCTTCTTAAGACCACTTAAGGAACGCAGGCTGTTATGTATGAGAAATGATCAATGTTCCTTAAAGCTTTGTTCAGACGCAGGCCTGGTGATACTGTGAGTCATCAGTCAGAGGACAATACGGCAGGGCTGCAGTTCTTATTTTAAAGAGCTCATTCCTTAAGAAAAAAATATAAATACTTAAATTTTTTGACCTTGTTTGTCAGATGTAATATGTAAGAAAATGTTCTACATTTGCCTTTTACTCTCACTCCAAACAAACCACACATAAGAGAAATAAATAAAAAATACAGTTTTCCCATCCTGTGAAGTTATAAAGAAAACACACTTACATACCTGTAAACACTGTAAATACTGAATATAAATGTTTAATGCCTTCCACACTAATGTTAAAAAGAACCCTAACCTTACTTCAAAGATTTTCAAATAATGTGAACCACAAAATGCATTTTAAAGTCATCATTTAACATAACTGATAGTCTTTCCATTGTGATGTAAAACAAAAATAAAACATGTTGTCTAGTAGAAGACAGCAAACATACTTACATTATAAATAAAAATAAGAAATAATAAAAATGAATGCGCAAATGTTGATGCTAATATAACTGTGTTTCTCTATTTTAAATAAATATATTTATTCTTTCTCCAAAAATACATACAATTTATATAAAATGTCAATTTTAACACATGCACGCAAGTTCTTTTTTCATCCCTGTCACACCAATTTCCAATCAGTTTACCTCCCTATAAAATTAAAAGATCAGTTCCTGTGACATCATCACTAATGAAATGACACGGCACATGCATCTTAAAGTACAGACTGCAAATAAAAGTAAAAGTGCCAATAAATAAATTCCATGTTTTTGATTGTCAGATGGAGATTGTCAGGCAAAATATTGATTGTTTGTCAAAATGTAATTTGTATAATTTGCCAATGTCTTTGTTAAATATGGAATTTTGTTTATTATTAGCAATTATGTTTATTATTCAGTTCCCATCACATTCAAGCCTATCACATTGGGAAGGCTCAGATGTGCCTGCATCCAGAAATGATCCTTTTTGGTAATTTTGTTGTAAAACTGTATATTTGTATGTTCTGTATAATTTATAGGACAGTCTGAAAAAATATACAAATCAATACATTCTTAATTTTGATGCATACTTTTGGATAAAATATTAGTGCAATGCCAAAAAAAACAGCTTGGCAGTCAAATTGTGAACCAACCTGAGGTGGGCAAATGTATTTTCTCAAAATCTTAACTAATCAGATGAAATAATCTTTTGGTAATGGTATTTTTGTTCACTTTATGAGGTAAAAGAGGCATTTATTTATTTCAAAATATGATCTAAAAGGCACCCGCCTTAGAGAATCACCCTTTTAAGTTTTCACTACTTTCAATACTAATGTTATTATTATATATGATATCTTTTATTAGATAAATATGCAGTGTTTAAGCATTATGCGCAGGATTGCGTAGTGTTGTATTTAGTTTATGTACTGCAAAACTTTAAACTGCCTATTGGATTAAAAGTTTTATGGTACATAAATCCTCATAATTATCACATGACCTATAAAGAAGGAAAGAGTATTAGAAAAGTTTTAGCATATTGTTCCTGAGGACAATAAGTCAAGTTTTAATCGTTTGAATGTTTTGAATACTTTTTTTAATGAATGAATGAAGTCTTGTCCTGTACGGATGGCTGCTCTGACTGACTATTGTATTTACTATTGTAGTTTCCTGCTTGAATGGTTCCACTATACTGTTAGAATAGAAGACTGGAATAGTCTGAATTATTATTCTCAGCATTGTGCAGACACAGCTCAGCTACTGTGACCAGGACCATTCGGACAGACGAACGCTGTAAGTTAATGGGATGGACAGCAGGGCTGCATGCATTCATATATGCAATCCAGTCACACAAATCTCCACAGCATATGTTACAGGTCACTGCTGGACTGTAGAATATGGTAATGAAATTGTGTTTCTGGCATGTTGGAGACGATGTTTAACAGAATAAATGTAAGTCATGTAGCGTGAAGCCTATCCTGGCCATGATCATATTTCAGCATATACAGAGGACATCAGGCCTGACTGGTGAGGATTGGGGATTACTCACATTAAATGAAAGCAAATAATATTTATATACAGTACTAGTCAAAGGTCACATCTTTTCATTCAATGTTTTTATCTTGTCCTAGATTGTAAATTAATATTTAATTCATTCAGAGAGAATGAAGGAACACATAAGGAATCATGTAGTAAATAGAAAAAAAAGTCAAACAAGCAAAAATACTCTGTAAATCATTTAGGTGCTCTTATCTGGGGGGCTGTTAACTTATCCTCTGCAACAGAGGTAACTCTTGGTATTTCCTACGGCGATCCTGATAGAAGCCGGTTTCATCATCAATGGTCTTTGCGACTGCACTTGAGGATATTATCAAAGTCCTTGAAACTTTTTGGAGTGACTGACCTTTATTTCTCTTTACTCAGTTGAGTAGTTCTTGTTAAATACATTTTTCATAATTAATTTGACCAAATTAAAAACCTCTGGAATTTAATCAAGAGGAAGATGGATGATCACAAGCCATCAAACCAAACTGAACTGCTTGAATTTTTTGCACCAGGAGTGACATAAAGTTATCCAAAAGCAATGTGTAAGACTGGTGGAGGAGAACATGCCAAGATACATTAAAACTGTGATTAAAAACAGGGTTATTCCATGAAATATTGATTTCCGAACTCTTAAAAAAAGTGAATATGAACTTGTTTTCTTTGCATTATTTAAGGTCTGAATGCTCTGCATCTTTTTATTTCTATCTATCTATCTAGAATGTTCTGGACACCTTCTTCTTCTATTTAGTTCAGAGTTTAACTTTAACTTTTTAAAGTTAACTCAATTGGATGTCACCCAAGGACTACGAGTTTGGAATCCACAAGCTTTTCACACATGATTATTGTTCTGCCATCTGATGTCTACACTGTGTTAATTAGTATTTGTTTACACATTTATTGACAAAAAAACATGTTGAACAGATGAGATAAATCCTGTTCTAGGCTGATTAAGCCTTTTTACGTAGCACAAGGTCATCTATGTGTAAATTGAAAAACAACAAAAACTCATACCTAAAATAAAAATGTCATTTGCATAGAGTGAACGATAAAAGATGTGTTTATTATTATTATAATTATTATTTTTATTATTTTCTTCTTCTTCTCCATCTTCAGATATAGCATAAATACACTGGTGGAAGGAGAGTGAAAGGCAACAAACACACACACAAGTGCATTCTTTACTACGTCATTTTTCATTTGTGTTTTTTGAGTAAATACATGAGGAAGGCAGTGGCTGAGGGAGAGTAACTGGCTGTTTATGCGATGTCTCAGGGGTAAGAGTTGAGGAAGTGATCTGAAGAAGAACACATTAGAACCTACAGCTCTGGTGTACTCCCACAGAAGCTCTGGATCTCTGGACTTGCAGACATACAGTATGTATTATTACAGAGTGTGTGTGAGTGTGTGTGTGTGCGCTTGTGCTTCTCTAATAAATAAATAAATATATAAATGTGAAGGCCAGTGCATAGCCTGGAAAAAGTGTTTTGTTTGCTCTCAGAGTGGAAAAAAGGGGCTTAAAGTGATAAATAGAGATTAATCTCTTGGCCTACATTTACAAGCAGAATCTGGAGCCCACGTTGCGTTCTCGTCGGGGGGCCGGCGTGATCGCTCCTGCTGCGTGATTCGTTCCAGCTCAGAAACTGTCCATTGCGTCGCTTTAATTGTTTCCCCAGGTATGCTGTTATGGTGTGACACCTACTGCGGCCAGCGCCACTCCATCAGCCCTCCTGCTTCAGCAGCTCATTACGCTTCGTTAGTCTGTTATTAGACTGTCATTAGACTGCTGTTAGGCTGTTATTAAAGCACACACACAGAGAGAGAGTAACTTTACACGTGCACACACACACACACAATGCACACATGCATACACACACACACACACAAATACATCTTACAAACATCACAAACATCCACACATATCCTCCCACACACTGTCACACACACACACACACACATGCTTACACAATCATTATTACAATGGAACACCTTGCTATGTAGACACACACACACACTTGTTCACATGCACACTCAGACACTCCCACACAGATAGATAGATAGATAGATAGATAGATAGATAGATAGATAGATAGATAGATAGATAGATAGATAGATAGATAGATAGATAGATAGATAGATAGATAGATAGATAGATAGACTTTATTGATCCCGAAGGAAATTTAGTATACACACACACAAACAAAACAGATGTTGTATTCACATACTATCTCCATACCTACATACCGTACACACCTAACTCCACCCACATACAAACATATATACACAATATACATCATTCCACACACACACACACACACACACATGCTTAGGTGGATACATCCACACAGAACCCTTCAGCCCTCTGTCTCTCTTTCACTCACACTCACACACACACACACACACACACACATGCTTACACATGCTCACACACGCTCACACACAGACACAACATGAGGTCATTATGTAATGTAATTACCATGATGTTAAATATGTCCACTCACCAAAGGCCACTTATTGAGCCAATCATATTTCATCACTCTCTCATTAAAACAGGCGCGCACACGCTCTCTCTCTCTCTCTCTCTGTCTCTCTCTCTCTGTCTCTCTCTCTCTCTCTCTCTCTCTCTCTCTCTTTCCATCCTTCAGACTCTCGCGCCACATCTGATGAGCTTTCTCTGGATGTATTATCTTTTCAGCACTCTTTGTAGTTGAAGCTCTGTATTGATTTCTTTGGGAGGATCGATTCATTACAGTGTTGCTGCGAACGCGAAGGCCCCATATTGCATTCACTGATCTACAGTTTCTCCAGCAAACATTACTGAGCCCATAATAAATACATAGCATGAATCGTTAATTTAGAAAATAATTACGCAGCTCATTTATGGCTGTAGTTAAAGTGTCAGCGGAAAGATGAATCTGGTGATGCGCTGCATCGGCAGCGGTGGCGGTGGTGGAGGGGGAGGCCTGTGAAGTAGATATATTTGTTTATGATCTATAAATGCTGTGAATTTGGGGATGATAGATTATGGCGAGACATGCGATGACAGATTACAGAGTGGCTGTGGTGACAGATAATCTGTCCAGCAACTGGATGAACACTGGATTAAAAACTCTCAGTTCTTATCAGGGAGCTCCTCAGGGATTACGCATACACACACTCTCACGCTCACACACACACACGCTTACACACACACGCTGAAGCCGAGACTCATAAAACCTGTGTTAAGTTGATGATGCTTGTCTCTCGCTGATACAGTAAGCCTGTGCTCGTGACTGTCATGCAAACATATGTCCAAAAACACACAAACATGCATTCAAATGTCCATCCATTCATCTACATCGTCATGAAGACTACAGTGAGGCCACATGATGATACTGTGGCTGTGTGGCTAAGATCAACAAGAAATGAGGTTGATTGGCTATGACTGTTTCGTTCTTATTTTTGTACATCTTAAATACTGCAGTTATTTACCTGGGAATGGTGGATATGTTGTCAAAATAAATAAATAAATGTTATTCCATTAATTATACTTTACATGCTAGCTAATTTGGACTAGCTATGTTTGAAAAACTGTAGATCTCTGTGTTTTGGTCACAATATCTATGGGTTCTATCTTACGCCCTGTGCTAGAAGTCTACATTCCTGTGGGACCCTTCAGAATATCTTGCGTCAGAATATCTCACGGGACAGAATTAAATTGCTATTGGTGGGATCAGGAGTTTATTTAATCCAGGTGATGTGGGAGCGAGACCACAAATACATGTATAAAAATCCCAGAAATTAATAAATAGTGTAGATAGTCTAAATAGTCTTAATTATAATCATGCAGTGATTTTCATGCATAACAAACAGAAGGAAAAAAACTAACCAGTCAGATTATTATTAATAATAATAATAATAATAATAATAATAGGTAACACTTTACTTGGATGGTCCATTTGATGGCCTCTTTGATGCTCAACTGACATTCAACTAACATTCAACTACATGTCTATTAAATGCAAATGAACTAAAATGTTAAAGTAAAAGACTCTCTATTGAATGTAACCCTACATTCAACTCTAATCCAAATGCTTATCTTAATATTTTAGGATTGGGTTTAGGGTTAGATTTTAAGTTTAGGTTAAGGTTAAGGTTAGGGTTAGGTGTAGGGTTAGGTTCTATTTTGAATCATTTACATTCAACCAATGGGTAAGTAAAATTGAATGTTCAATTCAATTCAGTGTTAGTTGAATGTCAGTTGAGCATCAATAAGGCCTAAAAAATGGACCATCCAAGTAAAGTGTTACCTAATAATCAGTGGTGGACTCAAAGCGAATTTAGCTAGGGGGCCCATCAACATTAATACGAGAGAGATAAGTTTCAGATAGAACACCATTGTATGTCAAAATGGAAAATGTTTACAAAAAAAATAGTTAAAAAGGAAAAATTAAGCTTTCAATGCTAATTGTACTTTTTACTGTTTGATCAATAAAATACTAAAAATATTAATTATTAATAAAAATAATTAATATAAAATAAAATCACACTCAAAACACAATCAAAAGCTATTTAATAGTGCGCAGAATAATATCAGTTTCAGTTAGTTTCAGTTTCAAATAATTGAAACAGCTCCCCAAAACCTCAACCTATACTTTATATTTGACAATATTTGATTAACTTTACAGGTCCTCACTTATATTAATTTATTTAATTAAACTGAGTTTTCAAATTATTTTTAGCCTCGTGCTGAATTCAGCTACGCGCTACGGAAGAGAGAGAGAGAGAGAGAGAGAGAGAGAGAGAGAGAGAGAGCAGCGCATTTTGCCTGATTTCTCCTGATTAAATATCAATAAATATGTGAATTTAATATCTTTTAATACCATATATTTTACTTCACTTGATAGGACCTTATTTATTAAATTTATTAAATTATATTATATTATGTTATATCAATACCATTTTAACGTTTTTCGTTTCTATGTTTTGAAATTTGTTAGATTATATTTTTTTGGGTTTATTTTTGTTTGTTATTTTTCTAATAATAATAATAGAATTTACATAATTTAAAATAGTTACTTTTACTGGTGACAAGTTTCTTTTATAGTGGGGTAACTCCGTTAGTAACTAGTAAATATAACTGATTAGTTTTTCAAAGTGAGGTGCCAAACACTGGTTGACAATGAGCAAGTTTCCCGATGCACAACCAGCCATCTTATTCTATTTGCGTGAATAACATGAAATGTTTAAAATTAATACAGACATAATTGGAAAAAATGAAGACAAGCTGTAACCTAGATATAAATAATAATATCGTAATAATAATAGAATAATATAATAATATGCCAATTAGGCATATTTATAGCAGTAGGGTATTTTAATTTTCATCCCTGACTCTAATTCATTTAAGTTATATATCTGATTTGATCTTTTTCTGTACAATCCCTGCTAAAGTTTTAGGTGAAGGAGACCTAAAGAAGGTCAGTGCATGTTTCTGGAAAAACAAAAAAGTGAGCGTGGCATCGCTAGTACGGCACCTCCTCGTCCTCCTCCTCCACCAAAACATTCGGTCTGGTGGTGCTGAAACACTAAAAAAGCTTATCAGTTTTGGAAGAGCATCTGTTTTTAGTTTAGCCTCTTCCTTCTTTTTTCTTTATGTAGCGCCACTTGGGTAGTTCTTGGGTAGTATTTTATGGCTTCGCTCACAACCCACTTGTACACTTAATTTCACCTTAATTCCATCTTTCACAAGCAGCGCGTTCGCGGTTCACCGGCATGGCCACATGGCATGGATGGAAAATTCCATTTTAACACAAAAGAGAGGGGGTGTGGACAGAATCTGTATTTTTTTGTAATTTATTGTGTTATCTTTATTTCCATTTTAAACATACAAGAATCACCATTTCTGAACGCACTATCTGTGATTTACTGTCCACAGGTCCCCAATTACCAGCTGTAGGCCTATGGGAAGTTTGCAGCTAGTCAGGGGGCCCCTACAATTGGCTGCAGTGGGAGGGGCCCAAGGCAGTTGCCTAGCAATGCCTCTATGCAAAGACTGCCTCTGCTAATAATAATAATAATGCAAAGAAACAAGGAAGCAGTTTTTAAGTTAATAGCCAATGCAAGAAACAAAAAACCCTCAAGATATTACTGGAAAAAAATCTAAGTGGAGGATGGACTGACAGATTCACATGACCCAACAATGATATCAGCACAGTGATTTTTGATGCACAAATGCAGCACTAGTGAATGGAATCATTTTTATTCCATTTCTAATTATATGAGGGGCCAGCTTCACCGAGGCGATTACGTGTGTTTGGACTGTGGTAAAAAATGGGACAGCAAGTACATTGTTTATGTACATTGGACATTGTTTATGTGTACATGTTTATGTGGCGGGAGCAGGCAATAAAGGGACTGGTGACTGGCGCTGGTGAATTGGCACCTTCATTAAATGAATATATTAAATAATTCACACTGAGTTGCAAACTTAAGCAATTATCAGGACAGTTATTAGACCAGCAGGTGTTCAAAATTAAAAAGGGACACAAAGGATATTAAAATACAGCAGCAGAACTACTTCCCAGCATAGACTTTAGCAGGAACTGTTATTATACAGAGCATTGAGTGTATTGTTAACAACGATAGATCTAGAAATCTATTAAAATATTTCATGCTGGATTATCTTTAAAAAAAAAAACAGTGCATATTAAAGACTGATTAATGTTGTGGTGATTTTTACCACAGCGGTTGATAATCATTAAAACACAATTAAACAAGTTACAAGAAAATAACTCTAGCTGACTGAATAGTTTTGTCGATGTTGATTTACAATCAGATTAAATAATAAACATGAAACTCAAAGTAAAGGCCTGGTTATTGATCGCCAGAGCAGAATCACAATGTTTGGTGATGTCACTGGGTGCCAGATTTCAGGTTGTCACTGATTTTACATCCATGATTTATATCTTAGCATAGACTTCGGGTTAGGTGTAGAGCTATTACATTGGGAATGATTTACATTAAACTAAGGGTCAAGATGCATTTAATAGACATCTATAAGAATTCTATAATGGACCATCTGAATTTTTATTTGATTGCACTGTTCATTATCTAGTCATGGTAGCGCACATTAGCACATGAATGAGGTAACAATACTGTCTTTGATGTTTATGTGTGTGTGTGTTCAGCTGATGTTGAGGTACACTCTAAGAAATGTAAGTACAGATTTGTACTTAAAAGAGTACAAAGCTTGTCGCTGGGGCTGTACCTTATATTGAGGTACAAAAAAGTACCTTTCAGTGAAAGTCCTTTTTTGTACCCATGGTTTTTGTGCCAGTAAAGATTATAAAGATTATAAACATTATCATCAACTAAATATGGCTCAAAAACTAGATGATCCAAAATTGTCTGGCTTTTAAATAAAAAATGTGCAATTTAAATACATACTGTTTATTAGTACAGTGATGCAGAATACTAAATGTACCCTTTGGCTGGTTAAATGGTACAAATTTGTACTTATTGCTGTTAGAAATGACTTTGTACTTCAGAGGGAACAAATCTGACCCTGTAAAGACCAATATGGTACCTTTGAGGGTACAATTATGAAGAGTGTACCTTCGAGTACAAAAAAGTACTCATATCATACCTCTGTTTTTTAGAGTGTAAGGTTTGTGTGAGGAAAACAAAAGAAGAATATAAATCAATGCTATTCCACCTCTCAGATTATCAGGTGCTCCCAGCATATTGTGTATGAATGTAGGAATGGGGGGAAATAAAATATAAAAAACAGATGAATGTGGAACTTGGGGATCTGCCCTAAAGGAGTACATGAGGTCATTGGCGTAGGAACCATTGGAAACAGGTGGATTTGTCCCCCCCAAAAATTATATCGTTTCGCTCAGATCAGCTGTACTATTAATGAGGAGACAGACCGGACCAATCACGGAGCCGGTTCAGGTATTAAGTCCCGCCTCTCAGCACAAACAGCCAATCAGCTTGCTGGTTTTGCGGCCCGCGGTGTGCTAGTGGGAGAAGCCCCGCCCCCTCGCTGTGAGATTTAGCAGCGGGATCGGGCTGCAGCAGCTTCAGCTGATTAAGATCTGGATATACGGGGATTTTTCTAAAAGAAAGGTAACGATAGGCTAACCACGTAAACTGTGATGATGTTTCTGATAGCTGGTTAAAAATACAAGACTCTAAATCAGCACACAGTTTAAACCCACTGTGATTAATAAACTGCAGCTGTGTGAGTGAGTTAGCTTAACTTTGGAATTAGATCGATTGGAAGTCAACGTTAAAGAAAAAATAAACTATATACGTAATGTTCAACTTGCCCTGTACCTGATCAGCTAATTACTGTTTCATTTTTAAACTGTCTTTATTAATTTAGGATTACAGGATTTACTGTGAGCAATAATGAACAAAAATTCATTTAGTTAACTAGTTATCTAGAAGCCAGATGTAGTGGATAGTCAGAATTTAGTACAGTACTTTATGTTTGTAGTTTAAAGCAGTTACTTAACCCTGATCACTGCCCCAAAATTGTGTTTTCCACCTGATCCAGCTGATCAGCTAATAAACAGTCATTTACTGAGTTTACTGAGTTTAATCATGTATATCCAGCAGTGTATTAGACACATCATACCACCACTTACTTTATTAAATGTCTTTAAAGCAGAGAAAGCTCTAGAATATGTAGAACAGTGTTAATATTCAGTAGAATATGTAAGAACAGGGTTCACAGTAAGGCCACATGTCCTGACGTTTATAATTAAAATCTTTATGAAACGTAAAGTTACATTCTTTTACATAAAAGGACACCAATCTTTAGAAGAGCTCTTAATACAAAAATAAAAGCGTAGGATTTTTTTAAAGAGTGGAGAAAATGTAAATATACAACAGAATTGACATGCCAATACATGATTATAATAATAATAATAATAATAATAATAATAATAATAATAACCAAATCTGTTATATTATTTTAAATATTAGGTGATAACTGATCATTTTTGTCATATGTATATGTATATGCATAATTTTTTCTTACAACAGTAAATGTAATGTGAAGTAACATGTTTAGGTTGTAAAATCACCTTGTTAACTAATAAAAAACAAAATACAGAAAAAAAAATATTATTTGTGATTAAAAGTAATTTCCACAAATGTTGTTCTAAGAAACTATAGGGTGGGCTTGGGTTCATATTGGCAAATGTGTCCCCCCCAATATCAAACCTGCTCCTACGCCCTTGCATGAGGTACATACAAAGGCGAGATTGAGATTTGGTCAGCCAGAAATACAGTAGCACCCTATTTATTCCTAAATCATAAATCCTACTTAACTGAGGTTTTTATGAAAATCATGGGTCTGATGAAGAAGGGTATAAAACAGCATTGCACAGCTTTAACAACTTTAATTGAAAATTCCACCCAGTTGAACATAGATCTGCTTATTGAATTTTACAGTAGTACAAGCTGATAGCACTGGTTACCTGGCAGTAATGGGATCAGTAAGGAAATAAGGCAGGACTTTAAGGCTTTAGATCAGCCTATTGAATAAGAGTGCGGTTAAACATGCAGGAGTCATTAATCATGAATTCACTGACCTTTTCTAGACGTTAGTTTAGAGCAGTTCTAGCGTTAAGCTGTTAGTAATTGAAAGTTCTTCTCTCAGTAAAGGTCTCAATAAAGGAGTTTGCAAAAACATTTTTAAAAATAAATTGAAAAACTGCTTCATAGATTTAAATGGGTAAACAGGCAGGTAACTGATCACCCATACCACCTTCTCTGCATATGCATGCTTTATTTCAGTGTTTCCAAACGTGTAACAGTACTACAAAATGTATGTATGTTCGGTAATATCATAAGTCACTTATGGTGTCAGTGGTCAAAAATATATTGCTCATCTCAATAAATTCTGTTTTGACAAAAGCCTCAGTCGTGCACCCAGTAAATAACCATCGAGATATTTTCAACAGTAATAAATAAACTTCACTCTTTCGTAAATTTAGCTGTTTAGCGATATGAAAGCTCATTGCTTAGTTTATTTCAAAAGTCGGATATATTAACACCTTAATAATTAATCCTCAATTTCTCAATAAACATGGGCCAGGTAAAAATTCCCATCACATTTTATGTTTGGATCTAATGTATTTACTTACTGTAGAAAGATACAAATTTTGTTTTTCAAATAATTGTGTCCTTCTGATCCCATATGGCAAGGATAATTTTAAATGTTATAAAAGACTACTTTCCCAATTGAGAATATTGTTTTTTGTAAAAATGACTTCCTGTACAAAGACAAAGTGTAGTTTTTAATATATATATATATATATATATATATATATATATATATATATATATATATATATATATATATATATATATATATATATATATATATGTGTGTATATATATTTTTTAGGTCTTACTAATCCAAAATAAAAAATGCACACCAGACAAAAGACCAGGACTCAGGAGATTAATAACACTCTGTAATCAGTTCCTTCATCATTTTAGATTGGCCTGATGCTTTTTATTCATATATTTATTTGCTTGCTTTGAACATAAATGGATTCCTATAATATTTTACAGATTATGAACCAAAAGAATCTTCTCTAGAACTAAGAGATATGTTTTGTTTTTGAATGGTTGTCCAGCAGAACACAAGCCAATGAAGGATTCTTTTATAGGTTATGAGTCACAGGCCATGAGTTTAATGCATTAGATAGAGAAGTGTAGAACATTGGTTCGAGTAGTGTGTACACAGAGAGAAAAAGAGAGAGAGAGGAGAGAGAAAGAGAGAGAGTAACAGAAATTATTTTTGAACTGACCTCTCGAAGTCGTGACTCATGACCAGGCAGATCACAAGAGAAATAAACAAATCTTGGTTGAAATACACATAAAACAAATCCACAGTGTAATCACTCGTTCTTTTAGTAATGAATATCGAAGGCATAATATGGAGAGTTTTCCTGAAGTGCTGTTTGTATTTGCACACTGTTACACAGCTTTACTAAATGCGAGCATTTAGGCATTCGCTATAAGATAACTAGGATGATATAGTTTTTGGGTCACACCTTTGTTTCAGCAGGATAAAGCTCCCCCACACATAGCAAGTTTCCTTGGAATGTCTTACTATTGCGAAAAAAATAAAAAAATCCACAACCTGATTAATGGTTGGATTTATTACCAATCCAGAATTTACTGAAGCAGCTGAGACACTAGCTTTAGCAACATGTGTGTGGGGGGGATCTACAGGCCCAGCTACAACATCTGTGGGCAAACATGCCTTAAAATGCTGTACAGAACCTGTATGCCTCTTTACCCAACTGTATCTCATCTTGTCTCCAGGGTAAAGGCAGCCCGAGAGGGTGCTAAAGCCTCCTTTCAGTTTAAACGTGAAAATGTGAAAACGTGAACACATTTCCCAAATAAAAGTATCCTTTTGCTAATATCATGATATTGTAATTACTTGCATATACAGTGGCTCGCAAAAGTGTTCATACCCATTGATCTTTTTCAAATTTGCTCACCTTACAACCACTAACTTAAATGTATTTTATTAAAATTTTAAGTGATAGCCCAACACACAATATAGTACATAATTGCGTAACAAAAATGATACATGGTTTTCAAAATTTTAATCAATCAAATAAAAATATATCAATATCAACATATCAATACTTAGTAGAGCTAAGTATTGATTAGTAGAGTCTTTTTGCATATGTCTCTAACAGCTTAGCACATCAAAAGACTTTTAAAGGAAACTTCAGTGTAAAATGAACTTTTGATGTAGTAAAACATGATAAAAAGTACTTACCTTTGATTAATAGCACACCTCTGTTCTCCCACAGCGTTCCAAGATCCAGAAATTTTAACAGTTTGCCCAAACACCCTTCAGACAGGGTGACACGGGACATAATTTGACCCGATAAATCTTTTTTTTCCACCGTTATCCAGCTCAAAGTAGCTCCACACCTCCTTGCTAGACATTTAAAATGAGGCATTAATAATCTAAAAAGTGCACAAGAAGCTTATTAAAAACACTGTTTACATCCTATTATGCTAGCTTCAGCTCTGTGCACTGCCATCACTATACTGATTATGACAGACATATATACATAGGCTCCGCATAGCCTGCCTCCTGGCGTAGCAGCCGGCACTAGGAGGCAGGCTATGCGGAATCTATGTATATATGTCTGTCATTATCAGCACACTAATGGCAAAAGTCCATTTTACACTGGAGTTTTCCTTTAAGACTAGAGATTTTGTCCCTTTCTTCTTTGCGAAACAGCTCAAGCTCAGCCAGGTTGAATGAAGAGCATCTGTGAACAGCAATGTTCATGTCTTGCCATAGATGCTCAATTTGACTTTGATTGGGTCATTTTAACACATGAATGTGATCTAAGTCTTTGATCTAAATCATTCCACTGTAGCTCTGGCTGTATGTTTAGCGTCATTGTCTTGCTGGAAGGTGAATCTCCTTCCCAGTCTCAAGTTGTTTTTTGCAGCCTTTAACGGGTTTTCCTCCAGCATTACCCTGTATTTTGCTTTATTCATCTTCCATCAACTCTGACCAACATCCCTAACCCTGCTGAAGAAAAGCATCCCCAAGGCATGATGCTGCCACCACCATATTTCACAGTGGGGATGATCGGTTAAGTTCAGGGTGAAGAGCAGTTTTACTTTTCGACTATGGTTCCTTCTTCCTCATGTTTGCTATGTCCCCTATATAACTTTCCTTCTGCATTTTCTTCTTGCCACTCTTCCATGAAGGCCAGATTTGAGGAGTGGACAACTTCTAGTGGACTTGTGGACAGATTCTTCCACCTGAGCTGTGGATTTGTGCTTTGCAGCTCCTCCAGAGTTACCATGGACCTCTTGGCTTCTTCTCTGACAAGCTACTTTACTGTATCACTATTACAGTCAGGTAAAATTCATTCCAGTATTCTAGGTGTGTATTGTTTTTTAACATTACTTGTACATAGATTTTTTTTCACTAATTCCAGGCACACAGTATGGTTGTAGATGCTTAGTATATGCTATAACATGTGTGGATTATTATGATGTGGATTATTATCTAAGAAACACTGGGCCCCTCCATAAGTCCATTTTGCACTTAAGGAAGGCTGCAGCACAAAGGCTCATCATCAGACGGCTGAGCGAGTATCACTTTTCATGATCTCTTTAGCAGATGTTCTTAACACTGCTGTGCTTATGGGAACAGTGGCTGAGCCCTTAAAGGAACAGAATGGCAGAGAGAGCATCAGCAGTGAGGGAGAAAGAAGGAGAGAGAGACTGAGTCAGAGACAGAAAGAGAGAGAGAGAGAGAGAGAGAGAGAGAGAGAGAGAGAGAGAGAGACTAGACCCGGCAGCATTGCCCTCCTTCACCGTGCCTGTCTTCTGCTTTGCCTCGTTTCCCCCACTTCAATATGCTCCCTTGGGATCTCTCCCTCACTAGTGCAGCCACCCAAACCCCCCTCAACCTCGCCTCTCTCTCTCTCTCTCTCTCTCTCTTTCTCACAGACACACTTTATATTCTCACTCTTTTCCTCTCTCTGTCTGCCCGTGATAGATTGCTCATGGTTCCTTTACCCTGCTGGCGGTGGCCTGTGTCTTCAGCACTATCTCTCTCTTTCTCTCTCTCTCTCTTTCTGTTTCTTTCTCTCTTTCTTTTTTTCTCTCATGCTCTTCTACATTTTACATCTCCCATCTTCCATTATCACTTTCACACACACACAGCTTTAGAGAAGATAATGTCTAAGAGAGCTACACTATATGTATGAAGACTGTCCTTTCTCTCTCTCTCTCCTCCATCCCCCCCCCACCCCTTTACTGGACGAAAGAATGGCCTGCAGCTTCAGATGCTGGTTTTTAACTAGACACGTTACTAAAATCCTCAATCACCCCGAAACAAGAACAAAGACATGGCATCTGGTGTTAGAGTGTTGCTGTCAGAGAGAGAGAGAGAGAGAGAGATAGTTTCTGCTAAAGAATCTGTGGGCCTGATTTTAGCAATCTATAGCACATCGGTAAATTGCGGATCAGGCAGCTAAATTTAGGGCGTGTCGGTGTGTTTTTGGTATAGTGAGGGCACAAAAAATACGCATATGAGTGTGTTTTGGGCGTAACATGAAGTAAACCAATCAGTGTGTCACTTGAAGTTTTCTTTAAAAGGCAGGTGAGCTCTGACTTTGGCGTGTTCACATCTTAACAGCGCTGCGCTTTGTGCATCTCAGCAGAGCATCCTGACCTGAGTGTTCATGCTGTGACGATACACCAGCAGCTCATTTAAGGTAACAGCAATGTTACTTGTGTTTTCTTTATTCTGTTTAGTGTTGAGTTAAAAGTCAGGTTCACGCTCTGCAGCTCGTCCAGGTGTGTGTTTAATGAGCAGGAGTGTATGCGTGCATGTCTTATCTATAGGAATTGTGGAGGAAATTGGACACTGAGTTGCGATGAAAATTACACAAGTCGAGCCAACCAGTCATTGTAATAAGAAAATACATTTATTGGAAAAGACAAAGACATAGAGTAACTACTCGAAAAATAAAGAAATGAACAAAAACTTCCCCATCCAAGTCAAATACTGGAGACAGACTGTGGATGGGTTGGTTTTAGCGATAAGTAATATGAGAGATTATATGAGAGGTGAGAGAGAAATAATAGAAAGCACACACATTCGATTTTGGCTTGTGGAATAACAGCTTACCCACCTGAATGAGCGTGTTGCAGCTCTTTAATAAAGGACAAGCATGCACCCATTGGCTCCCGTTGGCGTCCTGATCAGCAGTCGCCAGCCGTGCGTGGTTGGCATGCCCCACCCAGGCAGCATGTGGGTTTGGGAGCTGTCCATGAGGCGTTGTTGATCTGGCTCCAACACCGCAGAGAGCGGCTCAGTGTGATGGTTTCAGCAGTGCCTTGTCTGTTTGGTCCCGGCCTCGTGAGCCACACTATATATTAGAGCAGACAAGACAACTGCGGTTTAAAAGTGAAGTCATAATGTCTCATATGCCCCCTGGTGGCTGGCTGCAGTACCACCATTAACTGACCCAAACCCAGGTAAACCCAAATAAACTAAATTAAACTGTATCTTTATTTATTTCCATTATTATACAATGATTAAAGGGGTGAGATGTTTGCCAGCTGTTGACAAGTTGATAGCTAACATGGACCATGGAACTGTCATCATTAAAAAAAAGGTACTGTATATCTTGAATGACAGAAAATGGTAGGTTAGTGTACTTACAGATTTAGTGTTCTGATGATTAAGCCATAATTGTTAAGTTCAGTTAATATGTACATTATACAGGCAGGATTTGGGTGGTCACATGGCTTTTTGTCCTCTAATTCTTCCAATGAGTAATTTGGCTCTAATTTTCCAACTACTGCACAATCACATACAAGATGACTGTTTCAGGCATCATTTGGCATTGTAGTACCTGTCCACAGTCAATGTTGTGCCAGTCACATTTTAAATGAAATACAGATTTTTTTCCACTATAAGAAGCACTTAAAATTCTTTAATTTTCCCAAAAATCGATTATAATTATGTAATTATGTAATCCGGTGCGCCTTATGTATGAATTTTACCGGTTAGGTTGTAAGGAGCAGTAAAGCAACTCCGCTGAAGTGTAGCTTTATACAGGAGTTTCAGTTAAGTTCTCCAGGCTGGAGCAGTATTAGCAAGTCAAGTCAAAGTGGTTTTTATTGTCATTTCAGCTATATACAGAGTACACAGTGAAACGAAACAACAACAGTGCTAGCTCATCGTTTAGAATTGAGTATAGGGGCCTGTAGTCTGTGTGTTTACCGTGTTAAAAGAAGCTACCTGGGATGAACCGCTAGCTAATATCACCCTGGCTTACCGGAACACTCAGGGTTCCTCAGTGTAGCACTGTCGGGCGACATTTACTAGCACTGCTAAACACTGTGAACCGTGGCTAGCGCTGCTGCTAAGCCTTAGAGCTTGAGTAAATAGAGTAAATATGTGGAAGTGCTTTACTCACTGATATTCATTGATAGTGCACCTTATAATACACAGTTCATACTAATTTAAATTAACAAGTTCACATTCATAGTTCATTTTAAATTTGAATCTAATGAATTTTACATTCATTAGATTCTCATTTACTGTAGAAAAAATAAATTATATAGGTACATTTTCTTTGCTTTTTTTTGAGCAAAAAATAATTTTACTCTCCACAATGTAAGGAATATCATTTCGGACTCACAGGCTCCCTTTAGCAGTGTGTAGACATTTTCTTACATAAGGGAAGATAGGAAGTGGATACGCTCTCCATAAACTGTCTCTAGCTTGACTGTGTTTAGTGCAGCGTTCACAAAAAATATGAATATTTTCAATGAATGCCGTTCATTGGACACATTCATGCACAACACTGACCACAGTGACTTTATAAGGGACACAACCCAGGGTGTTCCGGGGCTGACAGCATGTTGTGGTCATTCTGTGGTCATAAACACAGCCACTGGTGGTTCCTGGCTTCTTCTTATCCATTGAATTTTCCATTCTAATGGCTTAGAAAGAACAATTCAGTTTGTTTGCATTGCTTTGGTTTTATTTACTAGAGTTATCCATCCACCCATCCTAATACTACTCCACAACATCCGAACAGTAATCCTTATGACGTAATAAAAGTGATATTGGGGATAGAAAAGTGGGGATATTATTAGTACATAAAATCTGACATGGGCATTTACACCATTACAGACATCACACTTTATATTACACTATTTATACATTAAAGACCCATTATAAAAGCCAATAAATGTTTCTGTGAATCATTTGTAATACTGTTCTGCTTTCTGGCTGAGGACAAGGCATCGTTTTAAATCAAATTGCCATCTGAAAGGTGTGTTCACTAGCAATCTGAACAGATGTCATTTATATGTATGGGCCTTTAAGGCACAGTAGGAAAAGTGCAGTGTAATGGGTTGGGGAGCAGTAGCTCTCCAGCCCAGAAGGTTGTAGGAACCAAGTGCAGAGCAGCAGATCTCAAAGCAGGTAAACCCAAGAAAAAGGGGAAAATAATAATAATAATAATAATAATAATAATAAGAATTAATATATAATCGTGAATATATATATATTAATATTATATAATAAGATTTTATATATATATATATATATATATATATATATATATATATATATATATATATATATACAATTATTATTATTATTAAACCCCGCTCCACGCGGGGATCGAACTCAGGCTGTCGCGGTCGCAGCCCAGTGCTCTAACCGCTGCACCAGCGAGCGGATTGGGATGCGGCCGCTTTAATCGCCTTTTAAAGAGCCTCCACCGAAAGGGGCGGAGCCACGAAAACGGGCGGAGAGTAAAAACGGGTGGAAAACAAAAACCTCACGCCCAGCGTGAGTGAAAGAGAAGGGGAGAATGTAAACAAGACTCGCCGCGGAAGCTAACGGCTACCTCTTATGGAGCGAGGTAAAAACAAAAGAGCTTCCAAACTAAACAAAGAAGAGAATTGGGGTGCTTTTGGATTAAATGCTGTTCCACCACAGAGGGGAGGAACAGCGGGAGAGAGTGTAGGTGAGCAAAACCGCGTGCTTCGCGGCTGCTACACACACACACACACACACACACACACAGGAGAGAGCACACAGCTCTATCTCTAGCAGACTCGAGAGAGAGGAAAGGGACAGAGGAAGATACTTTTGCGGGAGAGGCACGCCAGCGATGCTGATCAATGCTCTCTCCAAAGGGACAGCGGGAAAAGAAAGAGAAAAGAGCCGAGGCTCACTCGAAAAACCGGCATAGATTCGCTCTGAGAAGCGTCAAAGATCCAGCGCCGAGTGGCTGGTTGGCGCTGCTTATAAGCTGTTGAAAGCAGGTGTTGATAATTAGCCAACTAACCCTCGGCACTGGCCTGGCGCGCCCTCCAATGCCCTGGAGGACGCCTCAATCGGGCACCAGCCCTTACATGCAGTTCTATTGCAATTCTAAGGCTTATCTAAAGGCCACATAATAATGTGGAAGTGGTGAGTAGAAATGAATGAGCAGACCAGGCTACAGTGTTCTGCGCTGTGAGTAGTGCTGCTGTGAGTAGAGTGTGTGGCGTGCAGCGCTGAGGTAGCTCCACGCTGCATCTGCAGCTGAGGAGCTCACAGCTGGGTCTCTGAGGAGCTCTTAGCCAGCCCTTCCGCGAGCCTCATTCATTATGCCGCGCAGGTAGAGCTGATTCTGCCCCACTGTCCGATAGCATATTGCCACACCACAAATTAGCAGCTAAACATGGCTCTGTTCATGTAAAATGGATATGCCTCCACACCGCGCTGCACGCTTTTAACTCCACCGGCCTCCAGCACTACTAATCTGCTGCATTAAGACAGGTGCTGCCACACTTCACCCTCAATAATAGATGTTATTAAGTGGATGAATAGAAAGATCCGTTCCCCTCTCACTCTCTCATGTGAGCCCAACTGATCTCCATCTCTCTATCTCTCTATCTTTCTTTCTCGTTCGTTCTCTCTCTCTCTCTTTCTCCGTTTCTTCCTGGCTATCTCTCAGGCTGTCTTAACAGAGATAAAGATTTCCTTAAGAGCAGTAAGATTGTGGCTTGCTTTTTCTTCACATCTGGCAAAGTCCCGCTCTAATCCTGCTCCGGATGCGGGGCGTGAAATCTGGGATTAAAAGCAAGGAATAATCTCTATTAATAATTTTCTGCTTTGCAGACCTGGGCTGATGCGATCAGACTGTTGTGACCAAGCTGGGTTTGCTTTCACAGCTGCAGGAATAAAATATGAAGTATAAAGTACAAAGAAAGAGAGAAAAAAAAAGAAAAAGAAAGAAGATCTCCCTTAACGAAGGTTAAAGCACGTTTGGCATGTTTATAAAAACCTTTTCCCTTGGTGAAACGCCAACAAATTTATTCACACAAAAGATGCAGAACATCTCAAAGGGAGTGTGACATTTAGTGCGCTTCTAACTATCATGCCTGTTAAATAGCAGACAGTTGCCTACGCTAACCTATAATCATCTACACAAGGAACCTTAGGAATGTTTTGAAAGGACCACAAATGTCTCATAGCTTTAATTAAACACCTCAACACACACTGGCATGACATGGTGTTTCTGGCTGTACACAATGGAAAATTTACTAACACTACATCGCTCTAGTTTAATCAGGTTATCATCACTTCTTTCACTGACAAGAAGCAAAATCTACTTTTTTACAGCTTGTTCACTTTTGAGAAATATCAGCAATATGTAGTGTTTTTTCTTTATACACATGAAAGCAAAAATAAAAAATGTAAATTCGGTCACACTTTTTAATAAGTGTCTCTAATAACTGTGTAGTTACAAATTTACAATCCATATAATAAAAAAAATTAACTAATGGTGAAGTACATATTGTCACAGATTTTCCAATTGCACGTGTCAGAATCAATTTTGACGAAATAGTGTTTAATAGGGCATACTATGTGTGTGTTGTCACATGTACACATGTAAGTGTGTGTAAAATAAGTTGTATTAATGTATTAATGTATTAATCTCCAACAGCTTTGTCTGGACTTTAATAAGGGCTGTGACTGAATACAAAAATTATTATTTAGATGTCAATAATAAAAAAATGGACAAAATATTCTGCTATGTCTTCTACTGACATCTATGCACATGTGTAATAACATAACCTATACAACTGTAATAAATATGTAACAATGCATACTTCACCAGTATTGTTATTACACTGTTATTACACGCATTGCTTTAGGGTTAGAGTGTTGATAGCTTGAAAATAGCTGAAAAGTTGAATCCCACACATTTAATCAGGAATAAGTCTGCGGATGTGGGCAGCTGGTCATAGCATAGCATCTGTGTCTTCAAGACCAGTCATAGAGATGGCAGTTGTATGTAGAGAAGCATTGTCTATTTTCACCATAATGTGTATCCACTTTTACATGCAAGCATTTTCACAAACTTTTTTCACAAAGAGAGAGAGAAGGAGAGAGAGCCAGCTGGCAATTTAACATTATATCAACATTAATGTTATGGTTGAATCAATGTTGGATTTGGTGATGATTTTGAAAAGTTAATAAACATTGATATGGTTTAACCTTTAATAAACCATAGCTCACTAAAACTAGAAAATCCTATGGTTAACAGTGTTAACAATAAACTTACGTCACTGCTGTAGTAATCTTTTAATCTTAAAAACACAACAGTAAAACTAATAGAACATGAACATGCCCCCAGGTATGGTGAAGAATTGGTGCCAAATTAAAAAGCAATTACTGCAAATGGAAGTAAACCACTTTTTATTTCTCCATCCAACAGTTTTTTTGAGATTGTATGGTAATAAAATGTAAAATGTTAATTCAAAAGGCAGAAGGCTGAGGACATTATGTTGATTCAATGTTAAAATGTTAATGTTTGCAAAACCACTTAACATTAAATGTTGTTTCAGTGTTGAAACAACAACAGATATGACTTCAATAAGGTCGGTTGTGTGCCAGCTGGGGAGTTTATTTTTTATTTTATTTTTAGTTTCTTGTAAGACACGAGTATAACTGAAAATATATTATTTTGTCCGTGTATACAATTCAGGCTGTTTTGTTTGTGTGGTTTCAGAGGTCTTAGCACACTCACACACACTCACAGAGACAGTGCCATAGCCCTACAAATTATCAAATCATCTATGTTCTCCATTATGCTGTTTTTGGAAAACAATATATCAGTCAGGTTGTGTTATGTCTTTGTTACACAGCTGATAAATCAGATGCTTTAGAGGAGAGAGAAAGAGAGAGACAAAGAGTGAGGGAGAGAGAGAGAGAGAAAGAGAGAGAGAGGGAAAGAGAGAGAGAGAGAACCTAAAACAACTTAAGTAAAAAAGAAAGACATAGAACAAAGTTAGAAAGGACAGCTACAGCTGTGTGTGTGTGTGAATGTTGTTGAGGATGATTACACTTAAGGACACTAATGATGTGCACTTTCTCTCCAGACAGACAATGCAATTAGTATCAAATCAATGTGTCTCCTTCCTCAGGTATCCCCCTACACCCCCACCTCTCTCTTTCTGTCTGACTCTCTTTCTCTCTCTCCATCTAGCTCTTTGTCTCTCCCTCTTCGTCTCTCTCTCTATCTTTCTCCCTCAGTATCTCTCTCTCTCTCTCTCTCTCTCTCTCTCTCTCTCTCAGTATCTCTCTCCCTCTCAGTATCTCTCTCTATCTCTCTCTATCTCTCTCTCTCTCCCTCTCTCTCTGAGTATCTCTTTCTGTCTCTCTCCCGCTAAGTCTTTCTTTCTTTCTCTCTCTCTCAATCGATCGTGTATTTAATGATGATATATTAGGTGTTATAATGAGTGTTTGTAATCATGGCAGGGCATGTTTTCAAACTACATAGTTAAAGCGCATCATACAATTATGTAATATAGTTCATGTATTCATTAAAAGAGTAGTCCAACCTGATTGTGATCTGAAGGAGGACCATTTGAAGTAACATCACAGAAAAAGTCCTGCTAGAATCCATGTCTAAGCCTTTGCTCACTTTCAAAGCAGGCTCTCACTTCAGTGACCAGTCATATTTAATTGTGAGGTTAATAACTGCAGTGTTTTTATGAATTACATTGTCCTCTGGATGTGCGTCTGTCCTTTTTTGCTTTTTTCCAGCCCATAAATCATTTATATCAGCTTCACATGATTTTACAGTGTTTCAAACACGGTTCAAGCTAGACCCATGATGATATCTGCTATATCTAAATAAGCATGTGGTCACCCATGAAGAGTTTACCTCAGCGCTAAATCATAGGGAGGATAAGATCTCAGTGACCTTCAGCGGAGTGTGCACTGGAGCTGATGTATGGTTTTGTGTTGAAAGCGGTTATATAGTATTTTACTGCCACGGTGCCTCTATGCAAACTATTGCTGCTTTCTAGAAATTTAAACTTAAATATTGGAATAAAAAAATACAGTGTAATTTTTCAATTGATATTCAATTTCAATTGATAGTGATAACTTAGGACATGAAAAGCAGGGATATTTTCAGTGGAATCACCAGAAAACACTGGTAAATTATGGTTGAACTGGTTGGGGTTACCTGTAAAGTATTTATCAAACATACATCATTTTGGTCTGACATAATTCCTAATCCACCTTGATATCCAACTGCAATGCAGCATGTATGTCCTGTATGCCCACACTTGTTCAAGTGTTCTCTAATATCAAGAAAAATGTCCCTCGTGGAAGAAATATTTCCATTACCTTGCTAAAAAAATCCAGCTCAAGACCAGCTGGTCATCCTGAAAAAAACATACCCTCTGCGGGTAGGGTAGCTCGTTATCTAGCTCCTGACCTGCAAACAGTATGTTATTTCTGGAAGACCTGCTGGTTTTGAGCTGGATTTTTTAGCAGGGTATTATTTATTAGACATATCTATTACATTTTTTAAGTGCAGGGTATTCAAAAAGGCCTTTCTGATGTTTACTAATACCTCTTTTCCACCAAAAAAGTGCTGGTGACGGTTCCTGCAAACCTGCGAACCTTTTAAGAACTGGGTCATGTTTCCACTGGTTTAAGAAATCACTCACTACGTATGTGAATGTGGGCGTCAAAAGAAGTCAGGGGGCAATTTGAAAACAACATGGCAGAACCCGAGCTCCTTTTAAAACTTGTGCTGCTGTCCTCAGTGGACCACTGTTGATTAATTTTCATTCATTTAGCTGCTTCTGCTACTCTTAGCTGTGAATGGAGGTGAGGTTTGTAAACAACTTTGCCCCGGAGATGCTTCAACGTCCCGCCCTTTGCCCACTCGCGTCACAGGTTAGCTGGTTCCAGACCAGCAAGATTGTGGGGCCAGAACGGAACCGGCTTTTCTGGTTGAGAACCTGTGATTCTGCGGTGGAAATGCAAAGAACCGTTTGGGAACTTGGCACCAGCACCATGTCAATGGAAAAGCGCCCTATGACAAGTGATGTGGTTGGTGTGGCACAGTGGATAACATCACCCCTGCCAGTGAGTTACCACATCATGTGGGAGACTAGAGTTCAATTCCCGGTCTTAGTGACTGAATGCTGCGCTACACCAATAAGAGTCCTTGGGCAAGACTCTTATCACTATGTTGACACAGAAGTAATCTCTGGATAAGTGTGTCAGATGAATGCCATAAAAAAGTCATGTCAGATGACACACACTATACAGCGCTGGAAAAAAAAGTGACCACTTAAAAATGATGAAATTCTTTGATTTAACCAAATTAAAAATCTCTTGAATATAATCAAAAGGAAGATGGATCATCACAAGCCATCAAACCAAACTAACCTGCTTGAATTTTTGCACCAGTAGTGGCATAAAGTTATCCAAAAGCAGTGTGTAAGACTGGTGGAGGAAAACAATATTCCAAGATGCATGAAAACTGTGATTAAGAACCAGGGTTATTCAACAAATATTGATTTCCGAACTCTTAAAACTTTATGAATATGAACTTGTTTTCTTTGCATTATTTGAGGTCTGAAAGCTCTGCATTTGTTTTGTTTGTTTTGTTATTTCAGTTATTTCTCATTTTCTGCAAGAAAATGCTCTAAATGACAATATTTATTTGTCATTTAGTAATAATAAAACAACAATGTTAATTTTACTCAAATATATACCTATAAAAAGCAATACTGATTCAGAAACTGAAGTTGTCCTTTTTTTTTTTTTTTAGAGCTTTATGTCCAAATGGGTTACTTTAAAATAAAATAAAAAAAAATAAAAAAAAATTAAAAGACATTAAATTAAAAATGAAAAAGATTAGTGGTAATCAAAAACAAGATAATTAAATAATACTTGGTATATTCAATCATAAACTATATTCATTTCAAAAGAATGAAATAACATGAGAAATATGTTGAAGTGTTTAGGAAGAAATTATAATGTTATAATAACATCCTGATTTCAGAGGCTTGTGTTGCTGAGTGCAATCAAATCCTCAAAGCAATGCTCCGAAATCGAGTAGGACCCCTTTAGAGAACAGTAGAAACAATACTCTAATAAAAGTGGCAGGGAGATGAGACAACAACACGCATTGAGCTGCATGTTGTATTGTTCATATAAATACCTTCCCATTGGTTTGGTGCTTCCAAAGTATATAGAATTATAAAGTGCTTACCGTGGATCGTGAAATAAATCAGTATGCATTCTTTAAAGACATGTATCACATACACTCACCAAGCAATTATTAGGAGAACCATAATACTACTGTGTAGGGTCTCCTTTTGCTCTCAATTCTTCATAGCATGAATTCTACAAGATGGCATAGAGCTCAAACATTCCTTTGAGGTCTGTGCTGGCGTGATAGAATCACGCAATTCCTGTAAATTGTTTATGAGCACCTCCATGCTCTGAATCTCCTGCTCTACCACAGTAGAACTAATACGATATGTTCAATTGGATAGAAATACAGGAACATAAATGGGTCCTCAGTCACTAATATCTTTCTTAGAATGTTCTTAAATTTATTCTCAAAGATTTTTTTCTAAACTGAAAGAAGAAGCATTTCTGAGTGGAGAAGGGATAAAATATTGTGTTTAATGGTACCAGTGTGCTGAAACGACCATTCCTGCTAAACCTAATATATTCATTGTAAAAACTGGGGTGTCGGGTCGCTTTTTGCGGGAGTTCTTCTGGCGACATCACGCGTCTTTACATACTTACGTCACACGTGCAGCCTTTAAAAGAGGACCCGGCTCAGTTTTACTGAACGTGAGCGGCTGGTGGAGCAATGGAGACTTCAGAAGGGGAAACTCAGAGCTCAGTAGCTCATTCATTCATAGTAAAACCAAAGAAACGAAAGAGTGAAGTTTCTGACTGAGCGTGCTCTCTCTCTCTGACTGAACATAACCTGGAATTGGATTCATCCGCTCTGAAAGGAGACCGCATCACACCCTAAATCTCAAAACTTATGGACATCAGCTTTAAAAAAAAGTTTAAACCAAAAAAAAAAAAATGTCAGATTAATAATAATGAGGTTTTGACCTGCAGAATTGTCCACAGTTCTACTCTTATAATGATAAATCTCATTCTCCGTTGAACAAAATCCAAGTTAAGTCAAGCTAAGTCAAGTTAAGTCAAGCGGCTTTTATTGTCATTACATCTGAGTACACATACCAGGGTGCAACATGGAACAACAATACAACAGACAACATAAAGTGCAGACGTGCAACAAGTGTGCAGCATAAAACTATGACAATACAATAAATACAATAAATACGGCAGAGATGAGACTATTTAACAGACTTAACAGTGCAGTACCAATACAGTACAAATGAAATGTTTGCGGAGAAGATAAGCTGTAACTTTAAAAAACATTGTCGGACACATTTAAAACACATCATGAGTGATGTATCCTGGGATTGTTGGGTGTTTGTGTGAGGACGACCACACCCACAGCTCCCATCTCCTTTTTTTTTTAGATCAAAATGTTTTATTTTTTCACACAATATTTAAACAACAAGGGGATGGGGAGCAGCAGACAGTGTGAAAAAGTGAATGCAAAATATTTATACACTGTAAGCCCGGATAAGTTGAATTTACTTAAAAAATTTGAGGAAACCGGTTGCCTTAAAAAAGTAATGGGTAATGAAAAACTTGAGTTAGCATAAATTAAACATCAAGTTATTAGAACTAAAGGGGAATTTGATTTATTTCTAAGGTAGCCCAGTGGGAATCACTACACACTGATGGTGAGTGTCAGAAACTGTTGGACACACCCAGTATGCAAATAGATTGTGACAGGAGCCAATGATATAGAAGCTGCCAATGGCAACAGATTAAACTCAGTTATTTTAAGTTGTTTCAACTCAAGGATCTCAGTTTGAATGTATTTGTGCCCACAAATGTTCAACTAACTTAAAATAGTTGTTTTGTTTAGAAATATCCAATTTTATGTAGAACAGACTCGAATCATTTGAATTCAAACAACGTATGGGTTTACACTGTATGGGTACAATCATCTTCACAGATAGATATAAATAGGAGGAAGTGTTGGTATTCAACGCATACTTATGCAGAAAATGCAAAATATTCGACACAAAAGTCTGCCATGTTTCAAGAGTTATGGGCTTAGCATGATGAAGTTTAGCAGCAGTACATTCAGGTTTTGCTATATTAAGTAGATTAACCACCCAAAATGATTCCATGTGAAGACCAGGTGTAATCAAGTTTTGTAGAATTGTCTGTTTAGCCGCAGTAAATTCAGAGAACAATAGCTCGCACTGTTTCATCTTCAACTCCAACTTCTGAAAGTTATCATTCAGAAGACACAAGCATGGATCCCAATTTTGTTATATTTCAAGAACATCAGACAACACTGTGTTTACATATCTTACAAAATTGTACAATTACAGAACACTCCCCGGACATATGTAAAAATGTATCAGGGGTAGAGGTTTATAGTTAGTTAGAATTTTCATTTAAAATGTTTTGTAAGGTAAGATTGGACTAGACAGTGTCCCATTTTAGGGTAGCTCTCGTCTCTTGATCCACAGCCACCTCGAAGCAACTTGTCTTGCCTCAGTGTCTGACTTTATGACCCTTTGCCTCCTGACACCTCAAATCCCAGTATAATATAGGCCTCCGAAACCCACCTTGCTCACCATGCATTGCCCCTGCATTGATCTACCAGCTCCATGTACTTTGCCCTTTTTCTCTCATTGGCCTCCTCCAGGTGCTCCTCCCAGGGAATAGATAGTTCTATAAATATAATATGCTTTGAGGCTTCTGAGATCAGTACAATATCTCGCCTTAGTGTTTTCTTGCCAGCAGTTTCTGGGAACTTCAGTTTGCTCCTCAGGTCAACTTTCAGCTGCCAGTCTGTTGCTGTTGCCAACACGCCTGAGGACAGGGTTCTGGTACCTGATGATATCTTCTTTCCTGGCCTGACAAAAACATCGTTTTCTTCACTGGGCAGATGTTCTTACAGTGGCTAATCCCACTATACATGATATTTAGGTTGTGATGTTTAGGACTTGGTCATGACGCCAGGTAAATCTTGAAAATTGTGAAATGACTCCAAAAAAGTTGGAAGAGTGTCTTAAATCTACCTATTCCTCCATCTATTTTAATTAAATATATGTACAATATACAAACCCTTAGCAATAACCTATAAAGGTGCTGATTTAATGTAAACAAACAAACAAAAAAACATTTCAAGACTTTTGAGCTCTGAACTTTGGAAACATGGGATTGGCTACATAGTGTTAATTTGACCGAAACTTGCCTTTTTTCAGCTAAAAGCTGCAAAGGTTTGCCTATAATGTCACAGAAAGAATGTTTTGGGAATGTTTTCGAAAACTTGACGTATAAATGATTTGCATTACATTATTAGAACATTTCTCACATCGTTCCAAGCAAGATGAAAATACATTCCAAAACTAAATATATTTAAACATTGACTCAATGTTTAATGTTAATTAAAACATTCTAAGAACATCCAGAAAACTTTGAATGACAGATTGAACTTTCTAAGAATGCTGTATATTTGTTAAAAAAAAAAAAAAAAGTAGACAGTTTAAGGTTTCTGGGATGAGGACATTAAGGACAGGGGTGAGTAATATAAGTATATTTGTGGAAGTTCAGTTTATGCTGTGTTGATTTAATCTGTTTAAATGTATGTTACACAATGTTGATTCACTTTAGGTTAGAGGGAGGTGTTTAACGGCGATGACACCTTTGGCGATGAAACTAACATAATTATGTTCTGATTCTATTGTCCTGACATAGACTGACAGAACTAAAGCTCTAATATACAAAGTAAACATATGTTCAGAGAACATTTTGGCATGTTAGACTCTTTATGTGCTCTTTATCATTTATTCACTTGGTTCATTACATTAGAAGAATTAGTAGAATAAAGTGAGTTAGTAAATCCCTGCTTGTGTGTGATGCGGCTGAGGCACTATAACATGGTAATTTTACAGATTTAAAGACAGTTTCATGTTTGTGGAAAAAAAGGGTTGTGTGGTCTCCCTACTTTAAATGAATTATGGGATGTCCTTCACCAGCTTTGAATGTAGGTATTTAATCAAGTATGGCCAATAATGTGCATTGCGGTGAACATTAGTTATATATTTTTTAGTTTTTTAGTTCCTGAGAATATAGCTAACTTAGATTTTGACCTTTGATAAAAAGATGATCATTTGAATCAGTTGTTTTAGAGCAAGGAATCACCAAAAACATGCAGGGTAGGAGGACGTCTCCTGAACCAGAGATAAGAACCACTGCTTTATCTTAATTCATCAAAAAAAAAAAGTGGCCGAACTGCACAAGAAAGAAACACTGTTTTCGTAAGTTTACAACAAGAATGGAATAATATAGTAAGAGGATAAACAGATAAATGTACTTCTTTGCATATTCTTGCACACACACACATATATATATATATATATATATATATATATATATATATATATTTATTTTTTATTATTTAAGGCAAACTTGTACATCTCATTGTACTGAATGTAAATATGCAATTTAACATCATAATAAAGATAAGTAAGTAAGTAAGTAAATAAATACAGTACAGTATATAAAGGTGAAATTTGGTTTGTTGCCTTGGTTTGAGGGCAACACTGTGCCATAGAGTGTTAATTCGTAGAGGGCAGTCGGCACACTCTCAAAAAGAAAGGTTTATTTGAGAAGCAAAATTATTGATTTTGATTCTATAAAAATATGGGTACCACTTTAAAATAAGACTACCTTTATAAAGGGTTTATGAATGGTTTACAATTTGTTTATAAATGGTTACTAATTAGGTTGTAAATGCCTTAAAAATCATTAATAATCAGTTATAACACATACGTAGAAAGGGATACAATGACATGTTCTTTGCCAAATAGGGAAACCACAACCATCTATATTGTTGCCCTTTGTAACTGATTATTAATGATTTTAATGATTTACAACCTAATTAGTAACCATTAATAAACTAATTATAAACCATTTATAAACCCTTTATAAAGGTAGTCTTATTTTAAAGTGGTACCAAAATAGGTTAGTAAAGAAGAAAATTACATTAAAAAAGTGTTAGTAGTAAAGTTTGGTGAACCTTTTAAAGGGGGTTAATTTTTATCTATATAAAGGTTCTTTGCACTCACTTATGTAAAAAGCAAAAGTGTTTTTTTTTCTATTGCATTGCAAATACACATCCCTCTCTTTTTTATGAGACTATCGGCTTAAATGTAAGGCCTTTGTTTAGTAGGCATGGTCCATTACTGCAGACAGAACTACATGCAACAGGAATAATCACATGGAAGTCATGGTGAGGGTTCGGTGAGATCACAGGTTTCTGCACATTTAAAGCTGTCTCCTTGACACTGGAACCCCTCCATATGAGGAATAAGATCTCGGCCATGCTCTGAGGAGCACAGAGGTGAATGCATTTTGTGCTATTACCTGCACTTTCTGCTATCACTGTCACTGTCAGTATTATACAACAGCCCTCAACTCACCACGAGGTCAAATATGTGCTTGACAAACAACACTTACTGCATCCTGAAAGAGCCATGGGAAAAAAAACAGTGATCAAGAGAAAAAAAGAGAGAGAGAGAGAGAGAGCTCATATTTTGAAGGTTCAACCAAAAACCTTCTTACTTACATCTTACTTGTAACTCAGTGTGGATGACCAAAAAAACCTTCATGGTTGTCATGGCTACCTGCATTTGCTCTAAGCATGTCCATGGAAGACATACCTAATACAGTATATTCTAGATCAGGTACTTGTTTTTACAGAAAGCACAAACACAAACACACACACACACACACACACATATGCACCAATGAGTCATAATAGTTCTAATAATAGTTCATAATAATTCTATAATAGTTCTGTAATTTCAGACTGTAGCCCTGTATCTGTTTCTCTGCATACTTTGTTATTATCCTCTTTTTACCCTGCTCTTCAATGGCCAAGACACTACAGGAGAGACCACCACAGAGCAGCTATTGTAAATTGGGTGGTTGGTTACGAGTGGTGCTGGTATAAGTGGATCAGACACAGCAGTGCTGCTGGAGTTTTTAAACACTCACTGTCTACTCTATTTGAAACTCCTACCTAGCTGTTTCACCTTGATGTAAAGCAGATATAGATGTAGAGGTAAAGTCAGAGACATTGCTTCACATTTTGTGTTGGTCATCCACCCACAGGTCGCCACCTACAGGACAGGATTGGTGGAATATCCTCAATCCAGCACACTGGCACTGTTGTGTTTTAGGCTTTGTTCACATTACCAGGCTGAAGTGACTTAAATCTGATTTTTTTGCTCAATGTTTCTCAGAATCAGATTTTTTTTTTTCATGGCTGTGTCATCGTGCCAAATTCGTTTTTTTAAATCCTCAACCTGAGCATGTACTTCAGATCAGCTGTTTGCTGTTCACTCCAGCAAAAGATGCTCCACATATGAGCTGCTAACACATCTATTTACTTTTATAAAGCTACGAGTCCCCTCTCAAATATGAGGTTTTTTTTTGTTGGTGAAGAAGGCGATGTTTATTCATGTATTAATGTGCGCATGTGAGACGTTTCAGGGACAGATTTGTTCACATTACACACAGATACAGATCACTTACATTTGTAAATGTGAACAGTCAAGAAAACCAAATCCAAACTGAGCAAAAAAAAATCGGATTTGAGCAAAGTGGCTTAATGTAATGTGAACGTAGCCTAAGAAACCAAGGAGCACTGCTGAGTCTGATTCACTTATACCAGGACAACACACTAACACCTTATGCACCACCACCATGCCAATCAAAGTCACCGCAGTGCTGAGAATAACCACCCACCATCCAAATAATAATAGCTGCTTTTGGATGGTCTATCCTGTGGTGTCCTGATCACTGAAGAACAGGATGAAAGAAGGATAATATATTATAAAGTATTCAGAGAAAGAGAAGAACTTCAGTCTGTAATCATAGAACTACAAAGTGCTCCTGTATGCTTAGTGGAAAATAATAAATAAGTAAAGGAATGAATAATAGATGTACAAACAAGGAGGTGGTCAAAATGTTAGACTTGATTGGTGTACATACATAAGCATATTGCGATTAAATGATTTTAGCTTAATCTTTTAAAAGATTAAGTGTCTTTGCACTCTCAATTTATCAGAAGCATTCCTGGAGCAAAAGGCCAGGCAAATGGAAAGAGCGCTGCATTTGCTAGTATTAAAAGAGGTAAAACATATATTATCAGCGTTTTCCTGTGTCTGACGTTGCCACAGTGAAGGATAGTGCTGGCTGAATTCGCAAAATGCCCTGACTTTGACAAATAGGCTAAGCTGAGTGTGGACCCACACAGTTGACACTCTTCTGCAGATCCTGAATATTTGTTCAAGAGAAAGAGCAGATCTCTTATCAGCGAATGAGAAAACAAGTGATTACTCGCCTCTTGCTCTGGATGCTGGGTTCAGCTAATGCTTACAAGTTCTCACTGAGTAAATAAAAGGGAATTTCCTCTCTCTGAAGCCTGTTCATTGACAAATGTGTTTGGCAATTAAAGCAGCAGTAGGTGAGGTTTGGTTTTTGATCCTGTGCTCCCCCTACAGTTGGGAAGTGTCATTTTTAGCTTGATCTTAGATTGGGCCCAAAAAATCCAGCCATCCATCCAATGTTCTGCCCAAACCTGACCCGCCCCATAAACTTTTTTTTGTGAGCCCGAGCTTGATTTAAACTGACCATTTTTTAGGAAGTAGGCCTAGTGAGGCTGAGTGAAATCTGTTCAGAATTATGTTAATTAACATTGCAACATTGAAGAAGCACAGACCTATTATTCAAGAAAAATGTTTATTAATAACTGATCTACCCGTCTACTCTAATATAATTAACAATGCCCAAGAATATAAAATACTTTCTGAACAATATATTTTTTAATATTTTAAACACATATATTATTTATGTGCAAAATGCTTAAAACAGCAATAAGTCTATGCGCGGACAAGCATAGGAGCTCAGGTTTTTCACAGTGCTCACTGCAGTTCCAGAGCTGCGTGATTCTAACTTGTGCAACATTTAAAACACAGTTTGGTTTGTTACTTGACTACATTGTGATTATCACACCATAGATTTTTAGAAAATAAAAATAGCTTTAAAAAACAGAGCCCGAACCCGAAAGTGGTGGGAAATCTCTGCCCGAGTTCAGGTCGGTTTCGTGCAGAGAACCTAAACTCTAGTTTGAGCCATTAACCCTTCTCCTGGAGAGCTACTGCCCTGCAGGTTATGCCTCCATCCCAAATCTAACACACCCCATTCAGTTGATCAAGCACTCGTGGATTCCAAAGCCTCTGCTGCAGTCAAGGAACACCAGGTCCTTGATAGGGCTGTCCTACTCAGTAGAAGCCCAAAAATCAGCTGCAGCCTGGTCATTGCAATGTATCTAAACTATGCAGAAAGGTAGCTCTCTAGAAGCAGACATGGTGAATCTTTTCACATGCATTTCTGGACATTCTAGAAGATACAGAACTGTCACTGAAACACGTGCAAGAACATGTGGACTGATGTGGTAAAGTTATATAGACATATGAATTTTATGTAAACGTGTTTTCTCAAATAATAATTGGTCTCTTTTACCATATATGGTGCATTTTGTAGCGTACTGAGTGCCCAGTAGCAACAACAAAGATGTTACTTTCTCTTTTACAGTCAGTGGATGATCAAGATGAATTTAAAGATGTTCTTTTAAGATAAAAATGATGCACAGTGTTTTTTCTTGTTTTAATCGAGAAATCTTTACAGTTTCGGCAACAACCAATTCATTCAAACCCTGTAGTTTTCAATTCCAGTCCTGTGGAGCAACAGCTCTGCACAGTTTCTACTATTCCCATCCCCAATGCACCTGATCCAGCTTATCAAGCTGTTCATGAGATAGATCGGCAGTATTGGCAGCAGAGAATCACTATGCAAGGCAGTGGGTCCCCAAGACTGGAGTTCAGGGTCTTTGCACTTTTATTGCTTTTATTTTTTGAGATCTCAAATACACATTCTGACGTACAACTTTCTCAAGCCTGCCCTCCAAATTGAATTGAAGGACATTTTACCAGTAAAGCACGTTTTAGTCATTTTAGCAAATCCACAGAGCTGCACAGACGTAATGCAAAAATGAGGGCTAGTATTACATTACAGTGCTGCCACTCAACTGCTTTACTGCCCTGGGAGTCAGGAAATTGAGAGGAAAACTTTCTACAGAGAGCAAGTTTTTAGTGGGTGGCATAGAGTTTGCCAGTGGCAAGTTGGCGGCCCACCAACAGCTAGCGTCTGTGGAGCACCCTTGATTTGTAAATTCCTTCGCCTGCTGCTGTCAAGCTAGTGACAAGCACTGGCACTGGAGATGAGAGTCTAACATAAAGGAGGACTGCTTTTAAGATAGCCAAAAGTAGATTAGGCAACTTGTGGAATACTTCTTTTTGAACTTTCCATTGGCCTTGGATCCTTTGGCACAAGCCAAATGAATTGCCACATGCTTCATGAAGCAAGTTTAATTCACAAGTTTCTTACTATATACACAACACTGCTGACCCAGGGCATTAAGCAATTATACACTAAGCAGCCATAATATTGATAATAAAATTGATTATTTTGTAAGAATGCCACCTGGCAGTCAGTGGGATAGATTATGCAGCAAGTAAACATTTTTTCCTTGAAATGTATGTCTAGGAAAAGGAGAAATGCCTTTTGTGAGTGCCTTTTACAAGGACCAAATTGTTATATCTAGAAAACATGCTCAAAGCATCTCAAAAGCTGTAGTTCTTTTGGGATTTTTCTAGGATTCTTCAGTCTACAGTAGTCAGGACATACTCTATCATTTTGGGTCTAGATATGGAAAACCAGGGAGCTGTTGACATGGTCCTGGGTTGCCAAGAGCTACAGTAGTATAGCTGAGAGTGCTGTATATAAAAGGTAGTGCTGCTTCTGAAGGAAACATGTCCAAACCCAAAGTGTATTGCAGTTTGTTGCGTATGAGGCTACTTAGCCACAGACTGGTCAGGGTGTCCACTGCCAAAATTGCCTACAATGGGCATGTGAGCATCAGAACTAGACCACAGAGCAGTGGAAGAAGCTGGCCTGTTCTGACCAATCACATTTTCTTTTTAGACCATGTGGATGGCCAGGTGTATGTCCATGGATTTCCTGGGGAAGACATGGCACCAGGATGCACTGTGGAAAAATGGTGAATTGCAGGCAGAGGCAGTATGATGCAATGTTTCACTAGAGAACTCTGGGTCCTGTAAAAGTTATTTGGGCACACATCATCTACCTAAATATTGTTAAAGAGAAAGTAGGATTCATGGTATTGATATTCCCTGATGGGTAATATTCATATTCATCCCGATAATGCTGCAAAAATGGTTTGGAGGAACACAAAAAAAAGGTAGAGCATCTGTGGGATGTGGATAAACATCCCCTGTCTTGGCCTCATCTCAAAATGTACATGAGCTAAAATATCTGCTAAGACTTGGTAGACTTCTTGGTGCATACTCTATATTGCACAAAAGGTCATAATGTTATGGCTATAATGTGAAGTGTGAAGCTCTTTGTGTGTTGTGTGATCAGGTGTGTCAAGTGTAGCAAATATCCCACAATGTGCAGAGTAGTGAATGCCTAGGACTGGAAATCAATGGTCTACCTGGGCATAACCAAATATATTAGATTTTTCATACAGCAAAACATTATAGTATATTAACACATGCAATTCAATAGTTCCCTTCTATACATGTTTAGAAAGTCAACAGGCTTTTATTGTCATTCCATCTGCAGCAAATGCTGCTAATAGGGATATAGGCAGTTTCAATCTCTGAGTGCCTGGTGGAAGAAGCTGTTGCAGAGTCTGGTAGTGGAGGCTGGGGATGCTCTGGTATCTTCTGCCAAATGGCATCAGAGTGAAGAGTCTGTGTGAGGGATGGATGGAGTCGTCCACAATGCAGGTGGCTTTATGGATAGAGCGTGTGGTGTAGATGTCCATGATGGAGACATGCTCTAAAGTCCCTCTATAGAACGTGATGAGGATGTGAGGTGGGAGATGTGCTTTTCTCAGTCTCCACAGGAAGTAGAGGTGCTGCTTGGGCTTTCTTTGTTATGCTGCTGGTGTTGAGGGACCAGGTGAGGTTCTCTGCAATGTGAACACTGAGGAACTTGGTGTTCTTCACAATTTCCACTGCAGAGCTGTTGGTGGACACCTGGAGCTCTCCTGAATTCAACAACCACAATCTTTTTGGTTTTGTCCACATTTAGAGATGGTTGGTTGTTGGTTCTGCACCAGTCCGTCAGCCACTGCACCTCCTCTCTGTATGCTGACTCGTCGTTCTTGCTGATGAGACCAACTACAGTTGATGATGTGGTTTGAGCTGTACTTTGCAGTACAGTCATGAGTCAGCAGAGTGAACAGCAGTGGACTGAGCACACAGCCCTGGGGGGCGCCGGTGCTCAGTATGTTGGTGCTGGAGGTGTTGTTTCCAATCCTGACTGATTGTGGTCTCTCAGTCAGAAATCCAAAACCCAGTTACAGAGGTAGGAGTTTTCCAATTAGATGCTGAGGTCTGACATAGGAGAAAGACATGGGAGTCTTGGAGTGGAGTGTGGTTGAGATGGCATAGTCTGCTGAACGTTTTTGACGATTTACAAACTGCAGTGGGTCCAGTAAAAAGGGGAGCTGTTTTTTTTTTAACCTTAAACTCAAATACAACGAACTTGCACTGCAAATAAGCCAGTTAGCAAAAAATGATGTTAACAATCAACATTTCAACAAAAAATTTAATGAAAAGCATGTCTGGACGTGTCTTTGCCATCCTAGTGAGTAATTGCCATTGAAATCACGTCCATGAGCCTCATTTCAACATTGATTCAACAACCAAATGTTTGCCTGAATTGTTCAGCAATTCTCTTTGAAAATTTAAAATATGCCCATTTGCTTATTATAGCAATAAGCATGCCACGAGAGCAACAAATGCCTGTCGAACACTGCTCACACATCATACATAAAAAGCCATTCTCATTTCTTTTTAAAAGCAAAAATATTCCTTATATATGGTTATTCTAGATTCTCAGACAGTGTTCAATTATTTACCCTTTATAAAGTTTGCATTATTATTTGCTATGATCTACAGCAAATAAAATATTTAAAGGATCCAGAGTTGATGCTGATAAAAAGTTGCACACTGGCTGAATCTGATTCTGACATATTTATGTACTCATTTGCCCATGTGTGTGTTCCAGACATACTGTAACTAATTACTGTAACTTCATTAATTATCTGTAGACTTGGAGGATGGTCTGTTTAAAAACTCCAGGTCTTTATTACCCTACTTGTATTCTGGTTTTTCATAAATGTTTGGCCACTGTTATAAGAGTTTTATGCTATTTTTGTCTTATCATCATGAGCCAGAAACATGACATACAGTTGAGAATCTTTTTGAAGATTTCCCTTTTTTCTTTTTTTTTCTTTTTATCTAGACAGCTGTGGAACATCAGCAGCACAATGTCATTCTGACATATCTGAAACACAGAGCTATGAATTATGTACGCCATATTTCAGGCCAGAAAGTGTGTAAAAAAAAAACCACACACAATGATTGTCACTAAACATAGATGAAACGTGTTATTTTACTTTGACTTGCCTGTGTATTCAGCAGTTTAAAGAATAGCAGGGTTTATTGAAGGGTTTACTTATTGCAGGTTTAAGGGTGATATATTGATTTCCTTCAAATGTAAAGTATAAGAATTTTTTGATTATGAGATTTGTTTTACTTTTTAAGTTTTATTCAGCTATTTTGTAGATGTGCCAAATTGATCACAAACAACACAATTTGGAGCTATGCTATCAAATATGTAAACTATTATTTCATGTTATTTGTTAATGGAAATCAAAACAATCCAAGCACAATAAAATGTGTATAAAACCAATATAAAAACATTAGTTTAATGTAGCCATTTTTTTAAAGAAATGTATTTGGACAGTGACACATACTTCATAATTTGGGCACTGCATGACCAATTTCTATAAAATGCTATGAATTACAACCATTTTGTACAAATACTTCTCATTTCAGGGGCTCAAAAGTAAGTGGACAAACAAACTTTAACATAAATAAAATGTTCTTTTTATTTTTATTTCATTTTTCATATTTTCTTAAGAATCAATTGCAGGCAATGATTGCGTGAAGTCTGGAATTCATGGGTTTTCTCATTTATAATGTTTTTGCAGTTTTTGCATCTTCAGTTTTATCTTAAATTAATGAAATCCTTTTTGATCAGGTTCAGATCTGGTGATTGACTTGAATTACTGCAGAATATTTAACTTCTTTACCTTTAAAAAAAACTCCTGGGTTGCTTTTGCAGTATGTTTTGTCTCATTGTTCTTTTTTACTGTTATGTACCGTCCAAACAACCGTGCGGCATTTCTTTGAGTCTAAACAGAAAGTAAATTCCTAAGGATTCTGTGATCATCCACCACTGTCTTTTGTGGACAACCAGGCTTGTTTGAGTTTTTGAGCTCACCACTGCGCTCTTTTTCCCAGAATGTACCAAACTGTTGATTTGTCCACTTCCTGGTGGTCTGTTTTGCTTCCATTGAGAGCACCCTTAACCACATGACCTGGAATCATCTCCAAACCTTTTACCTGCTTAAATAATGATGGATTAACGAGGTTATAGTCCATAAAGCCTATAAAATAGCTTTTGATATCATTTGTCCAAATACTTTTGTGTATATGTAATGAGAAAGCTGTATAGGCACATGGTTGCAGTTCCTAAAAGCTTCATAGGATATTTTTGTTCAATGTCTTGAATTAAACCTGAAAGTCTACTCTTTAATTTAATCATATTTGTTTCACTTCCAATACAGTGTGGTGGAATGCAGAGCCCAAATAATATGTTTGGGAAGCAGCTTTATTTAACCTTACAGTCAGCTCTTATATTGCAATCATTCTGAAACATTACAGAGTTCTTTACAAGTGTCTGACTGAGGTATCTACTGAGATGACCTCTACTAGGTTCTCTAGGTAAACTCTCAATTATGCAATTTTGAAAAATGGCTTTACATCAGTAATGAATTTGATTTATCTCTCAGCACTAGGGTATGTGTGTACACTGCATTTCTACCTCTATATAAAATAAATCAGCAAGGTACACCTCTCTTTATTGATGAAATACCTGCTGATCATCTCAAGTTAAAGTAAAAGTGCCTCCAAACTCACTGGATGGCATTTCTCTCTATAACAATGATCCAAAACACACTGCCAAAGCAACAGAGGAGATTTTCAAAGTTAGAAAGTGAATCATTTTTGACTGGCCAAGTCCGTCATCTGATCTGAGTCCCACTGAGCTTGGCTTTCATGTTCTGAAGGAAAAAGCTTGCTCTCAGAACAAGCAGAAGCATCCCCAGAGAAGATACTCAACACCTGGCCCTGGTGTCCGAGAGCCTTTACACACATGGCATTAACATACATATTTTCATCCATATACTCGGACTGGATGTATCAGTAGAATGAATCCCCAGAGTGTACAGTAGCTGTGTTCCAAAGCCTAGGCTGCAGCAGTACGGCAGATCCTCAGTAGAACTGTCCTGTTACACCTTAATTAATAGCCAATATTGGTAGCATGCGGAACAGTCTAATGAATACTTATTTGGTGGCCTTTTCTCATTTACAAATTGTGCATTAAATAGTAATGTTGAAGACATCAAAGCTATACAAAGAACACATGGCACTATTTACTATTTGGATTACATTCTTTTTACACTTCAAATGGTAATGAAGATGAATTTGAAGTCTGAGTGAACTCTGCTTTGGATGCTTAATATTCTGACTTAATATCTCAAAATGTTACAACATTATTCTTTAAATAATATGCTTTTATTTTTGAAATACATTGCTTTTATTATTAACATTCCAACGTTATTCTTAAAATATTCTGCTCTTATTTTAAAAATATATCTATTTTATTCTCGAAATATCATGCTTTTATATTTTTAATATTTTGACTTTATTTTCTTAATATTGTGCTTTTACTCTTTAAATATTTTAACATTATTCTTAAAATATTCTGCTTTTATTCTCGAAATATTATGCTTTTATTTTTGAAATATTATGCTTTTATTTTTGAAATATTCCAATGTTATTCTCAAAATATTCTGCTTTTATTTTTGAAATATATTGACATTATTCTTAAACTATTATGCTTTTATTTTTGAAATATTCTGCTTTCATTCTCTAAATGTTCTGCATTTATTTTTTTATATTATTTTTTTATTCTCAAAATATTATGCTTTTTTATATTATGCTTTTATTTTTGAAATAAATATAAATAAATATAAATATATAAATATTACAACTTCATTCTCAAAATGCCATACCATCGTTTTTCTTAAAATATTAAGAGTTTATTCTCAAACTTGTGTTTTTTTTGTGTGTGTGTGTGTGTGTGTGTGTGTGTGTGTGTGTGTGTGTGTGTTTTTGAGTGGCCACAAAACCCTGCTATTTCTGCTAGTTCTGCTATTTTGTGGTCCTTTTTTCCTGTTTGCATTGTATATGAGCAAAGAACTGTGCGTAACTGAGGGCCTGGAAAAGGTATATTTCAATGAAACACAATCAATATACTTTTTGAATTATAGAAGGTCTTTAAAGAGGCCTGTTTTTGAAAATATTATCTAGTTTCAATATGAACCAATCATAAGATGCTTCAGCTGGTATCTGCACAGCCCATCTGCTGCTGCTTTTAGGCAAAGACTCCCTGCGCTGATCACTGCAGCCACAATCCATTACTGCTCCATCTCTTCTAACGTTACTTAATTACAGAAATTTACTCTACGCTTTTGATCACAGAATTTTGATCACAGTGCTGTCAACTCGTCAACAATAAAATGAAATTACTGCTAATACTAATGACCAGAGGCCGCATCAGTGAAGCAACAAACGCAGGCTTTATTACAGCAGTGCAGAACAACCCAGTAGTAAATCAGCATTTATATCAGACTTGATTGAGTCATGTGTTTATTACAAAAGTGCTTCTGGGCTGCATGTACAATATTAAGAGCTTTTGTACTGCTGAACATTAGTGCTGGTGAAAGCTGAGCAAGAAGTATTGCACAATAACAAATACACATCACACCAAAATATACAGCATTCTCCAAGATCTGTCATGTTAAAAAACACCCTCTGTTTCAAATAGCTGCTAGTGTGCACAGGAAGTAAGATACTGTAAGAGCTGCCTTATTAAATCTGTGATATAATATTATCTAATTTAATGTAAAGTGAATTAACTGTACACAGAACTTCATAATACTGCAGGTAAATGACTGTAAATACTGTAATACTGTTCCCTAAAAGCTTATAGAACTTTCCCACTTCAATATACATTTTGCTAAATTGTTTATCTTAACATAACAGATTTGAAATCATAGTGATGCTCCAATATCTTTAATATTCCCACTCTGGGCTCAAAAATGGGTTACCTTAATGCCTTAATTATGTACTCTGAATGCAGAAAAAGTGAAATATCTAATTTTGTGGCCTAATTTTGTACAGTTTTGATATTTAATTTTATTGTAGTAACTTTTATACATGTAGTTGTGATGATCCTCAAATTTACTTTGCATGCATATGTATATTTAAATGGGGGGTCCAGGGCTGAGACCTGTTGAGAGTCCCTGTACTATGTAACTCTGGTGAAGCTGGCAGAACATTGCCAGCTTGCTCATAATGTGGCACAACCTAAGTTACAATTGTGCATTCCATGAATCCGGTATTATTACTCTACCACTGTATCTCTCAGCTTGTCCAGAAATGCATGTGTAAAGAGTGTCCTGTAGAGGGAGCCCAGGAAATACCAAATTTCACATAATGCAGCATTAACACATAAACTGCCCTACTTTTCCTAAAAACAAACAAACACCAAAAATCTGTGACACTGAGATTATGAGATGGTCAGCTGTGCTGCACAGGGAGCCGTGGGAGCAGCAGTGGACTGAAACTGGAGATGAGAGGATACAAACAAACAAACAAGATAAAAACCTGTCAGTCTGTTTCCTGGGAGCAGTAAATAGTGTGAATTATTGGAATGGAAAAAGAAAACATTAAATTTATTCCTGTTTTCTGCCCAGTTCTGTATACATTTGTGAAGGGCAGCAAACGTTCGATGTTAATGTAACATTTATTAACCCTTTTAGACCTGAATTATCCTCCAGTGTTGGAATATACAGGGGTTGGACAATGAAACTGAAACACCTGTCATTTTATTGTGGGAGGTTTCATGGCTGAATTGGAGCAGCCTGGTGGCTAATCTTCATTAATTGCACATTATTGCACCAGTAAGAGCAGAGTGTGAAGGTTTAATTAGCAGAGTAAGAGCACAGTTCTGCTCAAAATATTGCAAAGCACACAACATTATGGGTGACACACCAGAGTTCAAAAGAGGACAAATTGTTGGTGCACGTCTTGCTGGCGCATCTGTGACCGAGACAGCAAGTCTTTGTGATGTATCAAGAGCCACGGTATCCAGGGTAATGTCAGCATACCACCAAGAAGGACCAACCACATCCAACAGGATTAACTGTGGACGCTGTAAGAGGAAGCTGAATGAAAGGGATGTTCGGGTGCTAACCCGAATTGTATCCAAAAAACATAAAACCACGGCTGAACAAATCACGGCAGAATTCAATGTGCACCTCGACTCTCCTGTTTCCACCAGAACTGTCCATCTGGACAATAAATTATTGTGGTCTAAAACCAGGTGTTTCAGTTTCATTGTCCAACCCCTGTACATTATTTATGTATGCTTGCTGTGAGGATTTGATTGCACTCAGACAAAAGATCATAATTGAAGTCAGGTACTTCTATTGGGTTATTTGGTCTGGATCACAAACATCATTATTCTCAGGCGTATTAAATAAAGCTTAATCAATGTTACAGAAAACAGATCCACTGCTCCACATCCTAGTGGAGGTTTCGGCAATGGGCATGGTGATCTGAAGCTCAGCATGGCTTCTACAGAGTATCCAAGAATGCTTCTGTGCATACAATGCATATATATGTAACAAAAGGTGCTTTTGTCTTTAAATTGCTAGATGGAGGTAAATATCAGTTTGTTTTTAAATCAGTTTACTGAAAGGGTATATCAGAAATGTATTGAAAAAAAGAGATGTGTAGAAAGAAAGAGAAGACTAAGTCTTTCCTTTTATGTTTTCCACCAGAGCTCTACCAGAAGCAAGTCTTTGTTTAAATGCTACAGGCAAAACTGCCTGTGGTTCATTATGAATGAGCCCCTTTCTCAGCTCACTGTGGACAACTCGAGGGTAGCACACTCCCACCAACACCGCCAATATAACCTCAATTACGAAACCACAGCTACTACAGCAAACTGCTCTTTGGCCACATGCGAACAGAGCATTTGGTAGTGTCCATATGCTGTTATATTACACCTAATTTGGAGTTGTTTCCAAATGTCACTCTAAAACTCACAGAGACTAGAACTAGAGACTCATCACCAATGAGGCGTTTAATATTTCATTATTCCAGAACACAAACCAACATAGCACAATTAATTTCCCTCATCAGAAGGCAGTCAGTCTTTTGGTCCGAGCTAAGTTAACTAACAAAGGCCAAAGCTACGGGAACTAAGCTAACATTACATTAGTTACAGTCCCCTCCAAAAGTATTGGAACAGTGAAGCTGATCCTGTTATTTCTGCTGTAGACTGAAAACATTTGGATTTGACATTCAAATATTAATATGAGACAAAAGACCAACATTTAAGCTTTTATTTTCATATTTTCCATATTTTCATCTGAATCTGGTACACAATTCAGAAGATAGCAGCTTCAGTCTGAACCCACCTATTTTTCTTGTGAGAAAAAGTTTTGGAACAGATAAACTTAAAGTAAATTAAAGTGAATAAAACTAATACATTTAGCTGAAAATCCTTTAGGTTTTTCTTGACAGCACTCACAACGTTCAATGTCATCAACTGCTATGTTTTTTCATGTTATACCTGTTCATCACCTGTTACTTAGTACACCAGTGACGACTTTGTTCTTCAGGACATTCCAATCAGTAGTTCTGGCTATGGACAATATTTGTGCTATAATGGTTCGGATTGATTTTTTCATCTCCTCTCAGCTTCACAGTTGCTTGTTTTTCACCGATAGACTCACAGCTTTTTTTGGATTTCATGTTGATTACTCCTCTAACTATAAATGCACAGTCTGCACAGATAAAACCTAAATCTGAACCTGAGCACTGTGCAATGTTTGAAAAATTATTAATAATGTCTCAGGACACACATGGTCAACAAAACACAGCTGACAGCTGTCACATGTCCCAATACTTTTCCATGTTCCAAGAAGAATAGGTGGGTTCAGACAGAAGCTGCAGTCTTCAGAACTGTGTATCAGATCCAGATGTAACTATCTGGAAATAGAAGCTAAAATGTTGATCTTTTGACACATATTATTTTTTTTTATGTCAAATATAAATGTTTTAGTCTAAAACAGAAATAAACAGATTTACCTCACAGTTTCAATAAATTTTAGAGAGCAGTGTATGTTAACTCTGTACAGCAATATATAAAAAAACACAAAACAATGCAGCATTTGTTACTTTTATTTTGACATTTGGTTCTGTAATGGTATGGGTCTGTGTTAGTCCACTTCTTTGATACATCTTAGAGTAACAAATGCTAACTTCAAAGTGACACCTTTTCCAAGGACATCCATGTATTTTTAACAAGACAATGCGAACTCAAATGCTGCATACATTACAAAGGCATGGCTGTGGAGGAAGATGGCACTTGTATCTTACACTTTCCATTTTCTTTTTATGAAACATCTGTATTTGAAGGAATTATTATAGGAACAATTATTTTTGTCTAATGTTTTGGCAGGCTTGAAATGCAGGAATACATGTAAATGTATATATATATTTTTTTTCTTTTTGGACTTTCCATACTGTCCCAAATTATTTGGTTCTGTAGTTGTTTTAATGAAATACAGTAAAATAAGTATCTTGAGAGACTGAGCAAGTAAAGTTTCTAACTGATAAGATATAAAGAAAATAAAAAGAAGATTCAAAGATTAAAGAACATACCAAAAAAAGAACTCCAGCTAGGAATCACTGGGGAACTCTCATTCACATTCTCTCTATTTCGCTTCATCTGCCACACATCAGCAGATAATTGGGGCATAGTTTAAATGAGTCAAAGTCCAAGTCGTGCTAAAACCAGATACTTTAGGAGTTCTGTAAAAAAAAGATGTCAGATTAAGGTTCATTATGGCACATCAGTATAATCACAAAATGGTCATTTTCTGTTCTGTGGTCATCCATCTTCAATGCTAACATAGTTTCATAAGAGGGTGTGAGGCTGGTCTGTCAGAATTTGTTCCTTTGTTCATCAACTGAGTCTCCAGACACCAACCCCTCCCCATCTTTCTCTCTCTCTCTCTCTCTCTCTCTCTCTCTCTCTCTCTCTCATCAGTGTATTCTTCATAAACAGCCCCTGCAGTTCCACATGGCTGGTCTTTTCTGCTTCCTCTCTTTGAAGTGAAAATAAAGGTATAATATTGTATCTATCAATCAACAGAGAAACAACGGGAAAGAAATGTCAAAATTTTCATATCCAAGGGATACAGAAGGTGTCAGATGGAGACAACAGGAAGGGAAAAGATAAAGGGAGCTGTCTCATAAGAGTGAAAAAGAGTGGTGAAAGATAGCAAAGAACATTTCGTGCTGATGTTGTGATGAACACCCATGATGCTGATGTTTGTTAACTTCTTGTTAACTGCATTGATGATTAATGAAAGAAAGAATTAATAATTCCTTACTATTGTAGTCTTTATTATTATCTATGCTCTTTTTACATAAATCATTTTATTTAAAATGATGTACAGATTGATACACATCAAGGATCTTGAGAGAAGAATAATGTACTCATTTATAATGGACTGTCTGTGCATTTACTTACCACAGGTCAAATATATTTTACATTTGATTAATTACATGAGATTTCATTTCTTTCTACATATTGACTTATTACACATATATCATAGTCAAACAAAAACACAGGAAATTACATGCATTAATTTGGTCAGTTCATTTAGGGGAATTTAGACGCAATGAACAGAACAATTGTCCACAAAAAAAACTTAAAATAAATAAAAATATTAAATACACGTTCAATTTTTAATGGCGCGGAGTGGTTCGATAGACTAATGTGCTGCCACTACGATAGGAAGATAGCTAGTTCAAATCCCGGTCATGCAGCTTGCCATCAGTTGCCAGAGCCCCGTGAGAGCACAACATCTCTGGGTGGGTAGATGGCCATCTTTCCTCTCCTCACTCCTAGGGTGATGTTGATCAGCACAAAGTGTCTATAAGCTGATGTATTGGAACCGAGTCGCTGCGCTTTCCACCAAATGTGCTATGATGCTTCTCGGCAATGCAGTTCTAAAAGAGGCGGTGGCTGACTTCACATGTATTGGAGGAGGCATGTGCAAATCTTCACCCTCCTTGTGTTGTGGCATCACAAGTAAAAGGGGATTTGTAGCTATAAGTTGCAGCTGAATGGGGGGGACAATTGGCCTAGCTAAATTGGGAGATAAACTTTACATCATTTATATTTTTTTTGTTACAAAACAGAAAATAAGAAATTCATCTTTAGAGAAAATCATAATGATTGTAACTGAGGTTGCACTTCTAAGTGCTTCAATGGACAAAGAGACAAAACAAAACAAAATAAGCAAAAACACAAGAAATTTTACATTTTCAATTCCAATTTGGGTCACTTGAATATGTGGTATAAAAATCCGATACATATTCAAATCGCAGCAATGTGACTCTGTCTGAAGAGCCAGATAGGAATTCATGTTTATTTTTTACATCAAACAGAAAGTGATGGTGAGTAAGCGCAGCCACAGATCACAGCTATAGGTCATGGCTGCAGCATAAAAGGAAACTTTAAAAATAAAAACTTGATTGTGAATAGCGTGTCCTTTTTAGTGAGCTAGAGTAAATTCTCAGTGATAAGCTCAGCTGCAGTTGGAACTACTTTATATCTCCTGAGATTTTCACAAGGATTAAAGTGAAACTTAACGTGAAGCATTGCTCTGTTGTGCATGCTTGCCACCTGTCACAAAGTTAGGATGTATAAATATGAGTGGCATTAACAAGAGTAAAAAAGACATTCAAAAGACTAAAGAAAATCTAATTTGGGCCACTTTTATCTGTTGCGTAAATGTAGCCTATGATCCGAGGATTGCCGTTTCGACTCCGGATCATGCTGCTTGCTATTATCAGCAAGAGAACAAGAGAGCAGGAATGGCTTTGCTCTGTCAGGGTGAGTAGTTGGCATTCTCTCATCTCTCCTAATGTGATGTTGTTCAGCACAGGCATATATTAGCTGATGTATTAGAGATGGAGAGCTGTGCTTTCCTCTTAGTGCACTGACTACCCAATAATGCTCCTAGTGTTGGGGACAATACTCAATACAATAATAGAACAGGGATTGAGCAAATGGTCTTTCAAAGTGAGTAGAAAATTGGGTAAATTAGAAGGAGGTCCACTTCCTGCACAATGTAAACTCACCCTCACCCTCTGGAGCGCAGCCATCACCATGGAAACAAGGTAACAATTAGGAGCGCTAGCAGGGATAATCGCACGGAAAATCTCTCGCCGCCACTTGCACTCGCACTTTGTACTTTGTGCTTTGAGTGTGTGTAAGGTGTGGGTTTATGTGTGATGGAGATGTAAGGTTCTGTACCGTCTGTTGTCTTTCTGTTCAATCATGGAAGTGTAGTTTTGAACAAAAATAAAAGTTTTTTTAGTTTTATTCCTTTGTGTTTTTTTTGTGTGTGTGTGTGTATTTGTGTGTAGTGGGAATGCTGTTTGAGTAGTGCTCTGTGGGAAAACAATCCGAGCCCCTGGAGAGAGAGAACTATTCCCAACACAGCAGGACTCCTGATCAACCTGCCACACAGGAGACATGTCACACGTCCCTCCCTTCTTCTCACTCATTTCCTATTATTCCACCTGCCTTTATCTACTGGACTCCCCGCCTCGCCTCCACCTCACTTCAACTTCCTTTACTACTGTGTGGACTGAAAACACGGACTACGCTCGGACTACTGACTCGGAGAAACTGATGCATATAAATGGACAATCAGAATTCAAATAGCAAACAAACGCAAATAAATGGCTGCAGATGCAACAAATATTGAAACATGACCTTGAGATAAACTCATCATTAAATCTGTGTGCTTCTAAAAAACCTCTGACTTTGAATAAACAGAACCAGATCAGACATCATCTTGGAAAAGATATGAATCTCCTTAAAAGTGACTTCCTTAGTTCTCTCCAATTGCCTGACCTCAGTACCATATTTTTTGTGCTATAAGGCACACTTTAAATGCTTTGATTTTCCCCAAAATCATTAGTGCGCCTTATAATCCAGTGTGCCTTATGTATGAATTTTACCAGTCAGGTTGTAAGGAGCCGTAAAACCACTCCGCTGAAGTACAGCGTTATACAGGAGTTTCAGTTTAAAGTTCTCCAGCACCGAGACTGGAGCAGCATTAGCATTATCTGTTAACCTCGCTAAGCACTAGCTTTTTAGACCATTAGATTAGTGAGTATTATTGGCCTGTTGCCTGCTGCTAACCCCAGCTAGCACTGCTGGAGCAACATTAGCATTACCTGCTAACCACGCTAAGTGTTAGCTCTTTTGACATTCCGAGGTGAGTATTATCGGCCTGTAGCCTGCTGCCAACCTCAGCTAGCACTGCTTGAGCAGCATTAACCTTACTCTCTAACCATGCTAAGTGCTCGCTCTTTCGCCGTTCAAAGATGAGTATTATCAGACCGTATTGTGCATGTTTACCATGCTAAAACAAGCTGTGTGGGACAAACCGCTAGCTAATATAGCTTATACCTGGCTTTCCAGAACACTCAGGGTTCCTCAATGTAGCTCTGTCAGGTGGCACTAATGGAAATCTCTAAGCTGAGCTTAGAAATATTTATCAAATCAGTAAATCAATAAATGCCCTTTACTTACCCAAATAAACAGTTTTCGGAAGAGAAATCTGTGTAGATCAAAAAGTAAGACCTGTAAAGCTAAGCTAAGTAAACAGAACTGTAATTCTTAAAAAAACAATTATTTTAAAAATCCAGCGTTTTCCTTTTAGGCAAGGCAAGGCAAGGCAAGTTTATTTATATAGCACCTTTCATACACAACGGTCATTCAAAGTGCTTTACAAATTAGAAAATACACAGAGAAGTCAAATTAAAAAACATGTAAAAGAATAACAGTAAAAATGGAAATAAAAACTAAAATAAGAATAAAGCATGATTGGTTTAAACATGATTAAAAGAAACAGAAGTAAAATTAAAAACATGTAAAAGAACAACAAGGAATTAAAAATCATTAAAAAAAGAATAAAGCATGAATAAAACATGATACAAAAGTGCCGTTTCAGAATAAAAGTGGGCGGAGCTGCAGTGTTTTAAGCTGAGCTAAAGGCCTGATCAAACATGTAGGTTTTCAGTCTGGATTTAAAAGTGTTTATTGTTGGGGCTCTTCTAATGCTCTCGGTCAACTGGTTTCATTTAAGAGCAGCGTAGTAACTAAACGCTGCCTCTGCATGTTTAGTTTTTACAGAATTTTTCCTTTTTAAAGAATTACAGGTTTGTTTACTTAGCTTAATTTCACACCCGGTGGCGAGCACTGCTGAATTAGAAGGGAAACATGCCGACACCCCTGTTTCTTACTAGTGTTGCATAATGCGCCTTATAATCCGGTGCGCCTTATGTATGAAAATAAACCAGAAAATAGACATTTATTGATAGTGCAACTTATAATCTGATGCACCCTATAGTGCGAAAAATACAGTTCTACTTTTTTTCTAATTTTATTACATTTTCTCTCCTATTCAGAAAGCCAATTACCCAAACTCTGTTCATTTGAACTGCCTCTATCACTAGCAATGTCTCCAACACATGGAGGTTAAACACTAAGCACTTGCCTTATCCGAAACATGTAAAGTCATTCACAACTTCTGCCGTTGATGCAGCATCACTAGGCAGCCAGCACCAGTGATGGTATAGTTACTTTGAAAAAGTAATCCGATTACTGATTACTCCTTTAAAAAGTAACTTAGTTACTTTATGGATTACTTGATTTTAAAAGTAACTAAGTTACTTTACAAGTTACTTTATTAGTTACTTTCAGCAGCTGCAGACACCACCTCCCGCCGCCTTAACATAAACATTATAACAAGTTTTGCCAATACTCCCTTTACAGGAAAATGCATTTTAACAGCAACAATTTATCTCTATTAAGTTGAACTATTTCCTAAAAAAATAAGGTTTTTTTTATAAAAATAAAAAAATTAACTTAACATAAATATTTTTTTAAATAAAAAATAAAGCATGGTCTTTCTTGATTTTACTAAACATAAATACTTGTGTTTATAAAAAATATATAAAATAAAGAAAGTCTTTTTTGACCTGACATATTTAACACTGTAAAACTGAACATTGAACTTGTTGTTCTCTGCAGGGCAGCAAGGAGTGGTTTTATAAAACAGAACCGTGTATATGGTCTAGAACAGGGATCACACATTTGCAGACTGGGGTCCGGGTCCGGACCCAGACGTTGTCCAATACGGACCCATACCGGACCCAACTACTGAGAAGGATTTAATTCTGACAGTGTTCATTTAAAGCACCGGAACTTTTCTTGTCTTTACGGTATGTGCGCTCTGCGCCTCAGTGAACTTCCAATCACGTGTGGTGTAAAATCTTTAAATGCTCTCCTCTGCCAATCAAATTTGTGGCAGACCGCTGCCCTGGCTAGTGAATTGGGACGCGGCCGCAAAAAAAACGCCTTTATAAAGAGATAGGGAGCCCGAGAACTGGCAAAAAACGAAAACGGCCGGAAACTAAAGACACGCCGAGCGCGAGAGAGAGAGACAGGGGAGAAAACAAGACGCGTGTGATTGGGGAAGAGCGGAGGGGGAATGGGTAAGGGAGCGGTGTGTGTGTGTGTGTGTGTGTGGAGGAGATGAGGTGGAGAGAGAGAGAGAGAGTAACGCACAGTGACTTAAATAAGTAACTTTAATCTGATTACTGGATTGGAAATAGTAACGCGTTAGATTACTCGTTACTGAAAAAAAGGGTCAGATTAGAGTAACGCGTTACTGACATCACTGGCCAGCACGCATAATTTCAGGTCAAGAGTTACTTAAAAAGAGCATCATATCACTTTGCTGCACTACCACTTGCACATGAAGACCTCCCAAGAGAGTGCAATCAAAATAACCCCAATCAAATTCCAAACAAATTAACGCTGACCTGCTGCTACAAGTTACAGCAATGTTACTGTCTGAATGAAATGAGATACTAAGGGAGGTGGTCCAGTAGGATCCTGCTGTTAAAATGAATTTGCAAGGACTTGCCTGAGAAAACCACAATCAATTTGGAGTAACATCCTGTGGACAGATGATACAAAAATAGAGCTTTTTGTTAAAGCACATCATTGTATTATTTGCAGAAAGCAAATGATTCCTTTTTGAACATGATGCTTATGGTCAAACATTGTTTTGCTGTTTCTGGCAGTGAATGCCTTGACTGTATGCAGCATGAACCATGAGGCTACCACGAGGTCATAGGTCTTCCAGCAGGAGAATGAAAAATTGTATCTAGGTTTAAGACAAAGTAATAGAGAGTTCGGAAGCAGCTAGCAAAGAGTCCAGTTCTATATACTGTAGAAAACCTGTGTAGAGATCTCAAAACAGCAGTTGGAAGCATGCAATCAAAAAATCTGAGGGACCTGGAACAGCTGGCAAAAAAAAAAGTGTTATCCAAACTTCTACTAGAGATCTTTCAGAAACTCATTCTTGGTTACAGAAAGTGATTGATTTCAAGTATTGCCTCTTAAAGGGTGCAAAAAGATCGATACCTTTTTGTTTAGTCCATTTTAAGAGATTTTACTTTTGTATTTGTTTTTGTGCTTTAGCATTTCTGTGCATTAATAATCTGTTTTGTTTCACGGAAAGTTACACAAAGTAACTTGAAACCTCTTGATTCCCCACTCTTTTCATAGAGCCTAGCACATATAAGCTTTTTTTAAAGTGTTGTAAACATCACTTAAGCATTGCTACTGTTAAGAGGGAAATGACTACATTTTATTTGCTGGAATGTTGAAATATGGATTAAATCTCATATCTAACTCTCACTCTCTTACCTCTCTGTCCTCTTCTCTTTCTTCTGCTAATCTTTTTCTTTCTCTCTCTTTCTCAATAAGGCCTCTGGGTCTGAGTTTCATTGTGCTTGATGCTAATGCTCTCCCTAAAACCTTTACTCAGCAGATTAAGTGATTCTAATAATTCTAGAAAACGATCCAAATATACTGATTTATTATATAAGTTAACTTAAATACGTTATATAGATAGATAGATACTTTGTTGATACCACACGGAAATGGGATCAATAGGGAAATGGGGGTCCAGTAGGAGGTATAAATAGTACACAGAAGACACAAAAGAAGGATAAGATATAATGATACATATACAAATACAAAAAAATATATATATTTTGCAATGAATGTCACACTGTCACACATTTATCTGCTTTTTCTGCCTCCCAAGTATCCAGAAACGAGAAGCATTTTAATGTAGTTAATCATAGAATATTGTAAGTAATGCAAGTACATTGGCTATACAACTTTAATAAATGTATTTATTTATTCGTTTAGTGTTGTTTCAATGCAAAGTATTTTTTATACCAAAAAAAATTCTTGGAAGTGACTTGGTGCCAACTTTTTGATCATTAGAGTAGCTAATAAGCTAAGATAGCTACAGCTACAGATCTGCTAGTGTACTCTTACTTGCAGTATAGGTGTCACACTTCATCAAAACACGGTTGAGCAGTCAAATCATCTGCCATGCACTTAAGACGTACATTATCATTATTTTATTGAAGCCCTTCCCCGGAGGCTCTGACAGTTCACTCTCGCTCTTCCCTAATAATAGAATCCAGTGACCTACTATCATCAAATGGATCCGGGTGTGATGTAAGTCTAGGTGGAGTTGTGACAGCAGCAGCAGTAGGCAGCGGTAGGCACGGTGGCGGTGGGTGCGGCGGTGCTGATGGTGTGTGAGAGATAGTTCCTCCAGGCTTGTCTTCAGGCATAGCGGCGCTCCCCTGCGCAGTCTCATTTATCCCTGCTGATCACTAATATCTCTGAGTACCAGCCATTACACAAGACAGATCACTCCAGAGGGAAGCTAATACATCTAACGGCACTAGTAAACCCCGGGTGTGTGTGTGTGTGTGTATGTTTAAATGCAACGCTTCCAGCAGACCACACTTTTTCATGGCTGTTTCATCTGGTTTCCTCCTGCCTTTTTATCTCTCTATTTATTTGTGGAACTGAGCTCTTTCTAAATCTCTACTTTCTCTCCTGAGTTCTAGATAATCTCTCTCGCTCTCTCCCTCTCTTATATCTTTGCAGTGTTATTCGTCTTGCTCTTATCCTGATGGTGAAGTTCAGATACAGTCCTGTAATTGCACCGAACAGAATTAATCTCTCTCTCTTGCTCTCTCTGTCTCTTTCCAGACATGCAATACACACACAAAACAAGGTATGATAATGTAGGTATATGAATAAAGGGGTATTTATATTTAGAGCATTCATATTGAAACTGATATGCAGGTCCCTCTTCTTGCCATATATATAAAAATCAGAACAATAAGCTAGTATCTGACCACAGAACAGTTTTCCATTTAGCCATAGTTTATATTAAATGAGCTTTGGTCGAAAGCAGACTTCTTCACATGAGGCTGGTGGTTACGGGGGCGAGTAACACAAAAAGCAATAGTTACTTTTACTGGTAACTAGTTACTTTTATAGTGGAGTAACTCAGTTAGTAACTCAGTTACTTTTTTGGAGAAGTAACTAGTAACTATCACTAATTACTTTTTTTAAGTAACATGCCCAACACTGGTTACCGGTCATTTTAATAATTTGCTGAGCATTGGATCATTTTATTGTTTTTATTTTGTCACTGAGTGTCACTTATCACGTTACTATGTGCATTGAAAATGTATTGAAATTGAAATTTCATGTCATTTCACTTCAGTTTTACATGTTAGCAAGACTGATAAGAGGGATAAGGAGGGGGGTGTAGGGATGTAGGGGTTTGGGGGGGATTGAAGGACACACAGCCAAGGTGATCATCTGGAGCTCCTCTATTGATATCTGCACAGATGAAGGTGGATCCTCATTAGCTTGTGGATTATTACATTACCTCAGCAGAGCCATATGCTGGATGTTGTGTGCTGAGCCAACAGCTCAGTTTCTGTCACTCCTGCAAAAGAAGCTTCCAGTAACATCCTGCATTAATATGGCCAAACACATTCAACTCTACACGTAACCAAACCACTGTTCAATGCTGCCCTATTACTACACACCCTTACAACTAGCGAATAAAAGAACCATATACAATTTTTATTTTATTCATCCTAATATCTTAAACAGGCATTCAATCAAATGGTGATACTTTGTGCTGCTTTATTCTAAAAGGAACAGTTGCTGTCCTGGAAGATCTTCTGATGGATATTTTTACATAGTGCAGGATCCTACTCAGTCGAAGAACCACAGAAGCTGTATAAAAGACCAGTCCTTTTATAAAACAGCTTAGTCTAATTTTAGAACATGAAATGGCCCCACAGCAACTCTCTGTCATTTTATCAGAAATTTGTTTGAGTCACCCTCCATTAAAAAAGTCTTTTTACTTGTTGTAACTCCTCCAAATTGTATTTACTCTTCCGCATGTATTTAACTATTTAAACATGTACTGTTCAAACTCAGATAGCTTTATTTAATTTTTAACAAGGTTTTTAAGTAAAAGATTGTTACAACATCATGTAACATTTAAAAAGCATTTTTAAAAGCAAGTTTATTAATTCTTTAATTTTCTCTCAAGAAAGTCTTTATTTTAAAGAAATGTTTGACTGCATGTTCAAATAATGAAGATTTTTGACCATAAAATGACTCCTGGTAATGGAACTCACTCCTGTTACTGAAACTCACTCCTGTTGCTGGCACTCATTGCTGTTACTTTTTACGTTATAAGTAACAGGAATGAAAGTAACAGGATGAGTTTTTAGCATAGACTTAGCAAAAACATAAAAAATAGTTAAATGATGGCTATGCTAATAGCTCAAGAATATAAAGCACATTGTTCCGAAAAGTTTTAAAAATAAACAAATAAAATCTAAGAATTAATGCAGGTAACAGGATTGAGTGTTGAACTTGACATTCTCAGTCATAAACACAATATAATCAAATATACAGAAAAACTAATGAGGGAACGTTTTTTTTTTTTTTTTCTGGTCTTCCCATGATCTTCAGAAGAACCAGCTGATGTCACTTCCTGCTGTGAATGTGACTTGTAGAATGTTTCGTATGGGGTAATGTTACGGTAACAGGAATGAGTGAAATCCAGGGACACAACTAAAATGTGTATTTTAACTTAAATATTATGGATTCATTATGAAAAATATATATATAAGTATGAATGGGATTTGGACTCACACAACAATGCAAAAGAAATAACATCTCTGAATGATTTTAATAGTTATATTTCATAGGGAAAGTTTATAGTTAGAGAGTGGGACAGGTAACAAATGCTATTTTTTCAGGACTGAGTAGTTTTTCTTAATGTTTTTAATTACATATCTTACTTTTGCAATTAAAATGTATTTTAAAGTTATTTTGTGTGCACATTTATACATGTAATTTCCTGGGGACAGAAGTGGCATCCATTCCGTGGAATGGCCCATATTTGTATTTATAGCAAATAAATAACTTTTTTTTATTTGCTAAATTACTTAATATGTATTTTTAAATAAATATTTTAAAACTCATTTTTAAAAGGTCATGAAGAAGATTAAGATGGCCTCCTGATTGTTACTTTTGCTGTGGAACTGTCAGTGTAAGGGTAATTCAAATTCAGCAAATGAGGAACTAAAGCAGAGAAAGTGAAAATGTATCCATATTAGGCTAAAAGAATAAAATGAAGCAGGTTTAAAGAATAAAACTGCCCCCAGTTTCACTGTCCCTGCCTCTGACATGCAACATAGATGCTCCCACCACCATGTTTCACTGTAGTGATGATCTGATACCAGGTGATTGGAAGTTACTGTGTTTACCAGACATATTGCTCATTACTCTGCAAAGAATGTTTATTTTTTATCTCTTCAGACAAGACAGCTTTCCCCCCTTATTGCTAGACCAGGAGTGGTTTACTAAAAAATACTTTTCCAAATGTCTAATCTGACCAGAATTGCACCTTAGAAAAGGTAAGATTGTGCCAAGCTTTTCCATTTCAGAATAGCTGAATAAACCACTGTGGGAACAATCAGAGTTTTAGAGACATTGTTTTATACCATTTTCACAGTCTGAATGCAGAGATCCACTGAGAGTGACTTTTTTTTAGTCTAGACAATGCAGTGTAAATTGTGGTCTTTTATAGAGCAGGTGTCTGCCTTTCCAAACTATTACCAATCATTCAAATTGCAACAAGTGGACTCCAACTGAGTTTGGGACACATCTCAAGGACAATTAGAGCAAACAGGAACAGGATGCACCTGGCCACAATCTGATGTGTGCGAAATGGTCTGAATACTTTTTTTTCAAAGGGACAGTTTAGTTTATGAATGTTTTAATTGTAAATATGTTGTCGTTTATTATATTATAATAGGGTGATGTAGTATAGATTGATGAGTAAAAAGGGCAATTAAATCAATTTAAAAATTGATTCAAAGAAAATCCACAACACATTTTAAGTGTCCAACAAGTAAAGCGATAGAGGGAAAAATTCACTGTACATGGTACCCGAGAGGCTTCTTTGAAAAAAAAAATTTCATTTAGTAGCTGATTAAGCCTTTGCTAATGTATAGTGACTATTTGAGCAGCTGAAGTACTTTTCACACAAGGTTAAAATGACCAGGGTTTTCTGTAATTATTACTGACATCATTAAGTAATGCAGAAATCGTGGGATATAAGTCCTGTGTGAAAGCACAAGTCATTTTACAGACAGCCTCCGCTGACTATATAATCACTGGACAGAAAGCCTGCTGCCGGAGAAAATTGCTCTCATTATTAAGCTATGTGAACAGAGTGAATACTACAGATTTAGCATATACAACCTCCACAGTGCTTTTCATATGGGTTTATCTGAAATAATCACAGACATATTCACAGCATTCAAGATCCTGCTATCCTGGTAAAAAGCACTGGGTACAAATGATTGGAGTCCATTAGTGCTGTCGTGGCTGTATTAGCACGGTATTCAGGGGCGTTGGACTGTGGGTAATGGCGGACTTCACTAACCAGGGCCCTTCCTGCATTACAGGGCCCTCTAAAAGCATTGGAAATAAAATAGATTTTTTAAAACGCTCATACTTTCTGTTATTGTAGAAAAAAATTATACGAGTGCGTCCGCCATGATACGTTTTCTCCACCTCCTGCCTAAAAAAGCTAAAGTGGTATAATTTCTCCTGTACCTCTTTCAGACACTGAGAGAGAGAGAGAGAGAGAGAGAGAGAGAGAGAGAGAGAGAGAGAAGGGACAGGCAGCTTCTAACATAGTTCTTTCTTTAAGACAGCAGATACGCCTCAGTTCCAAGCAGTAAATACACTGTAACATAAGATAGAAAGCTAACTAGTGTATAGCTACATTTGCAGTCACTTAACTCAAGCAAGTAGTTCCCCTCCAAGCCGCTAGGTGGCGCTTTGGCTCCGCCCACAGTAATTGGCTGCTTAGGAAGCAGTGAGCTTCAGGCTGCGTCCAGAAACTTTTGCTACTCCTCCTCTCCTACTCCTCCTTTACTACTCCTCCTCTCCTATCCCGGAAGAAGGTGGAGGCCAGGTTAAAATTTTAATCAATTTTTATGTTTGAAACTTGTTCATTTACTTATTTTGTTTTTGGACTAAGGATTATTTTAAACATTAAGAGAATCCAAGCAAAAGTCTGGATCTCAAGAGGATATATACATTTTTAAATGCTGGCATTTCCCTGTATTTTTGGGAGAAGAGGCACTAATAATAGATTAGTGTGATTTAGGCCTTGCAGACTAGATTTAAACTAGAAGTTCTTACTGTATTATAATATCTTAGTTTAACTAAGAGCTTTAATGCAGGACATCAGCATGAGAGCGAGAGCATTCTCAGTGCTCGTGTTTAGCAGAGACTGTAGTAAACTTGTGGAGTAATAACGTAACATGATCAGATCAAGGACATCTCTAATTTAAATAAATTAGCCTTTCCTAATTTGGAATTTAATTCCTTCTCTTATTTCTCATTAATAACCAGAGAAAAACACACACACAGACAACACACCAGGCTACTAACAGTTACCAAAGCAAGACTTAAACTCTTAAATAATATTTACAAATTAAAATATTTACTAAATACATTTGTTAGAAAAGGGTAAAATACATTAGTGCAGATATAGAAATATTATTGTACATGTTTATATTTATATCAAATAAAAATAGAGGTGCAGTGCTGGATACAATCTCTTCTAATACACCTGATTTACCTCATACTGTATGCTGAATGTGTCGAGCCACTTCAGGGCTCAAGCTAGTAAGTCTAACATTTCAGTAACAACTAAGAGCCTCTTATTTTATTCCTGGATAAAGCGCACCTTTAAGAAATATGCCTGCAGCAGTACAGCTAGAAAAGTATTGCACTGATGAATCCACCTTATTAGTAAATGGAATGAAAATGAAACTCTTTCAGAGTGCACAGAAGGTCTTGTAAAATTACACTGCAATGCCAGCTGCAAATAGCATTTTAAACAGAGACAGAAAATGAAGGCTCACATTCCCCATCAGTTTGGCCAGACTCCCTGCACCGACAGCTCGAGAAGTCCTTCAGCAGACATACCACTGAGATAAAACTGATGTACAGCATGTTACTTTCAAATGCTTAAAGCAAACCCAGCGCTTAGCTGGAAATGCTGGCTTAAATTTGAAACTTTCTTTAAAATCTTTCTTTTAGTTTAATGTGGAACTTTGGAAGAAGAGATGTAGATGTTTCCAGGTGAGCTGTGACATTTAAATGCTTTAGGTAGTGCTTTTAAAATAGCTCTTAATTTGGAAGTAAGGTTATTTTACTATGCTTTGTTTGTCCATTTAATAATGTAATAGTATAATTCTTAAATGTAGCTGTGAAGACATACAATGGACTGTTGTTGTTGTTTTTTTTTACATATTTGGCTGTTGAAGACTGGGATGAACTTGTACTTGTACTTGTACTAATCTTTTGTGGCCCTGTGTCCTCAAAATGGGGACATTTCTGCTTCTCTGCACCAAAATACTTGTTTGTAATCAAATTTTAATTAAAAGTTTTATAGATAAAAGTTGCAGAAGTATAGTACAGCAAACAAACAATGTTTCACTATCCCTTCTATATCCCATCCACAACCACCCCACCCCATTCTGCACACACCCACCCCACCACATCCATTTGATAGTTAAATGGAGACACTGCCCATACCATCTTTTTTGTCACATGACAACATTACACTTAATTGATTAAAAAAAGATGGTGGGAATCCCAGTCAAAAGTTTCTACAGCCAGTTCAGACTGAAACATGGGTAGAAATTATAATCAAATTTTATGTTTGAAACTACTTTATTTACTTATTCTAGAAGGATAAAATTTAGTTTTTGGACTAATTGAATCCTTCTGATCCCAAGTAGCAAGGATATTTATTTAAACGTTAAAATAAACTACTGTCCCCATATGAGGACATAGTTTTGTTTTGTTTTGTTTTGTAAATAATGACTTCCTGACAAAGACTATTGTCTTTCATTTTTTTTTAAATACATGATAGGTCCTAACATATGTTACTAACATTACTAATTACAAATAGCTAGGAGAAATGAAAAATACACATCAATGAAATACCTGGGTCTCAGGAAGCTTTTGATTCTGCCATTTTTCTATTTAATTAATAAAAAAGGACATATAAGTTTTAATATAAGTTTTATTGAGCATTATTTTTTGTGATTTTTTACATACAGAGAGATGTTATGGTGAGGTTGGTTGGGTGTTTTTAGTGTCTAGTGAGTAATCTCTATTATTAATTAAATTAAGCAGATGACAATGGAGCTTTATATACCCTCTTAGCCCATTTCAACCATACTTAAATCCCACTGCCACTGAAGTTACTGGACTTCCTCTTAATGGAACCAGCGAAACACGAAAAGTACAACCTCACTGGCAGTTTGATACTGTCATCTATTAAAATGTACAATCATGAAAAGTCATGTGATCCGGCTATTGATTATGAGGTAAGTTTGTACAGACAAAACAGATACAGCTACATGAGTAAAACAAGCCAAGCCATACCTACATCTCTTTTTGACCGCCACTGATTGTGTTTATTTGTGTGTAATTGTGTGTGATACCTTCTTCAACTACCACATACACTAAGAATACTGTCACGAGAGACCAAGGATGAGGATCCAAAAGCAGGTTTATTTACACAGACAGAATAATCCAGGCAGAAGTAACAATCAGGGAATATCCAAAAATCGCAGTCCAGAAAACGAGAGCAGGAGTCAAAAAACCAGAGTAACATAAACATATAGAAGTGCTTCGAAATGCAAGGTATGACCAGACAAGACGTCGCACCTGAGTGCAGGTGTGGTGTCTATTTATACAATACTAAAGCTCCCGAAGAAGGACTAAAACTGTGGCGAGAGTGACCTCCTGAGGCGAGGAGGTGCAACACCTGGGTCACTGGTAACATCACCCCCCACCTGACGATCGGCCCCAGCCGACCCCCTGACCCTGCGCCGAGGACGACCCCTAGGACGAGGAGCAGGGCGATCGGGGTGTTCACGGTGGAACTCCTCCATAAGCGAGGGGTCGAGGATGTCACAAGCAGGCACCCATGACTGTTCCTCTGGGCCGTAACCCTCCCAGTCCACCAGGTACAACAGCTGGTGTCCCCGGCGCTTGGAGTCCAACAGGGAGCGAACGCTGTAAGCTGGGTACCCATCAACGTCCAGTGGAGGGGGAGGTTCAGCCAGCGACCCAGGGCCCTGAGAGGAGGAGGAGGAGGAGGAGAGGGGTTTTAGTAGAGATACATGAAATGTAGGGGAGATACGGTAGTGAGCAGGCAGCTCTAACCGAAAAGAAACTGGTGTGATTTGTTTAATTATTTTAAACGGACCAATGAAACGTGGACTTAACTTTCTTGAAGGTAGACGAAGTTTCAAGTCTCGAGTGGACAGCCAGACCCTCTGCCCAACTTGGAGTTTTGGTGTCAAACCTCTTCTTCGATCAGCTTGCATCTTCATCCTGCGGACAGCTCGACGTAGTTGGACATGTGCCTCCTCCCAAGTCTGAAGACTCCTATTTTTCCATTCATCAACTGTAGGTACATTGCTGGGCTCAGTGTCTAGAGGAAGGAATGGAGGTTGAAATCCTAATACACATTGAAAAGGGGTGAGCCCTGTGGATGCGCTAACTAGTGAGTTCTGAGCATACTCGGCCCAAGGAACAAAGGAGCTCCAGTCATGTTGATTACGATGGCAATAGGAACGTAAAAAACGGCCAATTTCTTGATTCAGTCGTTCCACTTGCCCGTTGGAGTTGGGATGATAACCAGAAGTAAGACTCACATGAATGTTGAGTACCTTGCAAAACGCCCTCCACACTTGCGAGGTGAACTGGGGGCCTCTGTCCGATACAATGTCCTCTGGAAGTCCATAGAACCTGAATACATTTTCAAACAGTTTTTCAGCCATTTCCCATGCTGTGGGTAATTTACATAGTGGGATTAGTCTGCAGGCTTTAGAAAATCTGTCTATTATGACTAGGATGGTCGTGTATCCATTGGAGGGTGGTAAGTCAGTAATGAAATCAACACCGAGGTGTGACCAAGGGCGTTTGGGGATTTCTAAAGGAACTAGCAACCCAGCAGGCGGTGAACGGGGTGATTTGCTTTGAGCACATACCTCACAGTCCTTTACAAAACGTGTTATGTCCTCCATGGACGTGGGCCACCAGTATTTGCGATGCAACAGGTCAGCAGTGCGTTGTATGCCGGGATGGCCTGAGCTGGGAGAAGAATGTACAAGATCAAGTACATGACTGCGTACAGCGATTGGAACATACGTCTTACCCACAGGACAGTGGCTGGGTATCGGGTCATGGGTCTGCTCCAGCTGGATTTCACTGTCTATATCCCACAAGACAGGTGCCACTATACAGGAAGGAGGAAGAATGGTTTTCGGGTTAATGTTGTGTACATTGTTAGAGTTTGAGTGCATGCGCGACAAGGCATCAGCCTTTCCATTTTTAGATCCAGGTCTATAGGTCACTGAGAAGTTGAAGCGGGTAAAAAACAATGACCAACGGGCTTGTCGGGAGTTAAGTCTTTTAGCAGCCCTGATGTACTCTAGGTTGCGATGATCTGTAAAAATCAAAAAAGGATGTCTAGCACCCTCTAACCAATGTCTCCATTCCTCCAAGGCGTACTTCATAGCTAGGAGCTCTCTGTTGCCTACGTCATAGTTCCTTTCAGCAGAGTTCAGTTTGCGTGAGAAATACGCACACGGATGCAACTTGGGTGGTGTCCCTGACCTTTGAGACAAAACAGCTCCAACACCAGTATCAGAAGCATCTACTTCTACTTCAAAGGGGAGTTCAGGATTGGGATGCTTGAGGATAGGAGCAGAGGTGAACCTGTCTTTTAATTCCTGGAATGCTCCATCAGCAGCCGAAGACCAGTTTAAAGCCTTGGAGTTACCCTTAAGTAGAGAGGTAAGGGGGGCTGCCACTGCACTAAAGCCTCTAATGAAGCGGCGGTAAAAGTTGGAGAATCCTAAGAAGCGCTGTAATTCTTTGACTGTTCTTGGTCGGGGCCAGTCCACCACAGCCTTGACTTTGTCTGAATTCATGCTCACTCCTCCTGGGCGTATAGTATACCCCAAAAAGGAAAGTTCCTGGACATGGAATTCACACTTTTCTGCCTTAACATATAATTGGTGGTCTAAGAGTCTACGTAGCACTGCTCTAACCTGGTTGACATGATCCTCAAGGGAGGGGGAGTACACCAGGATATCATCCATAAAAATAATTACCCACCTGTCAATCATGTCTCTAAACACTTCATTCATAAACGCTTGGAAGACTGAAGGTGAGCAGGACAACCCATATGGCATTACAAGGTATTCGTAGTGCCCTCTTGTGGTCACAAAGGCAGTTTTCCACTCATCACCCTCCTTGATTCTTATTAGGTTGTAGGCACTTCTCAAATCAAGTTTAGTGAACCACTGAGCATTTCTGAGCTTCTCTAGAGCTGAAGGGACTAAGGGCAAAGGATAGGGGTTTTTTACAGATATGGCATTTAGACCGCGGTAATCTATACAAGGGCGGAGTCCACCATCTTTCTTTTCCACAAAAAAAAACCCCGCAGCACAAGGAGAGGTTGATGGTCTGATGTGACCCATGGTAAGAGCTTCATCTATATATTTTTCAAGAGCAAGGGTTTCAGGTTCAGACAGGGGGTATACTCGACTGCGTGGGGGTGTGGAGTTGGGGAGAAGGTCAATGGAGCAGTCCCAGGGCCTGTGTGGTGGCAGCTGAGTGGCACGTTCTTTACTGAACACTTCCTTCAGATCTTGATAACAGTCTGGGACAGAGAATGTGTTAAGCAGATCAGGGCTCTCGACAGTGGTGGCAAGACACGGTATGGTCAGACAATGGTCATAGCAGTAGTTGCTCCATTTAATAATCTCCCCATGTTTCCAGGAAATTTGGGGATTGTGTTGAGCTAGCCAACTAAAACCTAAAATTATAGGGTGATCAGGTGACTCAATAATCAGAAAGGATATAGTCTCTTGGTGGAAAAGGCCAACCTGAAAGGGTATCTCTACAGTTTGTTTAGACACAGTTCCTTTGCCCAGTGGACGTCCATCCAGGGCTTTAATCTTGAGTGTGGTGTCCATAGTTTGAAGGGGTATCTGTAGCTGACTGGCCAATCCCACATCCATGAAGTTTCCGGCGGCCCCAGAATCTATAAGTGCTAGAACAGAAAACTTTTCTGAGTGTAGAGCCAGATGTACTGGAATATTAAGGAGTTTAAGATCAGCAGAGAATAGAGTTACACTCACCTCTGCCGTCCCAGAGCAACTGGGACGGGTAGGGCAGGACGCGCATATGTGGCCAGGCTGGCCACAATAGATACATAGCCCCTCTCTGCGTCTTCTCTGCTTCTCTTGAGGAGTGAGGCGAGCCCGTCCAAGCTGCATAGGCTCAGGTTCACAGACGGGGGCGTGGCTAGGGTGACTGGCGAGTGGTGTGGGCTCCCTTGTGAGTCTCCTTTTGCTGCGCAGAAGGTTGTCGAGAGAGATGGCTGCGTCTATTAACTGATTGAGGGTCAGTTCTTGTCCCCTAAAAACTAGCTCTGCCTGTAGGTCCTCCCTTAATCCCCTCTGGAACATAGTTTTTAATGCCGGCTCACTCCACCCGCTGCCCGCTGCTAGAGTGCGGAAGTCGAGGGCGTAACTCACCGCAGAACGGGTGCCTTGTTTGAGATCGCATATTTGTAAACCCACCTCTTTTCCGGCGGCCGGGTGGTCAAATACAGCTTTGAACTGAGCTAAAAACTGAGTCTCAGAGTGTAAAATGTCACTGTTAGCTGACCATAACGCGGTGGCCCATTCCTTGGCTTTACCGGTCAGCAAAGACAATACAAAGTGAATTTTATCCGTCTCGAGGCGGAACTGTGTAGCGTTATGAGTCATATAAAGCGTGCACTGCATTAAAAAACTCTTACACGCTCCCGGAGAGCCATCATACCGTTCGGGAACGGCGATGAACACAGAAGAGGGAGAAGCGGTTGGCATACTTATGTCCGCAGCAATTTCTGGTCCAACAGCAGCAGGCTCAGCTGCGGGGGGAGTCACACGCTGCACCAAACCTTGAATGAGCTGGACCAACTCCTCAAGCTTCTGCTCCTGGGTAGCCATTCGCTCCTCAAGACCCGCTGGATCCATTGTAGGCGACGTCTTATGTCACGAGAGACCAAGGATGAGGATCCAAAAGCAGGTTTATTTACACAGACAGAATAATCCAGGCAGAAGTAACAATCAGGGAATATCCAAAAATCGCAGTCCAGAAAACGAGAGCAGGAGTCAAAAAACCAGAGTAACATAAACATATAGAAGTGCTTCGAAATGCAAGGTATGACCAGACAAGACGTCGCACCTGAGTGCAGGTGTGGTGTCTATTTATACAATACTAAAGCTCCCGAAGAAGGACTAAAACTGTGGCGAGAGTGACCTCCTGAGGCGAGGAGGTGCAACACCTGGGTCACTGGTAACAAATACATTTTGATCATGTATAATATATAATAATATAATAAATTTGGTAATGTCTATAGTGGTTAACATAATCCTTCAATGTTGTCAAATATATTTTAATATATAAGGAACATGATGTTCATCTCTGTGATGGACTGGTGTCTTTACAGGGGTATTACGTCCCTGTACCCAGTGATTCTTTATAGCTTTTGGACTCATTGCAACATTTACCAGGAAAAATCGATGAGAAGATGGATAGATGGGTGAATGGAGGGACGGAAGGATGGGGGGGGGGTATTAGGAACATGATGTACCCTGCAATTGGCTAGCACCCTGTCCACCAGGGTTGTCCCTGCCTTGCCTACATTAATTCTAGATATAACCAATAAGTTCTTTAAAGTTCTGCATCTTTTTTTTTCATTTACACATATCTTTTTTTTTTAAAGACACACTGATTGTTTTATTTATGTAATTTGACAATCCTTTTGGAAAACCCCTCTTGTTCAGTAATAATTTATTTTTTTTAATATAAAATATGGGTATGAAGGTGAGAAAAAAAACATGTAAATATTGCTGTCTGGAAAAAAAGAGTATGGCTGCTTCTGTATGAGAGAAAACATTTGGAAGGCCCAGGGTTAACAATCTATTTTTACCACCAGCAGGTATCAAAGAAGATGTATGTTTGTAAATGTGTGTATGAAGCTTGTCAGAAAGAAAGATCTAATGAAATGTCATGTTGCTTTTTATACATTCATGATGCTCTCTTTTTTCTGATATTGCTCCATGGATGCCAGACACTAGAGACTGTTTGACCTTCCTTTGTTGTGCCACTGATGTTTTTTTACACTTTTCCAGACAATATTCTGGGCGTTTTTCATCCATAATGCATTTGAAAGCGTACATAGCAGCCCAAGTCAGGGCCGCAGCTTTTAAAACAGAGGCCTATCGGTGACATCAAGCAAACAAAGAGAAGGAGCTTTAGAACCAACAAGCAGCCAATGTCACAGCATGCTGTCATCAGCCAGCAGATGCATTATTCAGCTCTGGAATAAATGGGTTTGCACTGCATTTTTCATATCTTTTCCTGTCCTCACTCTTTCTTCCTCTCCTTTTCTCTTTGCCTGCTCTTCTTATTCCCTAACTGGCTCTATCGAAATTTTATTCAGTGTGTGAGTGTGTCTGTGAGGGTGTGTGTGTGTGCCCGTGTTCCTCTGACTGAAGCTCGACGGAGCTTGAAGGTGTGATCACGCCTGTGTGTATCACTGCAGAGTGTGATGTTCTGTTTATTCTCAGGCATTGCGTCTGTCTGTATATATGCAGCTTCACATGGGTGTGTGAGTGAAAAAAGTAGACAGCACTTGAGAGCTCAGCCACTATAAAAAAAAAGGAAGAAAAAACAAGAAAGCAGGCTCCACGCAAAGAAAAAAGAGCTAGAGAGTTTGGAGTTCAGAGCCCATACATACACAGATAAGAGAATTTCATAGAAAACTGTCTGGCAGGTTCGCCCTAACTTGGAGCTTCTTTGCACGTTCCTTCGATCTTTGTGAAGACGTTTGTGTTCAGACAGTGTCATGCTAAAGACGGTTTTGTATTTTTAAATTTTTAAAGACACAAATGGCACAAGGTGCAACAGCACAAGGTAAAACAAACTCCTGTTTCTTTAGAGTGTCATTTCGAGCCTGCTCTACTCTTTTGACATGTTTTAGGCCTGATATGCTGAAAATGATCAAAAGCTCTGTGTTATCGCCAAATTTAAAGGGATCATACGAAATAGTGTGATGTATTAAGGCAATATTCAGTCACACTCATAAAAGCTATTTACATCTTTGGAAAAAAATAAGAGATCACTTAAGTTTCTGAATCTGAATCAGCACTGATTTCGCTATTTACAGGTTTATGTTTGATTTAAAATAAACATTGTTGTTTTATTCTATAAACTACAGACAACATTTCTCCCAAATTCCAAATAAAAATATTGTTATTTAGAGCATTTATTTGCAGAAAATGAGAAATGGCTGAAATTACAAAAAAGATGTAGAGCTTTCACACCTCAAATAAAGCAAAGAAAACAAGTTTATATTCATAAAGTTTTAAGAGTTCAGAAATCAATATTTGGTGGAATAACTCTTGTTTTAAATCACAGTTTTCATGCCTCTTGGCATCATGTTCTTCTCCACCAGTCTTACACACTGCTTTTGTATAATTTTATGCCACTCCTGGTGCAAAAATTCAAGCAGTTCAGCTTGATTTGATGGCTTGTGATCATTTATTTTCCTCTTGATTATATTTAGGTTTTCAAATTGGGAAACTTATCATTTTTAAGTGGTCTCTTATTATTTTTCCAGAGCTGTATATAAAGCATTGATAAACACAGTTTTCCTCTTCCCCCACCCCTCTTAAAATATAATTATGTGAACAATAATACAAATATTACATTAAATTAAATTACATTTAGCGGACGCTGTTATCCAAAGCGACTTGAAAGTGATGTACATTAGCATAGAAGTCTAAGGCAAAAACATTTTAGAAGGCCAAAGGGTAAAAATGGGAGGGAAAGAAGGAAGTGAGGTTAGAAGTAGTTAGTTTGTTAGAGGTGTTAGGAGAATAAGTGCTCTTTGAAGAGCTCTGTCTTTAGGAGTTACTTGAAGGAAACAAGGGACGCTCCTCCTCTGGTAGCAGTTGGTAGTTTGTTCCAACATCAGGGAACCAGGGAGGAGAAATTGACTGGTTTGTTTGAATGCTATGCAAAGCTAGGCAGCGTTCACTAGAGGGAAAACTGTGTTTATCAATGCTTTGGAACAATATGAGTAACACGTCATTGTGTTTATGTTTTAAAATGCTCAAGCTGTGATTAATGACATTATGCATGAACTGGTTGGTCTACATTGATGACATCTTTGTTTAATCAGTTCACATTAGAAACAAAACACATCCAACATCCTGGTCATCAGGTCCTTTTTTCTTATGAGCAAGAAATTGCTGTAGCAGGCTAAGAGAAACAAACACTAGCCTTTATGTTCTCAGTGCCAGCAGAATAGTGTAACAGAAATCTAGCTGATTAGTGTGTATTTATACAAATTGTGGAGAAAATGGGACAATGAAATAAATAACTATGATTAGTCTAGACATATTTATTAGTTTTAACTTCAGCATAGAATCTAAAGGGAAAGAAGCATGAATATTACTTTTTTATTCAGTATTTCCAAGGTTTTTCAAAGTACAAAGCCCAGAATATTTGTACTGTTTGGCTCATTAGCTGGATATAGTGTGTTACACTCTTACTACAATAAGCAGGGCTAATCCAGTATCAGAGCCTGTGTTCTAAAAGATGACAAGCTGTTACTGAGGTGTTGAACACTCAGTAATATTAGAGATATTCTAACACATTCGCTCTTCAGCATAACCATAGGCATTAATATTAAGTTTCTTTGTTTCTTCCACACTTCTGTAAAGACTTTCTACCTAATTTAAAACATAGACATGGCCATTACATCCACTAAACCGGCAGTGTGCGTTCTCCATCTGCCATCCCAACAAGCAAGTCCTGGCTGACAGCGATTCAGAAAAAGAGCAGAACTCACTATTGATTGTGCAAAAAGACACAGACGATGCCATGTACTGCACACTTCATCACACCGATCTTCTGCAGGTGAGCTGTTTCCTAGATGTTTCTACTTCCCAAAACAGCAGCCGTGTTCTGATGCAGCTCTAGCAGAAAATAAACTCAGTGTTTTCAAAGGGGTAAGATGAAAATGCCTCAGCAGCATGCAGCAGTCACCAAATGTACTGTCAGGCAGAGCTTTTATTCTAAAATTACGCTGATTAATTTGCTTTCAGCTGCGTTCACGTTCTGCCAGCGGTAGAGGATGTGGAAAAGCACATGAACACGCGAGGCTTTACTTAAACAAGTGAGTGCAAAAACAAACAGCTAAATAAAGTGGCAATATAGGCAGCGCAGAAAAACAAGACTTCACAGGCTTCACTGTGGAACACTAGGCAGTGTTTATGTAAAAGATGAGTCACGTAATGAGCCACAGGTGCATCAAACTACACAATCACATGCTACTGTATAGATGTTTAAAAAAATGGGCTGCAGTCTCTATTGTACATTGAACATTAATTGTATTATTATTAGAGACAGAAAACTGCTGTTAAGGTTTATTTTTATAGTAACCAAAATGGAGAGACTGTACATTTTTTGGCAAATATGTCCTCATATTTACCTTAAAGTGAGAGCACAATTCAATATTCAATCATTTAGAATGTATTATTTATTTGTTTGTTTATTTATTTATTTATTTTTGCTACCAGCCTGCTGTGCAGGTCTGATTTGCAACTACAGAGTTTTTTTTGCTGCCAAAGGAGGGTCAACCAGTTATTAAATCCAAAAGTTCACATACTTTTTCCATCCTGCACTGTGAATGTTAACATGTTGTGTTCAATAAAACCATGCAAACATATATTTTTTGTGTGGTATCAGTTTAAGCAGACTGTGTTTTTCTATTGTTGTGACCTAGATGGAGATCAGAACAGATTTAATGACCAATTTATGCAGAAATCCAAGTAATCCCAAAGGGTTCACATATATGTCTTGCAACTATATAGGAGACCTTGTGCAAAGAACCATCAGGCTTGATAAGAAACTTCTCCACAGTCTGATAGCATTCTTGGTCTTCCAGATTTTATCTTGATCTCCACAGTTTTTTCAATATTGCACTCTAGAAACAACAAGCAGAAAAAGGCAGTTAAATGTGCATAATGATTTGTTAAAAATAAAATGTGTTTTATGTTTAATCAGCTTCAAAGGCTAGGTTTACTATTTCTTAATAGTAAATAAAGAAAGTGTCATTTGGCCACAAACTGCCACACATTTACATACAGCTCTATGGGTGCAGACGAGCTGAATTATACTATTGGGTAATACTGTACATTTGGGACAGATCAGTGCATTTGTTTTGTCAGTCCTCTGCCTTTATATTGGTTAAAAATACCCTAAAGTGCTCGAGTCAGGTGAGCAGAATAATGTCTGATCATTCAAAATCCATCTGATCCCTCTCTTTAATAATGCACTGCCCCTCGACAGTAGGAGGAAAGTTATCACTAAACTGTGTCATGTCGGCTTCACACCCCCCAGTGTCTGGGATTATTGTGCTCACCTGCGAGACGCAGATTCAGCCGAGCTCAGCACAGATGAGACATCAGATTGGAGCTTACCAGGAGCGAGCTGTCAGCTGTGATTACCGCTCGCCTTGAAATGATAATTACATTACATTTTCTATGTGCTACTCCATAAGCATGACAGAACTGATTTTAAACTGATGCTTTTTGCTGCACAGCGCATTTATCAGCTCATTACAATTAAGACTTAACGCTGCTTATAATCATGGGACTTGATTTCGCTGCATGTTTGATTAAAAGACATCAAAACAGCATTAGCCAAATGACACAAAGAGTTAAAAGTAAAGAAACTCCACACAAAATTACATTGGTATTTTTTCATTGGTAAGCTGTATATGATCACACATTTAACCCTTTAATGTACCAGTCAAATGTCTGGACACAACTTAAAGTCATCCACACTATGAAGAAAAACATATGGAATTGTTTAGTCAATCAAAAAGTGTTAAATAAAAGAATGTTTGAAACTTTAGATTCTTCAAAGTAGGAATCTCTTGATTAGAGGACAGTTTTGCACATCTTGGCTGGATTTCCTCAGTCAGTTTTATGAGGTAGAGTCACCTGGAATGGCTTTCAGTTAACAGCTGTGCTGAACTGAGTTAATTACTTGAATGTATTGATTCTTAATGTGTTTGAGAGCATCGGTTGTAAAGTTGTGAAGAGGTAGAGTTGGTAAACAGTGATTAACCCTATTTAAGTTCTACTGTTATTATCCATATTATGGCAACAACTACTCAACTAAATAAAGAAAAAATAATACTTTAAGAAATGAAGGTCAGCCAAGAACTTAAAATTGAAAAGTTGCAAAGACCATCTAAAACATTATGATGAAACTGGCTCTCATCAGGACCATCCTAGGAAAAGAAAGAACAAGACATACCTCTATTGTACAGGATAAGTTCCTTAGAGTTACCAGCCTCAGAAACCACAAGTTAACAGCACCTCAAAAAAGAGCACCTAAATGCTTTGTTTAACACTTTTAAGTAACTCTGTGGCACCTTATGTGTTCCTTCATAGTCAGGATGACTTTAGTATTAATGGTGTGTCCCCACATTTGACTGGTATAGTATGTTTTTAAATTTTTATATTTAAAAGTATATGTACAGTACAGGACAAAAGTTTGGACACATCTTCTCATTCAATGTGTTTTCTTGGTACCACTTTAAAATAAGACTACCTTTATAAAGGGTTAATAAATGGTTTACAATTAGTTTATTAATGGTTACTAATTAGGTTGTAAATGCCTTTAAAATCGTTAATAATCAGTTATAACACATGTGTAGAAATGTACGTAGACCTGTTGTTGGCCAAAAAGTGAACCCACAGTCATCTATATTGTTGCCCTTTCGTATGTGCTATAACGGATGTGCTATAACTGATTATTAATCATTTTTAAGGCATTTACAACCTAATTAGTAACCATTCATAAACTAATTGTAAACCATTTATAAACCCTTGTAAAGGTAGTCTTATTTTAAAGTGGTACAGTTTTCTTTATTTTCATGACTGTTTACACTGTAGATTCTCACTGAAGGCATCAAAATTATGAATGAACACATGTGGAGTTTTTTGTACTTAATAAAAAATGACCTGGCCTCCACAGTCACCGGACCTGAACCCAATCCAGATGGTTTGGGGTGAGCTGGACCACAGAGTGAAGGCAAAGGGTCAGCAAGTGCTAAACACCTCTGGGAACTCCTTCAAGACTGTTGGAAAAAAACATTTCAGGTGATCTACCTCTTTGAGAAAATGATGCCAAGAGTGTGCAAAGCAGTAATCAGAGCAAAGGGTGGCTATTTTGAAGAAACTAGAATATAAACTTAGAATTTTTTTTGTTAAGTACATAAAACTCCACATGTGTTCATTCATAGTTTTGATGCCTTCAGTGAGAATCTACAATGTAAATAGTCATGAAAATAAAGAAAACACATTGAAAAAGTGAAGGTATGTACAAACTTTTGGCCTGTACTGTATATAAACGTATGCCACAAAAGCAATGCACATGTGTGGAGAGATTTATAGATGAGAACTGAAAAGGTAAAAATGGCACAATCAGGTTGAATTCAGTTCAACACCATTTAAACAAACAGTGACTCAAACTATAGCACTAGGGTTGCAACGGTATGAGATTTTCACGGTATGATAACCGTCTCAGAAAATACTGCGGTATCACGGTTATCACGGTATCACAGTTTAGCCTTTTTTTAGGCGGACGGAGATTAGTTTAGTCTGATGCACTTTCTGCTGTTCTCACCGCTGTGTGCTGAGCAGCTGAAGCGGAGCAGAGTTGCGCATGCGCGGGTGAGTTTCTCCGCTGGCTTGCGTTTTACCGGTAATAAGCAAACACACACGGTATGATAACCGTGCATTTTAATACCATGGTATACCGTGAAACCGGTTACCGCTGCAACCCTATATAGCACTACCAAGAAAAGGTGAGCAGAACATTAAAGGGTTAATAGGACTCTGAATTGGAATATACTGTATGTGTTTTCGTAAGTAACCTTATATATCTAAGCTGGGTTATCTCTGCAAGCCTGATCTATCAAATTTGTCTCTCAAACGAGATAAAGAAATGTAGTTAGCATTAATATGAAGCATATGCACACATGCCAATGCCAGCACACACACACATACACATACATACACACACGTTCACACCGCACAATGAGTGTGACAGCTAATGCTTTTGTTCCAGATGAGGGCTGTAATGAAATGTGACAAGCTGTGTGTGTGGGGTTGTGTTGACGGCTAATTGCAGGGCTTGTTTTGTGAATAGGCTCATTGATAGACATCCTCAGGTCTGAATAATGTTGCGTAAATAGGGGCCTGATGGTGTCTTAACCTCATTTAAGCAGCACGTACTGTTCTTCTCTAGGGCCCTCTCTCTCTCTCTCTCTCTCTCTCTCTCTCTCTCTCTCTCTCTCCTTGGCTATATGATTTAATGCAGAGGCTGAGTATACTGTTGCCTGTGGATTGGTTTATTTCTATTCTCTAATTGTTTATTTGTTGTGAGAGGTCCAAGGACTGTATTAGAGCACAGTAAATTGAAAAAGGGAAATATGACTGGAATACATATAACCACAAAAGCAGACAGACGGCACTCACAAACATAAACTTATTTTTATACAGTGCTGGTTTCCATATATCCCACATTATGGGTTGTATTGTAACGTAAGGAGGTGGAGGAGCCATGGGTCCACCCCAGGCCAGGACGCACAGCCCCTGTCTGCCCCAGCTGGCCCTCATTGGACTGATTAGGCAGCCCACTGCTTTAGCCTTCACTTGAGAGAGATGCTGATGGTGAGAGGAAGGCTGAGACAAAACGGACCCAAAGACTTAGAGCCCCCCTGGGCCATCGCTATGTTTATTTAAGTTAGTTAATCTAATAAACTAAGTAATTGTAGCTTAATATAGCAGATATAGGCATTTTGCTGATTGAGAATTTGAAAGATGCTCATTCTCAATCATTCTCACTCAAATTCTGCAGTTTTGGAAATAAAAAATGAAAAGAGAAAAGCATTTCGACTGAAAATAAATTGATTTTATTTCACCTCGCTATTATTTAACTGAAATTCCCTTTTCTATTTTTTTTTATATTTGAAAAACATCAAAGCACACATGTTGTATTATGACGTAAGGAGGAGGAGGAACTGAGGGACCACCCCACGCTGTCCCAGCTGGTTCTCGTTGGGCTGATTAGGCAGCTGTCTGGGACCGACCTTAAAACCATGCCTCATCCTTTACTCGAGAGAGATGCTGATGGTGAGAGGAAATAAAGGGCCTAGAGCCCCTCTGGGCCATCGCTATGTTTATTTAAGTTAGTTATTCCAATAAAAGGTAAGTTTTGAGTTCATTTACTCCCTGTGTCTGTTTCTCTGTGCTTTTGGACCAATGCGCACCGTCACAGTATGTAAGTGAATAATGTTGATTATCAAGTAACTGTAGTGCATGTCAAGGTGTGGGATGAGCACTCATCGTCAAAAAATAGCTGCACCAAAAAAGAATGAACTATTAGAAATGAAACTTGGTGGATAATCTTGCCAGATTTTCATGATATTACTCAGAAAGGCAGGGGATCTTCTTCAGTGATGAGTCCTATTTTTGTGTTGGTGAAAACAGCTAATGATGCCCAGCACCGAGATCAATAGTCAATAGTTGCGTTTGGCATCACATATCTAGAAGTCCTGGTGTCGTGGTGTGGGGTGCATTTTTAACAATACCAGATCACCTTGTTCTTCATTCATTACATTTTGACAGCCCAGTATTACATTCATAGTCTCCTGTAGCCAATTTCAAAAATTGTCCAAGCAGAGAAACCTTTCTCAAGCAAAGAAGAAATAAACATTTTTCTGGGAGGAAATGTCCTCTCGCGAGCAAGAAAATTACACTAAATGCATTAAAACTATTTATGCACAAGCAAAGTAATAATGTGTTTGATATGGTGATCGAGGTTAATTACAGTTTTATTCATACAAAAAGAGCCTTTAAAATAAGCAACACATTATGCCCTGACCTGAAAAAAAAAAAAAAACAGATGAGAAAACAAAGTCATTAAGATCTCAATCAGAAAAAGAATAAGTCATTTCTAAGGCTTTGGGACTGCAGTGGATCACAGTGGAGAAAACATAAAAATTGGTTAACCTTCCCAGGAGTGGCCGGCTGAAAGAAATTATTTTAAAAGGGCATGGACAACTCATGCAGGGGGTCACAAAAGAACTAAGAAAAACATTTAAAGAACTGCAGGTCTTACTTGCCTCAGTTCTGCTGTTTACCAGAAAAGACAATGTCCGGACATCTGTTTGTGACCTCAAGCTCAGGTGTACTTGGGTTCTGCAGCAGGACAATCATCCAAAACACACAACTTAATCTCTAAATGGCTTAAAAAAACAAAATGAAGGCTCTGGAGTAGTAGGGTTTAGTCTGATTTAGCTGCTGTGGCATTATTTTAAACAGGCTTTTATGCTCTAAAACCGAACAAAGTGGCTGAAATAAAACAATTTTGTAAAGAAGAGTAGTCCAAAAATTCCTTCACAGAGATGTAAAAGACTCGTTGTCAGTTATCAGTAAAGCTTGATTGCAGTTGTTGCTCCCAGGGGTGGCACAATTTATCAGGTTTGGGGGCAAACACTTTTTCATACGGGGCTAGATTGGTTTGGATGTTTTTTTCCCTTTAATAAGTAAAATTATAATTATTTTTTATATATATATTTACTTAGGTTATCTTTGTCTGATATTTTGTGTGTCTGAAGTCTATTTGATTGCCAAAATGTCAGTATGACAAAAAAGCAAAAATAATAATAATATTATTAAAAATAATTAATAATAATTATAAATCAGTACGGGGCAAATACTTTTAGCCACTATAGCTGACTCTTTTTCTTGAGTTGTTCTCTTTACTTTGAGCATGCAAAAGTGTTTATTTCCCTACGCAAGAAGGGTTTCAATGCTTGCTGTTTTGTTACACAGATCTGACAGGATACCAGTGGACCTAGTTTTTTTTTTTTAATGCACACTCTGGTGCACTATTCCAACAGGATAATGCTCATCCACATACTGCGGCTGTCTTACGAGTTTGCTTTGTTATGCCATGTTATGCCATGGCCAGATCCATTCCTGATCGAAAATGCACTATCAATACCCCACCACAACTTTTCTAGCTGGATTGGATGGATTATTGCAGGACACCATTAGGAACCTCTAAAACTCCATGCAAATACATCCAGCATGGTGTGTTACACATGCGTTACTCTAGCATTACATATTATTACACAAATCCTTAATCTTCCTTTCGAACAGCATTGCAGTCCAACACTTCTTTCTCAAAACAACCTATTTTTTTAAGAGTATTGTACTTTAGACTGTAGCTGAACCATTAGTTCCTATAAGTGATGTGTTGGAAGTGAAGTGAAGATCTGACAGACTTTGTCAAAGGGCAAATATTCATAGCCAGATGACTGGGTTGGGGCATCTCCAAAGCAGCAATTGTGTTATAGATCTGCAGTGCTGAGTAGCGACCAACAGTGGTCCACAGAGTGACAAACCGCAAACTGGCCACACTTTGGGCGCCCAAGGGTCATCAGTGTGCAAGGGTAACTAAGGCTATCCCATCTGTCCCAGACAGAAGGGCTACTTTGGCACAAGTCACAGAAATGGACAGCCAGATTTTCTGCTAATGTCTTGGTGCCAGATACCACAGGGCATCTTTAGAGGTCTTGTACACTCTCTATGCAAAGTAAGGTTCTCTATAGGGCTTGAAGAGGTTCTTTGATTCAGAATGATAGTGTTGCCCTGTAAAAAGTGATTTATCTGTTCAAATAATAAAAAAACACTTTTAAAACGTGACCTGTTTAATATACAATATACGTGTTATGTGCCCCTTGTAAGATGGTGGCTGGGGTATGAAAGGTACAAGGGGGGCAGTGACATTAGGAGTGTGTGTTGGTAAATGGAAGTGATGAGACAGACAAGTTGAGTTCTTTTGATCTTTTTACTCAGCACTTCATATTAAAACATACCAGTTCTTTAAAAGATGTGTGTAAGAGTACTGATTTGTTAAATGATGTTAAAACTTAAAAAAAACAACCTTCTGGGTGAACCATGGATGGTGCCAAAGGAAAAAATACATATATAAAAACTTATCTACCTAACCAAAAAGATAACCTAACCAAAATATACAAAGTGGCACCCACCCCTTACCTAGTGTGTCTATACAAGTTTTTTCCTACTGTGATGGAATGTATAGGCACCTCTCCTTTCCTGTCCATGCCAGGGTGGTTAGAAACAGAACTGAGTAAAATTTACAGCTGCACATACAGAACACAGGAGGCTAAAACTCAGGCTAAACAAACAGAGGTAATCAGCATAATCCTCTACAGAGCTTCAACATGCTCTAATAGTCAATCTCAGACAGCATTAAAAACTACACAGCACCATGAAGCATCACAAACTCAAGCCTCCCACAATCAAAAGCCTCCACCATTAGTCCACACGTGGAGGTATTTAAATGGAAAGCACCACCCCTTTCTGGTGAGCCACTCCCTCTATTGGTGGAGATGGTCAGTTGATTCTCAGCATCTCTCCCATTGGCTGGCAGAACTCTGGATAGTGCAGGAAAGAAGTAGAGCAGAAAGAAGGAAACCAAATAGAAAGAAAAAAACAAAACAAAAAAAAAGACATACCTGCCCTTTTGGCACGTAACAGTGTGGTTGAAGTGGGTTTATGTAACTCATTCTTTGAATGTATTTATGCTGAACAGGTGAATCACTTTATACAGTGTATAAAGAAACATTTCTTTCAATGCATAAGACGGGCAAAATGCAATATCTTTGTAATGAAACGTTATTGTAGATTCCTATTTTAAGTATTCCTCAAAGAACATGTTATTTATATCACGCCACTTCAAATTGTAAGTATTCTTTTATACTTAAAATATCAGTTTTTTATTACTAGCTTCCATAGATGAGTCAAACGTGACCCTCATTCATTTCCTATTAAAGCTACTATTATTAACTGAGACTAATATATATTAGTGTATTAGTGTCGACAAATGAACAGTATATAACTTTAACTAAGCTAGCTGATATTACTGTATGTTAGTGTGTGTGTGAGTGTGTGTCATTCATGTATATTTTATGAAGGAGTGTGTGTTTATTATCATTATTACTATTTTATAGTTTGCTAACCTAGCTAGCTAGTTAATCAAGCAAGCTAACACTAAACAGATAAGGGATTGGACTAAGAACTATACAGAATCAAAATCTTGTAAAAATGTTAGAAATATTTAAAACATTAAATCATTCTTCTGGGAATTAAAATATAATACACAATACAATAAAAAGGAATATTTTTAAACAAAATTGGCAAAATAGCATAACGACATATTGATTCTTACACTTCCTAAATCCGTACTGCTTGCTCCTTGAGCTCTGCAGCAGCAGACTTTACTATGCTGCTTTTAATACTTTCAGGCTTTCATTAGAGCAAGGAGATGGCTTGTGAATGTAACGCACACTAGAGAACCTTCAGGCCCTTCTAAACCTTCAGAGACTTAATGATTTCTGGGAAACAAAAAAAAAAAACGTTTGTAATTTTAGTTATAATGCTGTTTTTAAACCCGGCATGGTTACAGTACTATCCTTATTTTACTATTAACCCTTTCAAAAGTGAGTTCAGGCTTTATGTAAAGGTCTGTCCAGAGTGATTTTTTAAAACATGTTTAGCTGCAGTTCTATGCTGGCACTCATCTGGTAATACATTACATGGCATTTACTAAAACTATCTAAAACAAAGTATTGTAACATTTGTGCAAAAACCATGTGGTGCGACCCTAAAGGTCTGTAGAAATTCAAAAAAGAAATATGAAGCCAGTCTTATTCAATTTCAGTTTCTGTTTAGAATGTCATACATCACTTCTTTCAATGGTACAAATTGATGTAGAGATAATATAGAGCAACAAGATGTTTAAAATAATAAAAGTACATTAGAGAAAAATGCATTACATGTGAATTCAGACTAAGTATTTTCAATAGTGACTGTGTAGCATCACGTGCGTATCCACCACAAATGAAGGAAAGTGCAGCCACCCGGCTCTCCTACATCAACAGATGCCTGTTCTGACTAGCATCTCACTAGGAATGACGTGGGGAGAGAGCACCATTTACCCACTCAGACAGAGCAAGGCCAATTGTGCTCTCTCTGACTCTGGCTGCTGATGGCAGTCATAGTCACAGTGCCATAGTTCACTGTACCGGTCGGAGTCCAAAACAGTTGATGTAATGTAGTTCATGCATAGTTTTAATGTAAACTAGGGAAAGACAGCATAAGCATATGCACATTATGAGCACCATTTTTTTTTTAATACTTGAAGCTTAATTGAGCAGGGCAGCCACACACTGCCAGTAAAAGAGGCTGATTAATTGAGTCAATTAACACACACTGCCAGTGTCACCCTTCTTATGCAGCATTTTCTGGATGAACTGTATGCTGTGGATCAGTGAGCCGGCTAGATGAACCAATAGAATTAAAGCTGAGCATAATATGACAAATGTTTGAAAACATGTGGGAATAACAACCGATCCATACAAAAAAGTGTATCTATTGCTAAACTACTTTTCTAATGATGACTCCCTCTGCTGGCCACGTTAAATATTGTCCAAGGCTTCGAACCATGTGCTTCATAATTACATATGGACTAGTCACATGCTCATCAGCTCCCCAGGTCCCAAACTCCTCCCTTGCCAGATGTTGATTATGGGACTCACCACCACTGGCCTGAGCTCATCATCTTGCAGCGTTTCTAATAAAGTGCTTGGTAAATGTATTGCATGTCTAAAATGCCATCTTTACAGGAAGAGGAAGAAAGCCATTGAAGTTTCAGTGTAAGTAAATGTAAAATTGTTTTATTCCAAGCATTTTTAAAGCATTACCTTATATTTATTCATTACATTGTTTTAATTCCCAGTAAAGAAAAAACGTCAGTCCTGTCGCTGACTGTCTGCCTGTCCTGGACTCGTTCTCGCTCTAAAGACTGCATTTCCCACAATGCACCAGTCTCTGACCTTCCGTACATGCCGGATTTCGGGATGCTTCAGTGATCCGGCTCACGTGACTTTCTAGATTGTCATTTGCTGTGTCCCCTTGTATAAATACCCCCTGTTTCCCCTTTGCCGAGTATTTTGACCTTATGTCCTTAGATCTTAGACTCTGCGCTTCTTTTGTGTTTTGTTTGTTTGCTACTTCGTTACTGACTGTGTTTTGTTATTTAGACTACTCTTTTGCCTTGCCCTTTTCTATTGTTTGGATTATCCAGTTTCCTGTTTTTCCTGGTACATTGTATCTGGCTGCCCTATTTACCGTGCCTGCCCCACGTAACTCTTGCAAATGTTACCACTTTGCTAATAAACTTAATGTTACAGTAAGTGTGCATGTCTACATCTCGTCTGGCCCATGTGACAAAAACTGCCAGATACACATTACGACAAAAGTTAAAAAAAAAAATGCAAAAAGTGCACGGTTTTTGCATGACAGCAACAATATATTTACAGTAAATAAATAAAAATGTGCAGTAAGAGTTTGACTCTTTGAAGCCTAATTATTAACGTACAATAACTCTTGTGTGGTTTTCAAAAATAAGGAATAAGTTGCAGGAAATCCCACAGACATACATGTAATGTGCAAAAATAAAAATAAACACGCACACAAACACTCACTAATATGTAAATATTTGAGTGTTGTGGCGTATCGTGATTTGCACTGAAGTCATCAAAGGTCTCCAAGTCCCTTTGAGGATTACCAGAAATAAAATGTTGCCATTGATATGAAAATTCGTATAAATATTTATGCTTTTCTGACATTTTAGTTAGTATTATGTGCTTTTCAAAAGCAAAAGGCTTAAAAAAATAAATAAAAACATAAACAATGACTCATCACTGTTTGTTGAACAGCGCGCATATAGTCATTAAGTGCTGAGACTTCAAACAGATGTGGCACACTGGTCTTATTGGTCCAGGCTGTGTTTGGTGTGGGGGACAGGTCTGTCTCATTTTGATAGCCTTAAGGAATTTATTAAAAGTGATTCAGTGATGCTGGTAGCATTTAAAAAAAGCTGGGATTTTCTCTCTATGTGTTTCTCAGCACACGGAGACTGAACAGGCATATACACACACGTTATTTTCAGCAGAGTTCTCTTGTATATTCCTTTACACAGGGTCTTATTATTTCCGCGTATTAATTCAATGGGGTTTTAGGTATAACTAGCCATTTGTCATTGCCTCTGTGCTTCAGTACTGGGAGGTGCAACTGGAGGATTACTGCTGGCTAAGCAGGGCGGAGGGGGGACTGCTACCAATGTCATCCAGTACTGAATGATGAATCACACACACACACACCCCTACACACACCCCTACACACACACACACACACAGACCTCTGAAGTCTCTGCTTATACCTGCTTCCATCCTTTCCTCGTTTCGCTTCTTACGGTGGACAAAAACTTTTTTTATCTTTTTGAGTAAAATTCATCCCATTAACAATAAAAAAGAATGGTGATATCGTTATAATGAAAAAGACTGTGACAGGTCACCTGAGTCATGCATTGATGACCAGCTGCACACACACACACCCACACACACACACGTATTGTTACCCATGGCTCAGGAAGATTTATACCCCTTTCTGTGGATGGAGTTAGGTGGCTGGGCACCTCATAGCCTTCTGGGTAAAATGAAAAGTCTTGGGGAGATAAATTATTAGCGCAGGGGCTGATTTGGCCGCTACGCTTGGCCACTCGGGCGAGCTCGCGTTTATAATTGATTAGCCTCCCACGATGTTTTCTCATTTAGTGACCTTTGTGAAACACGGTCACGCTTGTAAACCCCAAACCTTCCTCCTCTCCTTGTTCTCCTGCTTCACTCCTCCGCCTGACACCACAACACTCCCCCTACCTACAGAGACAAATGAGGAATGAGAGAGAGAGAGAGAAAGAGGGAGAGAGAGAGAAGCCTTCTAAAGCTGTAACTCTCATAACCTGTGCTTCTCAGCCCATAGCGAAAAGCCACTGTTCACCAAAGTGTGTCTGATAAAACCTCACATTAAAGCCCTTCAGCCATACTTACCTTCCCCTATCAGATCCTGGATCTTCTATAATAACCAAGCACAAGCCCTTTACCCACACTCTGCCTTCCTATCTGATCCAGGATCTGCTCCAATAACCTGAATGAAAATCTACACCTCTTTCGGAGTACTTCAAACTATCTGTGGAAGAGTCTGCGCTGGGGTCACGCATTATCACCGGGGCCGGGTGATAATATGGTGTCATTATCATGATAAATCACTTCACGATACAATTTCCTGAGCGCAACGCGGGTGTTGTTATTTCTAGAGCGCTAGCCCCACTGCGTGCCTTATAAAAAAAGGCGTGCCCCTATATAACCTTCAGAGATTGTATTAAAACTCTCTAGAAACAAGGACAAGTGGTGCCACACCTAATTTATATTAGCACCTCAAAAAACCTAAAAGAGCAGGACTGCCTAATCCCACACACAGAGCTCCACACCCCCCGTGAGTTCAATTACAACCATAACACCTGATTCAGATAACGCAAGCCTTTGAGAGAATATAAATGATAGAAGCAGGTTTATTTGACTTTACAGTGTGGCGAATCTACAGGACTAAAGCTGACATATAAATATATAGGGCCCTATGAAATAAGTTTTCTTTTTTTTTTGGCAAGTTTTTGTTTTATATCACTTTTTTATCATTTTGGATTCTTATGTGTTTAATAGTACTGCCAGGTGATTAAAGAAATTAATCCAGATAATTCTATGCTCTGTGAATAATAAATCATAATGAAACATAATTAATCACAATCATTATCAAAGTATTTCAAGTGCAAATTTACACAATGCAATGGATTTTTAGCTGAGGAGTAAATTAATAAATATCTAAACATTGACTTCAAAGATCCGGACTTAAACGCGATTAATTTTATTAACAAATAACCAAACAATAAACCAAAACTAAACTCAAAACAAGATGCATGAACAGATAACACTACTAAACATAACACAGAGTAAACTACAGGCAGAAAATCAACGAAACAGAAACCTGACTGACGTGGAGCTAGCACAAGACCACACAACCACACACTGAAACACAGGGGCTTTAAAACACACAAGAGGAATAGAAAACACCTGTAATAACTGATGAGGGGGCGTGGTTACAAATAGAAACAGGTGGGAGCACTGAAGACATGGGTGGAGACAAGGAGAGACATAAGAGCCATGGAGGAAAGGAAAAATTTGGAGGCTGATGACGGACAGGACAGGGACGCGACATACAGTGTGTCTCAATTCAGGGGCTTCATCCTTTGAAGGACGCGGTCTACGGAGGTGTGTCCTTTAAAGGATGGGTAGGCTGCAGCGGCTCTACTGAAATGGGACAGTCTACCCTACGAAGTATTTTCTGTTTCCTGTTTGAGATTTTGATTCTAGTTTTGCTTCAGACCACAAAATACCAAATTAATTAAGTCCAGGTTAATTAACTATGCAGTTACTTAAATATTTTAAACGTGAACGGGTGGAACTGAACATAAACAAATGAAAATGAAAATGAAGTTGGAAAAAAGAGAATAAATTAGAATAAAGTATTATTTCGTTTATATATATATATAATGTAGTTTATAGATATATAAATACTATATTTATATACTAAACAATATAAATAAACTACTACTACTTATAAATAAACTAAATAATACATTAATACATACACACAGATATATTATATACACACAGATATATTATATATATATTGTTTAGTTTATGTAAATAAATATATAAGTATTTATATATCTATAAACTAAAAACACATAACATAAACATGATACTACATATATAAATGATATTTATATATATATATATATATATATATATATATATATATGTATTTATATATCTATAAACTACATAATACTACATATACTACATAATACAGAGCCGACTCCTCTGCTGACTCCGCCCTTTTTGTGCTGAAATAAGCCGGCACGCAATGAATCTTGGGATACTGTAGGCTGTGAAGGATACACCCGGTGCATCCTTCGTTTCCGAGGTAAAGAAGGCTGCATTCGTCGGCCGCATTCGAAGGAGTCTTCCAAATGGGACAGCCTAGTCGCACCGCGGTGACGTAATCGGTCTTCAATTGAGTCCTTCAAAGGATACAGCCCCTGAATTGAGACACAGCTATAGACTTGATCTTACATTAGAATCTGGGTCTGGGAACCTGGTCCACAGTGATGTTACATAAACAATTTCTGGGATTCTGAAATGTCGCTTCTGCAGTGGAGTTTGACTATGTGTCTGGCTCTGTCTTGGGAACAGTGGAGAATTGATTATGACATAAATGGCCCAAACCCAAACTCAAAGTGAAATGTGCTTTGTCACCCCAGTACTTTAAGAAAAAAAAACAATAGCTTGTTTTTTGTTCTTCTGTCATTGTACTTGTCCTTCATTGTTTTTTTTTTATTTATTTTAAGGTGTTTTCAACAATCACAACAGCACATATTTGCCGTACCACCCCTTTACTAATCATCACATGTTCAACTATGGTCATTTCTATGAACGAATGCTAATCCTCTTCCAAGAGGCTCCTCTGCTCTGTCTGATGTGAGACCTGTCCTTGACACTTTAATTATCCGACATGCCGTTTCAGGCCCATCTCACCGTGTTTACACTTGCAATATTGATCTCCTTCTAATGGGTAAGAGATGCCTCTCAGTCTGAACTAAATGGGATGTGTAGGACTCCCTCTCTCTCTCTCTCTCTCTCTCTCTCTCACTGCTCCCCTTTTTTAGCACTCATCTCTTAAAAGTGGAGAGGAAAGACGTGGGAGGTCACATCCACTCATCTCCCATTAGGCACTCGTGTGCGAGTGTTTGTGTGTGTCCTCTTAATAGTTGGTCTTGGTAATTAGATGCTGATGGGTCTCTAATGGATTCAGCTTAGAGGATTAGGGTGCAGGCCAAGGCCCCAAGGAGCACCACCAACACAACAACATTAATAACATCACCAACAGCCACAGTATCTTCAATGAAATTCAGAATGATCATTTATACTACATATAGGTTTTTGTGTTCACAAAAGTGATTATTATATCTTTTTATTAATATCTTCCTACATTAAACTGTATTTTGAAGCAGCATTATGGTAGAGGATGTTTGGTTCCCTCCACAGTGAGAGGGAGTGAAATGCACTGTGTTCACCACTCCTGTAACACTAAAAGTCTTAACCATCTGGAATGTCACATTCTCATAAATGTATAATTTATTTTATACAACAAATACAATATATAAAACTATGTTTTAAGAACAAGTGTCTAGACTAACTACAAAAGAATGTTGCATAAGAATAGATGTGTTCCATGTCATAAACAATCATGTATTTGACATGATACATATATATTGCATATAACTATGCAAAACTACAGAGCTAGCTAAGAAAAAGATCCCTTATATATGTTTCCTACAAGTACATTTAAAAGAGGTTATATAGAACAACAAAAAATTCCTAATAATCAATAGTAAAAGTTGATACATTTAAAGCATTTACAACACTCCTCTAAAAGGATACTAAATGAGCTTGCCCCTGATCTTTACTGTCATCTCTGTGCTAATAATCAAATTGGCACAGTAATGCATATGGGCTGTGAATGCCTCGTTATTTGTTTATATCCTCTGGTATAAAGTATCTAAACAATGACTCTCCATCTTTCTCACTGCAGACTTCTTCAAAAAGACCGTTCTTCAAGCTTGATTTAATCCTGTTCTCTGTTATGTCTATGTGATGCCTGGATGTGGAGTGTACAATATTTTGCTATTCACAAAAAATCCTGTGCTAGATTCCAGGTTGCATCAGAGAAAACAGAAAGAAGCTTGACTTTCATTCAACTCTTTTGTCCTTTTTCTTCTAATCTTTGTAGATTAACACCCAGCGCTTGTTTTATTACGGTTATTTTATTATTTATTATTATTTATCATTTTATTATATTACTTAGCTTATCTTTACTTAACTTCGGTACCCCACCACCACCACCGCCCAGTGGCAAGACCTGCTGAATTAGAAGTTCCTTATAGTGTCTTTTAAAATGAGCCTTATAATGCAGTGCGCTTTCTGTATGAAAATAGACCAGAAAATAGACGTTCAACGATAGTGTGCCTTGTAATACAGTGCGCCTTATAGTGCGGAAAATACAGAATTTTCACTTCTAATTCTAATGCCCCACACTAAATATTGTCTTGTTATAACTAAATTAATACCTAAATGTATGTGTAGTGTTATAACTAAAATGCTAAAACAACTGGAATGATATCAAGTGACATCAAGTGATTGGAGACATTTAAATGGTAATGTATAAAATGATAAAATAGATCCAGCCCAGAAGAAGTGGCCTTTGATAAATCTGCCTATAAATTGTGCCAATTACAGCATTCAGTGACAGTTTTTCAGAGTGGCAGGGCAGGAGCAGAGAGTACTGCCAATATATAATAGTCAGGCCACTAAACTCCTGCACGAAAAGGTCTCTGAGTCTCTGGCCAGCACTCCTCTAATGAGCACTCTATAAGGAGCTCGTAGGGCCTATGACTAATTTAACTCATCTGACTAATTAAGTCTCCACTTCTGTACAGCTGCCTTCACTTGTGTCACTGTAGGTCACATTAGGGCCATTAATGGTGTGGGTCTAAGTGTGTGTGTGTGCACATTTGATTTTACTTCTTTTATTTATGAGAATAGGAAAAGTGATGGAAATGTCACAAAAATAGATTTTAGTGTGTGAATAAATTGAAAAATATATTTTAATCAAGTAAACTGAATATTATACCATGATTTTCTATGCCCCCCCTTCTCTTTCTCTCTCTCTCTCTCTCTCTCTCTCTCTCTCTCTCTTTCTCTCTCTCTCTCTCTCTCTCTCTCTCTCTCTCTCTCTCTCTCTCTCTTTCTCTCTCTCTCTCTCTCTCTCTCTCTGAGTAAATGTATTTACAGAACGGATAAAGGTGTGACCTCACAAATGCTGTCCCTCTGCTGAAATGAAACGCAGCGTGTTATCATTCTTCTTCACGATCGCTTCCATCTGCTTCCCGCTCCCTACATCTCATTAACTCATTAACACCAGCACAACACAACACACCACACAACTGATGGGATTAGCTCTCGTCAAAACTTCAGGACATCAGGGGACGGTATTGCATTAGACTCGTGATTAGTTTTTTTCAGCTAATTTTCCTCTAATCTTCTTTAAGCTAGCTTTCTCCGTGCTTCCCAAGTGAAGTTTCTGCAGCGCTGTATGTGTCTTTAGAGCTGCCATCTTTAGGATCTGCATGATTGGCAGATTGTGGACAAGCTGTACATTTTAAATGTGCTTTAGGAGTTTTTTTCCAGGATTTTAATTTATTCTGTGTTGTATAAATGCTAAATATGTGACTGCTTGAATGTGAAATCCTATTTATACTGCTATAATTTTACATGTTTATTGCACCACAATATCACACAGGAGCCGAGTAGCATTGCATAGCATAGCATAAAATAGCATAGCATAGCAGACCATAGCTTTGTTTTATGTAGCAAAACAGTGAAATAATTATGCTTTGTAATTATTAAAGTACTACCAGATAGTGTTTCTGTTCTCTCTCTCTCTGTCTTTTGGTAATGTGAACACTTACCTGGGTAAAAAGATTGCAGCTAGTCAGCAATGTTAGCTTTTAGCCTAGCCTCCACTCAAATCACCAGCTTACCCACCATGTGTCTTAACAGTTTCTCTGTGTGGAGATCAGCAGCAGCACTTCAGCCAGTCTGCCCAGGGTTGCCAGGTCCACCAAAAATGTCCAGCCAAAACTCAGTCTAAAACCTGCCATTCAGAACCTTAAACTAACCCGAAATATCTGTCTGTCACATGTTTGAAGCAAATAACAAAACAACTATGAGTGTGTGACTTAGTATTTTGTTTATAAGGAATTTATTATCAGTATTACTATTTATTTTAAAGTCATTAATAATATTGTACCATTAGTGTTTTCTTATGTTATTATCTTTTATAACAGTTTTATATTACAAAAACATTTAATAGTAAAATATTAGCAAAAAAGACTTTTATTTATTCTTTTCTGTTTTGCCCCTCCTGAACTCTCTCTTCTCCTGTTTAACATTTTTCTTTTTTTTTATCTTCCTGTGATTTCTGGTATCATTGTGATTTCTCTCTCTCTCTCTCTTTCTCTCTCTCTCTCTCTTTCTCTTTCATGCTGTCATCTATGTTGTTATGTTCTCCTGGTTCTTATTATTGTAATCATTCTATATGTTGTAATTGGCCCAAAAAATTTTCAAACAAGCCCAATTTGGTGCGAAAACCACAAACTTGGCAACTTTCCTTTGCTTGGTTAACCTTCCTTAGTGTTAACGTTTAGCCTTTTTAGGTCACTTACATACAGTATTTTAGAAAAGTGGTTGTTATATTTAGCCTCAAAAATCATTGGCCAGTGGGCAGGGAGTAACAGTCCAGACTGTTATATGACAGTTATGAAGTTATGAATTTAATCCATTTTAATGCTCTGTTTTGCTAACACAGGGTTTTATCCTGAAGGAGAACACAGCAGTGTTACACAACATCCAGCATATGGCTCTGGAGAAGTAATGTAATAATCCACAAGCTAATGAGGATGCTCCTTCATCTGTGCAGATATCAGGTTCAACTCTTCAATATCTGTGCCAAGGTAAATACAGTTTTCCATTCTAGGTCCATCTGATCAGAGGTATTTCTTGTTTGGTGTTAACAAGGTATGATACTACGAAAGGATAACAGCCTATGCTCACTGACTCTAAGCTGTTTTAGAAGTTAAAATAATACTTAAGTGTATTTCAACATAATCTTGATGTGCTACATCCGTTGTGTGCAGTAATTTACCACAGAGAATAATTTATTAATAACATAATAACACGTTTTCTATGAAGAGCACTTACTAAAAGGCAAAAAAAAGAGAGAAAAAATAGGGCTCTTTATTAAAAGCTTCACGGTCACTCTCCTCAGATGTGAATAAGCTGTTCTTTCCCTTTTTTCAGTTTCGTAAATGTCTGTCATGGTCGAATCTAAGAAGAACAGTTAGATCTAAATAGTTGTCAGAAAATCAGGGACACACACACAGGAAATCACATTTACATATTTGTATAATTGTGTAAATTACAAATTACAATTTGTATAATTGTCTTTAAACGCAACCAGTCTAGTTGACTTTGCTTCTTGAGTTGCTGGGCCATGATGAAAATATCCATCCTATATTTCCATTACAGGGTTGATATTCCAGTTACACTCCAGTCCATTATATGGTTGATATTCTAGTTGTTCCCAAAAATCGAAGATGTGCCTTATGTATGAATTCTACCAGTCAGGTCTTACATCCTGCTAGTGCTGGGTTAGCAGCTAATGCTAATGCTGCTGCACCAAGCCTTAGTGCTGGAGAAACTTCACTGAAACTCACCCTTCGACGAAATATAGCAAATCTAAGTTTACTGTAAATAAACGGAAACACTTAACTCACCCAAATAAACATTTATCAGGAGAGAAATCTTTGTATATGAACATTCAGCGCTTATTTGACTAGAAGGTAAACATTGGGACACCCTTGCTCACTTCAATGTCGACATTTTTACTAGTGTCACCTAATGCATTTTACTGTGTGTACAGTTTGCCTTTTGTGTGAAATTAGATCAGAAAATAGACGCCCACTGATAATGCTCCTTATAATCTGATGTGCCTTATAGTCAGCACAAACACACTCAGCTTAGCTAACACAGTCATTTAATATTCCTCTAATCTCAAATTCAGCCACAGAATAGATGCAGCATAGATGTTGAATGTTGCGGGCAGGGTTTATAAATAATTGACAGCAATGAAGCTTCTAAATCATCCATTACATCATGTAGAGAAGTTTCCTCAGAGCTGTTTAATCTTGTTAGAGCAGAATACAGCATTGTTCTACACTAGTCCAGATCAGATCGATTGTTTTGTCGTCCGTGTTTATACGCTGGGCTCTTGCGTAATACCAAGGCTTATCTGTGAGTATGATGGTGTGTGTGCAGTTCAGCGTTGAGAACTAAGAGTTTCTCTTTCATTGATCTCTGATGTCTAAGTGGAGGGTTCAGCACCTGAAAGTGAGTTGATCTGAGTGTGTAAGAGTGTGTGTAACAGTGTTTACAATTTATGAGCATAGTGTGTGCCTAGAAATGATAAAACGCTGTACCTGCAGCCACAATTCCTAGGTTCAGCAAGTGGCCTCATTTTATGGTTAGAGTGTGGTGTGCGGGGCAGTGATGGGATTAGTTAAGCTCCCAGAGAAAGTGGATACAGATTTGATGTTATCTTTGAAAACAGGTTAAGCATCAAACGCAGAAATCAGTGGCTTTAACAGTGAGGATCCAGAACCTGCTACCTGATACCTAACTCATCATTTACATGAAACACATTTCAAAGGTCATGAATTCATAGATGGAATGAGGTGTAACTACAGTGGTAAACAGCATAGTGCAATATTTCCCCCACAGCCTTAAACGCTCCACAACCCATCTTTAATCTTTTCTTCCTTTTTTCCCTCCCCGAGGTCCACTTTGGATGTTTGTGCGGGTTTATTTAGCAAAACCAGCTCTCTGTTTATCGCTTTGAATTCCACAGGCTGGTTCTGTTATTGTGCCTTTAGGAATGAAATGTTTAATTATCTCTGTTCTGACTGTCTGCTCCATGTTGTACCTTTTACCAAAGCTCCCACCATGCAGTTGGAGCTAAACAATTGTGCGCTGAATAGATGGATGTGTATAAATAGTATATTCACAACAGCCTTAAATAGTTGCTTTCCAATAAAAAAAAAACATGTATTTACATTCTTAACTTTGAATAGAAGTCAATGCAAAAGGAGTTTTTCTAACTAAATTTGGACTGTTTATGTTGGATTATTTATCTAGAATTATTTACACAGTGTACAAAGCAGCTACTGGTAGGCCTGTCACGATAAGAATTGTTTTGTCGACAATATATTGTCCCAGAAGTTATTGCGATACACAATATTTTTGTCATTTTAAGACTATTAAAATGCCACTGACATAATGATAACAGAATAGCATTAAAAAAGCGAATCAATTACACTTTTTAAATACAAAAAAAAATTAATTATTATTTATCATAATTATTTTGGAAATTATATACTTATTTCTTCATCTACTTTTGTCCACACTGTGTGTATGTTATGGAGTCACAGTTATTAAAGCATGACCGGCTAAAATGCTGTTCACTGTTATATATGTGAACAAACAAATAAACATACATATGAACACAATAGATGATATCACGATTATCAAAAGTTATTGGGGTCATATTGATTTATTGTACAATAAATCAATATTGAAATTATTGTGACAGGCCTAGCTACTGGCTGTAAACTATAGTGAAAACTAAAAATGAAAATGCATGTTTTTCATTAGACAAAAGAAGTTTTGATTATAGTGGTATAAAAAAGTATTGTCCCTCTCCCTAGAGATTTCTTTTGTTTTTGCTTTTTTGTTATACTGATATTTTTCTGAATATCAAAAAAAACTTTCAGACAAAGATAACATGAGCAAATATAAAAAGCATATATAAATTATAATTTTATTTATTTAAGGAAAAAAAATAATGTTTTAATATTAGAGGGTTTTCAAGCATAAACATTCTGTTTAAAATCATCTCAATCAGATTTTGATTTGGCCACTCCTAAGTCTTTGTTTAGTTTTTTTTTTTTTTGTAGACAGTAGAATGCCTGGTTCCATCTGTTACAACACGTTATCCAGACCCTGAAGCAGCAAAGCATCCCCAGCTCACCACACTACCACCACCATGGTTTTTTATGTTCAGTATCATGTTCTTTTTCTGAAATTATGTGCTTGTTTTATGCCATATGTAACGGGACACACACCTTTCTCTATCTTATTATTCAATCATTAACACTGGCCTTAACTGAGGTAAGTGAGACCTGCAGTTCTCTAAATGTTGTTCTGGGTTCTTTTGTGACCTCATGGATGAGTTGTCCATGCCCTATTGGAATAATTCTGGTTGGCCGGTCACTACTGGAAATTATTTGTGAATAATATTTCTTACTGTGGTTCGCTGAAGTCCCAAAACTTTAGAAACGACTTAGTAACCTTTTCCAGTCTGACAGATGATCAATGAATGGTGTTTTCTCACCTGTTTTTGAATTTCTTCAGATCGAGGCACAATGTGTTGCTTTTTAAGATCTTTTAGCTGTTGTCAGACAGATTATATTTAAGTGATTTCTTGATTCAACAGACCTGATTGTTGATATTATTGGAATTTAACTCAGCTATTCAATAAATGTGATAATTCACAGTTAAGTTATGGTGACTTTTCACAAAGGGCTAGGTTGGTTTGAATATTCTTTCCCCCTTAATAAATGAAACCGTAATTTAAAAAGTGTCTGATATTGAAGTTAGTTTGATAATAAAGTGCAAAAACTGAAAAAAATGGACACATTTCCAAAATAAAAACAAAAAAAACAGCCTTTTTTTTGTTTTTATAAGCCTGTAACATACCGAAACATACAGTATACCCACAGAGAGGCTTAGGCTCACAGCACACAACTTCAAAAAAAATCCAGTGTATTAGGACTGTAAATGTCATCATACACCTTCATGGACGATGAAAGCTTTGGACTTAAAAGGAGTCCATCTCCCCAGTTTATTCTGTGTGTAGAGAGATTCAGACACACTATTAGTCCAAACGGTGACCCCTCTCTCTCTCTCTCTCTCTCTCTCTCTCTTTTTCTCTCTCTCTCTCCGTTTCATACCTTTTACCTTACTGCCTCCACTCTCCAGTCATTGCCTCTGTGTATTTCTTTGAACAAATCTCTTTAAAGGATTTCCAAAGTTCATTATGAATTTAAAAAAAAAGCTCATATCAAAGTGAAGGTGTTGTGACTAGATAAAAGCGTAATAATAAGCAGAATCAAAATAAAAAATAAAAAAACATGACAAAACTAATCATAGTAATCATCCCGTCCAAAGTAGCCTTATCGCTCGGTTACGCTACGCTACAACTGATTAGAATGTGAAATAAACTCTCAGTACTGAGGAACAGGCTACTATATATACAGTGTATTTGATATTTGCTGTGTAATGACAGATAATAGGAAGAGGGGGGTGATAAGTTTATTCCATGTTACAGCTACGTTAACGCATTCCTCAGCTGCTACATCACTGAATGATGTTTCAAAGTGAAGGACACTTTATACACAGTCGAGAAATGCAGCTCAGAAAAAAATGCTCAGAGCGTTTTTTTAAAGGACGCAACTGATTTATCCTTTGTGGCCCTCGGTTACCCGAGTTTACTGAAACTTCGAAAATGTACAACCCAAAGGGACAAAATAAAAACAGCACCAACAAAATCCGATGGCAGAAAATTAAAATGACTTTTTTTTATGCTGTAGTTTTTCCATGGGATGTTCATTCGTGATTTCACCACAAAGCCTCATTACACTGTTTAATTTTTGCTTTCAAAAAGGTACAGAAAATAAAATATTTTGTGGAGAATTTGATATCAAACTTTGTTAGGTGTCATCACACCCCCAACACAATTCTTTGTCATGGTTATTTTAAATGCGTCCCACTAATACTTTATACTAATACTATACACTATTACTTTAAGTGTTGTCACGGTACCAAAATTATGACTTATTGTGTTATGTTATCATACCTGCCTAAATATCTTAGAACAGATACTGAAACTTTACCACGGCAAAAGTCTTAAACATTCGAAAATAATGGAACAATGAGGATCAAACATGGAACAACTTTTTTGTGTTTTTATGAATAATAAAATCGTAAAAAAAGATTAACAGTGTGATGATGTTTATTATTCATATCAATAACGTAATAAGTGTATGGAATTTCTTTGATAGACAATTTTTTATGTTGTCTGAGGGAAGAACCCCTCCTAACCAGAAAATCTTGTCAGTGATGATAATAAGGCATTTAAAAGTTGAGAGACATTTAAACTTAAAAACACAACTGAAACTAATGTACATTTTGTACAAAGTACTATTTAATAATAAACTATTAAGTTAAGAAGCATTTCTATGTCATAGTTTGCCATCTTTCTTTTGCTTTCATCATTGCACTTTGTATCATTGTCTGACATTTTTTCAGTTTTTTTTTCCTCCCTTTTCTCTGGGCATTGTGTTCAGACAATAATGTCCATCAAAACATTATTTAAAAATGATTAGTTTAATAATAATAATAGTAATATATCTGCATTGTGTTTTTTTTCAGTATATTCATCTCTCTTACTACATATTTAAAAAAATTAAAATGAATTAGTAACCTAGTTAGCATGCATTTGGGAAACATCCTTTGAGCTTTTATAAGGACACAGATATATTCACATGCATGTGGGCGGGGCTAGTTGTACATGGGCTTAAACTAAGCACAAAATAAACATAGTTTGTCCATGTACTATTAAAAATGTATTTTCAGATTGATTTAGAGATGTAAAAGCTTAGATTCTTGGGTGTGACTTAGTTGCTTTGTGCTTACATTGCAGACATCCCAAGTTGCAAAAGTTGATTTCAGGGAGGACCCCCCCCCCCACACACACCCAGGCGGCAAAAAAAAAAAAAAAAAAAATCGACCAACTCACCAAATGATAACGCAACTTTACTTTTATATTAATTAATTTTACATATTTTATTTTTATTGTTTATTTTTTAAAACAATGCCTCTGCTTTCCTCCCTATGCTTTTTTTTTTATTTGACAAAAATTGACAGTAACAATATCACAAGAAATTGCACAAAATCAAAAACATTTCATATCATATTACAATAATTGCTCGCGGGCATCCGGGAGCCACTGCCGAAATGCGGGAGACTCCCGCAGCTTCAGGGAGACTTGGTTTGTCTGACATTGTTTCAGTGTTTGATATTTACAATTCTAAGCTGCCGATACATGTTGGGTTCAGAATATATTTTATTTTCCTCCTTCATTTATGACCTGTAAATTCTGACATTCAATGAAAAAATCATGTTCACAGTGATAATGGAGTAACATTATGGATGTTTATATTCCTGTTAGCTAAGCTAGTTTTTTTGGCATGTTTTCAATGCCATGCTTCCACTAAACAAACAACTGAGCTCTGCCACCGCTGGCTGCTTCTTACAGCTCTTGTGAGCTTTTCAGATATTCAGAAAGCTACAGTAATAATGTTATTTCCAAGTATAAAATAAGAACCCCTCCATTATTACAATGAATAGTTACCTTTGCCAGGACAAAGTGGTCTTAGTCACATTTTTTTTTTTTTTTGTGAAATGCTTGAAAGTTTCTGCAGCCAGCTCTAAGACTTATAAAAAGTTATGGTAAAAAATGTGCATTTCAAAGTGTGTGTTTCTGGTAGGGATCGCCTCAAGCACCCCCAGCTTAAACTGTGCCTGCACTTAGATCACTCCATTGACATTCACATGAGGTTTTAGCAACATGCTACTTTCTGCACAAGCATGCATGTGATGACACTCAGAAAAAAGAGCCCAAAATGGTTCTTGGCTTCTTGGATGTATGATCCTAGAAAAAATCTTTTTGATTGGAATGGCATTATGTAATTAAACATTATTTATTGAACATCTCTTCACTCTGATACCTTAGTTTCAAACATGGCTCTTGAATTGTAACTGATATAACTGATTTTAAAATAAAATGTATTTTGTTTTTCCATCTTTATGGTCCAAATCTAAAAAAGCTAAGCTGCATATGTGACATTTTTCAAATGTATTGGTATTGTGATGTCATGAAAACTAATGTATTTAATATACAACCAAGCAGGGGTGATTGGTGATTGGAATGCAGCCCCACCATCCCCCTTGAAACAAGCAAAAAGCAAAAACAAAAAGAAATTGAAGAAAGTTGCCATTTGATTACACTACTCTGGTCAATGAAGTTCCATCATTTACTTTTTACCTGCACTGGAAGAATCAAGAGTCACAAGAGACACCTGTCTCATCATATCTTCTATTACTATATAACAATATATGTGTACTACCATATTTTTCACACTTTAAGGCGCACTTAAAATCCTTTAATGCTCTTAAAAATCAACAGTACACCTCATTATCTGGTGTGTCTCATGTATGAATTGTATTTTACCGTGTTAAAGCAAGATATGTGGAAAGAACCGCTAGCTGATACACACTAAGAAAAGTAAGTACAGATTTGTGCTTAAAAGAGTACAAAGCTTGTCGCTGGGGCTGTACCTTATATTGAGGTACAAAAAAGGACCTTTCAGTGAAAGTCTTTTTTTGTACCCATGTTTTTTTGTGCCAGTAAAGATTATAATAATTATAAACATTATCATCAACTAAATATGTGTCAAGAACTTGATGATCCAAAATTGTCTGGCTTTCAAATAAAAAAATGTATAATTAAAAAAAAAATACTGTTTATTAGTACAGGGATACAGAATACTAATATGTACATTTTTGCTGGTTTAATGGTACAAATATGTACTTGTTGCTGTTAGGAATGACTTTGTACTTCAGAGGGAACAAATCTGACCCTGTAAAGACCAATTTTGCAATTAAGGGTACAGTTATGAAAAGTGTACCTTCGAGTACAAGAAAGTACTCATATCATACCTCTGTTTTTTAGAGTGTAGTGCTCTAGGTTACTGGAACACTCAGGGTTCCTCAGTGTAGCGCTGTCGGGAGGCATTTACTAGTGCTAAGCACTGCTAACCGTGTCTAGCGCTGCTGCTAACCGCGCTGTTGAAAATATTTGAAATCTAAGCTTACTGTAAATGAACGGAAGTGCTTTACTCACCCTTAAGTCATTGATGAGAGAAATCTGTGTAGAAATAACATCCAGTGCTCGTTTGACTTTGAAAGGTTTTTTTTTTTAATTTCAGGTTTTTTTTTTTTACTTGGGCGCCCCCAGCGGTGAGACCTGTTTAAATGAGAAGGGAAACCTTATGCGGTGTGCCTTATTTATAAAAAAATACCAGGAAATATACATTCATTGATAGTGTGCCTTAAAATGTAGTTCGCCTTTTAGTCTGTAAAACACAGTAATCTCTCACCTAGCCTTTAATATAAACACACAAACATAAACAAAACACACACATAAAGAGTATTTCTGAGAATAAAGAGAACTGTTACTCTTTCATTGTCAGTGTGTGCAAGGGGGGGACCGATAAACAACCGTTTTAAAATGTTTAAAAAGCGCTTTTTGCGTGCACTTTTATGGGATCTGGGGCTCCAGATGTCTGACTGATATTGACTACCGACATTAAAAAAAGGTTTTACAGGGAGGTAAATGTGCTACAATTAGGATATTTTTTAGTATGTGTGTATTATCATTAGCATTAGTTCTGAATGTGTTGTTTAGCAGTGGTTTAAAAAAGTGTTAGGTAAAAAATGCTTAAAACGATTGTTCATTGATCATTTAATTTAGTTTTAAATGTTATTTAAACTAGTTCCACAACACAAACTCTAACTAAACTTTAACTAAATGTATGCTCTGAGAACTCTCCTCAGGGCTGCACGCTGGCCAGTTATACATGTAATTGCACTGATATGGCACTCTAAACACTGTGGTTAAAACAAAAGAACAGTATTGGGATTAAAATATCTGATATCCAATTTATTAAAATATGCCTGGATCAGCACCCAACTCTGTGACTCTGGATCAGACCAAGACATACTTAAACCTTCTAATTAAAGCATCTTTAGTTTATGTGAACTTTGCTTGCAGGTTTGCAAATAGTGGTTAAAAGTCTTATGTTGCAGCACAGTTTCCCACTCAGCTACCATGTTTTTGTATTTCATGCTTAAGCACACCTGATTTAGCTCACCTGTTAATTGTCAGGTTTACTGGATCTGCTACAGCAGAAGAATCATCAAACTGTGCTGGACTCAGACCCCCTGTTGCCCACCCCAATCTAACCTGCCTACCAGTCTGAAAGGATCACAATACCATCACTGACTAGAACTTATTTACATAAAAGACCATCCTCAGTTCACCATAGACACCAGCATGGTAGTGGCTTGCTTTCATAAAAGAAAAAAACAGGTTCACCCAGACAGAGTTAATTTTACTGTGGTTGGATGAGAAGTATAAATCATATATCATTCCGACACCCTATTGGTTCATACTGTGATCCATCACACCTGCACAAGTCACGCCCCCCACACTCCAGCAAGAACACAGCAGATGTATGTAGTCTAAAATGAAGATGATCTGTTTTGAGACTCAGGAGAACTCGAGTGAATTGAACTAAGCTTCTTTAATATATTAGTATTATACTAAAATACATTTATTTTCAATGGCTGGATGTTCAGCTGAAACATTTGAAACATTTTAATATAACATTATATTCTTCATGGCTTTTAGGAAAATGTGTTTTTGGTGGAGGGGTAGTGCACTATAGGATCATATGGTGCAGCCTAAGTTTTTTCCATAATGGTATTTTTTTTTACCTTACCTTACTTTTACTTTTATACCAGTACTTTGAGTACTGGTATACACTTTTACGTTGAGTAAAAATCTTGAGTTGATACTTCAACTTCCATAGAAGTATTTAAAATCCTAGTATTTATACTTTTATTTACAGAGTAATGAATGTGAATACTTTCGAAACCTTTGCACACCAGTCAAATTAAGTTAGTGGCTTAATGTAAACGAGGGGAAAGATGAATTTGTTACTACAGAGAAAATCCCACAGTGATGATCTTACACTAACTATTTTGAGTATTTTACATTTAAAATGACAGTTTACAGCAAATTACGGCAAATTGTGCGATTCATTTATTAACTGATCAACAGCCCTAAAAAATATGTTTGTTCACCCAAATATTTACCTTCATATCTGCTATAAAGAACTCGTCCCTACGCCTTCTTTATTTCACTGTTAGTCCAAAAAATGTTATGTTCCATTAAAATGCAGGGATTTTCGTTGTTGCAGTGTTGGTGCAGTGTTCATGAGCACTGTGGTTTTTCAGATTAGGCTTGTGTAACAATAAAAAGGTCTTATGTATAGACACAAACACACAACCACACAGATTCTGATTTTTTTTTTTTTCTTTTCAAAATGATGGCATTCTAACTTGATTGATGACTAATGGCCACTCTGCTTGGTGCCCTTGCAATAAGAGTAGCCAAATGGTAAATATATCATATTGTAGCACAGAGCATGCTCAGAAGAAGCCAGACCAACTCAGAGCAAGTGCCCTTGAAGAAGTTTTTTACGAAAGCTCTTTATTTTAAAACAGCAACAGAAGGCAATAGGGAAGGAAACATTTCTTTTAGCCGTAGAGAAAAAGGCCTTTTTCTATGAAAGCTGCTAGAATCCCGAATACACAACCCTAGTACCAGCCCAAGGTTAACCAATCTGCCCGACACCACGCTACTGTACACCTAATGCACACCTACAGAAGAGGTGCTTATATAAAATCATGTAGCATCGCTTTTCACTGATTATAAGTGTTTGGTGAAGAGTGCACCTAATGTCAGGGTTGCTAGGTTTGCAGTTTCGTTTCAGAGTAGAGCTTCAACATGCAGTCATAGAAGAAAATGATAAAGTTTCAGCTTCTGGTGGAAGGCTTTTAGGAGATATATCTGTGCTGCAGATTTTAGCTGGAAGTGGCAACCCTCCCTTTCACGGGCAGCGGCAAAAAGATAAATAAAAAATGCAGCTAACATTTTTTGACATTCACAAAACTACATTTAAAAAATTCAATCTTTAAAACTATCTTAAAAGAGAAATCTGTGTAAAATGGACTTGGGGTGTAGTGAAACATGATAATGAGTACAGACTTTTGTTAAACAGCCCACCTCCATTTGCCACTTAGTATTCTTCAATACAGAGCTTTTACAGAGTACAATGCTAGTAATAGGTGCATAGAGTTCCCTGTGAGAAAGATATAGCAAATAAATATTTTTTTTAACACTTTTAACAAAGCAAGAAGCAAATTAAGTCAGGATAAGTTGACTGACAAGCAAATTACATGTTTACAAATGTATAAATTTATGCAATTTGTGTATAGCACTCTTCATTCTTATTTGGGCTGTCACAAAATATTTTTAAGATCAGATCAAATTCATATATTTCAGCTGAATTCATTTTGTATCATTCATTTTAATCTGTTCCCTTAACGTACCTATTCATTTGTGCTTGTCAGTCGACTTCATTGTGACATAATTTCAAGATGACAGTGCCTGGAGAACTACCCGAAGATTCTGTGTGTAAAAACAGTCTTTTTTATTAAACTAACTGTGTATTTTTAAAGTTCTCAGTGCTTCATTTTAAATATCAGAGCCCTCAGAATGCTACCGATGAAGTGTGGGGGCACTTTGAGCTTGTTAATGGTATAAAAATAGCCATTTCTTTGCATGGGCAATGCTATGCACCTATCACTAGCATTGTAAGCTATTTGGGAGCATTGGCTAAAAGTGCTGTATTTCAGAATGCTGGTGTTGATGAGGGCTATTTGTCACAATTTTGTATTTGTTTTCATGTTTTATTACAACTCAAGTTCATTTCACACTGGATTTCTCCTTTAAGGATTTATAAAATTAAATATAAAATGTATTAAATAAAGAAAGGCTGGACCAGCATCTATGGCATGGGCATTGCTAAGATTAGCTATTTTTGCCATGATATTTGATATATATTTTTTTCATATAATTTTTTTTAAGCTACAATTGAGATTTAAAAAATAAACAGTGTGAGATTTTCTTTTGTCTGCAAACTTCATCCTCTTTTTTGAGAACATCGCTGACCAAAAAGAAAACACAACAGCCCAATTTCACATTTACCAACATACATCTTGATGATCCCCAGGACTTTGGGTAAATAGTCTTTGGACTGACGTGACAAAAATGGAACTTTTTGGAAGGTGTGTGTCCCGTTACATCTGGCTTAAAACTAAAACATATTTTCAGAAAAACAACATCATATGGAATGTAAAACGTGGTGGTGGTAGTGTGAGGGCCATGTGATAAAAAAGCTTGGGAAAAGACAGAAAAGCAGGACAGTACAGGAAGGACTATGCCTCTAACATTAGATACGTAAGCCTGTTGCAAACATTGGCTAAAAGCTCTGTATTTCAGAATTCTGGGGTTGAACGGATGTGGGCTATTTGTCACAATTTTGTACTTGTTATCATGTTTTATTACAACTCTGCTGGATTTCTCCTTTAATGATTTACTAAATAAAATATAAAATGTATTAGAATAAAAAAAGGCTGGACCAGCATCTATGCAAATGACATTGCTAAGCTTACCTATTTTTACCATGATATACTATAAATATATATATATATATTTTTTGCAGATTATTTTTTTAAACTACATTTAAGTGTTACAAAAAATAGTGTGAGTTTTTTTTTGCCTGCAACTTCATCCTCTTATTCTGTGCTCTCATATGTAAACATCCTTCAGCAACCAACGTTGTGGTGCCCTTAATGTCCTCCAGCTCTCCTCTGCTTTTCTGTAGAAGTGTTGGAGGCAGGCTGAGCGGTGATGGAGCGTGGGTAACTTTAGCTGGGAAGGTCTGGAGGAGTTCAGAATCAGCCTGCTGTAATGACTTCCTCTTAACAGCTCTTTGCAAAGGGACCTCAGCAAATTTGATTATGCGCTTTCAGGGTGTGAACGTGGCATAGCTACATGCGCTAGGGCGATTACATTGAATCCGTGTGTGTGTGTATGCGTGTGTGTGTGTGTGTGAGCACCTCCATGTGTTGGTGTATTTATGTTGGGAAGCATTTAAGCTAATGGGTACTGACGTTTTGCAGGTCAAGCATAGATTAATAAAGTTCCTCCACATATGGAAAAGTTCAGCTCGGCACATACGCGTTGTTCCCGGCAGCGAGCACCGTGGTTTGCGTGAGACCATGTGGCTGCAGGACACGAGAGTAGCTTGTGTGCATGGGAGGATACCTGAGATGGTAGCAGGAAGAGAGCGTCCACACCTGGAGCCAATCAGTGTACAGGAATGTATGTTTTACAGAGCTCTGTGTTGTGAGCGCTCCCACTGCGTGCACTTTTGACCGTTTTTCATCTGCTCTGTTATTCCGGCAGAGGGAGTGTTTAAGAGCGATGTTTGTTCATAGTCCAAAAAAATGCCGCACAACTTCTAAACCTCTAAAGATGGTATTAATAATTGTCTCATTTGATCTCGGGTTTCCATGAAAGCCGACTCTCTCTCACTCACTTTCTCTCTCTCTCTTTCTCTCTCTCTCTCTCTCTGGGTATCTTGTTCCCCTCACCTGACTGTGTCTGCCCTCCAGATGTCCCACAATGCTTTTCATCTCGGCGGGAAGCTCTGTCAGGATGAAGTTATTTGTTTTAAAGGTTTCAGTCAGGGGAAGGAAAAACAAGGACTACATCAGCTCGCCTTTGTTCTTTAGTGCTTGCGGTGGGAGAAATTCTGTCTGCACCGCTGTCTAAGCAGTGTGAACATGGAGCAGACATACCTTATAAATTAACATAAATCCTGAAAGTGGAATTAAAAACAGACATTTATCTTTTTTCATATACATAAAGCACAACTAAGCTATTTGTCTGTATAAATAACTTAAAGTATAACATACATTTATCTACATTGGAACAAAAAAAATACAAAAATTCTGTTACTATGGATGACTAAGTGAACAGAAATAGAAGAGTTAATCTCTAAAGGACATAATGTTAAGGTAACGCTACCCAGCTCCCTATATCACTATTAGCAATATGTGTTCACTATTTCCAAATATTTTCCAAAGTTCTGGTAGCACTCATGACACAGTTTGTGAAAAGATACAACAAAAAAAAGGAAGGTGAAAAGAAGATGACTGCTATTGTTGCAAGATTAAGGGCTTCCCATTGCCCTCACAATCATCCAACATATATGCACTGTCATGAAAATATTGTGTTGTGTCATATTTACATTTTTCAGATTATTAAACAAACTTTAACATCAGAGAAATATAACCTGAGGAAATATAAAAAGAACTTTTTAAATGATGAAGTGAAAAAAAACAATCTTGCCCTTTGTGGAAAAGTGTTTACCACCTATGCATTAAATGTGATTAATCACACTTTTTGAAAAGGTGAATTCAATTTCACTACTAACCACAACCAGGCCTGATTACTTGCCAGACCTGTAGAATCAAAAAATCACTTAAATAGAACCTTTCTGACAGCATGAAGCAGATAAACAATCTCAAAAATCAACACTTTATGCCCCAATCTGAAGAAATTCAAAAACAGATAAAAAACAAAGTCACTAATCATCTATCAGTCTGGAAAAAGTTACAAAGTCATTTCTAAAGCTTTGGGACTCCAGTGAACCACAGTGAGAGCTATTATTCACAAATGGAGAAAACATGGAACACTGGTGAACCTTCCCAGGAGTGGCCGGCCTACCAAAATTACTCTAAAAGGGCATGGAGCACTCATCCAGGAGGTCACAAAAAAACAGAACAAAATTTAAAGAACTGCAGACCTTACTTGATTCAGTTAAGGTCAGTGTTAATGATGCAATATTGAGAGAGATACCATTTTCAATGGTTGAAAATGGTCTCTATGGGAGAATTCCTAGGCAAAAAAAACACTGCTGAGCAAAAAGAACACAACGACCCATCTCACATTTACCAACAAACATCCTGATGATCATCAGGACTTTGGGTAAATATTCTTTAGACTGTCTCAACAAAGGTGGAACATTTTGGAAGGTGTGTATCCTGTTATATATAGCATAAAACAAACACATAATTACATATAAAGAACATCATACTGAAAGAAAAATGTGGTGGTAGTGTGAGGGCCATGTGGTTATAGACAAAATATGAGAAGACAAAAAAACAAGCTTAGGAAAAGTCAGAAAAACAGGACAGGAACAAAAAGGACAAAGAAAGTAGAAAAACAAGACATACAACAGCTAAGGTGTGACATTTAGAGGTGCTACTGTACTGTTGTGCTGTCAAATAGTGATGTCCATGGTGTTGTAATCTGCATGAATATCCGCTCATTCCAGCTGCAGAGCCCATTGTTCTCTGCTCATCACCCATGTCACATATCATCAAGGCCACATCTTACAGCACTGACAGGTGTGCCCATGAGATGATATGAAGGGACATGATATTTACCAATGGGTAAAAGGGTGGGACTAAATATCAGTTTTACAGCATTCAGGAGGAGTTGTTTTTGTAACTCAATGCGGTATGTATAACAAATATTTAAGATTCAAACTTTAAAATATAACTCTGTGTTATGAGCAGGGCAGATGAGCTATAGGCATAATCCAGTAAAATGTGATTACAGTCTCTGTTTTCCAATAAGTACCAAGTAAAAATATATGACTTCTGCACTGTGGTGGTGAACTTTAGCACAGGTAACTTCATTAATACTTACACATTCAGCCTACAGCTTTTTAAAGCAATATTCCAGTGCAACATTTTTCTTTTTTGCATATAAAGTTGGGTATAGCACAAAATAGCCTCCAAAAGGCTTCTACTGGTCATGCAACAAGACAGAGAATGCATCTTAGGGGCTCTAATATGGCGCTAATGCAATGATGCAATATTCTCCAGTGGTTGTGCATTACTTTTTACTTTGAGGCTGGGAGCTGATAAAGAGCAGACTGCACATACATAATCTTATAACTGGCCTGAAACTGTACTTCAGAGAAAGTTAACAGCAGTAGCATCTAACATACATCTCACATCTCTGATAACCTATTCTTTAATACATATAGGCCTTATAATGCACATATGCAGGTAAAACTAGGGCTGAATGTATTTATTGCAGTAGATAGTTGAATAAATGAGTTCTGTAGGTACCTGTAAGAACATTATGGCTAGAAGACCTGGGATTAGAGTTAAAAAATAAGCATGCCTAATACTCAATTCATCTAAATATTTTTGTTTTTCTGCACAGGTACTTTTTTAAGTAGCATTAATTCATATTGCTTTTGTTAAGTGATATCTAAGAACATGGTTTACTTCAACACTTTTTTTTTTTTTACCATTTAACCATTACAAACTAAAAACAAATGTGTTTCGGACTTAAAAATAATAATTAATTAGAGAAAATCTTGCTTAAATTTAATAGCTTCAGCTCTAAAAGCCAATCAGATCAGATTAAATTAGCACTCATCTCCTAAAAGCTACAATTCAGTGTTCAAGTGTAGAGACGGTGTGATGTGTGTATCTGAGAGAGAGAGAGAGAGAGAGAGAGAGAGAGAGAGAGAGAAAGAGAAATGAATGAGAGAGCATAACAGGAACATACTTTGCTTAATTTGTTGTCTTCTTTCAATTTTTAAATTAATTAAAGTAAATGACATTGGTAGAAGTTGCCAACCTGGTGAAATATCTGTAAATTGTTAACATCTGTTCTTAGGATGCACACTTAACCAAAAAATGTACTGTTTTCTTTAACTCTTATGTCTTATAGATGAGTTGTTTTTAAATAAGTACGATAGTTATTATTGTCAGAAGATATAACATAACATGTACTGATCATGGATATTATTATCATTATAATATTGGACTAATTATTTATTTATTTATTTATTTATTTTTCTCCCATTTTCTCCCCAATTTACAAGGTTATTCACCAAACCCACTCATTAGAACTCCCTCCAATCACTACTGATGCCCCAACACCAGGAGAGTGAAAAATAGCACATGCTTCCTCCGATACATGTGAAGTCAGAGCCACCTCCTCTTTTTGAACTGCTGCTGATGCATTATTGCTAAGTGGCATCACAGCTCACTCGGAGGAAAACGCAGCGACTCGGTTCTGATACATCAGCTCACAGATGCCTTGTGCTGATCGACATCACCCATTGGAGTGATGTGGGGAGAGAGCGCATCTACCCAACCAGAGAGAGCAAGGACAATTGTGCTCTCTCAGGGCTCCGGCAGTTGATGGCAAGCTACATGAACAGGATTCGAAGCAATATTATTATTTTTTTTATTTCTTTGCAGTGTTGTTTGTCTGTGGCAGAATGAATTGCAACATACTGAAAAAACCTTCAAATTATTTGTTGCACTACTTTTTTTTTAGTGGGTGGGGGTTGTGGGCTCTGAAATCAACACAGGGTCAAATCATGCATACATGTATAATAAACAATAGAAATACAGAGAAAATGCAATAAAATAAACTGATATTTGAGCCCAAATAACCATATATCAATATTAGTTTGATTTTGTTTGATTTTGAGAAGAAATATAAGATTAAAATATAGCCGCAAGCGGCAATCATCGGGTTCAAGCACCAACTGGCACAATGGTGCATACTAGAGAACTGAATGGTGATGTGTAAAAAGGGCTAATATGATTGGAGATGCCCTGTCACATTTAGAGATTATTAAAAAATTTTCACCTGTTATTAATGTTGAGCAGAAGCCTTTCAACGTGATCAGTGCTTAAATTGTAAATTGTAATTGTAATGTCAATCTAGTGAAGTTTGTAGGATATTCATCAAGTGAGTTAGATCTAGTCAAAATGTGTCTACATGTTATTGGTATTGATCAGGTGGTTTCAACCAGAATGTTTACAAAGTGGTGTTCAGATTGACCTTTTGACCTTTGCAAAACAAGCTGAAATGTTTTACCAAACAAGTTTACATTAACACAAATGAGTTCATTGTCTGACATGACATGTAATTACAAAGTTATTCTAAATCTAGTTCTGAATTAAATGGCGCTTCATCAAACAGCAACTGGCACAATGGTGCCTACTAGAGCATAGGATGGTGATGTGTAAGAAGGTGTAACACAATTGGAGACACTCTGTCACATTGAGAAATTATCAAAAGTCTTTCACCTGTTATTAATGTTGAGAAGAGGCACAAAGGAGTGCATGTTCTGATATGACATGTAATTACAAATATATTCTAAATCTAGTTCTGTATTAAATGGCGCTTCATCAGAGTGATATTGTACAGAGGTCTTTGACATTGTGAGATTACAGCAAATACTGCAGAGTTACAGCAATTTAGGTTGAAAATTTCAAGGACGCTCAGACTGCTTGATGCCTGGACACTATTGTATGTGAAATTTTCACAAATGTTTTTATTGAATCTTAACCTAGAGACTCTACAGTGTGCAACAAGTCTGAAATGGCGGTGATAGGCCAAATATCCAGAGACTAGTATCAATATTGCTATTTTCAAACAATTAGCAGTTCTGAATAAACAAAGCACTTTTTAAACATAGTTGTATTGAGAAATTTGTCAGAGCCACTGTATTAAATATGGCACAAACATTTAGATGTCAAAATAGTATAGTATGATTGACATGTATTCGATTTGTTGGAACAGCGCCCCCCAGTGGTCGGATTGTTTCAGCAATTTGCAGGTCACTACAGCGTCTCCACCTGAACATAACTGCCAAGTGTCATCCAGATTGGGCAACATTCAGCCTGCCAAAATGTCTGCTGAATGCTGATTGGCTGATGGTGTTCAGCCATGTTGATTGATTAAGTTGCCCTTTGAACATCCTTTAGAGGCTGTATGACCGATTCTGCATGCAAAGTTTCAGCTTGCTAGGTTGCACGGTTGCTGAGAAACAGTGTTCCAAATTTAACAATTGAAGTGAATGGGGCATATATCCGGAAGGACTAATTTGCATATGGTGGCCATATTGTTTACAAATTTCAACTTTTTCTTAATGAATATTGAAGGCCATGCTCTCACGAGTGTTTTGATACCAAACATGCCAGGATTGATCAAAATTCCTAGGACTAGTTCGCAAAAGTATGTTTTGCATATTATGCAAATTAGCAAAAAATCTATATAGACGGAAGTGCATGGTCCAAATTGGAAAGTTGTAGGTATTGACCCAAGGAATCCATCAAACAAAGAATTTTGAATGTAGGTCTTATGGTTTTTGAGTTATTGAGAAAATTGTGAAAAATGAATTTCCTTGTTTATAGCGCCACCACTTGACCAATCGGTGCCATTTTTGTTGTCCACCGAGATGCACTGATCCTACATCTACCTACCAAGTTTCATTTCTCTATGACTTACGGTTTAGGCTGCACAACTGTTTTTACAGGAGAAAAAGAATAATAATAAATATAGCCGCAAGCGGCGATTTACGGGGTTCGAGCGTTACAGGCAAAGAGACCCCTGGAGGCCAGTTAGGCTTAAAACATGTTGCCGGTTGACTGGCATTGCCAAACTGGATGAGGATGACCAGCATGACCGTGAAGACCAAGCTAGATTACCAGCATGACTAATCTGGATGACAAACTTGTTGACCATATTGACCAAGCTGGAAGACCATAATGACCAAACTGGATGACCAGCATGGCAAAGGTGGTTGGCCAGTATGACCAAGCTGGAAGACCACCATTACTATGAGGACAAAGCTGAATGACCAGCAGGACCATAATGACCAATGTGAATGGCCAGCATGACCAAGCTGGATGGCCAGCATAACCAAGCTGGGTGACCAGCGTGACCATAAAGACCATAATGGCAATGCTAGATGAGTGGTGTGAGTAAACTAGTGGAAAAGCATTGATAAATTGAGCTGTAGTGTTCATCAGGTTTTATGTGGTGTCTTACTGCACTCTAGTGGGCATTTGGTGAAACAAATTCAGTTCTTAAATTGAAAAAACACAAGGCATAAAAAGGGCATATAAATAACCCGTATATAGTATATAAGTTTTGACCTGATTAACATTCCACCTGTTAAAAGCTTGCTGGAATGTGATTGGCTAATAGTGACCACAAAAGTGTCCATATCAAATTTTCATTTGGTGTACATTAGTGCATGGGCCATAGATGATAATTGGCTAGGATGACCTTGATAGCTTGTATGGTTCTAGAGAAACAGCTATCGAGCATTGGCCCCGCCCCCTGGGGGGGTGTATGTCTACTTAAACTGACAGAGTATCTGAGAATCATGTAATGATCAAAGGACTGAAGTGGTATTAGTGTCAGGTTAAGCATTCAAAAGTTATAAGTGTTAAAGACATTTTACTGCACCATGGTAGAACTCATTTGCATATGGCGGCCATATTGTTTATAAATGTAAATATTTTTTTAATAATTATTGAGGAGTAAGCTCTGCTGAACTGTTTGACACCAAACATGTCATGATTGGTCAAGGATCCAAGGACAAGATTTCAAAAGTAGGTTTTGCATATTATGCAAATTTAAAAAAAAATTAAGTGGGTGGAGCATAAACAAGAATGACCCAGGCGGCTGACCAGCATGAACAAGAAGGATAAATATGTTCAATTAAGCAAGACAAGCAATATTAAATAAGTTCAGCAGAGCTTTAATTTAGAATAATTCACCTGTAGCTGTTTCACCAAATGACCACCAGAGCGCAGCAAGAGACCACATATAACCTGCTGGAAATCTATCACTCTATCAGAAAGACAGAACATTCCCTATCAGTGTGTTTCTATTTATTAAAAAGAGAAGAAAAGTCCGATTGGGCTCCAAATTGGTACTCATGATCAAGTGGTCTGTATATACATGTATGTAAATTTGTGTGTTGATAGGGTCAAAGGTTCCTGACTTCTGACCATTTAGGTTTGAAAAAAGCGATAATACAGGCTTATGGCCTACAAAATGGCTGTTGCTCTTTGGCCATATTAGAGGCAAAAAATATCTGATTTGGCTCAAAATTTGCAATCAGGATCACAATATCAGTCTATATATGTATGTCAATTTCTGTGTCAATAGGGTAAAAGGTTCCTGACTTCTGTCCATTTAGATTTGAAAAAAGCGATAATACAGGCTTGAGGCCTACAAAATCGCTGTAGTTTCCCAGCCGTTGTAGAGGCAAAACATGTCCGATTTGGCTGAAAATTTGCAATCAAGATCAGATTATCAGTCTATATATGTGTATAAATTTGTGTGTTGATAGGGTGAAAGATTCCTGTCTTCTGTCCATTTAGGTTGGAAAATAGCGATAAATAGAATAAATTGAAAATAGTTATTTTTTCACTGTAGAGCCTACTGAAGACTTATTTGGCTCATACTTGGCACATGTACTTCAAATGTCATTGTTAATTAGTAGCTTCAACAGTGTTGGCATGTTTTAAACTTTGACAGAGTTTTGGCCAAATAACTCTGAAAAGGCTTTCACGTACATGTTTGATCAAGGTTTATGGGCCTCAAATAGTTAAAATGTCAAGATTTTTTTGATAATTATTTACCTACAGGGTCTCAAGATTGCATCAAGACCAAATTTGTTTTGATTGATTCAGGACTTAAAGACAAGTTCGAAAAGAGCAATTTTTACTCTTTTGGCCACTGATGTAAATCTTTGCATTTTTGGTAAACATATGTAATTACAAAGTTGTAAAGGCTACAGCAAAGTATACAACTAAAAAAGAATAACAAGCCTAGGCCACTTGTACCTTTAGATATAACTTATTTTCTGCTATAGCGCCCCCTTGAGGCCAATCAACACCATATTTTAATGGATGATAGAAGGCCCTGAGATACATGTAGGGTATAAGTATCATCCTGATTGGTCATTGTTTAGCCTGTCAAAAGCTTGCTGGAATCTGATTGGCTAATAACGATTGCAAAAATTTGCATATCAAATTTTCCTTCTGTAAAACATTAGGACATAGGCCATAGATGATACATGCCAAAGGAGAGCTTCATAGCTTGTACGGTTCCTGAGAAACAGATTTTTAGCTTTGGCTCCGCCCCCTGGGGGCGTATGTCTACACAGATTGACTGGCTACCTCAGAATCATGTTGGCATCAAAGTTGTAAAGTGGCATTAGTGTATGTTTAAGCATTCAAAAGTTACAGCTGTTAGAGTAAATTTGGGTGTGCCACGGTAAGATTAATTTGCATATGGTGGCCATATTGTTTAAAAATTTCTCAATTTTTTCGATAATTATTGAGGTTGGGACTCTGCTGAGTTGTTTGACACCAAATATGACAGGATTGGTCAATGACCCTAGGACAAGTTCTCAAAAGTAGGTTTTGCATATTATGCTAAATAGCAAAAAATCTAAGTGGGCGGAGCTTAGTGGTTCTATTGACCTTTTTGATTTGCCATTAACCAAGGAATCATATAATGCAAGAATTTTTGCTCTAGCTATCAGGGCGTAGGAGTTACGAGGCCAAACGCGTTGACCTTCGCCATAGCGCCCCCTTGAGGCCGATCGGGCTCATCTTTTGAATCTGAGTAGCGGTGAGAAGTACTACCATATGACCAAGTCTCAGCCCTGTAGGCCTTACGGTTTCTTCTGCCCAATCACTTCTATGGCAGAAAAAGAATAAGAAATATAGCCGCAAGCGGCGATTTACGGGGTTCGAGCGTTACAGGCAAAGAGGCCCCTGGAGGCCAGTTAGGCTTAAAACCTGTTGCTGGTTGACCGTCATCACCAAACTGGATAACCAAGGTGGGTGACTATTATGACCATAAAGACCCAGGTGTTAGACCAGCATGACCATAAAGACCCAGCTGGTTGACCAGCATGACCAAAATACCCAGCTAGTTGACCAGAATGAAAATAAGGACCAAGCTGGTTGACTAGCATGACCATAATAACCATGCTAGATGAGTGATGTGAGTAAACTAGTTGTAAAAATCATTGATAAATTGAGCTGTAGTGTTCAGCAGGTTTTATGTGGTGTCTTTCTGCACTCTAGTGGGCATTTGGTGAAACAACATCAGTTCTTAAATTGAAAAATACAAACCACATTAATCCTGATGGGAGCCTAGTGGTGAGGCATAAAAAGGCCACATATAAATAACTCACATATGGTGTATACGTTTTTACCTGATTAACATTCAGCCTGTCAAAAGCTTGCTGGAAAGTGATTGGCTAATAGTGACCACAAAAATGTATCAACATTTCCTTTGGTGTACCATTAGTGCATGGGCCATAGATGATAATTGGCAAGGATGACCTTGATAGCTTGTATGGTTCTAGAGAAACAGCTATCGAGCATTGGCTCCGCCCCCTGGGGGTGTATGTCTACTTACACTGACAGGGTATCTGAGAGTCATGTAATGATCAAAGGACTGAAGTGGTATTAGTGTCAGGTTAAGCATTCAAAAGTTATAAGTGTTAAAGACATTTTACTGCACCATGGAAAAACTAATTTGCATATGGCGGCCATATTGTTTATAAATGTAAAGATTTTGTTTAATAATTATTGAGGAGTAAGCTCTGCTGAACTGTTTGACACCAAACATGTCATGATTGGACAAGGAGGCAAAGACAAGTTCTCAAAAGTAGGTTTTGCATATTATGCAAATAAAAAATAAAAAATTGGGTGGAGCATAAACAAGAATGACCCAGGTGGCTGACCAGCATGACCAAGAAGGATACAGATGTTCAATTAAGCAAGACAAGCAAGATTAAATAAGTTCAGCAGAGCTTTTATTTAGAATAAATCAACTGTAACTGTTTCACCAAATGACCACCAGAGCGCAGCAAGAGACCACATATAACCTGCTGGAAATCTATCACTCTATAAGTAAGACAGAACATTCCCTATCAGTGTGTTTCTATTTATTAAAAAGAGAAGAAAAGTCCGATTGGGCTCCAAATTGGTACTCATGATCAAGTGGTCTGTATATATATGTTTGTAAATTTGTGTGTTGATAGGGTCAAAGGTTCCTGACTTCTGTCCATTTAGGCTTGAAAAAAGCGATAATACAGGCTTATGGCCTACAAAATGGCTGTTGCTCTTTGGCCATATTAGAGGCAAAAAATATCTGATTTGGCTCAAAATTTGCAATCAGGATCACAATATCAGTCTATATATGTATGTCAATTTCTGTGTCAATAGGGTCAAAGGTTCCTGACTTCTGTCCATTTAGATTTGAAAAAAGCGATAATACAGGCTTGAGGCCTACAAAATCGCTGTAGTTTTCCAGCCGTTGTAGAGGCAAAACATGTCCGATTTGGCTGAAAATTTGCAATCAAGATCAGATTATCAGTCTATATATGTGTATAAATTTGTGTGTTGATAGGGTGAAAGGTTCCTGTCTTCTGTCCATTTAGGTTGGAAAATAGCGATAAATAGAATAAATTGAAAATAGTTATTTTTTCACTGTAGAGCGTACTGAAGACTTATTTGGCTCATACTTGGCACATGTACTTCAAATGTCATTGTTAATTAGTAGCTTCAACAGTTTTGGCATGTTTTAAACTTTGACAGAGTTTTGGCCAAATAACTCTGAAAAGGCTTTCACGTACATGTTTGATCAAGGTTTATGGGCCTCAAATAGTTAAAATGTCAAGATTTTTTTGATAATTATTTACCTACAGGGTCTCAAGATTGCATCAAGACCAAATTTGTTTTGATTGATTAAGGACTTAAAGACAAGTTCGAAAAGAGCAATTTTTACTCTTTTGGCCACTGATTAAAATCTTTGCATTTTTGGTAAACATATGTAATTACAAAGTTGTAAAGGCTACAGCAAAGTATACAATTAAAAAAGAATAACAAGCCTAGGCCACTTGTACCTTTAGATATAACTGATTTTCTGCTATAGCGCCCCCTTGAGGCCAATCAACGCCATATTTTAATGGATGATAGAAGGCCCTGAGATACATGTAGGGTATAAGTATCGTCCTGATTGGTCATTGTTTAGCATGTCAAAAGCTTGCTGGAATCTGATTGGCTAATAACGATCGCAAAAATTTGCATATCAAATTTTCCTTCTGTAAAACATTAGGACATAGGCCATAGATGATACATGTCAAAGGAGAGCTTCATAGCTTGTACGGTTCCTGAGAAACAGATTTTTAGCTTTGGCTCCGCCCCCTGGGGGCGTATGTCTACACAGATTGACGGGCTACCTCAGAATCATGTTGGCATCAAAGTTGTAAAGTGGCATTAGTGTAGGTTTAAGCATTCAAAAGTTACAGCTGTTAGAGTAAATTTGGGTGTGCCACGGTAAGATTAATTTGCATATGGCGGCCATATTGTTTACAAATTTCACAATTTTTTCGATAATTATTGAGGTTGGGACTCTGCTGAGTTGTTTGACACCAAATATGACAGGATTGGTCAATGACCCTAGGACAAGTTCTCAAAAGTAGGTTTTGCATATTATGCTAAATAGCAAAAAATCTAAGTGGGCGGAGCTTAGTGGTTCTATTGACCTTTTTGATTTGCCATTAACCAAGGAATCAAATAATGCAAGAATGTTTGCTCTAGCTATCAGGGCGTAGGAGTTACGAGGCCAAACGCGTTGACCGTCGCCATAGCGCCCCCTTGAGGCCGATCGGGCTCATCTTTTGAATCTGAGTAGCGGTGAGAAGTACTACCATATGACCAAGTCTCAGCCCTGTAGGCCTTACGGTTTCTTCTGCCCAATCACTTCTATGGCAGAAAAAGAATAAGAACTATAATAAATATAGCCGCAAGCGGCGATTTACGGGGTTCGAGCGTTACAGGCAAAGAGACCCCTGGAGGCCAGTTAGGCTTAAAACATGTTGCCGATTGACCGGCATTGCCAAACTGGATGAGGATGACCAGCATGACCGTGAAGACCAAGCTAGATTACCAGCATGACTAATCTGGATGACAAACTTGTTGACCATATTGACCAAGCTGGAAGACCATAATGACCAAACTGGATGACCAGCATGGCAAAGGTGGTTGGCCAGTATGACCAAGCTGGAAGACCACCATTACTATGAGGACAAAGCTGAATGACCAGCAGGACCATAATGACCAATGTGAATAGCCAGGATGACCAAGCTGGATGGCCAGCATAACCAAGCTGGGTGACCAGCGTGACCATAAAGACCATAATGGCAATGCTAGATGAGTGGTGTGAGTAAACTAGTTGAAAAGCATTGATAAATTGAGCTGTAGTGTTCATCAGGTTTTATGTGGTGTCTTACTGCACTCTAGTGGGCATTTGGTGAAACAAATTCAGTTCTTAAATTGAAAAAACACAAGGCATAAAAAGGGCATATAAATAACCCGTATATAGTATATAAGTTTTGACCTGATTAACATTCCGCCTGTTAAAAGCTTGCTGGAATGTGATTGGCTAATAGTGACCACAAAAGTGTCCATCTCAAATTTTCATTTGGTGTACCATTAGTGCATGGGCCATAGATGATAATTGGCTAGGATGACCTTGATAGCTTGTATGGTTCTAGAGAAACAGCTATCGAGCATTGGCCCCACCCCCTGGGGGTGTATGTCTACTTAAACTGACAGGGTATCTGAGAATCATGTAATGATCAAAGGACTGAAGTGGTATTAGTGTCAGGTTAAGCATTCAAAAGTTATAAGTGTTAAAGACATTTTACTGCACCATGGTAGAACTCATTTGCATATGGCGGCCATATTGTTTATAAATGTAAAGATTTTTTTAATAATTATTGAGGAGTAAGCTCTGCTGAACTGTTTGACACCAAACATGTCATGATTGGTCAAGGATCCAAGGACAAGATCTCAAAAGTAGGTTTTGCATATTATGCAAATTTTTTAAAAAATTAAGTGGGTGGAGCATAAACAAGAATGACCCAGGCGGCTGACTAGCATGACCAAGAAGGATAAAGATCTTCAATTAAGCAAGACAAGCAAGATTGAATAAGTTCAGCAGAGCTTTAATTTAGAATAATTCAACTGTAACTGTTTCACCAAATGACCACCAGAGCGCAGCAAGAGACCACATATAACCTGCTGGAAATCTATCACTCTATCAGAAAGACAGAACATTCCCAATCAGTGTGTTTCTATTTATTAAAAAGAGAGGAAAAGTCCGATTGGGCTCCAAATTGGTGCTCATGATCAAGTGGTCTGTATATACATGTATGTAAATTTGTGTGTTGATAGGGTCAAAGGTTCCTGACTTCTGACCATTTAGGTTTGAAAAAAGTGATAATACAGGCTTATGGCCTACAAAATGGCTGTTGCTCTTTGGCCATATTACAGGCAAAAAATATCTGATTTGGCTGAAAATTTGCAATCAAGATCAGATTATCAGTCTATATATGTATGTCAATTTCTGTGTCAATAGAGTCAAAGGTTCCTGACTTCTGTCAATTTAGATTTGAAAAAAGCGATAATACAGGCTTGAGGTCTACAAAATCGCTGTAGTTTTCCAGTCGTTGTAGAGGCAAAACATGTCCGATTTGGCTGAAAATATGCAATCAAGATCACAATATCAGTCTATATATGTGTATAAATTTGTGTGCTGATAGGGTGAAAGTTTCCTGTCTTCTGTCCATTTAGGTTGGAAAATAGCGATAAATAGAATAAATTGAAAATAGTTATTTTTTCACTGTAGAGCCTACTGACGACTTATTTGGCTCATACTTGGCACATGTACTTCAAATGTCATTGTTAATTAGTAGCTTCAACAGTTTTGGCATGTTTTAAACTTTGACAGAGTTTTGGCCAAATAACTCTGAAAAGGCTTTCACGTACATGTTTGATCAAGGTTTATGGGCCTCAAGTAGTTAAAATGTCAAGATTTTTTTGATAATTATTTACCTACAGCGTCTCAAGATTGCATCAAGACCAAATTTGTTTGGATTGATTAAGGACTTAAAGACAAGTTCGAAAAGAGCAATTTTTACTCTTTTGGCCACTGATGAAAATCTTTGCATTTTTGGTAAACACATGTAATTACAAAGTTGTAAAGGCTACAGCAAAGTGTACAACTAAAAAAGAATAACAAGCCTAGGCCACTTGTACCTTTAGATATAACTGATTTTCTGCTATAGCGCCCCCTTGAGGCCAATCAACGCCATATTTTAATGGATGATAGAAGGCCCTGAGATACATGTACGGTATAAGTATCGTCCTGATTGGTCATTGTTTAGCATGTCAAAAGCTTGCTGGAATCTGATTGGCTAATAACGATCGCAAAAAATTGCATATCAAATTTTCCTTCTGTAAAACATTAGGACATAGGCCATAGATGATACATGCCAAAGGAGAGCTTCATAGCTTGTACGGTTCCTGAGAAACAGATTTTTAGCTTTGGCTCCGCCCCCTGGGGGCGTATGTCTACACAGATTGACGGGCTACCTCAGAATCATGTTGGCATCAAAGTTGTAAAGTGCCATTAGTGTAGGTTTAAGCATTCAAAAGTTACAGCTGTTAGAGTAAATTTGGGTGTGCCACGGTAAGATTAATTTGCATATGGCGGCCATATTGTTTACAAATTTCACAATTTTTTCGATAATTATTGAGGTTGGGACTCTGCTGAGTTGTTTGACACCAAATATGACAGGATTGGTCAATGACCCTAGGACAAGTTCTCAAAAGTAGGTTTTGCATATTATGCTAAATAGCAAAAAATCTAAGTGGGCGGAGCTTAGTGGTTCTATTGACCTTTTTGATTTGCCATTAACCACGGAATCATATAATGCAAGAATTTTTGCTCTAGCTATCAGGGTGTGGGAGTTACAAGGCCTAACGCGTTGACCTTTTCCATAGCGCCCCCTTGAGGCCGATCGGGACTCATGTCATGCGGCTGAGTAGGGGTCTAAAGTACTACCATATGACCAAGTCTCAGCTCTCTAGGCCTTACGGTTTGTTCTGTGCAATCACTTCTAGGTCAGAAAAAGCAGGGGAAGCGATTATAAATACCAATATAGCCGCAAGCGGCGATTTACGGGGTTCGAGCGTCACAGGCAAAGAGGCCCCTGGAGGCCAGTTAGGCTTAAAACCTGTTGCTGGTTGACCGTCATCACCAAACTGGATAACCAAGCTGGGTAACCAGCGTGACCATAAAGACCAAAATGACAATGCTAGATGAGTGGTGTGAGTAAACTAGTTGAAAAGCATTGATAAATTGAGCTGTAGTGTTCATCAGGTTTTATGTGGTGTCTTGCTGCACTCTAGTGGGCATTTGGTGAAACAACTTCAGTTCTTAAATTCAAAAAACACAAGGCATAAAAAGGGCATATAAATAACCCATATATAGTGTATAAGTTTTGACCTGATAAACATTCTGCCTGTCAAAAGCTTGCTGGAATGTGATTGGCTAATAGTGACCACAAAAGTGTCCATATCAAATTTTCATTTGGTGTACCATTAGTGCATGGGCCATAGATGATAATTGGCAAGGATGACCTTGATAGCTTGTATGGTTGTAGAGAAACAGCTATCGAGCATTGGCCCCGCCCCCTGGGGGGGTGTATGTCTACTTAAACTCACAGGGTATCTGAGAATCATGTAATGATCAAAGGACTGAAGTGGTATTAGTGTCAGGTTAAGCATTCAAAAGTTATAAGTGTTAAAGACATTTTACTGCACCATGGTAAAACTAATTTGCATATGGCGGCCATATTGTTTATAAATGTAAAGATTTTTTTTTATAATTATTGAGGAGTAAGCTCTGCTGAACTGTTTGACACCAAACATGTCATGATTGGTCAAGGAGGCAAAGACAAGATCTCAAAAGTAGGTTTTGCATATTATGCAAATTAAAAAAAAATTAAGTGGGTGGAGCATAAATAAGAATGACCCAGGTGGCTGACTAGCATGACCAAGAAGGATAAATATGTTCAATTAAGCAAGACAAAAATGATTAAATAAGTTCAGCAGAGCTTTAATTTAGAATAATTCAAATGTAGCTGTTTCACCAAATGACCACCAGAGCGCAGCAAGAGACCACATATAACCTGCTGGAAATCTATCACTCTATAAGTAAGACAGAACATTCCCTATCAGTGTGTTTCTATTTATTAAAAAGAGAAGAAAAGTCCGATTGGGCTCCAAATTGGTACTCATGATCAAGTGGTCTGCATATATATGTGTGTAAATTTGTGTGTTGATAGGGTCAAAGGTTCCTGACTTCTGTCCATTTAGGTTTGAAAAAAAGCGATAATACAGGCTTATGGCCTACAAAATGGCTGTTGCTCTTTGGCCATATTAGAGGCAAAAAATATCTGTTTTGGCTCAAAATTTGCAATCAAGATCACAATATCAGTCTATATATGTATGTCAATTTCTGTGTCGATAGGGTCAAAGGTTCCTGACTTATGTCCATTTAGGTTTGAAAAAAGCGATAATACAGGCTTGAGGCCTACAAAATCGCTGTAGTTTTCCAGCCGTTGTAGAGGCAAAACATGTCCGATTTGGCTGAAAATTTGCAATCAAGATCAGATTATCAGTCTATATATGTGTATAAATTTGTGTGTTGATAGGGTGAAAGGTTCCTGTCTTCTGTCCATTTAGGTTGGAAAATAGCGATAAATAGAATAAATTGAAAATAGTTATTTTTTCACTGTAGAGCCTACTGAAGACTTATTTGGCTCATACTTGGCAAATGTGCTTCAAATGTCATTGTTAATTAGTAGCTTCAACAGTTTTGGCATGTTTTAAACTTTGACAGAGTTTTGGCCAAATAACTCTGAAAAGGCTTTCACGTACATGTTTGATCAAGGTTTATGGGCCTCAAATAGTTAAAATGTCAAGATTTTTTTGATAATTATTTACCTACAGGGTCTCAAGATTGCATCAAGACCAAATTTGTTTTGATTGATTAAGGACTTAAAGACAAGTTCGAAAAGAGCAATTTTTACTCTTTTGGCCACTGATGAAAATCTTTCCATTTTTGGTAAATACATGTAATTACAAAGTTGTAAAGGCTACAGCAAAGTATACAACTAAAAAAGAATAACAAGCCTAGGCCACTTGTACCTTTAGATATAACTGATTTTCTGCTATAGCGCCCCCTTGAGGCCAATCAACGCCATATTTTAATGGATGATAGAAGGCCCTGAGATACATGTAGGGTATAAGTATCGTCCTGATTGGTCATTGTTTAGCATGTCAAAAGCTTGCTGGAAACTGATTGGCTAATAACGATCGCAAAAATTTGCATATCAAATTTTCCTTCTGTAAAACATTAGGACATAGGCCATAGATGATACATGCCAAAGGAGAGCTTCATAGCTTGTACGGTTCCTGAGAAACAGATTTTTAGCTTTGGCTCCGCCCCCTGGGGGCGTATGTCTACACAGATTGACGGGCTACCTCAGAATCATGTTGGCATCAAAGTTGTAAAGTGGCATTAGTGTAGGTTTAAGCATTCAAAAGTTACAGCTGTTAGAGTAAATTTGGGTGTGCCACGGTAAGATTAATTTGCATATGGCGGCCATATTGTTTACAAATTTCACAATTTTTTTGATAATTATTGAGGTTGGGACTCTGCCGAGTTGTTTGACACCAAATATGACAGGATTGGTCAATGACCCTAGGACAAGTTCTCAAAAGTAGGTTTTGCATATTATGCTAAATAGCAAAAAATCTAAGTGGGCGGAGCTTAGTGGTTCTATTGACCTTTTTGATTTGCCATTAACCAAGGAATCATATAATGCAAGAATTTTTGCTCTAGCTATCAGGGCGTGGCAGTTACGAGGCCTAACGCGTTGACCTTCGCCATAGCGCCCCCTTGAGGCCGATCGGGCTCATCTTTTGAATCTGAGTAGCGGTGAGAAGTACTACCATATGACCAAGTCTCAGCCCTGTAGGCCTTACGGTTTCTTCTGCCCGATCACTTCTATGGCAGAAAAAGAATAAGAATAATAATAATAATAATAATAATAATAATAATAATAATAATAATAATCAGAACAATTACAATAGGGTTTCTAGCACTACGTGCTCGAACCCCTAAATATAGCCGCAAGCGGCGATTTACGGGGTTCGAGCGTTACAGGCAAAGAGACCCCTGGAGGCCAGTTAGGCTTAAAACATGTTGCCGGTTGACCGGCATCGCCAAACTGGATGAGGATGACCAGCATGACCGTGAAGACCAAGCTAGATTACCAGCATGACTAATCTGGATGACAAACTTGTTGACCATATTGACCAAGCTGGAGGACCATAATGACCAAACTGGATGACCAGCATGGCAAAGGTGGTTGGCCAGTATGACCAAGCTGGAAGACCACCATTACTATGAGGACAAAGCTGAATGACCAGCAGGACCATAATGACCAATGTGAATGGCCAGCATGACCAAGCTGGATGGCCAGCATAACCAAGCTGGGTGACCAGCGTGACCATAAAGACCATAATGGCAATGCTAGATGAGTGGTGTGAGTAAACTAGTTGAAAAGCATTGATAAATTGAGCTGTAGTGTTCATCAGGTTTTATGTGGTCTCTTACTGCACTCTAGTGCGCATTTGGTGAAACAAATTCAGTTCTTAAATTGAAAAAACACAAGGCATAAAAAGGGCATATAAATAACCCGTATATAGTATATAAGTTTTGACCTGATTAACATTCTGCCTGTTAAAAGCTTGCTGGAATGTGATTGGCTAATAGTGACCACAAAAGTGTCCATATCAAATTTTCATTTGGTGTACCATTAGTGCATGGGCCATAGATGATAATTGGCAAGGACGACCTTGATAGCTTGTATGGTTCTAGAGAAACAGCTATCGAGCATTGGCCCCGCCCCCTGGGGGGGTGTATGTCTACTTAAACTGACAGGGTATCTGAGAATCATGTAATGATCAAAGGACTGAAGTGGTATTAGTGTCAGGTTAAGCATTCAAAAGTTATAAGTGTTAAAGACATTTTACTGCACCATGGTAGATCTCATTTGCATATGGCGGCCATATTGTTTATAAATGTAAATATTTTTTTAATAATTATTGAGGAGTAAGCTCTGCTGAACTTTTTGACACCAAACATGTCATGATTGGTCAAGGAGCCAAGGACAAGATCTCAAAAGTAAGTTTTGCATATTATGCAAATAAAAAAAAAATTAAGTGGGTGGAACATAAACAAGAATGACCCAGGCGGCTGACCAGCATGAACAAGAAGGATAAATATGTTCAATTAAGCAAGACAAGCAAGATTGAATAAGTTCAGCAGAGCTTTAATTTAGAATAATTCACCTGTAGCTGTTTCACCAAATGACCACCAGAGCGCAGCAAGAGACCATATATAACCTGATGGAAATCTATCACTCTATAAGTAAGACAGAACATTCCCTATCAGTGTGTTTCTATTTATTACAAAGAGAGGAAAAGTCCGATTGGGCTCAAAATTGGTACTCATGATCAAGTTGTCTGTATATATATCTATGTGTGTAAATTTGTGTGTTGATAGGGTCAAAGGTTCCTGACTTCTGACCATTTAGGTTTGAAAAAAGTGATAATACAGGCTTATGGCCTACAAAATGGCTGTTGCTCTTTGGCCATATTAGAGGCAAAAAATATCTGATTTGGCTCAAAATTTGCAATCAAGATCACAATATCAGTCTATGTATGTCAATTTCTGTGTCAATAGGGTCAAAGGTTCCTGACTTCTGTCCATTTAGATTTGAAAAAAGCGATATTACAGGCTTGAGGCCTACAAAATCGCTATAGTTTTCCAGCCGTTGTAGAGGCAAAACATGTCCGATTTGGCTGAAAATTTGCAATCAAGATCAGATTATCAGTCTATATATGTGTATAAATTTGTGTGTTGACAGGGTGAAAGGTTCCTGTCTTCTGTCCATTTAGGTTGGAAAATAGCGATAAATAGAATAAATTGAAAATAGTTATTTTTTCACTGTAGAGCCTACTGAAGACTTATTTAGCTCATACTTGGCACATGTACTTCAAATGTCATTGTTAATTAGTAGCTTCAACAGTTTTGGCATGTTTTAAACTTTGACAGAGTTTTGGCCAAATAACTCTAAAAAAAGGCTTTCACGTACATGTTTGATCAAGGTTTATGGGCCTGAAATAGTTAAAATGTGAAGATTTTTTTGATAATTATTTACCTACAGGGTCTCAAGATTGCATCAAGACCAAATTTGTTTTGATTGATTAAGGACTTAAAGACAAGTTCGAAAAGAGCAATTTTTACTCTTTTGGCCACTGATGAAAATCTTTGCATTTTTGGTAAACACATGTAATTACAAAGTTGTAAAGGCTACAGCAAAGTATACAAGTAAAAAAGAATAACAAGCCTAGGCCACTTGTACCTTTAGATATAACTGATTTTCTGCTATAGCGCCCCCTTGAGGCCAATCAATGCCATATTTTAATGGATGATAGAAGGTCCTCATATACATGTAGGGTATAAGTATCATCCTGATTGGTGATTGTTTGGCCTGTCAAAAGCTTGCTGGAATCTGATTGTCTAATAGCGATCACAAAAATTTAAATATCAAATTTTCCTTCTGTGAAACATTAGGACATAGGCCACAGATGATACATGCCAAAGGAGAGCTTCAAAGCTTGTACGGTTCCTGAGAAATAGATTTTTAGCTTTGGCTCCGCCCCCTGGGGGCGTATGTCTACACAGATTGACGGGATACCTCAGAATCATGTTGGCATCAAAGGTCTAAAGTGGCATTAGTGTAGGTTAAAGCATTCAAAAGTTACAGCTGTTAGAGTAAATTTGGGTGTGCCACGGTAAGCTTAATTTGCATATGGCGGCCATATTGTTTACAAATTTCTCAATTTTTTCGATAATTATTGAGGTTGGGACTCTGCTGAGTTGTTTGACACCAAATATGACAGGATTGGTCAATGACCCTAGGACAAGTTCTCAAAAGTAGGTTTTGCATATTATGCTAAATAGCAAAAAATCTAAGTGGGCGGAGCTTAGTGGTTCTATTGACCTTTTTGATTTGCCATTAACCAAGGAATCATATAGTGCAAGAATTTTTGCTCTAGCTATCAGGGCGTGGGAGTTACAAGGCCTAACGCGTTGACCTTCGCCATAGCGCCCCCTTGAGGCCGATCGGGACTCCTGTCATGCGGCAGAGTAGGGGTCTAAAGTACTACCATATGACCAAGTCTCAGCTCTCTAGGCCTTATGGTTTGTTCTGTGCAATCACTTCTAGGTCAGAAAAAGCAGGGGAAGCGATTATAAATACCAATATAGCCGCAAGCGGCGATTCACGGGGTTCGAGCGTTACAGGCAAAGAGACCCCTGGAGGCCAGTTAGGCTTAAAACATGTTGCCGGTTGACCGGCATCGCCAAACTGGATGAGGATGACCAGCATGACCGTGAAGACCAAGCTAGATTACCAGCATGACTAATCTGGATGACAAACTTGTTGACCATATTGACCAAGCTGGAAGACCATAATGACCAAACTGGATGACCAGCATGGCAAAGGTGGTTGGCCAGTATGACCAAGCTGGAAGACCACCATTACTATGAGGACAAAGCTGAATGACCAGCAGGACCATAATGACCAATGTGAATGGCCAGCATGACCAAGCTGGATGGCCAGCATAACCAAGCTGGGTGACCAGCGTGACCATAAAGACCATAATGGCAATGCTAGATGAGTGGTGTGAGTAAACTAGTTGAAAAGCATTGATAAATTGAGCTGTAGTGTTCATCAGGTTTTATGTGGTGTCTTACTGCACTCTAGTGGGCATTTGGTGAAACAAATTCAGTTCTTAAATTGAAAAAACACAAGGCATAAAAAGGGCATATAAATAACCCGTATATAGTATATAAGTTTTGACCTGATTAACATTCCGTCTGTTAAAAGCTTGCTGGAATGTGATTGGCTAATAGTGACCACAAAAGTGTCCATATCAAATTTTCATTTGGTGTACCATTAGTGCATGGGCCATAGATGATAATTGGCTAGGATGACCTTGATAGCTTGTATGGTTCTAGAGAAACAGCTATCGAGCATTGGCCCCGCCCCCTGCGGGGTGTATGTCTACTTATACTGACAGGGTATCTGAGAATCATGTAATGATCAAAGGACTGAAGTGGTATTAGTGTCAGGTTAAGCATTCAAAAGTTATAAGTGTTAAAGACATTTTACTGCACCATGGTAGAACTCATTTGCATATGGCGGCCATATTGTTTATAAATGTAAAGATTTTTTTAATAATTATTGAGGAGTAAGCTCTGCTGAACTGTTTGACACCAAACATGTCATGATTGGTCAAGGATCCAAGGACAAGATCTCAAAAGTATTTTTTGCATATTATGCAAATTTATAAAAAAAAAATAAGTGGGTGGAGCATAAACAAGAATGACCCAGGCGGCTGACCAGCATGAACAAGAAGGATAAATATGTTCAATTAAGCAAGACAAGCAAGATTAAATAAGTTCAGCAGAGCTTTAATTTAGAATAATTCACCTGTAGCTGTTTCACCAAATGACCACCAGAGCGCAGCAAGAGACCACATATAACCTGCTGGAAATCTATCACTCTATTAGAAAGACAGAACATTCCCTATCAGTGTGTTTCTATTTATTAAAAAGAGAAGAAAAGTCCGATTGGGCTCCAAATTGGTACTCATGATCAAGTGGTCTGTATATACATGTATGTAAATTTGTGTGTTGATAGGGGCAAAGGTTCCTGACTTCTGACCATTTAGGTTTGAAAAAAGTGATAATACAGGCTTATGGCCTACAAAATGGCTGTTGCTCTTTGGCCATATTAGAGGCAAAAAATATCTGATTTGGCTCAAAATTTGCAATCAGGATCACAATATCAGTCTATATATGTATGTCAATTTCTGTGTCAATAGGGTCAAAGGTTCCTGACTTCTGTCCATATAGATTTGAAAAAAGCGATAATACAGGCTTGAGGCCTACAAAATCGCTGTAGTTTTCCAGCCGTTGTAGAGGCAAAACATGTCCGATTTGGCTGAAAATTTGCAATCAAGATCAGATTATCAGTCTATATATGTGTATAAATTTGTGTGTTGATAGGGTGAAAGGTTCCAGTCTTCTGTCCATTTAGGTTGGAAAATAGCGATAAATAGAATAAATTGAAAATAGTTATTTTTTGACTGTAGAGCCTACTGAAGACTTATTTGGCTCATACTTGGCACATGTACTTCAAATGTCATTGTTAATTAGTAGCTTCAACAGTTTTGGCATGTTTTAAACTTTGACAGAGTTTTGGCCAAATAACTCTGAAAAGGCTTTCACGTACATGTTTGATCAAGGTTTATGGGCCTCAAATAGTTAAAATGTCAAGATTTTTTTGATAATTATTTACCTACAGGGTCTCAAGATTGCATCAAGACCAAATTTGTTTTGATTGATTAAGGACTTAAAGACAAGTTCGAAAAGAGCAATTTTTACTCTTTTGGCCACTGATGAAAATCTTTGCATTTTTGGTAAACATATGTAATTACAAAGTTGTAAAGGCTACAGCAAAGTATACAACTAAAAAAGAATAACAAGCCTAGGCCACTTGTACCTTTAGATATAACTGATTTTCTGCTATAGCGCCCCCTTGAGGCCAATCAACGCCATATTTTAATGGATGATAGAAGGCCCTGAGATACATGTAGGGTATAAGTATCGTCCTGATTGGTCATTGTTTAGCATGTCAAAAGCTTGCTGGAAACTGATTGGCTAATAACGATCGCAAAAATTTGCATATCAAATTTTCCTTCTGTAAAACATTAGGACATAGGCCATAGATGATACATGTCAAAGGAGAGCTTCATAGCTTGTACGGTTCCTGAGAAACAGATTTTTAGCTTTGGCTCCGCCCCCTGGGGGCGTATGTCTACACAGATTGACGGGCTACCTCAGAATCATGTTGGCATCAAAGTTGTAAAGTGGCATTAGTGTAGGTTTAAGCATTCAAAAGTTACAGCTGTTAGAGTAAATTTGGGTGTGCCACGGTAAGATTAATTTGCATATGGCGGCCATATTGTTTACAAATTTCACAATTTTTTCGATAATTATTGAGGTTGGGACTCTGCTGAGTTGTTTGACACCAAAAATGACAGGATTGGTCAATGACCCAAGGACAAGTTCTCAAAAGTAGGTTTTGCATATTATGCTAAATAGCAAAAAATCTAAGTGGGCGGAGCTTAGTGGTTCTATTGACCTTTTTGATTTGCCATTAACCAAGGAATCATACAATGCAAGAATTTTTGCTCTAGCTATCAGGGTGTAGGAGTTACGAGGCCAAACGCGTTGACCTTCGCCATAGCGCCCCCTTGAGGCCGATCGGGCTCATCTTTTGAATCTGAGTAGCGGTGAGAAGTACTACCATATGACCAAGTCTCAGCCCTGTAGGCCTTACGGTTTCTTCTGCCCAATCACTTCTATGGCAGAAAAAGAATAAGAACTATAATAATAATAAATATAGCCGCAAGCGGCGATTTACGGGGTTCGAGCGTCACAGGCAAAGAGGCCCCTGGAGGCCAGTTAGGCTTAAAACCTGTTGCTGGTTGACCGTCATCACCAAACTGGATAACCAAGCTGGGTAACCAGCGTGACCATAAAGACCAAAATGACAATGCTAGATGAGTGGTGTGAGTAAACTAGTTGAAAAGCATTGATAAATTGAGCTGTAGTGTTCATCAGGTTTTATGTGGTGTCTTGCTGCACTCTAGTGGGCATTTGGTGAAACAACTTCAGTTCTTAAATTAAAAAAACACAAGGCATAAAAAGGGCATATAAATAACCCATATATAGTGTATAAGTTTTGACCTGATAAACATTCTGCCTGTCAAAAGCTTGCTGGAATGTGATTGGCTAATAGTGACCACAAAAGTGTCCATATCAAATTTTCATTTGGTGTACCATTAGTGCATGGGCCATAGATGATAATTGGCAAGGATGACCTTGATAGCTTGTATGGTTGTAGAGAAACAGCTATCGAGCATTGGCCCCGCCCCCTGGGGGGGTGTATGTCTACTTAAACTCACAGGGTATCTGAGAATCATGTAATGATCAAAGGACTGAAGTGGTGTTAGTGTCAGGTTAAGCATTCAAAAGTTATAAGTGTTAAAGACATTTTACTGCACCATGGTAAAACTAATTTGCATATGGTGGCCATATTGTTTATAAATGTAAAGATTTTTTTTAATAATTATTGAGGAGTAAGCTCTGCAAAACTGTTTGACACCAAACATGTCATGATTGGTCAAGGAGGCAAAGACAAGATCTCAAAAGTAGGTTTTGCATATTATGCAAATTAAAAAAAAATTAAGTGGGTGGAGCATAAATAAGAATGACCCAGGTGGCTGACTAGCATGACCAAGAAGGATAAATATGTTCAATTAAGCAAGACAAAAATGATTAAATAAGTTCAGCAGAGCTTTAATTTAGAATAATTCAAATGTAGCTGTTTCACCAAATGACCACCAGAGCGCAGCAAGAGACCACATATAACCTGCTGGAAATCTATCACTCTATAAGTAAGACAGAACATTCCCTATCAGTGTGTTTCTATTTATTAAAAAGAGAAGAAAAGTCCGATTGGGCTCCAAATTGGTACTCATGATCAAGTGGTCAGCATATATATGTGTGTAAATTTGTGTGTTGATAGGGTCAAAGGTTCCTGACTTCTGTCCATTTAGGTTTGAAAAAAGCGATAATACAGGCTTATGGCCTACAAAATGGCTGTTGCTCTTTGGCCATATTAGAGGCAAAAAATATCTGATTTGGCTCAAAATTTGCAATCAAGATCAGAATATCAGTCTATATATGTATGTCAATTTCTGTGTCGATAGGGTCAAAGGTTCCTGACTTATGTCCATTTAGGTTTGAAAAAAGCGATAATACAGGCTTGAGGCCTACAAAATCGCTGTAGTTTTCCAGCCGTTGTAGAGGGAAAACATGTCCGATTTGGCTGAAAATTTGCAATCAAGATCAGATTATCAGTCTATATATGTGTATAAATTTGTGTGTTGATAGGGTGAAAGGTTCCTGTCTTCTGTCCATTTAGGTTGGAAAATAGCGATAAATAGAATAAATTGAAAATAGTTATTTTTTCACTGTAGAGCCTACTGAAGACTTATTTGGCTCATACTTGGCAAATGTGCTTCAAATGTCATTGTTAATTAGTAGCTTCAACAGTTTTGGCATGTTTTAAACTTTGACAGAGTTTTGGCCAAATAACTCTGAAAAGGCTTTCACGTACATGTTTGATCAAGGTTTATGGGCCTCAAATAGTTAAAATGTCAAGATTTTTTTGATAATTATTTACCTACAGGGTCTCAAGATTGCATCAAGACCAAAGTTATTTTGATTGATTATGGACTTAAAGACAAGTTCGAAAAGAGCAATTTTTACTCTTTTGGCCACTGATGAAAATCTTTCCATTTTTGGTAAATACATGTAATTACAAAGTTGTAAAGGCTACAGCAAAGTATACAACTAAAAAAGAATAACAAGCTTAGGCCACTTGTACCTTTAGATATAACTGATTTTCTGCTATAGCGCCCCCTTGAGGCCAATCAACGCCATATTTTAATGGATGATAGAAGGCCCTGAGATACATGTAGGGTATAAGTATCGTCCTGATTGGTCATTGTTTAGCATGTCAAAAGCTTGCTGGAAACTGATTGGCTAATAACGATCGCAAAAATTTGCATATCAAATTTTCCTTCTGTAAAACATTAGGACATAGGCCATAGATGATACATGCCAAAGGAGAGCTTCATAGCTTGTACGGTTCCTGAGAAACAGATTTTTAGCTTTGGCTCCGCCCCCTGGGGGCGTATGTCTACACAGATTGACGGGCTACCTCAGAATCATGTTGGCATCAACGGTCTAAAGTGGCATTAGTGTAGGTTTAAGCATTCAAAAGTTACAGCTGTTAGAGTAAATTTGGGTGTGCCACGGTAAGATTAATTTGCATATGGCGGCCATATTGTTTACAAATTTCACAATTTTTTTGATAATTATTGAGGTTGGGACTCTGCTGAGTTGTTTGACACCAAATATGACCGGATTGGTCAATGACCCTAGGACAAGTTCTCAAAAGTAGGTTTTGCATATTATGCTAAATAGCAAAAAATCTAAGTGGGCGGAGCTTAGTGGTTCTATTGACCTTTTTGATTTGCCATTAACCAAGGAATCATATAATGCAAGAATTTTTGCTCTAGCTATCAGGGCGTGGCAGTTACGAGGCCTAACGCGTTGACCTTCGCCATAGCGCCCCCTTGAGGCCGATCGGGCTCATCTTTTGAATCTGAGTAGCGGTGAGAAGTACTACCATATGACCAAGTCTCAGCCCTGTAGGCCTTACGGTTTCTTCTGCCCGATCACTTCTATGGCAGAAAAAGAATAAGAATAATAATAATAATAATAATAATAATAATAATAATAATAATAATAATCAGAACAATTACAATAGGGTTTCTAGCACTACGTGCTCGAACCCCTAATAATAATAATAATCAGAACAATTACAATAGGGTTTCTAGCACTACGTGCTCGAACCCCTAATAATAATAATAATAATAATAATCAGAACAATTACAATAGGGTTTCTAGCACTACGTGCTCGAACCCCTAAATATAGCCGCAAGCGGCGATTTACGGGGTTCGAGCGTTACAGGCAAAGAGACCCCTGGAGGCCAGTTAGGCTTAAAACATGTTGCCGGTTGACCGGCATCGCCAAACTGGATGAGGATGACCAGCATGACCGTGAAGACCAAGCTAGATTACCAGCATGACTAATCTGGATGACAAACTTTTTGACCATATTGACCAAGCTGGAAGACCATAGTGACCAAACTGGATGACCAGCATGGCAAAGGTGGTTGGCCAGTATGACCAAGCTGGAAGACCACCATTACTATGAGGACAAAGCTGAATGACCGGGAGGACCATAATGACCAATGAGAATGGCCAGCATGACCAAGCTGGATGGCCAGCATAACCAAGCTGGGTGACCAGCGTGACCATAAAGACCATAATGGCAATGCTAGATGAGTGGTGTGAGTAAACTAGTTGAAAAGCATTGATAAATTGAGCTGTAGTGTTCATCAGGTTTTATGTGGTGTCTTACTGCACTCTAGTGGGCATTTGGTGAAACAAATTCAGTTCTTAAATTGAAAAAACACAAGGCATAAAAAGGGCATATAAATAACCCGTATATAGTATATAAGTTTTGACCTGATTAACATTCCGCCTGTTAAAAGCTTGCTGGAATGTGATTGGCTAATAGTGACCACAAAAGTGTCCATATCAAATTTTCATTTGGTGTACCATTAGTGCATGGGCCATAGATGATAATTGGCTAGGATGACCTTGATAGCTTGTATGGTTCTAGAGAAACAGCTATCGAGCATTGGCCCCGCCCCCTGGGGGTGTATGTCTACTTAAACTGACAGGGTATCTGAGAATCATGTAATGATCAAAGGACTGAAGTGGTATTAGTGTCAGGTTAAGCATTCAAAAGTTATAAGTGTTAAAGACATTTTACTGCACCATGGTAGAACTCATTTGCATATGGCGGCCATATTGTTTATAAATGTAAAGATTTTTTTTAATAATTATTGAGGAGTAAGCTCTGCTGAACTGTTTGACACCAAACATGTCATGATTGGTCAAGGATCCAAGGACAAGATCTCAAAAGTAGGTTTTGCATATTATTCAAATTAAAAAAAAAATTAAGTGGGTGGAGCATAAACAAGAATGACCCAGGCGGCTGACCATCATGAACAAGAAGGATAAATATGTTCAATTAAGCAAGACAAGCAAGATTGAATAAGTTCAGCAGAGCTTTAATTTAGAATAATTCACCTGTAGCTGTTTCACCAAATGACCACCAGAGCGCAGCAAGAGACCACATATAACCTGCTGGAAATCTATCACTCTATCAGAAAGACAGAACATTCCCTATCAGTGTGTTTCTATTTATTAAAAAGAGAAGAAAAGTCCGATTGGGCTCCAAATTGGTACTCATGATCAAGTGGTCTGTATATATATGTGTGTAAATTTGTGTGTTGATAGGGTCAAAGGTTCCTGACTTCTGTCCATTTAGGCTTGAAAAAAGTGATAATACAGGCTTATGGCCTACAAAATGGCTGTTGCTCTTTGGCCATATTAGAGGCAAAAAATATCTGATTTGGCTCAAAATTTGCAATCAGAATCACAATATCAGTCTATATATGTATGTCAATTTCTGTGTCAATAGGGTCAAAGGTTCCTGACTTCTGTCCATTTAGATTTGAAAAAAGCGATAATACAGGCTTGAGGCCTACAAAATCGCTGTAGTTTTCCAGCCGTTGTAGAGGCAAAACATGTCCGATTTGGCTGAAAATTTGCAATCAAGATCAAATTATCAGTCTATATATGTGTATAAATTTGTGTGTTGATAGGGTGAAAGGTTCCTGTCTTCTGTCCATTTAGGTTGGAAAATAGCGATAAATCGAATAAATTGAAAATAGTTTTTTTTTCACTGTAGAGCCTACTGAAGACTTATTTGGCTCATACTTGGCACATGTGCTTGAAATGTCATTGATAATTAGTAGCTTCAACAGTTTTGGCATGTTTTAAACTTTGACAGAGTTTTGGCCAAATAACTCTGAAAAGGCTTTCACGTACATGTTTGATCAAGGTTTATGGGCCTCAAATAGTTAAAATGTCAAGATTTTTTCGATAATTATTTACCTACCGTGTCTCAAGATTGCATCAAGACCAAATTTGTTTTGATTGATTAAGGACTTAAAGACAAGTTCGAAAAGAGCAATTTTTACTCTTTTGGCCACTGATGAAAATCTTTGCATTTTTGGTAAACACATGTAATTACAAAGTTGTAAAGGCTACAGCAAAGTGTACAAATAAAAAAGAATAACAAGCCTAGGCCACTTGTACCTTTAGATATAACCGATTTTCTGCTATAGCGCCCCCTTGAGGCCAATCAACGCCATATTTTAATGGATGATAGAAGGCCCTGAGATACATGTAGGGTATAAGTATCGTCCTGATTGGTCATTGTTAAGCATGTCAAAAGCTTGCTGGAATCTGATTGGCTAATAACGATCGCAAAAATTTGCATATCAAATTTTCCTTCTGTAAAACATTAGGACATAGGCCATAGATGATACGTGCCAAAGGAGAGCTTCATAGCTTGTACGGTTCCTGAGAAACAGATTTTTAGCTTTGGCTCCGCCCCCTGGGGGTGTATGTCTACACAGATTGACGGGCTACCTCAGAATCATGTTGGCATCGTAGGTCTAAAGTGGCATTAGTGTAGGTTTAAGCATTCAAAAGTTACAGCTGTTAGAGTAAATTTGGGTGTGCCACGGTAAGATTAATTTGCATATGGCGGCCATATAGTTTACAAATTTCACAATTTTTTTGATAATTATTGAGGTTGGGACTCTGCTGAGTTGTTTGACACCAAATATGACAGGATTGGTCAATGACCCTAGGACAAGTTCTCAAAAGTAGGTTTTTCATATTATGCTAAATAGCAAAAAATCTAAGTGGGCGGAGCTTAGTGGTTCTATTGACCTTTTTGATTTGCCATTAACCAAGGAATCATATAATGCAAGAATTTTTGCTCTAGCTATCAGGGCGTAGGAGTTACGAGGCCAAACGCGTTGACCTTCGCCATAGCGCCCCCTTGAGGCCGATCGGGCTCATCTTTTGAATCTGAGTAGCGGTGAGAAGTACTACCATATGACCAAGTCTCAGCCCTGTAGGCCTTACGGTTTCTTCTGCCCAATCACTTCTATGGCAGAAAAAGAATAAGAATAATAAATATAGCCGCAAGCGGCGATTTACGGGGTTCGAGCGTCACAGGCAAAGAGGCCCCTGGAGGCCAGTTAGGCTTAAAACCTGTTGCTGGTTGACCGTCATCACCAAACTGGATAACCAAGCTGGGTAACCAGCGTGACCATAAAGACCAAAATGACAATGCTAGATGAGTGGTGTGAGTAAACTAGTTGAAAAGCATTGATAAATTGAGCTGTAGTGTTCATCAGGTTTTATGTGGTGTCTTGCTGCACTCTAGTGGGCATTTGGTGAAACAACTTCAGTTCTTAAATTCAAAAAACACAAGGCATAAAAAGGGCATATAAATAACCCATATATAGTGTATAAGTTTTGACCTGATAAACATTCTGCCTGTCAAAAGCTTGCTGGAATGTGATTGGCTAATAGTGACCACAAAAGTGTCCATATCAAATTTTCATTTGGTGTACCATTAGTGCATGGGCCATAGATGATAATTGGCAAGGATGACCTTGATAGCTTGTATGGTTGTAGAGAAACAGCTATCGAGCATTGGCCCCGCCCCCTGGGGGGGTGTATGTCTACTTAAACTCACAGGGTATCTGAGAATCATGTAATGATCAAAGGTCTGAAGTGGTATTAGTGTCAGGTTAAGCATTCAAAAGTTATAAGTGTTAAAGACATTTTACTGCACCATGGTAAAACTAATTTGCATATGGCGGCCATATTGTTTATAAATGTAAAGATTTTTTTTTATAATTATTGAGGACTAAGCTCTGCTGAACTGTTTGACACCAAACATGTCATGATTGGTCAAGGAGGCAAAGACAAGATCTCAAAAGTAGGTTTTGCATATTATGCAAATTAAAAAAAAATTAAGTGGGTGGAGCATAAATAAGAATGACCCAGGTGGCTGACTAGCATGACCAAGAAGGATAAATATGTTCAATTAAGCAAGACAAAAATGATTAAATAAGTTCAGCAGAGCTTTAATTTAGAATAATTCAAATGTAGCTGTTTCACCAAATGACCACCAGAGCGCAGCAAGAGACCACATATAACCTGCTGGAAATCTATCACTCTATAAGTAAGACAGAACATTCCCTATCAGTGTGTTTCTATTTATTAAAAAGAGAAGAAAAGTCCGATTGGGCTCCAAATTGGTACTCATGATTAAGTGGTCTGCATATATATGTGTGTAAATTTGTGTGTTGATAGGGTCAAAGGTTCCTGACTTCTGTCCATTTAGGTTTGAAAAAAGCGATAATACAGGCTTATGGCCTACAAAATGGCTGTTGCTCTTTGGCCATATTAGAGGCAAAAAATATCTGTTTTGGCTCAAAATTTGCAATCAAGATCACAATATCAGTCTATATATGTATGTCAATTTCTGTGTCGATAGGGTCAAAGGTTCCTGACTTATGTCCATTTAGGTTTGAAAAAAGCGATAATACAGGCTTGAGGCCTACAAAATCGCTGTAGTTTTCCAGCCGTTGTAGAGGGAAAACATGTCCGATTTGGCTGAAAATTTGCAATCAAGATCAGATTATCAGTCTATATATGTGTATAAATTTGTGTGTTGATAGGGTGAAAGGTTCCTGTCTTCTGTCCATTTAGGTTGGAAAATAGCGATAAATAGAATAAATTGAAAATAGTTATTTTTTCACTGTAGAGCCTACTGAAGACTTATTTGGCTCATACTTGGCAAATGTGCTTCAAATGTCATTGTTAATTAGTAGCTTCAACAGTTTTGGCATGTTTTAAACTTTGACAGAGTTTTGGCCAAATAACTCTGAAAAGGCTTTCACGTACATGTTTGATCAAGGTTTATGGGCCTCAAATAGTTAAAATGTCATGATTTTTTTGATAATTATTTACCTACAGGGTCTCAAGATTGCATCAAGACCAAAGTTATTTTGATTGATTAAGGACTTAAAGACAAGTTCGAAAAGAGCAATTTTTACTCTTTTGGCCACTGATGAAAATCTTTCCATTTTTGGTAAATACATGTAATTACAAAGTTGTAAAGGCTACAGCAAAGTATACAACTAAAAAAGAATAACAAGCCTAGGCCACTTGTACCTTTAGATATAACTGATTTTCTGCTATAGCGCCCCCTTGAGGCCAATCAACGCCATATTTTAATGGATGATAGAAGGCCCTGAGATACATGTAGGGTATAAGTATCGTCCTGATTGGTCATTGTTTAGCATGTCAAAAGCTTGCTGGAAACTGATTGGCTAATAACGATCGCAAAAATTTGCATATCAAATTTTCCTTCTGTAAAACATTAGGACATAGGCCATAGATGATACATGCCAAAGGAGAGCTTCATAGCTTGTACGGTTCCTGAGAAACAGATTTTTAGCTTTGGCTCCGCCCCCTGGGGGCGTATGTCTACACAGATTGACGGGCTACCTCAGAATCATGTTGGCATCAACGGTCTAAAGTGGCATTAGTGTAGGTTTAAGCATTCAAAAGTTACAGCTGTTAGAGTAAATTTGGGTGTGCCACGGTAAGATTAATTTGCATATGGCGGCCATATTGTTTACAAATTTCACAATTTTTTTGATAATTATTAAGGTTGGGACTCTGCTGAGTTGTTTGACACCAAATATGACAGGATTGGTCAATGACCCTAGGACAAGTTCTCAAAAGTAGGTTTTGCATATTATGCTAAATAGCAAAAAATCTAAGTGGGCGGAGCTTAGTGGTTCTATGACCTTTTTGATTTGCCATTAACCAAGGAATCATATAGTGCAAGAATTTTTGCTCTAGCTATCAGGGCGTGGCAGTTACGAGGCCTAACGCGTTGACCTTCGCCATAGCGCCCCCTTGAGGCCGATCGGGCTCATCTTTTGAATCTGAGTAGCGGTGAGAAGTACTACCATATGACCAAGTCTCAGCCCTGTAGGCCTTACGGTTTCTTCTGCCCGATCACTTCTATGGCAGAAAAAGAATAAGAATAATAAATATAGCCGCAAGCGGCGATTTACGGGGTTCGAGCGTTACAGGCAAAGAGACCCCTGGAGGCCAGTTAGGCTTAAAACATGTTGCTAGTTGACTGGCATCACCAAACTGGCTGACCAGCATGGCAAAGGTGTTTGGCCAGTATGACCAAGCTGGATGACCAGCATTGCTATGATGACAAAGCTGAATGACCAGCAGGACCATAATGACCAATGTGAATGACCAGAATGACCTAGCTGGATGGGCAGCATAACCAAGCTAGGTGACCAGCGTGACCATAAAGACCATAATGACAATGCTAGATGAGTGGTGTGAGTAAACTAGTTGAAATGCATTGATAAATTGAGCTGTAGTGTTCAGCAGGTTTAATGTGGTCTCTTGCTGCACTCTAGTGGGCATTCGGAGAGCCTAGCAGTGAGGCATGACAAGGGCACATATTAATAACCAATAATATCAATAATAGTACATAAGTTTTGACCTGATTGACATTCAGCCTGTCAAAAGCTTGCTGGAATGTGATTGGCTAATAGTGACCACAAAAGTGTCCATATCAAATTTTCATTTGGTGTACCATTAGTGCATGGGCCATAGATGATAATTGGCTAGGATGACCTTGATAGCTTGTATGGTTCTAGAGAAACAGCTATCGAGCATTGGTCCCGCCCCCTGGGGGGGTGTATGTCTACTTAAACTGACAGGGTATCTGAGAATCATGTAATGATCAAAGGACTGAAGTGGTATTAGTGTCAGGTTAAGCATTCAAAAGTTATAAGTGTTAAAGACATTTTACTGCACCATGGTAGAACTCATTTGCATATGGCGGCCATATTGTTTATAAATGTAAAGATTTTTTTAATTATTATTGAGGAGTAAGCTCTGCTGAACTGTTTGACACCAAACATGTCATGATTGGTCAAGGATCCAAGGACAAGATCTCAAAAGTAGGTTTTGCATATTATGCAAATTTTTTAAAAAATTAAGTGGGTGGAGCATAAACAAGAATGACCCAGGCGGCTGACCAGCATGAACAAGAAGGATAAATATGTTCAATTAAGCAAGACAAGCAAGTTTGAATAAGTTCAGCAGAGCTTTAATTTAGAATAATTCACCTGTAGCTGTTTCACCAAATGACCACCAGAGCGCAGCAAGAGACCACATATAACCTGCTGGAAATCTATCACTCTATCAGAAAGACAGAACATTCCCTATCAGTGTGTTTCTATTTATTAAAAAGAGAAGAAAAGTCCGATTGGGCTCCAAATTGGTACTCATGATCAAGTGGTCTGTATATACATGTATGTAAATTTGTGTGTTGATAGGGTCAAAGGTTCCTGACTTCTGACCATTTAGGTTTGAAAAAAGCGATAATACAGGCTTATGGCCTACAAAATGGCTGTTGCTCTTTGGCCATATTAGAGGCAAAAAATATCTGATTTGGCTCAAAATTTGCAATCAAGATCACAATATCAGTCTATATATGTATGTCAATTTCTGTGTCGATAGGGTCAAAGGTTCCTGACTTATGTCCATTTAGGTTTGAAAAAAGCGATAATACAGGCTTGAGGCCTACAAAATCGCTGTAGTTTTCCAGCCGTTGTAGAGGGAAAACATGTCCGATTTGGCTGAAAATTTGCAATCAAGATCAGATTATCAGTCTATATATGTGTATAAATTTGTGTTTTGATAGGGTGAAAGGTTCCTGTCTTCTGTCCATTTAGGTTGGAAAATAGCGATAAATAGAATAAATTGAAAATAGTTATTTTTTCACTGTAGAGCCTACTGAAGACTTATTTGGCTCATACTTGGCACATGTGCTTCAAATGTCATTGTTAATTAGTAGCTTCAACAGTTTTGGCATGTTTTAAACTTTGACAGAGTTTTGGCCAAATAACTCTGAAAAGGCTTTCACGTACATGTTTGATCAAGGTTTATGGGCCTCAAGTAGTTAAATTGTCAAGATTTTTTGATAATTATTTACCTACAGGGTCTCAAGATTGCATAAAGACCAAATTTGTTTTGATTGATTAAGGACTTAAAGACAAGTTCGAAAAGAGCAATTTTTACTCTTTTGGCCACTGATGAAAATCTTTGCATTTTTGGTAAATACATGTAATTACAAAGTTGTAAAGGCTACAGCAAAGTATACAACTAAAAAAGAATAACAAGCCTAGGCCACTTGTACCTTTAGATATAACTGATTTTCTGCCATAGCGCCCCCTTGAGGCCAATCAACGCCATATTTTAATGGATGATAGAAGGCCCTGAGATACATGTAGGGTATAAGTATCGTCCTGATTGGTCATTGTTTAGCATGTCAAAAGCTTGCTGGAATCTGATTGGCTAATAACGATCGCAAAAATTTGCATATCAAATTTTCCTTCTGTAAAACATTAGGACATAGGTCATAGATGATACATGCCAAAGGAGAGCTTCATAGCTTGTACGGTTCCTGAGAAACAGATTTTTAGCTTTGGCTCCGCCCCCTGGGGGCGTATGTCTACTCAGATTGACGGGCTACCTCAGAATCATGTTGGCATCAAAGGTCTAAAGTGGCATTAGTGTAGGTTTAAGCATTCAAAAGTTACAGCTGTTAGAGTAAATTTGGGTGTGCCACGGTAAGATTAATTTGCATATGGCGGCCATATTGTTTACAAATTTCACAATTTTTTTGATAATTATTGAGGTTGGGACTCTGCTGAGTTGTTTGACACCAAATATGACAGGATTGGTCAATGACCCTTGGACAAGTTCTCAAAAGTAGGTTTTGCATATTATGCTAAATAGCAAAAAATCTAAGTGGGCGGAGCTTAGTGGTTTTATTGACCTTTTTGATTTGCCATTAACCAAGGAATCATATAATGCAAGAATTTTTGCTCTAGCTATCAGGGCGTGGCAGTTACGAGGCCTAACGCGTTGACCTTCGCCATAGCGCCCCCTTGAGGCCGATTTGGCTCATCTTTTGAATCTGAGTAGCGGTGAGAAGTACTACCATATGACCAAGTCTCAGCCCTGTAGGCCTTACGGTTTCTTCTGCCCGATCACTTCTATGGCAGAAAAAGAATAAGAATAATAATAATAATAATAATAATAATCAGAACAATTACAATAGGGTTTCTAGCACTACGTGCTCGAACCCCTAATAAATATAGCCGCAAGCGGCGATTTACGGGGTTCGAGCGTTACAGGCAAAGAGACCCCTGGAGGCCAGTTAGGCTTAAAATATGTTGCCGGTTGACCGGCATCGCCAAACTGGATGAGGATGACCAGCATGACCGTGAAGACCAAGCTAGATTACCAGCATGACTAATCTGGATGACAAACTTGTTGACCATATTGACCAAGCTGGAAGACCATAATGACCAAACTGGATGACCAGCATGGCAAAGGTGGTTGGCCAGTATGACCAAGCTGGAAGACCACCATTACTATGAGGACAAAGCTGAATGACCAGCAGGACCATAATGACCAATGTGAATGGCCAGCATGACCAAGCTGGATGGCCAGCATAACCAAGCTGGGTGACCAGCGTGACCATTAAGACCATAATGGCAATGCTAGATGAGTGGTGTGAGTAAACTAGTTGAAAAGCATTGATAAATTGAGCTGTAGTGTTCATCAGGTTTTATGTGGTGTCTTACTGCACTCTAGTGCGCATTTGGTGAAACAAATTCAGTTCTTAAATTGAAAAAACACAAGGCATAAAAAGGGCATATAAATAACCCGTATATAGTATAAAAGTTTTGACCTGATTAACATTCCGCCTGTTAAAAGCTTGCTGGAATGTGATTGGCTAATAGTGACCACAAAAGTGTCCATATCAAATTTTCATTTGGTGTACCATTAGTGCATGGGCCATAGATGATAATTGGCTAGGATGACCTTGATAGCTTGTATGGTTCTAGAGAAACAGCTATCGAGCATTGGCCCCGCCCCCTGGGGGGGTGTATGTCTACTTAAACTGACAGGGTATCTGAGAATCATGTAATGATCAAAGGACTGAAGTGGTATTAGTGTTAGGTTAAGCATTCAAAAGTTATAAGTGTTAAAGACATTTTACTGCACCATGGTAGAACTCATTTGCATATGGCGGCCATATTGTTTATGAATGTAAAAATTATTTTAATAATTATTGAGGAGTAAGCTCTGCTGAACTGTTTGACACCAAACATGTCATGATTGGTCAAGGATCCAAGGACAAGATCTCAAAAGTATTTTTTGCATATTATGCAAATTTATAAAAAAAAAATAAGTGGGTGGAGCATAAACAAGAATGACCCAGGCGGCTGACCAGCATGAACAAGAAGGATAAATATGTTCAATTAAGCAAGACAAGCAAGATTAAATAAGTTCAGCAGAGCTTTAATTTAGAATAATTCACCTGTAGCTGTTTCACCAAATGACCACCAGAGCGCAGCAAGAGACCACATATAACCTGCTGGAAATCTATCACTCTATCAGAAAGACAGAACATTCCCTATCAGTGTGTTTCTATTTATTAAAAAGAGAAGAAAAGTCCGATTGGGCTCCAAATTGGTACTCATGATCAAGTGGTCTGTATATACATGTATGTAAATTTGTGTGTTGATAGGTTCAAAGGTTTCTGACTTCTGACCATTTAGGTTTGAAAAAAGTGATAATACAGGCTTATGGCCTACAAAATGGCTGTTGCTCTTTGGCCATATTAGAGGCAAACAATATCTGATTTGGCTCAAAATTTGCAATCAGGATCACAATATCAGTCTATATATGTATGTCAATTTCTGTGTCAATAGGGTCAAAGGTTCCTGACTTCTGTCCATTTAGATTTGAAAAAAGCGATAAAACAGGCTTGAGGCCTACAAAATCGCTGTAGTTTTCCAGCCGTTGTAGAGGCAAAACATGTCCGATGTGACTAAAAATTTGCAATCAAGATCAGATTATCAGTCTATATATGTGTGTACATTTTTGTGTTGATAGGGTGAAAGGTTCCTGTCTTCTGTCCATTTAGGTTGGAAAATAGCGATAAATAGAATAAATTGAAAATAGTTATTTTTTCACTGTAGAGCCTACTGAAGACTTATTTGGCTCATACTTGGCACATGTACTTCAAATGTCATTGTTAATTAGTAGCTTCAACAGTTTTGGCATGTTTTAAACTTTGACAGAGTTTTGGCCAAATAACTCTGAAAAGGCTTTCACGTACATGTTTGATCAAGGTTTATGGGCCTCAAATAGTTAAAATGTCAAATTGTTTTGATAATTATTTACCTACAGGGTCTCAAGATTGCACCAAGACCAAATTTGTTTTGATTGATTAAGGACTTAAAGACAAGTTCGAAAAGAGCAATTTTGACTCTTTTGGCCACTGTTGAAAATCTTTGCATTTTTGGTAAACATATGTAATTACAAAGTTGTAAAGGCTACAGCAATGTATACAACTAAAAAAGAATAACAAGCTTAGGCCACTTGTACCTTTAGATATAACTGATTTTCTGCTATAGCGCCCCCTTGAGGCCAATCAACGCCATATTTTAATGGATGATAGAAGGCCCTGAGATACATGTAGGGTATAAGTATCGTCCTGATTGGTCATTGTTTAGCCTGTCAAAAGCTTGCTGGAAACTGATTGGCTAATAACGATCGCAAAAATTTGCATATCAAATTTTCCTTCTGTAAAACATTAGGACATAGGCCATAGATGATACATGCCAAAGGAGAGCTTCATAGCTTGTACGGTTCCTGAGAAACAGATTTTTAGCTTTGGCTCCGCCCCCTGGGGGCGTATGTCTACACAGATTGACATGCTACCTCAGAATCATGTTGGCATCAAAGTTGTAAAGTGGCATTAGTGTAGGTTTAAGCATTCAAAAGTTACAGCTGTTAGCGTAAATTTGGGTGTGCCACGGTAAGATTAATTTGCATATGGCGGCCATATTGTTTGAAAAATTCTCAATTTTTTCGATAACTATTGAGCTTGGGACTCGGTTGAGTTGTTTGACACCAAATATGACAGGATTGGTCAATGACCCTAGGACAAGTTCTCAAAAGTAGGTTTTGCATATTATGCTAAATAGCAAAAAATCTAAGTGGGCGGAGCTTAGTGGTTCTATTGACCTTTTTGATTTGCCATTAACCAAGGAATCATATAATGCAAGAATTTTTGCTCTAGCTATCAGGGCGTAGGAGTTACGAGGCCAAACGCGTTGACCTTCGCCATAGCGCCCCCTTGAGGCCGATCGGGCTCATCTTTTGAATCTGAGTAGCGGTGAGAAGTACTACCATATGACCAAGTCTCAGCCCTGTAGGCCTTACGGTTTCTTCTGCCCAATCACTTCTATGGCAGAAAAAGAATAAGAACTATAATAATAATAATAATAATAATAATAATAATCAGAACAATTACAATAGGGTTTCTAGCACTACGTGCTCGAACCCCTAATAATAATAATAATAATAATAAATATAGCCGCAAGCGGCGATTTACGGGGTTCGAGCGTTACAGACAAAGAGGCCCCTGGAGGCCAGTTAGGCTTAAAACATGTTGCTGGTTGACTGGCATCACCAAACTGGCTGACCAGCATGGCAAAGGTGTTTGGCCAGTATGACCAAGCTGGATGACCAGCATTGCTATGATGACAAAGCTGAATGACCAGCAGGACCATAATGACCAATGTGAATGACCAGAATGACCTAGCTGGATGGGCAGCATAACCAAGCTAGGTGACCAGCGTGACCATAAAGACCATAATGACAATGCTAGATGAGTGGTGTGAGTAAACCAGTTGAAATGCATTGATAAATTGAGCTGTAGTGTTCAGCAGGTTTTATGTGGTCTCTTGCTGCACTCTAGTGGGCATTCGGAGAGCCTAGCAGTGAGGCATGACAAGGGCACATATTAATAACCAATAATATCAATAATAGTACATAAGTTTTGACCTGATTGACATTCAGCCTGTCAAAAGCTTGCTGGAATGTGATTGGCTAATAGTGACCACTAAAGTGTCCATATCAAATTTTCATTTGGTGTACCATTAGTGCATGGGCCATAGATGTTAATTGGCAAGGACGACCTTGATAGCTTGTATGGTTCTAGAGAAACAGCTATCGAGCATTGGCTCCGCCCCCTGGGGGGGGTGTATGTCTACTTAAACTGACAGGGTATCTGAGAATCATGTAATGATCAAAGGACTGAAGTGGTATTAGTGTCAGGTTAAGCATTCAAAAGTTATAAGTGTTAAAGAGATTTTACTGCACCATGGTAGAACTCATTTGCATATGGCGGCCATATTGTTTATAAATGTAAAGATTTTTTTAATAATTATTGAGGAGTAAGCTCTGCTGAACTGTTTGATACCAAACATGTCATGATTGGTCAAGGAGCCAAGGACAAGATCTCAAAAGTTAGTTTTGCATATTATGCAAATAAAAAAAAAATTAAGTGGGTGGATCATAAACAATAATGACCCAGGCGGCTGACCAGCATGAACAAGAAGGATAAATATGTTCAATTAAGCAAGACAAGCAAGATTGAATAAGTTCAGCAGAGCTTTAATTTAGAATAATTCACCTGTAGCTGTTTCACCAAATGACCACCAGAGCGCAGCAAGAGACCACATATAACCTGCTGGAAATCTATCACTCTATCAGAAAGACAGAACATTCCCTATCAGTGAGTTTCTATTTATTAAAAAGAAAAGAAAAGTCCGATTGGGCTCCAAATTGGTACTCATGATCAAGTGGTCTGTATATATATGTATGTAAATTTGTGTGTTGATAGGGTCAAAGGTTCCTGACTTCTGTCCATTTAGGCTTGAAAAAAGCGATAATACAGGCTTATGGGCTACAAAATGGCTGTTGCTCTTTGGCCATATTAGAGGCAAAAAATATCTGATTTGGCTCAAAATTTGCAATCAGGATTACAATATCAGTCTATATATGTATGTCAATTTCTGTGTCAATAGGGTCAAAGGTTCCTGACTTCTGTCCATTTAGATTTGAAAAAAGCGATAATACAGGCTTGAGGCCTACAAAATCGCTGTAGTTTTCCTGCCGTTGTAGAGGCAAAACATGTCCGATTTGGCTGAAAATTTGCAATCAAGATCAGATTATCAGTGCATATATGTGTATAAATTTGTGTGTTGATAGGGTGAAAAGTTCCTGTCTTCTGTCCATTTAGGTTGGAAAATAGCGATAAATAGAATAAATTGAAAATAGTTATTTTTTCACTGTAGAGCCTACTGAAGACTTATTTGGCTCATACTTGGCACATGTACTTCAAATGTCATTGTTAATTAGTAGCTTCAACAGTTTTGGCATGTTATAAACTTTGACAGAGTTTTGGCCAAATAACTCTGAAAAGGCTTTCACGTACATGTTTGATCAAGGTTTATGGGCCTCAAATAGTTAAAATGTCAAGATTTTTTTGATAATTATTTACCTACAGGGTCTCAAGATTGCATCAAGACCAAATTTGTTTTGATTGATTAAGGACTTAAAGACAAGTTCGAAAAGAGCAATTTTTACTCTTTTGGCCACTGATGAAAATCTTTGCATTTTTGGTAAACACATGTAATTACAAAGTTGTAAAGGCTACAGCAAAGTATACAACTAAAAAAGAATAACAAGCCTAGGCCACTTGTACCTTTAGATATAACTGATTTTCTGCTATAGCGCCCCCTTGAGGCCAATCAACGCCATATTTTAATGGATGATAGAAGGCCCTGAGATACATGTAGGGTATAAGTATCGTCCTGATTGGTCATTGTTTAGCCTGTCAAAAGCTTGCTGGAATCTGATTGGCTAATAACGATCGCAAAAATTAGCATATCAAATTTTCCTTCTGTAAAACATTAGGACATAGGCCATAGATGATACATGCCAAAGGAGAGCTTCATAGCTTGTACGGTTCCTGAGAAACAGATTTTTAGCTTTGGCTCCGCCCCCTGGGGGCGTATGTCTACACAGATTGACGGGCTACCTCAGAATCATGTTGGCATCAAAGTTGTAAAGTGGCATTAGTGTAGGTTTAAGCATTCAAAAGTTACAGCTGTTAGAGTAAATTTGGGTGTGCCACGGTAAGAGTAATTTGCATATGGCGGCCATACTGTTTAAAAATTTCAAGATTTTTTCGATAATTATTGAGGTTGGGACTCTGCTGAGTTGTTTGACACCAAATATGACAGGATTGGTCAATGACCCTAGGACAAGTTCTCAAAAGTAGGTTTTGCATATTATGCTAAATAGCAAAAAATCTAAGTGGGCGGAGCTTAGTGGTTCTATTGACCTTTTTGATTTGCCATTTACCAAGGAATCATATAATGCAAGAATTTTTGATCTACCTATCAGGGCGTGGGAGTTACGAGACCAAACGCGTTGACCTTTGCCATAGCGCCCCCTTGAGGCCGATCGGGCTCATCTTTTGAATCTGAGTAGCGGTGAGAAGTACTACCATATGACCAAGTCTCAGCCCTGTAGGCCTTACGGTTTCTTCTGCCCAATCACTTCTATGGCAGAAAAAGAATAAGAACTATAATAATAATCAGAACAATTACAATAGGGTTTCTAGCACTACGTGCTCGAACCCCTAATAATCAGAACAATTACAATAGGGTTTCTAGCACTACGTGCTTGAACCCCTAAATATAGCCGCAAGCGGCGATTTACGGGGTTCGAGCGTTACAGGCAAAGAGACCCCTGGAGGCCAGTTAGGCTTAAAACATGTGGCCGGTTGACCGGCATCGCCAAACTGGATGAGGATGACCAGCATGACCGTGAAGACCAAGCTAGATTACCAGCATGACTAATCTGGATGACCAACTTGTTGACCATATTGACCAAGCTGGAGGACCATAATGACCAAACAGGATGACCAGCATGGCAAAGGTGGTTGGCCAGTATGACCAAGCTGGAAGACCACCATTACTATGAGGACAAAGCTGAATGACCAGCAGGACCATAATGACCAATGTGAATGGCCAGCATGACCAAGCTGGATGGCCAGCATAACCAAGCTGGGTGACCAGCGTGACCATAAAGACCATAATGGCAATGCTAGATGAGTGGTGTGAGTAAACTAGTTGAAAAGCATTGATAAATTGAGCTGTAGGGTTCATCAGGTTTTATGTGGTGTTTTACTGCACTCTAGTGGGCATTTGGTGAAACAAATTCAGTTCTTACATTGAAAAAACACAAGGCATAAAAAGGGCATATAAATAACCCATATATAGTGTACAAGTTTTGACCTGATTAACATTCCGCCTGTAAAAAGCTTGCTGGAATGTGATTGGCTAATAGTGACCACAAAAGTGTCCATATCAAATTTTCATTTGGTGTACCATTGATGCATGGGCCATAGATGATAATTGGCTAGGATGACCTTGATAGCTTGTTTGGTTATAGAGAAACAGCTATCAAGCATTGGCTCCGCCCCCTGGGGGTGTATGTCTATTTAAACTGACAGGGTATCTGAGATTCATGTAATGATCAAAGGACTGAAGTGGTATTAGTGTCAGGTTAAGCATTCAAAAGTTATAAGTGTTAAAGACATTTTACTGCACCATGGTAGAACTCATTTGCATATGGCGCATATACCACCAGAGCGCAGCAAGAGACCACATATAACCTGCTGGAAATCTATCACTCTATAAGTAAGACAGAACATTCCCTATCAGTGTGTTTCTATTTATTAAAAAGAGAAGAAAAGTCCGATTGGGCTCCAAATTAGTACTCATGATCAAGTGGTCTGTATATATATGTGTGTAAATTTGTGTGTTGATAGGGTCAAAGGTTCCTGACTTCTGTCCATTTAGGTTTGAAAAAAGTGATAATACAGGCTTATGGCCTACAAAATGGCTGTTGCTCTTTGGCCATATTAGAGGCAAAAAATATCTGATTTGGCTCAAAATTTGCAATCAAGATCACAATATCAGTCTATATATGTATGTCAATTTCTGTGTTGATAGGGTCAAAGGTTCCTGACTTATGTCCATTTAGGTTTGAAAAAAGCGATAATACAGGCTTGAGGCCTACAAAATCGCTGTAGTTTTCCAGCCGTTGTAGAGGGAAAACATGTCCGATTTGGCTGAAAATTTGCAATCAAGATCAGATTATCAGTCTATATATGTGTATAAATTTGTGTGTTGATAGGGTGAAAGGTTCCTGTCTTCTGTCCATTTAGGTTGGAAAATAGCGATAAATAGAATAAATTGAAAATAGTTATTTTTTCACTGTAGAGCCTACTGAAGACTTATTTGGCTCATACTTGGCAAATGTGCTTCAAATGTCATTGTTAATTAGTAGCTTCAACAGTTTTGGCATGTTTTAAACTTTGACAGAGTTTTGGCCAAATAACTCTGAAAAGGCTTTCACGTACATGTTTGATCAAGGTTTATGGGCCTCAAATAGTTAAAATGTCAAGATTTTTTTGATAATTATTTACCTACAGGGTCTCAAGATTGCATCAAGACCAAATTTGTTTTGATTGATTAAGGACTTAAAGACAAGTTCGAAAAGAGCAATTTTTACTCTTTTGGCCACTGATGAAAATCTTTGCATTTTTGGTAAACATATGTAATTACAAAGTTGTAAAGGCTACAGCAAAGTATACAACTAAAAAAGAATAACAAGCCTAGGCCACTTGTACCTTTAGATATAACTGATTTTCTGCTATAGCGCCCCCTTAAGGCCAATCAACGCCATATTTTAATGGATGATAGAAGGCCCTGAGGTACATGTAGGTTATAAGTATCGTCCTGATTGGTCATTGTTTAGCATGTCAAAAGCTTGCTGGAATCTGATTGGCTAATAACGATCGCAAAAATTTGCATATCAAATTTTCCTTTTGTAAAACATTAGGACATAGGCCATAGATGATACATGTCAAAGGAGAGCTTCATAGCTTGTACGGTTCCTGAGAAACAGATTTTTAGCTTTGGCTCCGCCCCCTGGGGGCGTATGTCTACACAGATTGACGGGCTACCTCAGAATCATGTTGGCATCAAAGTTGTAAAGTGGCATTAGTGTAGGTTTAAGCATTCAAAAGTTACAGCTGTTAGAGTAAATTTGGGTGTGCCACGGTAAGATTAATTTGCATATGGCGGCCATATTGTTTAAAAATTTCTCAATTTTTTTGATAATTATTGAGGTTGGGACTCTGCTGAGTTGTTTGACGCCAAATATGACAGGATTGGTCAATGACCCTAGGACAAGTTCTCAAAAGTAGGTTTTGCATATTATGCTAAATAGCAAAAAATCTAAGTGGGCGGAGCTTAGTGGTTCTATTGACCTTTTTGATTTGCCATTAACCAAGGAATCATATAATGCAAGAATTTTTGCTCTAGCTATCAGAACGTAGGAGTTACGAGGCCAAACGCGTTGACCTTCGCCATAGCGCCCCCTTGAGGCCGATCGGGCTCATCTTTTGAATCTGAGTAGCGGTGAGAAGTACTACCATATGACCAAGTCTCAGCCCTGTAGGCCTTACGGTTTCTTCTGCCCAATCACTTCTATGGCAGAAAAAGAATAAGAATAATAATAATAATAATAATAATAATAATAATAATAATAATCAGAACAATTACAATAGGGTTTCTAGCACTACGTGCTCGAACCCCTAATAATAATAATAATAATCAGAACAATTACAATAGGGTTTCTAGCACTACGTGCTCGAACCCCTAATAATAATAAATATAGCCGCAAGCGGCGATTTACGGGGTTCGAGCGTTACAGGCAAAGAGACCCCTGTAAGCCAGTTAGGCTTAAAACATGTTGCCGGTTGATCGGCATCGCCAAACTGGATGAGGATGACCAGCATGACCGTGAAGACCAACCTAGATTACCAGCATGACTAATCTGGATGACAAACTTGTTGACCATATTGACCAAGCTGGAAGACCATAATGACCAAACTGGATGACCAGCATGGCAAAGGTGGTTGGCCAGTATGACCAAGCTGGAAGACCACCATTACTATGAGGACAAAGCTGAATGACCAGCAGGACCATAATGACCAATGTTAATGGCCAGCATGACCAAGCTGGATGGCCAGCATAACCAAGCTGGGTGACCAGCGTGACCATAAAGACCATAATGGCAATGCTAGATGAGTGGTGTGAGTAAACTAGTTGAAAAGCATTGATAAATTGAGCTGTAGTGTTCATCAGGTTTTATGTGGTGTCTTACTGCACTCTAGTGCGCATTTGGTGAAACAAATTCAGTTCTTAAATTGAAAAAACACAAGGCATAAAAAGGGCATATAAATAACCCGTATATAGTATATAAGTTTTGACCTGATTAACATTCCGCCTGTTAAAAGCTTGCTGGAATGTGATTGGCTAATAGTGACCACAAAAGTGTCCATATCAAATTTTCATTTGGTGTACCATTAGTGCATGGGCCATAGATGATAATTGGCTAGGATGACCTTGATAGCTTGTATGGTTCTAGAGAAACAGCTATCGAGCATTGGCTCCGCCCCCTGGGGGTGTATGTCTACTTAAACTGACAGGGTATCTGAGAATCATGTAATGATCAAAGGACTGAAGTGGTATTAGTGTCAGGTTAAGCATTCAAAAGTTCTAAGTGTTAAAGACATTTTACTGCACCATGGTAAAACTAATTTGCATATGGTGGCCATATTGTTTATAAATGTAAAGATTTTTTTTATAATTGTTGAGGAGTAAGCTCTGCTGAACTGTTTGACACCAAACATGTCATGATTGGTCAAGGAGGCAAAGACAAGATCTCAAAAGTAGGTTTTGCATATTATGCAAATTAAAAAAAAAATATTGGGTGGAGCATAAACAAGAATGACCCAGGTGGCTGAGCAGCATGACCAAGAAGGATAAAGATGTTCAATTAAGCCAGACAAGCAAGATTAAATAAGTTCAGCAGAGCTTTAATTTAGAATAATTCACCTGTAGCTGTTTCACCAAATGACCACCAGAGCGCAGCAAGAGACCACATATAACCTGCTGGAAATCTATCATTCTATCAGAAAGACAGAACATTCCCTATCAGTGTGTTTCTATTTATTAAAAAGAGAAGAAAAGTCCGATTGGGCTCCAAATTGGTACTCATGATCAAGTGGTCTGTATATTTATGTGTGTAAATTTGTGTGTTGATAGGGTCAAAGGTTCCTGACTTCTGTCCATTCAGGCTTGAAAAAAGCGATAATACAGGCTTATGGCCTACAAAATGGCTGTTGCTCTTTGGCCATATTAGAGGCAAAAAATATCTGATTTGGCTCAAAATTTGCAATAAAGATCACAATATCAGTCTATATATGTATGTCAATTTCTGTGTCAATAGGGTCAAAGGTTCCTGACTTCTGTCCATTTAGATTTGAAAAAAGCGATAATACAGGCTTGAGGCCTACAAAATCGCTGTAGTTTTCCAGCCGCTGTAGAGGCAAAACATGTCCGATTTGGCTGAAAATTTGCAATCAAGATCAGATTATCAGTCTATATATGTGTATAAATTTGTGTGTTGATAGGGTGAAAGGTTCCTGTCTTCTGTCCATTTAGGTTGGAAAATAGCGATAAATAGAATAAATTGAAAATAGTTATTTTTTCACTGTAGAGCCTACTGAAGACTTATTTGGCTCATACTTGGCACATGTACTTCAAATGTCATGGTTAATTAGTAGCTTCAACAGTTTTGGCATGTTTTAAACTTTGACAGAGTTTTGGCCAAATAACTCTGAAAAGGCTTTCACGTACATGTTTGATCAAGGTTTATGGGCCTCGAATAGTAAAAATGTCAAGATTTTTTTGATAATTACTTACCTACAGTGTCTCAAGATTGCACCAAGACCAAATTTGTTTTGATTGATTAAGGACTTAAAGACAAGTTCGAAAAGAGGAATTTTTACTCTTTTGGCCACTGATGAAAATCTTTGCATTTTTGGTAAACATATGTAATTACAAAGTTGTAAAGGCTACAGCAACGTATACAACTAAAAAAGAATAACAAGCCTAGGCCACTTGTACCTTTAGATATAACTGATTTTCTGCTATAGCGCCCCCTTGAGGCCAATCAACGCCATATTTTAATGGATGATAGAAGGCCCTGAGATACATGTAGGGTATATGTATTGTCCTGATTGGTCATTGTTTAGCCTGTCAAAAGCTTGCTGGAATCTGATTGGCTAATAACGATCGCAAAAATTTGCATATCAACTTTTCCTTCTGTAAAACATTAGGACATAGGCCATAGATGATACATGCCAAAGGAGAGCTTCATAGCTTGTACGGTTCCTGAGAAACAGATTTTTAGCTTTGGCTCCGCCCCCTGGGGGCGTATGTCTACACAGATTGACGGGCTACCTCAGAATCATGTTGGCATCAAAGATGTAAAGTGGCATTAGTGTAGGTTTAAGCATTCAAAAGTTACAGCTCTTAGAGTAAATTTGGGTGTGCCACGGTAAGATTAATTTGCATATGGCGGCCATATTGTTTAAAAATTTCTCAATTTTTTCGATAATTATTGAGGATGGGACTCTGCTGAGTTGTTTGACACCAAATATGACAGGATTGGTCAATGACCCTAGGACAAGTTCTCAAAAGTAGGTTTTGCATATTATGCTAAATAGCAAAAAATCTAAGTGGGCGGAGCTTAGTGGTTCTATTGACCTTTTTGATTTGCCATTAACCAAGGAATCATTCAATGCAAGAATTTTTGCTCTAGCTATCAGGGTGTAGGAGTTACGAGGCCAAACGCGTTGATGTTCGCCATAGCGCCCCCTTGAGGCCGATCGGGCTCATGTTTTGAATCTGAGTAGCGGTGAGAAGTACTACCATATGACCAAGTCTCAGCCCTGTAGGCCTTACGGTTTCTTCTGCCCAATCACTTCTATGGCAGAAAAAGAATAAGAACTATAATAATAATAAATATAGCCGCAAGCGGCGATTTACGGGGTTCGAGCGTCACAGGCAAAGAGGCCCCTGGAGGCCAGTTAGGCTTAAAACCTGTTGCTGGTTGACCGGCATCACCAAACTGGATAACCAAGCTGGGTAACCAGCGTGACCATAAAGACCATAATGACAATGCTAGATGAGTGGTGTGAGTAAACTAGTTGAAAAGCATTGATAAATTGAGCTGTAGTGTTCATCAGGTTTTATGTGGTGTCTTGCTGCACTCTAGTGCGCATTTGGTGAAACAAATTCAGTTCTTACATTCAAAAAACACAAGGCATAAAAAGGGCATATAAATAACCCATATATAGTGTATAAGTTTTGACCTGATAAACATTCTGCCTGTCAAAAGCTTGCTGGAATGTGATTGGCTAATAGTGACCACAAAAGTGTCCATATCAAATTTTCATTTGGTGTACCATTAGTGCATGGGCCATAGATGATAATTGGCAAGGATGACCTTGATAGCTTGTATGGTTCTAGAGAAACAGCTATTGAGCATTGGCTCTGCCCCCTGGGGGTGTATGTCTACTTAAACTCACAGGGTATCTGAGAGTCATGTAATGATCAAAGGACTGAAGTGATATTAATGTCAGGTTAAGCATTCAAAAGTTATAAGTGTTAGAAGACATTTTACTGCACCACGGCAAAACTAATTTGCATATGGCGGCCATATTGTTTATAAATGTAAAGATTTTTTTTAATAATTATTGAGGAGTAAGCTCTGCTGAACTGTTTGACACCAAACATGTCATGATTGGTCAATGAGGCAAAGACAAGATCTCAAAAGTAGGTTTTGCATATTATGCAAATTAAAAAAAAATTAAGTGTGTGGAGCATAAATAAGAATGACCCAGGTGGCTGACTAGCATGACCAAGAAGGATAAATATGTTCAATTAAGCAAGACAAAAAAGATTAAATAAGTTCAGCAGAGCTTTAATTTAGAATAATTCAAATGTAGCTGTTTCACCAAATGACCACCAGAGCGCAGCAAGAGACCACATATAACCTGCTGGAAATCTATCACTCTATAAGTAAGACAGAACATTCCCTATCAGTGTGTTTCTATTTATTAAAAAGAGAAGAAAAGTCCGATTGTGCTCCGAATTGGTACTCATGATCAAGTGGTCTGTATATACATGTATGTAAATTTGTGTGTTGATAGGGTCAAAGGTTCCTGACTTCTGTCCATTTAGGTTTGAAAAAAGCGATAATACAGGCTTATGGCCTACAAAATGGCTGTTGCTCTTTGGCCATATTAGAGGCAAAAAATATCTGATTTGGCTCAAAATTTGCAATCAAGATCACAATATCAGTCTATATATGTATGTCAATTTCTGTGTCGATAGGGTCAAAGGTTCCTGACTTATGTCCATTTAGGTTTGAAAAAAGCAATAATACAGGCTTGAGGCCTACAAAATCGCTGTAGTTTTCCAGCCGTTGTAGAGGGAAAACATGTCCGATTTGGCTGAAAATTTGCAATCAAGATCACAATATCAGTCTATATATGTGTACAAATTTGTGTGTTGATAGGGTGAAAGGTTCCTGTCTTCTGTCCATTTAGGTTGGAAAATAGCGATAAATAGAATAAATTGAAAATAGTTATTTTTTCACTGTAGAGCCTACTGAAGACTTATTTGGCTCATACTTGGCACATGTACTTCAAATGTCATTGTTAATTAGTAGCTTCAACAGTTTTGGCATGTTTTAAACTTTGACAGAGTTTTGGCCAAATAACTCGGAAAAGGCTTTCACGTACATGTTTGATCAAGGTTTATGGGCCTCAAATAGTTAAAATGTCAAGATTTTTTTGATAATTATTTACCTACAGGGTCTCAAGATTGTATCAAGACCAAATTTGTTTTGATTGATTGAGGACTTAAAGACAAGTTCGAAAAGAGCAATTTTTACTCTTTTGGCCACTGATGAAAATCTTTGCATTTTTGGTAAACACATGTAATTACAAAGTTGTAAAGGCTACAGCAATGTATACAACTAAAAAAGAATAAGAAGCCTAGGCCACTTGTACCTTTAGATATAACAGATTTTCTGCTATAGCGCCCCCTTGAGACCAATCAACGCCATATTTTAATGGATGATAGAAGGCCCTGAGATACATGTAGGGTATAAGTATCGTCCTGATTGGTCATTGTTTAGCATGTCAAAAGCTTGCTGGAATCTGATTGGCTAATAACGATCGCAAAAATTTGCATATCAAATTTTCCTTCTGTTAAACATTAGGACATAGGCCATAGATGATACATGTCAAAGGAGAGCTTCATAGCTTGTACGGTTCCTGAGAAACAGATTTTTAGCTTTGGCTCCGCCCCCTGAAGGCGTATGTCTACACAGATTGACGGGCTACCTCAGAATCATGTTGGCATCAAAGTTGTAAAGTGGCATTAGTGTAGGTTTAAGCATTCAAAAGTTACAGCTGTTAGAGTAAATTTGGGTGTGCCACGGTAAGATTAATTTGCATATGGCGGCCATACTGTTTACAAATTTCACAATTTTTTCGATAATTATTGAGGATGGGACTCTGCTGAGTTGTTTGACACCAAATATGACAGGATTGGTCAATGACCCTAGGACAAGTTCTCAAAAGTAGGTTTTGCATATTATGCTAAATAGCAAAAAATCTAAGTGGGCGGAGCTTAGTGGTTCTATTGACCTTTTTGATTTGCCATTAACCAAGGAATCATATAATGCAAGAATTTTTGCTCTAGCTATCAGGGCATAGGAGTTACGAGGACAAACGCGTTGACCTTCGCCATAGCGCCCCCTTGAGGCCGATCGGGCTCATCTTTTGAATCTGAGTAGCGGTGAGAAGTACTACCATATGACCAAGTCTCAGCCCTGTAGGCCTTACGGTTTCTTCTGCCCGATCACTTCTATGGCAGAAAAAGAATAAGAATAATAATAATAATAATAATAATAATAATAATAATAATAATCAGAACAATTACAATAGGGTTTCTAGCACTACGTGCTCGAACCCCTAATAATAATAATAATCAGAACAATTACAATAGGGTTTCTAGCACTACGTGCTCGAACCCCTAATAATAATAAATATAGCCGCAAGCGGCGATTTACGGGGTTCGAGCGTTACAGGCAAAGAGACCCCTGGAGGCCAGTTAGGCTTAAAACATGTTGCCGGTTGACCGGCATCGCCAAACTGGATGAGGATGACCAGCATGACCGTGAAGACCAAGCTAGATTACCAGCATGACTAATCTGGATGACAAACTTGTTGACTATATTGACCAAGCTGGAGGACCATAATGACCAAACTGGATGACCAGCATGGCAAAGGTGGTTGGCCAGTATGACCAAGCTGGAAGACCACCATTACTATGAGGACAAAGCTGAATGACCAGCAGGACCATAATGACCAATGTGAATGGCCAGCATGACCAAGCTGGATGGCCAGCATAACCAAGCTGGGTGACCAGCGTGACCATAAAGACCATAATGGCAATGCTAGATGAGTGGTGTGAGTAAACTATTTGAAAAGCATTGATAAATTGAGCTGTAGTGTTCATCAGGTTTTATGTGGTGTCTTACTGCACTCTAGTGCGCATTTGGTGAAACAAATTCAGTTCTTAAATGGAAAAAACACAAGGCATAAAAAGGGCATATAAATAACCCGTATATAGTATATAAGTTTTGACCTGATTAACATTCCGCCTGTTAAAAGCTTGCTGGAATGTGATTGGCTAATAGTGACCACAAAAGTGTCCATATCAAATTTTCATTTGGTGTACCATTAGTGCATGGGCCATAGATGATAATTGGCTAGGATGACCTTGATAGCTTGTATGGTTCTAGAGAAACAGCTATTGAGCATTGGCCCCGCCCCCTGGGGGTGTATGTCTACTTAAACTGACAGGGTATCTGAGAATCATGTAATGATCAAAGGACTGAAGTGGTATTAGTGTCAGGTTAAGCATTCAAAAGTTATAAGTGTTAAAGACATTTTACCGCACCATGGTAAAACTCATTTGCATATGGCGGCCATATTGTTTATAAATGTAAAGATTTTTTTTTATAATTATTGAGGAGTAAGCTCTGCTGAACTGTTTGACACCAAACATGTCATGATTGGTCAAGGAGGCAAAGACAAGATCTCAAAAGTAGGTTTTGCATATTATGCAAATTAAAAAAAAAATTAAGTGGGTGGAGCATAAATAAGAATGACCCAGGTGGCTGACTAGCATGACCAAGAAGGATAAATATGTTCAATTAAGCAAGACAAAAATGATTAAATAAGTTCAGCAGAGCTTTAATTTAGAATAATTCAAATGTAGCTGTTTCACCAAATGACCACCAGAGCGCAGCAAGAGACCACATATAACCTGCTGGAAATCTATCACTCTATAAGTAAGACAGAACATTCCCTATCAGTGTGTTTCTATTTATTAAAAAGAGAAGAAAAGTCCGATTGGGCTCCAAATTGGTACTCATGATTAAGTGGTCTGCATATATATGTGTGTAAATTTGTGTGTTGATAGGGTCAAAGGTTCCTGACTTCTGTCCATTTAGGTTTGAAAAAGCGATAATACAGGCTTATGGCCTACAAAATGGCTGTTGCTCTTTGGCCATATTAGAGGCAAAAAATATCTGTTTTGGCTCAAAATTTGCAATCATGATCACAATATCAGTCTATATATGTATGTCAATTTCTGTGTCGATAGGGTCAAAGGTTCCTGACTTATGTCCATTTAGGTTTGAAAAAAGCGATAATACAGGCTTGAGGCCTACAAAATCGCTGTAGTTTTCCAGCCGTTGTAGAGGGAAAACATGTCCGATTTGGCTGAAAATTTGCAATCAAGATCAGATTATCAGTCTATATATGTGTATAAATTTGTGTGTTGATAGGGTGAAAGGTTCCTGTCTTCTGTCCATTTAGGTTGGAAAATAGCGATAAATAGAATAAATTGAAAATAGTTATTTTTTCACTGTAGAGCCTACTGAAGACTTATTTGGCTCATACTTGGCAAATGTGCTTCAAATGTCATTGTTAATTAGTAGCTTCAACAGTTTTGGCATGTTTTAAACTTTGACAGAGTTTTGGCCAAATAACTCTGAAAAGGCTTTCACGTACATGTTTGATCAAGGTTTATGGGCCTCAAATAGTTAAAATGTCAAGATTTTTTTGATAATTATTTACCTACAGGGTCTCAAGATTGCATCAAGACCAAAGTTATTTTGATTGATTAAGGACTTAAAGACAAGTTCGAAAAGAGCAATTTTTACTCTTTTGGCCACTGATGAAAATCTTTCCATTTTTGGTAAATACATGTAATTACAAAGTTGTAAAGGCTACAGCAAAGTATACAACTAAAAAAGAATAACAAGCCTAGGCCACTTGTACCTTTAGATATAACTGATTTTCTGCTATAGCGCCCCCTTGAGGCCAATCAACGCCATATTTTAATGGATGATAGAAGGCCCTGAGATACATGTAGGGTATAAGTATCGTCCTGATTGGTCATTGTTTAGCATGTCAAAAGCTTGCTGGAAACTGATTGGCTAATAACGATCGCAAAAATTTGCATATCAAATTTTCCTTCAGTAAAACATTAGGACATATGCCATAGATGATACATGCCAAAGGAGAGCTTCATAGCTTGTACGGTTCCTGAGAAACAGATTTTTAGCTTTGGCTCCGCCCCCTGGGGGCGTATGTCTACACAGATTGACGGGCTACCTCAGAATCATGTTGGCATTAACGGTCTAAAGTGGCATTAGTGTAGGTTAAAGCATTCAAAAGTTACAGCTGTTAGAGTAAATTTGGGTGTGCCACGGTAAGATTAATTTGCATATGGCGGCCATATTGTTTACAAATTTCACAATTTTTTTGATAATTATTGAGGTTGGGACTCTGCTGAGTTGTTTGACACCAAATATGACAGGATTGGTCAATGACCCTAGGACAAGTTCTCAAAAGTAGGTTTTGCATATTATGCTAAATAGCAAAAAATCTAAGTGGGCGGAGCTTAGTGGTTCTATTGACCTTTTTGATTTGCCATTAACCAAGGAATCATATAATGCAAGAATTTTTGCTCTAGCTATCAGGGCGTGGCAGTTACGAGGCCTAACGCGTTGACCTTCGCCATAGCGCCCCCTTGAGGCCGATCGGGCTCATCTTTTGAATCTGAGTAGCGGTGAGAAGTACTACCATATGACCAAGTCTCAGCCCTGTAGGCCTTACGGTTTCTTCTGCCCGATCACTTCTATGGCAGAAAAAGAATAAGAATAATAATCGGAACAATTACAATAGGGTTTCTAGCACTACGTGCTCGAACCCCTAATAATAATAATAATAATCAGAACAATTACAATAGGGTTTCTAGCACTACGTGCTCGAACCCCTAATAAATATAGCCGCAAGCGGCGATTTACGGGGTTCGAGCGTTACAGGCAAAGAGACCCCTGGAGGCCAGTTAGGCTTAAAACATGTTGCCGGTTGACCGGCATCGCCAAACTGGATGAGGATGACCAGCATGACCGTGAAGACCAAGCTAGATTACCAGCATGACTAATCTGGATGACAAACTTGTTGACCATATTGACCAAGCTGGAAGACCATAATGACCAAACTGGATGACCAGCATGGCAAAGGTGGTTGGCCAGTATGACCAAGCTGGAAGACCACCATTACTATGAGGACAAAGCTGAATGACCAGCAGAACCATAATGACCAATGTGAATGGCCAGCATGACCAAGCTGGATGGCCAGCATAACCAAGCTGGGTGACCAGCGTGACCATAAAGACCATAATGGCAATGCTAGATGAGTGGTGTGAGTAAACTAGTTGAAAAGCATTGATAAATTGAGCTGTACTGTTCATCAGGTTTTATGTGGTGTCTTACTGCACTCTAGTGCGCATTTGGTGAAACAAATTCAGTTCTTAAATTGAAAAAACACAAGGCATAAAAAGGGCAAATAAATAACCCGTATATAGTATATAAGTTTTGACCTGATTAACATTCCGCCTGTTAAAAGCTTGCTGGAATGTGATTGGCTAATAGTGACCACAAAAGTGTCCATATCAAATTTTCATTTTGTGTACCATTAGTGCATTAGTGCCATAGATGATAATTGGCTAGGATGACCTTGATAGCTTGTATGGTTCTAGAGAAACAGCTATCGAGCATTGGCCTCGCCCCCTGGGGGTGTATGTCTACTTAAACTGACAGGGTATCTGAGAATCATGTAATGATCAAAGGACTGAAGTGGTATTAGTGTCAGGTTAAGCATTCAAAAGTTATAAGTGTTAAAGACATTTCACTGCACCATGGTAGAACTCATTTGCATATGGCGGCCATATTGTTTATAAATGTAAAGATTTTTTTAATAATCATTGAGGAGTAAGCTCTGCTGAACTGTTTGATACCAAACATGTCATGATTGGTCAAGGATCCAAGGACAAGATCTCAAAAGTAGGTTTTGCATATTATGCAAATTTAAAAAAAAAAATAAGGGGGTGGAGCATAAACAAGAATGACCCAGGCGGCTGACCAGCATGAACAAGAAGGATAAATATGTTCAATTAAGCAAGACAAGCAAGATTGAATAAGTTCAGCAGAGCTTTAATTTAGAATAATTCACCTGTAGCTGTTTCACCAAATGACCACCAGAGCGCAGCAAGAGACCACATATAACCTGCTGGAAATCTATCACTCTATCAGAAAGACAAAACATTCCCTATCAGTGTGTTTCTATTTATTAAAAAGAGAAGAAAAGTCCGATTGGGCTCCAAATTGGTATTCATGATCAAGTGGTCTGTATATACATGTATGTAAATTTGTGTGTTGATAGGGTCAAAGGTTCCTGACTTCTGACCATTTAGGTTTGAAAAAAGTGATAATACAGGCTTATGGCCTACAAAATGGCTGTTGCTCTTTGGCCATATTAGAGGCAAAAAATATCTGATTTGGCTCAAAATTTGCAATCAAGATCACAATATCAGTCTATATATGTATGTCAATTTCTGTGTCAATAGGGTCAAAGGTTCCTGACTTCTGTCCATTTAGATTTGAAAAAAGCGATAATACAGGCTTGAGGCCTACAAAATCGCTGTAGTTTTCCAGCCGTTGTAGAGGCAAAACATGTCCGATTTGGCTGAAAATTTGCAATCAAGATCAGATTATCAGTCTATATATGTGTATAAATTTGTGTGTTGATAGGGTGAAAGGTTCCTGTCTTCTGTCCATTTAGGTTGGAAAATAGCGATAAATAGAATAAATTGAAAATATTTATTTTTTCACTGTAGAGCCTACTGAAGACTTATTTGGCTCATACTTGGCACATGTACTTCAAATGTCATTGTTAATTAGTAGCTTCAACAGTTTTGGCATGTTTTAAACTTTGACAGAGTTTTGGCCAAATAACTCTGAAAAGGCTTTCACGTACATGTTTGATCAAGGTTTATGGGCCTCAAATAGTTAAAATGTCAAGATTTTTTTGATAATTATTTACCTACAGGGTCTCAAGATTGCATCAAGATCAAATTTGTTTTGATTGATTAAGGACTTAAAGACAAGTTCGAAAAGAGCAATTTTTACTCTTTTGCCAACTGATGAAAATCTTTGCATTTTTGGTAAACACATGTAATTACAAAGTTGTAAAGGCTACAGCAAAGTATACAAATAAAAAAGAATAACAAGCCTAGGCCACTTGTACCTTTAGATATAACTGATTTTCTGCTATAGCGCCCCCTTGAGGCCAATCAACGCCATATTTTAAAGGATGATAGAAGGCCCTGAGATACATGTAGGGTATAAGTATCGTCCTGATTGGTCATTGTTTAGCCTGTCAAAAGCTTGCTGGAAACTGATTGGCTAATAACGATTGCAAAAATTTGCATATCAAATTTTCCTTCTGTAAAACATTAGGACATAGGCCATAGATGATACTTGCCAAAGGAGAGCTTCATAGCTTGTACGGTTCCTGAGAAACAGATTTTTAGCTTTGGCTCCGCCCCCTGGGGGCGTATGTCTACACAGATTGACATGCTACCTCAGAATCATGTTGGCATCGTAGGTCTAAAGTGGCATTAGTGTCGGTTTAAGCATTCAAAAGTTACAGCTGTTAAAGTAAATTTGGGTGTGCCACGGTAAGATTAATTTGCATATGGCGGCCATATTTTTTTAAAATTTCAAGATTTTTTTAATAATTATTGAGGTTGGGACTCTGCTGAGTTGTTTGACACCAAACATGTCAGGATTGGTCAATGGGTTTAGGACAAGTTCTCAAAAGTAGGTTTTGCATATTATGCTAAATAGCAAAAAATCTAAGTGGGCGGAGCTTAGTGGTTCTATTGACCTTTTTGATTTGCCATTAACCAAGGAATCATATAATGCAAGAATTTTTGCTCTAGCTATCAGGGCGTAGGAGTTACGAGGCCAAACGCGTTGACCTTCGTCATAGCGCCCCCTTGAGGCCGATCGGGCTCATCTTTTGAATCTGAGTAGCGGTGAGAAGTACTACCATATGACCAAGTCTCAGCCCTGTAGGCCTTACGGTTTCTTCTGCCCAATCACTTCTATGGCAGAAAAAGAATAAGAACTATAATAATAATAATAATAAATATAGCCGCAAGCGGCGATTTACGGGGTTCGAGCGTCACAGGCAAAGAGGCCCCTGGAGGCCAGTTAGGCTTAAAACCTGTTGCTGGTTGACCGGCATCACCAAACTGGATAACCAAGCTGGGTAACCAGCGTGACCATAAAGACCATAATGACAATGCTAGATGAGTGGTGTGAGTAAACTAGTTGAAAAGCATTGATAAATTGAGCTGTAGTGTTCATCAGGTTTTATGTGGTGTCTTACTGCACTCTAGTGCGCATTTGGTGAAACAACTTCAGTTCTTAAATTCAAAAAACACAAGGCATAAAAAGGGCATATAAATAACCCATATATAGTGTATAAGTTTTGACCTGATAAACATTCTGCCTGTCAAAAGCTTGCTGGAATGTGATTGGCTAATAGTGACCACAAAAGTGTCCATATCAAATTTTCATTTGGTGTACCATTAGTGCATGGGCCATAGATGATAATTGGCAAGGATGACCTTGATAGTTTGTATGGTTGTAGAGAAACAGCTATCGATCATTGGCTCCGCCCCCTGGGGGTGTATGTCTACTTAAACTCACAGGGTATCTGAGAATCATGTAATGATCAAAGGACTGAAGTGGTATTAATGTCAGGTTAAGCTTTCAAAAGTTATAAGTGTTAGAAGACATTTTACTGCACCATGGTAAAACTAATTTGCATATGGCGGCCATATTGTTTATAAATGTAAAGATTTTTTTTAATAATTATTGAGGAGTAAGCTCTGCTGAACTGTTTGACACCAAACATGTCATGATTGGTCAAGGAGGCAAAGACAAGATCTCAAAAGTAGGTTTTGCATATTATGCAAATTAAAAAAAAATTAAGTGGGTGGAGCATAAATAAGAATGACCCAGGTGGCTGAGCAGCATGACCAAGAAGGATAAATATGTTCAATTAAGCAAGACAAAAAAGATTAAATAAGTTCAGCAGAGCTTTAATTTAGAATAATTCAAATGTAGCTGTTTCACCAAATGACCACCAGAGCGCAGCAAGAGACCACATATAACCTGCTGGAAATCTATCACTCTATAAGTAAGACAGAACATTCCCTACCAGTGTGTTTCTATTTATTAAAAGTCTGATTGGGCTCCAAATTGGTACTCATGATCAAGTGGTCTGTATATACATGTATGTAAATTTGTGTGTTGATAGGGTCAAATGTTCCTTACTTCTGACCATTTAGGTTTGAAAAAAGTGATAATACAGGCTTATGGCCTACAAAATGGCTGTTGCTCTTTGGCCATATTAGAGGCAAAAAATATCTGATTTGGCTCAAAATTTGCAATCATGATCACAATATCAGTCTATATATGTATGTCAATTTCTGTGTCAATAGGGTCAAAGGTTCCTGACTTCTGTCAATTTAGATTTGAAAAAAGCGATAATACAGGCTTGAGGCCTACAAAATCGCTGTAGTTTTCCAGCCGTTGTAGAGGCAAAACATGTCCGATTTGGCTGAAAATTTGCAATCAAGATCAGATTATCAGTCCATATATGTGTATAAATTTGTGTGTTGATAGGGTGAAAGGTTCATGTCTTCTGTCCATTTAGGTTGGAAAATAGCGATAAATGGAATAAATTGAAAATAGTTATTTTTTCACTGTAGAGCCTACTGAAGACTTATTTGGCTCATACATGGCACATGTGCTTCAAATGTCATTGTTAATTAGTAGCTTCAACAGTTTTGGCATGTTTTAAACTTTGACAGAGTTTTGGCCAAATAACTCTGAAAAGGCTTTCACGTACATGTTTGATCAAGGTGTTGGGGCCATAAAAAGTGAAAATTCCAACATTTTTTTGATAATTATTTACCTACACGGTCTCAAGATTGTGAAAAGACCAAAGTTGATTTAATTGGTTGAATATCCAGGGACTAGTTCAAAAAGTGCAATTTTTACTCTACTGGCCACTGATGCAAAACAATACATTTTTGGTAAAGACATGTAATTACAAAGTTGTAAAGGTTACAGCAAAGCATAAAACTCAAAAAGAATAACAAGCCTAGGCCACTTGTACCTTTAGATATAACTGATTTTCTGCTATAGCGCCCCCTAGAGGCCAATCAACGCCATATTTTAATGGATGATAGAAGGCCCTCATATACATGTACAATATAAGTATCGTCCTGATTGGTGATTGTTTAGCCTGTCAAAAGCTTGCTGTAATCTGATTGGCTAATAGCGACCACAAAAATTCACACATCAAAATATCCTTCAGTAGTCCATTAGGACATAGGCCACAGAGGATACATGCCAAACGAGAGCTTGATAGCTTGTACGGTTCCTGAGAAACAGATTTTTAGCTTTGGCTCCGCCCCCTGGGGGCGTATGTCTACACAGATTGACGGGCTACCTCAGAATCATGTTGGCATCAAAGTTGTAAAGTGGCATTAGTGTAGGTTTAAGCATTCAAAAGTTACAGCTGTTAGAGTAAATTTGGGTGTGCCACGGTAAGATTAATTTGCATATGGCGGCCATATTGTTTACAAATTTCACAATTTTTTTGATAATTATTGAGGTTGGGACTCTGCTGAGTTGTTTGACACCAAATATGACAGGATTGGTCAATGACCCTAGGACAAGTTCTCAAAAGTAGGTTTTGCATATTCTGCTAAATAGCAAAAAATCTAAGTGGGCGGAGCTTAGTGGTTCTATTGACCTTTTTGATTTGCCATTAACCAAGGAATCATATAATGCAAGAATTTTTGCTCTAGCTATCAGGGCGTAGGAGTTACGAGGCCAAACGCGTTGACCTTCCCCATAGCGCCCCCTTGAGGCCGATTTGGCTCATCTTTTGAATCTGAGTAGCGGTGAGAAGTACTACCATATGACCAAGTCTCAGCCCTGTAGGCCTTACGGTTTCTTCTGCCCAATCACTTCTATGGCAGAAAAAGAATAAGAACTATAATAATAATAAATATAGCCGCAAGCGGCGATTTACGGGGTTCGAGCGTTACAGGCAAAGAGACCCCTGGAGGCCAGTTAGGCTTAAAACATGTTGCCGGTTGACCGGCATCGCCAAACTGGATGAGGATGACCAGCATGACCGTGAAGACCAAGCTAGATTACCAGCATGACTAATCTGGATGACAAACTTGTTGACCATATTGACCAAGCTGGAAGACCATAATGACCAAACTGGATGACCACCATTACTATGAGGACAAAGCTGAATGACCAGCAGGACCATAATGACCAATGTGAATGGCCAGCATGACCAAGCTGGATGGCCAGCATAACCAAGCTGGGTGACCAGCGTGACCCTAAAGACCATAATGGCAATGCTAGATGAGTGGTGTGAGTAAACTAGTTGAAAAGCATTGATAAATTGAGCTGTAGTGTTCATCAGGTTTTATGTGGTGTCTTACTGCACTCTAGTGCGCATTTGGTGAAACAAATTCAGTTCTTAAATTGAAAAAACACAAGGCATAAAAAGGGCATATAAATAACCCGTATATAGAATATAAGTTTTGACCTCATTAACATTCCGCCTGTTAAAAGCTTGCTGGAATGTGATTGGCTAATAGTGACCAGAAAAGTGTCCATATCAAATTTTCATTTGGTGTACCATTAGTGCATGGGCCATAGATGATAATTGGCTAGGATGACCTTGATAGCTTGTATGGTTCTAGAGAAACAGCTATCAAGCATTGGCCCCGCCCCCTGGGGGGGTGTATGTCTACTTAAACTGACAGGGTATCTGAGAATCATGTAATGATCAAAGGACTGAAGTGGTATTAGTGTTAGGTTAAGCATTCAAAAGTTATAAGTGTTAAAGACATTTTACTGCACCATGGTAGAACTCATTTGCATATGGCGGCCATATTGTTTATAAATGTAAAGATTTTTTTAATAATTATTGAGGAGTAAGCTCTGCTGAACTGTTTGACACCAAACATGTCATGATTGGTCAAGGATCCAAGGACAAGATCTCAAAAGTAAGTTTTGCATATTATGCAAATAAAAAAAAAAATTAAGTGGGTGGAACATAAACAAGAATGACCCAGGTGGCTGAGTAGCATGACCAAGAAGGATAAATATGTTCAATTAAGCAAGACAAGCAAGATTAAATAAGTTCAGCAGAGCTTTAATTTAGAATAATTCACCTGTAGCTGTTTCACCAAATGACCACCAGAGCGCAGCAAGAGACCACATATAACCTGCTGGAAATCTATCACTCTATAAGTAAGACAGAACATTCCCTATCAGTGTGTTTCTATTTATTACAAAGAGAGGAAAAGTCCGATTGGGCTCAAAATTGGTTCTCATGATCAAGTGGTCTGTATATATATGTGAGTAAATTTGTGTGTTGATAGGGTCAAAGGTTCCTGACTTCTGTCCATTTAGGCTTGAAAAAAGCGATAATACAGGCTTATGGCCTACAAAATGGCTGTTGCTCTTTGGCCATATTAGAGGCAAAAAATATCTGATTTGGCTCAAAATTTGCAATCAAGATCACAATATCAGTCTATATATGTATGTCAATTTCTGTGTCAATAGGGTCAAAGGTTCCTGACTTCTGTCCATTTAGGTTTGAAAAAAGCGATAATACAGGCTTGAGGCCTACAAAATCGCTGTAGTTTTCCAGCCGTTGTAGAGGCAAAACATGTCCGATTTGGCTGAAAATTTGCAATCCAGATCAGATTATCAGTCTATATATGTGTATAAATTTGTGTGTTGATAGGGTGAAAGGTTCCTGTCTTCTGTCCATTTAGGTTGGAAAATAGCGATAAATAGAATAAATTGAAAATAGTTATTTTTTCACTGTAGAGCCTACTGAAGACTTATTTGGCTCATACTTGGCACATGTGCTTCAAATGTCATTGTTAATTAGTAGCTTCAACAGTTTTGGCATGTTTTAAACTTTGACAGAGTTTTGGCCAAATAACTCTGAAAAGGCTTTCACGTACATGTTTGATCAAGGTTTATGGGCCTCAAATAGTTAAAATGTCAAGATTTTTTTGATATTTATTTACCTACAGGGTCTCAAGATTGCATCAAGACCAAATTTGTTTTGATTGATTAAGGACTTAAAGACAAGTTCGAAAGGAGCAATTTTTACTCTTTTGGCCACTGATGAAAATCTTTGCATTTTTGGTAAACACATGTAATTACAAAGTTGTAAAGGCTACAGCAAAGTGTACAAATAAAAAAGAATAACATGCCTAGGCCACTTGTACCTTTAGATATAACTGATTTTCTGCTATAGCGCCCCCTTGAGGCCAATCAACGCCATATTTTAATGGATGATAGAAGTCCCTGAGATACACGTAGGGTATAAGTATCGTCCTGATTGGTCATTGTTTAGCATGTCAAAAGCTTGCTGGAATCTGATTGGCTAATAACGATCGCAAAAATTTGCATATCAAATTTTCCTTCTGTAAAACATTAGGACATAGGCCATAGATGATACATGCCAAAGGAGAGCTTCATAACTTGTACGGTTCCTGAGAAACAGATTTTTAGCTTTGGCTCCGCCCCCTGGGGGCCTATGTCTACACAGATTGACGGGCTACCTCAGAATCATGTTGGCATCAAAGTTGTAAAGTGGCATTAGTGTAGGTTTAAGCATTCAAAAGTTACAGCTGTTAGAGTAAATTTGGGTGTGCCACGGTAAGATTAATTTGCATATGGCGGCCATATTGTTTACAAATTTCACATTTTTTTTGATAATTATTGAGGTTGGGACTCTGCTGAGTTGTTTGACACCAAATATGACAGGATTGGTCAATGACCCTAGGACAAGTTCTCAAAAGTAGGTTTTGCATATTATGCTAAATAGCAAAAAATCTAAGTGGGCGGAGCTTAGTGGTTCTATTGACCTTTTTGATTTGCCATTAACCAAGGAATCATATAATGCAAGAATTTTTGCTCTAGCTATCAGAGCGTAGGAGTTACGGGGCCAAACGCGTTGACCTTCGCCATAGCGCCCCCTTGAGGCCGATCGGGCTCATCTTTTGAATCTGAGTAGCGGTGAGAAGTACTACCATATGACCAAGTCTCAGCCCTGTAGGCCTTACGGTTTCTTCTGCCCAATCACTTCTATGGCAGAAAAAGAATAAGAATAATAATAATAATAATAATAATAATAATAATCAGAACAATTACAATAGGGTTTCTAGCACTACGTGCTCGAACCCCTAATAATAATAATAATAATAAATATAGCCGCAAGCGGCGATTTACGGGGTTCGAGCGTCACAGGCAAAGAGGCCCCTGGAGGCCAGTTAGGCTTAAAACCTGTTGCTGGTTGACCGTCATCACCAAACTGGATAATCAAGCTGGGTAACCAGCGTGACCATAAAGACCAAAATGACAATGCTAGATGAGTGGTGTGAGTAAACTAGTTGAAAAGCATTGATAAATTGAGCTGTAGTGTTCATCAGGTTTTATGTGGTGTCTTGCTGCACTCTAGTGGGCATTTGGTGAAACAACTTCAGTTCTTAAATTCAAAAAACACAAGGCATAAAAAGGGCATATAAATAACCCATATATAGTGTATAAGTTTTGACCTGATAAACATTCTGCCTGTCAAAAGCTTGCTGGAATGTGATTGGCTAATAGTGACCACAAAAGTGTCCATATCAAATTTTCATTTGGTGTACCATTAGTGCATGGGCCATAGATGATAATTGGCAAGGATGACCTTGATAGCTTGTATGGTTGTAGAGAAACAGCTATTGAGCATTGGCTCTGCCCCCTGGGGGTGTATGTCTACTTGAACTGACAGGGTATCTGAGAATCATGTAATGATCAAAGGACTGAAGTGGTATTAATGTCAGGTTAAGCATTCAAAAGTTATAAGTGTTAGAAGACATTTTACTGCACCATGGTAAAACTAATTTGCATATGGCGGCCATATTGTTTATAAATGTAAAGATTTTTTTTAATAATTATTGAGGAGTAAGCTCTGCTGAACTGTTTGACACCAAACATGTCATGATTGGTCAAGGAGGCAAAGACAAGATCTCAAAAGTAGGTTTTGCATATTATGCAAATTAAAAAAAAATTAAGTGGGTGGAGCATAAATAAGAATGACCCAGGTGGCTGACTAGCATGACCAAGAAGGATAAATATGTTCAATTAAGCAAGACAAAAATGATTAAATAAGTTCAGCAGAGCTTTAATTTAGAATAATTCAAATGTAGCTGTTTCACCAAATGACCACCAGAGTGCAGCAAGAGACCACATATAACCTGCTGGAAATCTATCACTCTATAAGTAAGACAGAACATTCCCTATCAGTGTGTTTCTATTTATTAAAAAGAGAAGAAAAGTCCGATTGGGCTCCAAATTGGTACTCATGATTAAGTGGTCTGCATATATATGTGTGTAAATTTGTGTGTTGATAGGGTCAAAGGTTCCTGACTTCTGTCCATTTAGGTTTGAAAAAAGCGATAATACAGGCTTATGGCCTACAAAATGGCTGTTGCTCTTTGGCCATATTAGAGGCAAAAAATATCTGTTTTGGCTCAAAATTTGCAATCAAGATCACAATATCAGTCTATATATGTATGTCAATTTCTGTGTCAATAGGGTCAAAGGTTCCTGACTTCTGTCCATTTAGATTTGAAAAAAGCGATAATACAGGCTTGAGGCCTACAAAATCGCTGTAGTTTTCCAGCCGTTGTAGAGGCAAAACATGTCCGATTTGGCTGAAAATTTGCAATCAAGATCAGATTATCAGTCTATATATGTGTATAAATTTGTGTGTTGATAGGGTGAAAGGTTCCTGTCTTCTGTCCATTTAGGTTGGAAAATAGCGATAAATAGAATAAATTGAAAATAGTTATTTTTTCACTGTAGAGCCTACTGAAGACTTATTTGGCTCATACTTGGCACATGTACTTCAAATGTCATTGTTAATTAGTAGCTTCAACAGTTTTGGCATGTTTTAAACTTTGACAGAGTTTTGGCCAAATAACTCTGAAAAGGCTTTCACGTACATGTTTGATCAAGGTTTATGGGCCTCGAATAGTAAAAATGTCAAGATTTTTTTGATAATTATTTACCTACAGTGTCTCAAGATTGCACCAAGACCAAATTTGTTTTGATTGATTAAGGACTTAAAGACAAGTTCGAAAAGAGGAATTTTTACTCTTTTGGCCACTGATGAAAATCTTTGCATTTTTGGTAAACATATGTAATTACAAAGTTGTAAAGGCTACAGCAACGTATACAACTCAAAAAGAATAACAAGCCTAGGCCACTTGTACCTTTAGATATAACTGATTTTCTGCTATAGCGCCCCCTTGAGGCCAATCAACGCCATATTTTAATGGATGATAGAAGGCCCTGAGATACATGTAGGGTATATGTATTGTCCTGATTGGTCATTGTTTAGCCTGTCAAAAGCTTGCTGGAATCTGATTGGCTAATAACGATCGCAAAAATTTGCATATCAACTTTTCCTTCTGTAAAACATTAGGACATAGGCCATAGATGATACATGCCAAAGGAGAGCTTCATAGCTTGTACGGTTCCTGAGAAACAGATTTTTAGCTTTGGCTCCGCCCCCTGGGGGCGTATGTCTACACAGATTGACGGGCTACCTCAGAATCATGTTGGCATCAAAGATGTAAAGTGGCATTAGTGTAGGTTTAAGCATTCAAAAGTTACAGCTGTTAGAGTAAATTTGGGTGTGCCACGGTAAGATTAATTTGCATATGGCGGCCATATTGTTTAAAAATTTCTCAATTTTTTCGATAATTATTGAGGATGGGACTCTGCTGAGTTGTTTGACACCAAATATGACAGGATTGGTCAATGACCCTAGGACAAGTTCTCAAAAGTAGGTTTTGCATATTATGCTAAATAGCAAAAAATCTAAGTGGGCGGAGCTTAGTGGTTCTATTGACCTTTTTCATTTGCCATTAACCAAGGAATCATATAATGCAAGAATTTTTGCTCTAGCTATCAGGGCGTAGGAGTTACGAGGCCAAACGCGTTGACCTTCGCCATAGCGCCCCCTTGAGGCCGATCGGGCTCATCTTTTGAATCTGAGTAGCGGTGAGAAGTACTACCATATGACCAAGTCTCAGCCCTGTAGGCCTTACGGTTTCTTCTGCCCGATCACTTCTATGGCAGAAAAAGAATAAGAATAATAATAATAATAATAATAATCAGAACAATTACAATAGGGTTTCTAGCACTACGTGCTCGAACCCCTAATAATAATCAGAACAATTACAATAGGGTTTCTAGCACTACGTGCTCGAACCCCTAATAATAATAATAATAATAATAATAATAATAATAATAATCAGAACAATTACAATAGGGTTTCTAGCACTACGTGCTCGAACCCCTAATAATAATAATAAATATAGCCGCAAGCGGCGATTTACGAGGTTCGAGCGTTACAGGCAAAGAGACCCCTGGAGGCCAGTTAGGCTTAAAACATGTTGCCGGTTGACCGGCATCGCCAAACTGGATGAGGATGACCAGCATGACCGTGAAGACCAAGCTAGATTACCAGCATGACTAATCTGGATGACAAACTTGTTGACCATATTGACCAAGCTGGAAGACCATAATGACCAAACTGGATGACCAGCATGGCAAAGGTGGTTGGCCAGTATGACCAAGCTGGAAGACCACCATTACTATGAGGACAAAGCTGAATGACCAGCAGGACCATAATGACCAATGTGAATGGCCAGCATGACAAAGCTGGATGGCCAGCATAACCAAGCTGGGTGACCAGCGTGACCATAAAGACCATAATGGCAATGCTAGATGAGTGGTGTGAGTAAACTAGTTGAAAAGCATTGATAAATTGAGCTGTAGTGTTCATCAGGTTTTATGTGGTGTCTTACTGCACTCTAGTGCGCATTTGGTGAAACAAATTCAGTTCTTAAATTGAAAAAACACAAGGCATAAAAAGGGCATATAAATAACCCGTATATAGTATATAAGTTTTGACCTGATAAACATTCTGCCTGTCAAAAGCTTGCTGGAATGTGATTGGCTAATAGTGACCACAAAAGTGTCCATATCAAATTTTCATTTGGTGTACCATTAGTGCATGGGCCATAGATGATAATTGGCAAGGATGACCTTGATAGCTTGTATGGTTGTAGAGAAACAGCTATTGAGCATTGGCTCTGCCCCCTGGGGGGTGTATGTCTACTTAAACTCACAGGGTATCTGAGAATCATGTAATGATCAAAGGACTGAAGTGGTATTAATGTCAGGTTAAGCATTCAAAAGTTATAAGTGTTAGAAGACATTTTACTGCACCATGGTAAAACTAATTTGCATATGGCGGCCATATTGTTTATAAATGTAAAGATTTTTTTTAATAATTATTGAGGAGTAAGCTCTGCTGAACTGTTTGACACCAAACATGTCATGATTGGTCAAAAAGGCAAAGACAAGATCTCAAAAGTAGGTTTTGCATATTATGCAAATAAAAAAAAAATTAAGTGGGTGGAGCATAAATAAGAATGACCCAGGTGGCTGACTAGCATAACCAAGAAGGATAAATATGTTCAATTAAGCAAGACAAAAAAGATTAAATAAGTTCAGCAGAGCTTTAATTTAGAATAATTCAAATCTAGCTGTTTCACCAAATGACCACCAGAGCGCAGCAAGAGACCACATATAACCTGCTGGAAATCTATCACTCTATAAGTAAGACAGAACATTCCCTATCAGTGTGTTTCTATTTATTAAAAAGAGAAGAAAAGTCCGATTGGGCTCCAAATTGGTACTCATGATCAAGTGGTCTGCATATATATGTGTGTAAATTTGTGTGTTGATAGGGTCAAAGGTTCCTGACTTCTGTCCATTTAGGTTTGAAAAAAGCAATAATACAGGCTTATGGCCTACAAAATGGCTGTTGCTCTTTGGCCATATTAGAGGCAAAAAATATCTGATTTGGCTCAAAATTTGCAATCAAGATCACAATATCAGTCTATATATGTATGTCAATTTCTGTGTCGATAGGGTCAAAGGTTCCTGACTTATGTCCATTTAGGTTTGAAAAAAGCGATAATACAGGCTTGAGGCCTACAAACTCGCTGTAGTTTTCCAGCCGTTGTAGATTGAAAACATGTCCGATTTGGCTGAAAATTTGCAATCAAGATCAGATTATCAGTCTATATATGTGTATAAATTTGTGTGTTGATAGGGTGAAAGGTTCCTGTCTTCTGTCCATTTAGGTTGGAAAATAGCGATAAATAGAATAAATTGAAAATAGTTATTTTTTCACTGTAGAGCCTACTGAAGACTTATTTGGCTCATACTTGGCAAATGTGCTTCAAATGTCATTGTTAATTAGTAGCTTCAACAGTTTTGGCATGTTTTAAACTTTGACAGAGTTTTGGCCAAATAACTCTGAAAAGGCTTTCACGTACATGTTTGATCAAGGTTTATGGGCCTCAAGTAGTTAAATTGTCAAGATTTTTTTGATAATTATTTACCTACAGGGTCTCAAGATTGCATCAAGACCAAAGTTATTTTGATTGATTAAGGACTTAAAGACAAGTTCGAAAAGAGCAATTTTTACTCTTTTGGCCACTGATGAAAATCTTTGCATTTTTGGTAAATACATGTAATTACAAAGTTGTAAAGGCTACAGCAAAGTATACAACTAAAAAAGAATAACAAGCCTAGGCCACTTGTACCTTTAGATATAACTGATTTTCTGCTATAGCGCCCCCTTGAGGCCAATCAACGCCATATTTTAATGGATGATAGAAGGCCCTGAGATACATGTAGGGTATAAGTATCGTCCTGATTGGTCATTGTTTAGCCTGTCAAAAGCTTGCTGGAATCTGATTGGCTAATAACGATTGCAAAAATTTGCATATCAAATTTTCCTTCTGTTAAACATTAGGACATAGGCCATAGATGATACATGCCAAAGGAGAGCTTCATAGCTTGTACGGTTCCAGAGAAACAGATTTTTAGTTTTGGCTCCGCCCCCTGTGGGCGTATGTCTACACAGATTGACGGGCTACCTCAGAATCATGTTGGCATCAACGGTCTAAAGTGGCATTAGTGTAGGTTTAAGCATTCAAAAGTTACAGCTGTTAGAGTAAATTTGGGTGTGCCACGGTAAGATTAATTTGCATATGGCGGCCATATTGTTTACAAATTTCACAATTTTTTTGATAATTATTGAGTTTGGGACTCTGCTGAGTTGTTTGACACCAAATATGACAGGATTGGTCAATGACCCTAGGACAAGTTCTCAAAAGTAGGTTTTGCATATTATGCTAAATAGCAAAAAATCTAAGTGGGCGGAGCTTAGTGGTTCTATTGACCTTTTTGATTTGCCATTAACCAAGGAATCATATAGTGCAAGAATTTTTGCTCTAGCTATCAGGGCGTAGGAGTTACGGGGCCAAACGCGTTGACCTTCGCCATAGCGCCCCCTTGAGGCCGATCGGGCTCATCTTTTGAATCTGAGTAGCGGTGAGAAGTACTACCATATGACCAAGTTTCAGCCCTGTAGGCCTTACGGTTTCTTCTGCCCAATCACTTCTATGGCAGAAAAAGAATAAGAATAATAATAATAATAATAAATATAGCCGCAAGCGGCGATTTACGGGGTTCGAGCGTTACAGACAAAGAGGCCCCTGGAGGCCAGTTAGGCTTAAAACATGTTGCTGGTTGACTGGCATCACCAAACTGGATGACCAGCATGGCAAAGGTGTTTGGCCAGTATGACCAAGCTGGATGACCAGCATTGCTATGATGACAAAGCTGAATGGCCAGCAGGACCATAATGACCAATGTGAATGACCAGAATGACCTAGCTGGATGGGCAGCATAACCAAGCTAGGTGACCAGCGTGACCATAAAGACCATAATGACAATGCTAGATGAGTGGTGTGAGTAAACTAGTTGAAATGCATTGATAAATTGAGCTGTAGTGTTCAGCAGGTTTTATGTGGTCTCTTGCTGCACTCTAGTGGGCATTCGGAGAGCCTAGCAGTGAGGCATGACAAGGGCACATATTAATAACAAATAATATCAATAATAGTACATAAGTTTTGACCTGATTAACATTCAGCCTGTTAAAAGCTTGCTGGAATGTGATTGGCTAATAGTGACAACAAAAGTGTCCATATCAAATTTTCATTTGGTGTACCATTAGTGCATGGGCCATAGATGATAATTGGCAAGGACGACCTTGATAGCTTGTATGGTTCTAGAGAAACAGCTATCGAGCATTGGCTCCGCCCCCTGCGGGGGTGTATGTCTACTTACACTGACAGGGTATCTGAGAATCATGTAATGATCAAAGGACTGAAGTGGTATTAGTGTCAGGTTAAGCATTCAAAAGTTATAAGTGTTAAAGACATTTTACTGCACTGTGGTAGAACTAATTTGCATATGGCGGCCATATTGTTTACAAATGTAAAGATTTATTAAATAATTATTGAGGAATTACTGCTAAATTGTTTGACACCAAACATGTCATGATTGGTCAAGGAGGCAAGGGAAAGATGTCAAAAGTAGGTTTTGCATATTATGCTAATTTAAAAAAAAATTAAGTGGGTGGAGCATAAACAAGAATGACCCAGGTGGCTGAGCAGCATGATCAAGAAGGATAAAGATGTTCAATTAAGCAAGACAAGCAAGATTAAATAAGTTCAGCAGAGCTTTAATTTAGAATAATTCACCTGTAGCTGTTTCCCCAAATGACCACCAGAGCACAGCAAGAGACCACATATAACCTGCTGGAAATCTATCACTCTATCAGAAAGACAGAACATTCCCTATCAGTGTGTTTCTATTTATTAAAAAGAGAAGAAAAGTCCGATTGGGCTCCAAATTGGTACTCATGATCAAGTGGTCTGTATATACATGTATGTAAATTTGTGTGTTGATAGGGTCAAAGGTTCCTGACTTCTGACCATTTAGGTTTGAAAAAAGCGATAATACAGGCTTATGGCCTACAAAATGGCTGTTGCTCTTTGGCCATATTAGAGGCAAAAAATATCTGATTTGGCTCAAAATTTGCAGTCAGGATCACAATATCGGTCTATATATGTATGTCAATTTCTGTGTCAATAGGGTCAAAGGTTCCTGACTTCTGTCCATTTAGATTTGAAAAAAGCGATAATACAGGCTTGAGGCCTACAAAATCGCTGTAGTTTTCCAGCCGTTGTAGAGGCAAAACATGTCCGATTTGGCTGAAAATTTGCAATCAAGATCAGATTATCAGTCTATATATGTGTATAAATTTGTGTGTTGATAGGGTGAAAGGTTCCTGTCTTCTGTCCATTTAGGTTGGAAAATAGCGATAAATAGAATAAATTGAAAATAGTTATTTTTTCACTGTAGAGCCTACTGAAGACTTATTTGGCTCATACTTGGCACATGTGCTTCAAATGTCATTGTTAATTAGTAGCTTCAACAGTTTTGGCATGTTTTAAACTTTGACAGAGTTTTGGCCAAATAACTCTGAAAAGGCTTTCACGTACATGTTTGATCAAGGTTTATGGGCCTCAAATAGTTAAAATGTCAAGATTTTTTTGATAATTATTTACCTACAGGGTCTCAAGATTGCATCAAGACCAAATTTGTTTTGATTGATTAAGGACTTAAAGACAAGTTCGAAAAGAGCAATTTTTACTCTTTTGGCCACTGATGAAAATCTTTGCATTTTTGGTAAACATATGTAATTACAAAGTTGTAAAGGCTACAGAAAAGTATACAAATAAAAAAGAATAACAAGCCTAGGCCACTTGTATTTTTAGATATAACTGATTTTCTGCTATAGCGCCCCCTTGAGGCCAATCAACGCCATATTTTAATGGATGATAGAAGGCCCTGAGATACATGTAGGGTATAAGTATCGTCCTGATTGGTCATTGTTTAGCCTGTCAAAAGCTTGCTGGAATCTGATTGGCTAATAACGATCGCAAAAATTTGCATATCAACTTTTCCTTCTGTAAAACATTAGGACATAGGCCATAGATGATACATGCCAAAGGAGAGCTTCATAGCTTGTACGGTTCCTGAGAAACAGATTTTTAGCTTTGGCTCCGCCCCCTGGGGGCGTATGTCTACACAGATTGACGGGCTACCTCAGAATCATGTTGGCATCAAAGATGTAAAGTGGCATTAGTGTAGGTTTAAGCATTCAAAAGTTACAGCTGTTAGAGTAAATTTGGGTGTGCCACGGTAAGATTAATTTGCATATGGCGGCCATATTGTTTAAAAATTTCTCAATTTTTTCGATAATTATTGAGGATGGGACTCTGCTGAGTTGTTTGACACCAAATATGACAGGATTGGTCAATGACCCTAGGACAAGTTCTCAAAAGTAGGTTTTGCATATTATGCTAAATAGCAAAAAATCTAAGTGGGCGGAGCTTAGTGGTTCTATTGACCTTTTTGATTTGCCATTAACCAAGGAATCATATAATGCAAGAATTTTAGATCTAGCTATCAGGGCGTAGGAGTTACGAGGCCAAACGCGTTGACCTTCGCCATAGCGCCCCCTTGAGGCCGATCGGGCTCATCTTTTGAATCTGAGTAGCGGTGAGAAGTACTACCATATGACCAAGTCTCAGCCCTGTAGGCCTTACGGTTTCTTCTGCCCAATCACTTCTATGGCAGAAAAAGAATAAGAACTATAATAATAATAATAATAATCAGAACAATTACAATAGGGTTTCTAGCACTACGTGCTCGAACCCCTAAATATAGCCGCAAGCGGCGATTTACGGGGTTCGAGCGTTACAGGCAAAGAGACCCCTGGAGGCCAGTTAGGCTTAAAACATGTTGCCGGTTGACCGGCATCGCCAAACTGGATGAGGATGACCAGCATGACCGTGAAGACCAAGCTAGATTACCAGCATGACTAATCTGGATGACAAACTTGTTGACTATATTGACCAAGCTGGAGGACCATAATGACCAAACTGGATGACCAGCATGGCAAAGGTGGTTGGCCAGTATGACCAAGCTGGAAGACCACCATTACTATGAGGACAAAGCTGAATGACCAGCAGGACCATAATGACCAATGTGAATGGCCAGCATGACCAAGCTGGATGGCCAGCATAACCAAGCTGGGTGACCAGCGTGACCATAAAGACCATAATGGCAATGCTAGATGAGTGGTGTGAGTAAACTATTTGAAAAGCATTGATAAATTGAGCTGTAGTGTTCATCAGGTTTTATGTGGTGTCTTACTGCACTCTAGTGCGCATTTGGTGAAACAAATTCAGTTCTTAAATGGAAAAAACACAAGGCATAAAAAGGGCATATAAATAACCCGTATATAGTATATAAGTTTTGACCTGATTAACATTCCGCCTGTTAAAAGCTTGCTGGAATGTGATTGGCTAATAGTGACCACAAAAGTGTCCATATCAAATTTTCATTTGGTGTACCATTAGTGCATGGGCCATAGATGATAATTGGCTAGGATGACCTTGATAGCTTGTATGGTTCTAGAGAAACAGCTATTGAGCATTGGCCCCGCCCCCTGGGGGTGTATGTCTACTTAAACTGACAGGGTATCTGAGAATCATGTAATGATCAAAGGACTGAAGTGGTATTAGTGTCAGGTTAAGCATTCAAAAGTTATAAGTGTTAAAGACATTTTACCGCACCATGGTAAAACTCATTTGCATATGGCGGCCATATTGTTTATAAATGTAAAGATTTTTTTTTATAATTATTGAGGAGTAAGCTCTGCTGAACTGTTTGACACCAAACATGTCATGATTGGTCAAGGAGGCAAAGACAAGATCTCAAAAGTAGGTTTTGCATATTATGCAAATTAAAAAAAAAATTAAGTGGGTGGAGCATAAATAAGAATGACCCAGGTGGCTGACTAGCATGACCAAGAAGGATAAATATGTTCAATTAAGCAAGACAAAAATGATTAAATAAGTTCAGCAGAGCTTTAATTTAGAATAATTCAAATGTAGCTGTTTCACCAAATGACCACCAGAGCGCAGCAAGAGACCACATATAACCTGCTGGAAATCTATCACTCTATAAGTAAGACAGAACATTCCCTATCAGTGTGTTTCTATTTATTAAAAAGAGAAGAAAAGTCCGATTGGGCTCCAAATTGGTACTCATGATTAAGTGGTCTGCATATATATGTGTGTAAATTTGTGTGTTGATAGGGTCAAAGGTTCCTGACTTCTGTCCATTTAGGTTTGAAAAAGCGATAATACAGGCTTATGGCCTACAAAATGGCTGTTGCTCTTTGGCCATATTAGAGGCAAAAAATATCTGTTTTGGCTCAAAATTTGCAATCATGATCACAATATCAGTCTATATATGTATGTCAATTTCTGTGTCGATAGGGTCAAAGGTTCCTGACTTATGTCCATTTAGGTTTGAAAAAAGCGATAATACAGGCTTGAGGCCTACAAAATCGCTGTAGTTTTCCAGCCGTTGTAGAGGGAAAACATGTCCGATTTGGCTGAAAATTTGCAATCAAGATCAGATTATCAGTCTATATATGTGTATAAATTTGTGTGTTGATAGGGTGAAAGGTTCCTGTCTTCTGTCCATTTAGGTTGGAAAATAGCGATAAATAGAATAAATTGAAAATAGTTATTTTTTCACTGTAGAGCCTACTGAAGACTTATTTGGCTCATACTTGGCAAATGTGCTTCAAATGTCATTGTTAATTAGTAGCTTCAACAGTTTTGGCATGTTTTAAACTTTGACAGAGTTTTGGCCAAATAACTCTGAAAAGGCTTTCACGTACATGTTTGATCAAGGTTTATGGGCCTCAAATAGTTAAAATGTCAAGATTTTTTTGATAATTATTTACCTACAGGGTCTCAAGATTGCATCAAGACCAAAGTTATTTTGATTGATTAAGGACTTAAAGACAAGTTCGAAAAGAGCAATTTTTACTCTTTTGGCCACTGATGAAAATCTTTCCATTTTTGGTAAATACATGTAATTACAAAGTTGTAAAGGCTACAGCAAAGTATACAACTAAAAAAGAATAACAAGCCTAGGCCACTTGTACCTTTAGATATAACTGATTTTCTGCTATAGCGCCCCCTTGAGGCCAATCAACGCCATATTTTAATGGATGATAGAAGGCCCTGAGATACATGTAGGGTATAAGTATCGTCCTGATTGGTCATTGTTTAGCATGTCAAAAGCTTGCTGGAAACTGATTGGCTAATAACGATCGCAAAAATTTGCATATCAAATTTTCCTTCAGTAAAACATTAGGACATATGCCATAGATGATACATGCCAAAGGAGAGCTTCATAGCTTGTACGGTTCCTGAGAAACAGATTTTTAGCTTTGGCTCCGCCCCCTGGGGGCGTATGTCTACACAGATTGACGGGCTACCTCAGAATCATGTTGGCATTAACGGTCTAAAGTGGCATTAGTGTAGGTTAAAGCATTCAAAAGTTACAGCTGTTAGAGTAAATTTGGGTGTGCCACGGTAAGATTAATTTGCATATGGCGGCCATATTGTTTACAAATTTCACAATTTTTTTGATAATTATTGAGGTTGGGACTCTGCTGAGTTGTTTGACACCAAATATGACAGGATTGGTCAATGACCCTAGGACAAGTTCTCAAAAGTAGGTTTTGCATATTATGCTAAATAGCAAAAAATCTAAGTGGGCGGAGCTTAGTGGTTCTATTGACCTTTTTGATTTGCCATTAACCAAGGAATCATATAATGCAAGAATTTTTGCTCTAGCTATCAGGGCGTGGCAGTTACGAGGCCTAACGCGTTGACCTTCGCCATAGCGCCCCCTTGAGGCCGATCGGGCTCATCTTTTGAATCTGAGTAGCGGTGAGAAGTACTACCATATGACCAAGTCTCAGCCCTGTAGGCCTTACGGTTTCTTCTGCCCGATCACTTCTATGGCAGAAAAAGAATAAGAATAATAATCGGAACAATTACAATAGGGTTTCTAGCACTACGTGCTCGAACCCCTAATAATAATAATAATAATCAGAACAATTACAATAGGGTTTCTAGCACTACGTGCTCGAACCCCTAATAATCAGAACAATTACAATAGGGTTTCTAGCACTACGTGCTCGAACCCCTAATAATCAGAACAATTACAATAGGGTTTCTAGCACTACGTGCTCGAACCCCTAAATATAGCCGCAAGCGGCGATTTACGGGGTTCGAGCGTTACAGGCAAAGAGGCCCCTGGAGGCCAGTTAGGCTTAAAACCTGTTGCTGGTTGACCGTCATCACCAAACTGGATAACCAAGGTGGGTGACTATTATGACCATAAAGACCCAGGTGTTAGACCAGCATGACCATAAAGACCCAGCTGGTTGACCAGCATGACCAAAATACCCAGCTAGTTGACCAGAATGAAAATAAGGACCAAGCTGGTTGACTAGCATGACCATAATAACCATGCTAGATGAGTGATGTGAGTAAACTAGTTGTAAAAAGCATTGATAAATTGAGCTGTAGTGTTCAGCAGGTTTTATGTGGTGTCTTTCTGCACTCTAGTGGGCATTTGGTGAAACAACATCAGTTCTTAAATTGAAAAATACAAACCACATTAATCCTGATGGGAGCCTAGTGGTGAGGCATAAAAAGGCCACATATAAATAACTCACATATGGTGTATACGTTTTTACCTGATTAACATTCAGCCTGTCAAAAGCTTGCTGGAAAGTGATTGGCTAATAGTGACCACAAAAATGTATCAACATTTCCTTTGGTGTACCATTAGTGCATGGGCCATAGATGATAATTGGCAAGGATGACCTTGATAGCTTGTATGGTTCTAGAGAAACAGCTATCGAGCATTGGCTCCGCCCCCTGGGGGTGTATGTCTACTTACACTGACAGGGTATCTGAGAGTCATGTAATGATCAAAGGACTGAAGTGGTATTAGTGTCAGGTTAAGCATTCAAAAGTTATAAGTGTTAAAGACATTTTACTGCACCATGGAAAAACTAATTTGCATATGGCGGCCATATTGTTTATAAATGTAAAGATTTTGTTTAATAATTATTGAGGAGTAAGCTCTGCTGAACTGTTTGACACCAAACATGTCATGATTGGACAAGGAGGCAAAGACAAGTTCTCAAAAGTAGGTTTTGCATATTATGCAAATAAAAAATAAAAAATTGGGTGGAGCATAAACAAGAATGACCCAGGTGGCTGACCAGCATGACCAAGAAGGATACAGATGTTCAATTAAGCAAGACAAGCAAGATTAAATAAGTTCAGCAGAGCTTTTATTTAGAATAAATCAACTGTAACTGTTTCACCAAATGACCACCAGAGCGCAGCAAGAGACCACATATAACCTGCTGGAAATCTATCACTCTATAAGTAAGACAGAACATTCCCTATCAGTGTGTTTCTATTTATTAAAAAGAGAAGAAAAGTCCGATTGGGCTCCAAATTGGTACTCATGATCAAGTGGTCTGTATATATATGTTTGTAAATTTGTGTGTTGATAGGGTCAAAGGTTCCTGACTTCTGTCCATTTAGGCTTGAAAAAAGCGATAATACAGGCTTATGGCCTACAAAATGGCTGTTGCTCTTTGGCCATATTAGAGGCAAAAAATATCTGATTTGGCTCAAAATTTGCAATCAGGATCACAATATCAGTCTATATATGTATGTCAATTTCTGTGTCAATAGGGTCAAAGGTTCCTGACTTCTGTCCATTTAGATTTGAAAAAAGCGATAATACAGGCTTGAGGCCTACAAAATCGCTGTAGTTTTCCAGCCGTTGTAGAGGCAAAACATGTCCGATTTGGCTGAAAATTTGCAATCAAGATCAGATTATCAGTCTATATATGTGTATAAATTTGTGTGTTGATAGGGTGAAAGGTTCCTGTCTTCTGTCCATTTAGGTTGGAAAATAGCGATAAATAGAATAAATTGAAAATAGTTATTTTTTCACTGTAGAGCCTACTGAAGACTTATTTGGCTCATACTTGGCACATGTACTTCAAATGTCATTGTTAATTAGTAGCTTCAACAGTTTTGGAATGTTTTAAACTTTGACAGAGTTTTGGCCAAATAACTCTGAAAAGGCTTTCACGTACATGTTTGATCAAGGTTTATGGGCCTCAAATAGTTAAAATGTCATGATTTTTTTGATAATTATTTACCTACAGGGTCTCAAGATTGCATCAAGACCAAATTTGTTTTGATTGATTAAGGACTTAAAGACAAGTTCGAAAAGAGCAATTTTTACTCTTTTGGCCACTGATGAAAATCTTTGCATTTTTGGTAAACACATGTAATTACAAAGTTGTAAAGGCTACAGCAAAGTATACAACTAAAAAAGAATAACAAGCCTAGGCCACTTGTACCTTTAGATATAACTGATTTTCTGCTATAGCGCCCCCTTGAGGCCAATCAACGCCATATTTTAATGGATGATAGAAGGCCCTGAGATACATGGAGGGTATAAGTATCGTCCTGATTGGTCATTGTTTAGCCTGTCAAAAGCTTGCTGGAAACTGATTGGCTAATAATGATCGCAAAAATTTGCATATCAAATTTTCCTTCTGTAAAACATTAGGACATAGGCCATAGATGATACATGCCAAAGGAGAGCTTCATAGCTTGTACGGTTCCTGAGAAACAGATTTTTAGCTTTGGCTCCGCCCCCTGGAGGCGTATGTCTACACAGATTGACGGGCTACCTCAGAATCATGTTGGCATCAAAGGTCTAAAGTGGCATTAGTGTAGGTTTAAGCATTCAAAAGTTACAGCTGTTAGAGTAAATTTGGGTGTGCCACGGTAAGATTAATTTGCATATGGCGGCCATATTGTTTACAAATTTCACAATTTTTTTGATAATTATTGAGGTTGGGACTCTGCTGAGTTGTTTGACATCAAATATGACAGGATTGGTCAATGACCCTAGGACAAGTTCTCAAAAGTAGGTTTTGCATATTATGCTAAATAGCAAAAAATCTAAGTGGGCGGAGCTTAGTGGTTCTATTGACCTTTTTGATTTGCCATTAACCAAGGAATCATATAATGCAAGAATTTTTGCTCTAGCTATCAGGGCGTGGCAGTTACGAGGCCTAACGCGTTGACCTTTGCCATAGCGCCCCCTTGAGGCCGATTTGGCTCATCTTTTGAATCTGAGTAGCGGTGAGAAGTACTACCATATGACCAAGTCTCAGCCCTGTAGGCTTTACGGTTTCTTCTGCCCGATCACTTCTATGGCAGAAAAAGAATAAGAATAATAATAATAATAATAATAATAATAATAATCAGAACAATTACAATAGGGTTTCTAGCACTACGTGCTCGAACCCCTAACTATAATAATAATCAGAACAATTACAATAGGGTTTCTAGCACTACGTGCTCGAACCCCTAATAATAAGAAAAATCTTAGCAAAAACAATAGGGTTCTACGCACCTTCGGTGCTTGAACCCTAATAAAACATGTTTTAGTGTTTTTTATTATTTTAAATTTGTTTAAAATTTAAAAAATTATGGATAACTGATTTCGGTCAAAACAAGAGAGATGGTTGAAAAATGATTATAATTGGAATGACTCAACTGGTAAGTGGAAAAGTTTTTTTTTTTTCGCATAAAACATGAAAATGACCTTTTCAGGTAAACATAGCTAGGGATCTCACAGAATGCAACTGTAGTTCGATCAGTGGAAAATCGTTATGATATAAGCTGACCTGAAGTATAATTGAGTTGCCCAATCTACCATGTGTTTAAGATCATATTTCCATTGATATTTTTTTTTGTTTGTTTTATATTCCATGTATAAAACTGCTCTAGAAATAAATATTGGATTATAAACAACCCAGTCTGGGTCATTTTAACTCTCCAGCACTGGGTCAGTATATAGAACAGGAAGCACACTGAGTTAAACATATACAGAATCACTGGATTATGAATAAACTCCACAGTCTGGAAGAGGTTCTGCAGATATTCTGCTGTTTTTTTTTTCAATCTGTAAAGAAAAGAAATGACAGAAAAACCGTTACACACATAAAAACCCTATTGCCTTCAGAAACAGTGCTAGATCCAGAGTGTAGAAGAGAGAAACAAGGAGTCTGTCTACTCTAATCAGTGTTGTTTGGTTAGCGAGGTTAGCATAACAAAGCAGCAGTCATAACAAGCATTTGTAGCTCATATTCCAGATAATTAATTTGCTACAGTGTCAGATTGAGTTTTAGTATAAAATGATGTATGTAACTGCTGTTGTATAAGGGTCAGTGCATAAATTATGTGTAAGCTGTTCTCTCAGATGACTAAGGAGCTAGGAAGAAGATAATCTCTTTTAACCGACTACTGTATGTACTGAATACATTCTCTTTATTTTTATTAGTTTTATTAGTTATTTAGAGACTACTTTTTTTAGAATTATATTAATCATACCACAGTTAGTTCTGAGCCTGCAGTGTGATTGTCTGAGAGGCATTTTATGAGTGATATTATTAGCCGATAATGCACTGTAGCCAAAGCTCTCCATGTATAACTCCGTCTCATACAGGTAACCTAGCAATGATGCAGCGCTTACCAACTAAATGCGATATCATTAAACACCACTGGGGGCGCTGGATCCCACAGGCACAGTGCAGAAATGCAATGTTTTCAATAGGCGGTGCAGACAAAGACGTGCTCCCACAAATAAATAAGATCAGAGACTGAAAAGTACACATTATTACAAACATTATCAGCCACTAATTTCAGGTTAAGAGTTGTTATTTTTAAAATAAAAGCTTAAATGTATATATTTTCCAGTTAATATGGGGTATTTTAAGCTGAATGTAAGGTGGACTCTTGTAATTTCTCTTGTAACATTTTCTTTCAGTCAAACGAGCACTACTGGACTTTATTCTACACAGATTTCTCTCCTAAATATGTTTATTTGGGTGAGTAAAGCTCTTACATTTATTTACACTTAGATTTACACTTAGGTTTTAATAACCAAACCGTTCCCATTTTCTCGTCTTGTTTAACTCAACAAATTTTAATAAACAGTGATAATGGAACTGCGGTATATTTGCAATTATACACTTAGGTGTATTATTTGTGCTATAACGTGTGATATTGGCACTGCAGTGCTGTGGTCATAGGCATGAGGCCGAATAGTGCCAATATGACACGTTATAGCACTCGCTCTCATGTATTATTGCTTAATTATACCACAGTTAATTCTGACTCTGTAATGTCATTGGCTGAAAGGGGTTCTAAGAGTGCCATTATCAGCAGGTAATGCACTGTAACTGAAGCTCTCCCTGTATTACTCCGCCACATACAGGTAACCTAGCAACGATGCAGAGCTTACAAGCCAAACAACGCAGCTACAAACAGAGCAGCAAGGGAACTATTTTAACTTGCAAAGTTTTTTGTAACCAAACAGATCCTACTTTCTCGTCTCTTTAACTCAAAATCTTTTATTAAACAGTAATAATAGAACTGTGGTATAATCACCATAATACACTCAAGGTTTGTGCTATAACATGTAATATTGGCATTGCTGTGCTGCGGTCATAGGCACTACCTTTCGTGTATCATTGCTAAATCATTCAAGTTTTTTTTTTTTTTGATAATGTTAATCTGGCTGTTCTTTTATCAATTGTATTTTATCAGTGTTCCACTGCACCAATATAAATGCTTTAAAATGACTTTTTACAGCAGCTTTGATAAAAAAGTGAAAAAGGTTTTTGTTAACATTGTGGGAACAAATATCAACTTTAATTTGTATGAATGCAACAATATTTTAAACAAATTTATTCAGCCAAAAACAACATTTAAAACAAATATTTTTGAGGAATTTATAATGTGATTTCACCCTCTTGCCTGATGAGAGGCTGTGCTACCAATTCAAGCCTCTGAAGTGCTGTTAATTACCAGACATTTACACCACTAAAATTTATGTCTTGCCACAAAGTAAGCTGTGACTCAGTGAATAACCAAAAAGAAAAGAAAGAAAGCAATGTAAAACTTTTCAACAAATGGTTCATATGGTTTTTATAGAGTATTTTTTGATAGAGTATTTTTTTTGTTTTTACAGAAACAGCCAGACACGCTTCCAAATTGCGCATCATGATCACATGGCAAAGTTTTATGTAAGATTGTCCACACATATTACAAAGTGCTTATTTTGTATTGTTAAAACAATGGCTATACCATATTCCATGACAATGCATTTTACCACATTATCAAATATATCAGACAGAACTATTTCTACTTTTGTTATAGTTTGAGTAAAAAATACAAGCTGAATGTGAATTTGAGGTGTGCTTAATCTGAAGTTCTCCTGTTAGAGCTTGTTTGTTTCTGTCCTGTGGTTTTACCTGTGTTCAGGGAGTATAATGGCAGCTGTCTTGTTCTTTGTTTGTATTGGTCTGATTTGTATGATGGGCTGGGGCTCAGTGGTCAACCATAAAGCTTTGGTTGTTACATTTGAATTGAATGTCAAATCAATTGCACATCTTGAAAATTGCACTTCTATGTGTAAAAGTTCAGCAGCTGTACTGAACTCTGCTTTCTCAGACTCGGTTTTCGTTTTCAAGAGACTCATCAGACTTTCAACATTAAAATCCTTCTCCAGTTTCTAAATTACTCTTATGACTTTGTGATGAATTGTATAATAAAGTAAACTTTTCCAGACCTACAAACTGAGCAGTGTTCGCCTCACCTGGACTTTCTCATAATTTTTGACATCAAGATTGTCCATATAATATTAGAAAGCCATGTGGAGCAGACCCAGCGGATGATGTCATTTCTCTTTTCGAGACGGAATATATTATATTTGATCAACTTTGTGAATATGAGTCATGTCAGATTCAAATCCGTCTACAGGAGATCTGTGGAGCAGTCTGAGAAGATGTGCCTGTAGCACTATTGCTTTAGTTTCAGAAACAGAAGAAGAATCTATTCCTCCACTGGAGGAAGTATGAGTACAAGTCTTTCTTCAAAGCTGCTCCATGCACTGGCTTCAGAAAAAGGTGACTGTTTAATACTGAACGATCATGGCAGCTTCAAGTCAGATGCTATGTAAGTTGGGGTTAGCAGTTTGTGTAACTGTCCAGACTTTGGTTTGTTGACCTTTAATATAGAGATTAGTTTTAATGTCATATTTAAACCATTTGAGGTCTGTGAAGCTCAAATGGTGTGAAAATGGTGAATGGAATAGCATTAATTCCAGATTTATATCATGAGTTATTAATCAGTATTTCATACATGTAATCTGTGTTCATGTATAAAATGATACTAGAGTTAATACTGTTGAACACCTTTAGCTTTCTGAACATATGGGCATTTGAGCTATGTTTGAGTTGTGTATAATTTTTCAATGAAAACCTTGATCTTGTAACTGCCATTAACTGGCCAGCTAGGTTTAGTGACATTACAGACATGGTTACCACTGTTTAATATTGTTAAGCTATTACATATACATTTATTTATAATTTTTATCTAACTTTTCTCCCCAATTTATAAGGCTAATACCCAAACCCACTCACTAGGACTCCCCCTATCACCAGTGATGCACCACCACCAGTAGGGTGAAGAATAACCTCTTTCCAAACGGCTGCTGATGCTGCATTGCTAAACAGCAAGCACGTTCAGAGGAAAGCGCAGCGACTCAGTTCCGATACATCAGCTTACCCTTTGGAATGATGTGGGGAGACAGCGACATCTACCCACCCAAAGAAAGCACAGCCAATTGTGCTCTTTTAGGGCTGTACAGTTGCTGGTGAGCTGCATGACCGGGATTCGAATCGGCGATCTCCAAAAGAGATAGCCCTCTGGACCACTCGGAGCGCATACAAGATAAAAAAAAGCCCAGTTGGGCTTGTCGTAATCATTTAAACTGTTGTTGTTGTTTTTTTGCAGCATTTTTTTTTTATTTCCATTGAATAAAAAAGAATACTGAAGAATACTGACTAAATACTTGTTTTTATCTGGTAATATAAACATGTAAATAAAAGGAACAATAGGTAATTGTTGACTAAAACACTTATTTTCAGTAGTTTTAAAATGACATAAAACATAAATAGAGAATACATATACAAATAAAACTTCCATTTACATTACCATTTATTAACAAAGGTTTTTGATTTTACACGGTTGAATAAATAGGGAAATAATTTAGTTTTAGTCATCATAAAAACAAAATCCATCATTTGTGTATTTCTCTTTCATATAATAAGAAGACAATTAAACATTTTCTACCATGATTAAAAAAATTAATTAAACTGAATTACTTATTCACTATTCATCATGCACACTCTGGATTGTCACCTATTTGTATTCAGTGCTCACCATTGTCCTGCTAATTTGAAAAAGCTTGTTTTTTTTCTGATAAAAAGCAGAAATTGTTGCTGTATTGTATCCCGTAACCCAGTTAACCAGCGCATTAGCACATTAGCTATGAGGTAACCATGGTAGCCACAATGTGATTCTTGATGCAGGTCAATGAGTGAGGCCTCAGACACAGGAGTCAGCTTTCTTTTAGGAGTCAGTAATGAGGGTGTTATGGCAGAACTTAGTGAGGGGTGATCAAGGTTGGAAATCCACCTCTCACAACTATGTTATATTGGGGAAATTCTCATAATTTTGTTATTATTTAAGTAACAAATACAGAAGTGAAGAGAAACACCAGGCAAGCCTAGGTTTGCCAGACTACCATTGGTTGCATTAAATCGTCAACAATGGAGATGCTTTTCATTTAAAAGAGGTTTTCTGGCATAACATTAAGGCTAGTATGTTTAATATAGCATTTATATACTTTAATATGACCCTGCTTGGTAAAAGATTCAGGCCTGGAATTTCAGATATAAAGGCAATCCTTGTGCATGAGCTTTTCAACTAATTGTGTCAGTAACTGAATAAGCAAAGTGACTTCTACGCTGGTCAGTCTCTCTCTTAGAGTTTCTGGATATTGTGAACACCAGAGACTGTAAAAAAAATGGACGCCGTGTCGCCGTTCCCATTCATTTAATGAAAATGAAGCCAAAATCTTCCTCCATGTTGGCGATCCTGACACCCGATTCTGCGCAGTAGAGACCAGAGGAGGGAGAAAGACTGTTAAATAACCCCACCCCTGAGGGCTGCCTCGCGGTCACAGGCTGCGGAGCAGAGCGGAGCTGACGGTCTTTTATTGGTCCCGCCCATAACCAGCCCGTTTACAATAACCACACCTTTTTTGAATAGAGCTGAATAACCTTTTTTTAAATTCTGTGGGGATATAAAAATTTGACAATATAAGCAGAGGTTACTCTAGCTGTTACATTTAAATAAAGGAGGTAGAGTTAAAGTATATTGGGAAAAAACGTGATTGAAAGTTGTCTGTTTTGCCATTGAAACCTATGGGGATGGGTGGGGTTACACAGCTTTCTGAACCTGTGGTGGCTTCACTTTTGAGAGACGATGCTCTGTCCAGCTATATACAGTCTATGGTGAAAACCAAACACTCTTCAGTAATGGCATCAGTCTTTCAATACCTTAGCTCATGGCTACTATGAAGATCTGTATGAAGATACAGATACTTATTTATAAAAATGTATGACATGCAAATGTATGGCCTCTATGACCATGACATTTCCTTCACGGCTCTGCAGTGGGCAGTTGTGATCGAAGGTGGATGAGGCCATGAATCTTAGTTTACAAATTGTTATCTTATCAGTCCAGGGGCTTTTCCTGATTCACTAATTTTTCTGTTTATCGGAGGCAATTTTAGGATCAGAGGTACTCAGCCATAGTGCCCTCCTTAAAAAAAAAGCTGTAAACCTATTTTGAAAAGAGTTCATAGGAGTGATTAGTTTGTCATATCAGAAGAAACAGAATAATTTATATTCAAATACACACACAAACTGTTATGTACAGAAGACACACGTGTTACTTTAATTTTACACATCTTTTCAGACAATAATAAGATAAAATCAGTGCACAGTTTTACATAGTATTTTATAAAAATAACTCTCCATTATCTATTCTAATTAAAATAGGTAAAAGGTGAAAGCTGCTCAAAAATCACAGTAATTACCTGATATACAGGCAGACAGTACTATTCTAGCACCTCCTTTAATATGAACACATAAACCAGCCAACAGCACCCTAGTTAGCACTCTCACTTCAATTTAACCAGTGGTTGATTATCAACCTGCAGCATTAGCTTACGAAATTTAAAAAGCATCAAACCACAGCAGCATAAAAAAAAATAGTTCGTGCACGTGTGCATGCATGTGGAGCAGTCAGAGAATGTGATAGTATATTTGCACTGCAAGTAAGCTGTATTTTCGTTCTTAAAATTAAAACTCTTAAAATCTACTCTCTTAGATTTGAACATTTTAGCTTATCAGAGACACACTTCTGTTTAAAAAGTCAAACAAAAACACAACTTTATGCTTTAATTTTTAAGGGTGCTGGGACTCCTTAGAGCCCCCCCTAAAAAGGACTAGTGATGCCCCTGCTGTCTATTTTATTTTATTTGTTAATGCAAAATGAGTTTCCTATTGTATCTCAAAAATAGCAAGTTCTAAATGGTTTCTAGCAGAATGACACCTTTAATGCTTTTGTCATGCTGCCATTAGGAACTTATAAAAGTCACAATACATTTAGATATGGCCTAAAAAACATGATGATTGCCAGAACTAACTGTTGCAGTGTATGGACTAGCACCACTAGTCTAAACAGCATTGTCAGCCTTGTCTCAGTTGGTCTGGTAAAATTTTACGTCAGTTTCAGATGTTTAGCTTTAGAAAGGTCTTTCTTTGCCATTTCATATGAATTACAATCAAGCAAAAAGATCAAAGACAGACTCTTTGTATTGCATGGAGCTTTCATGGTGTAACAGTCTGTGTTATTTATACTGTATATGGTGGTTGTGTATACTCACCTTTTAGTGTCATTTCTAAGCATGTGATTTTTTTCACTCATAAGAAAAACTGTATATCATACAGTCATAATTATCACATTATATTACAATGAAAACTTTTGTTGCTCGTGTGTCTTAAATTCTGTCCAGTGCTCTGTTCATTAATCCAGTAGAACACTGTGCACAGTGAGGCTTCTGAGGTCAGGGATTGCTTACCCTTTAAATTAGAGTGGAGCGGTCTTTGGTGTGCCATTATAAAGAGCTTACTGAGGACCCTCATAGCCTCCAGAGCTTGTAGGTGCACAGTGCTGGTATGAAGAGTAATCAATTATAACCCGCTGCCCCCAATAATTAATCTTCCTCTTTCTCTCCATCTGCTGTTCTCCGTGTATATGGTTATAGTACATTACTTATTCTTGTGTAATTAACTCAAGGTTCTAGCCATAAATTTGAGACTTTATCACCTTATATGTCTACAAGAAGGTTTGAAGAAGTAAGTTTATTGTATAAAACTTGTGCTTGGGGTTTATAGCGATGGAAATTTCTGTACATGTCACACGTCCAGAAGGACATGTGTCATGGTGTGGGATTCAGTTTTGTATGATGCCTGGTCACCTTTGGTCTTTATTACAGGAAATTTGACAATGTTACATTAATGATGTCCTGCAACCAGTGGAGCTATTTTTTAACTATTTTAGAACAATGCTGCCATTTCAGCAGCTTGCCCCAAAGCAGGGGTCGGCCATAGGCCAATCTGTCCCAATTCACTAGCCGGGGCAGCGGTAGTGTATTGGACTGTGACCCTGCAACTTCGATCCCGCATGAGGAGCAGTGTGTTTATTTATTTATTTTTCTCTTTTTTCTTGTTTATTTTTTCCTTTTTTCTACCTGCTTTAAGATCAACTGTTCTGCAATTGGGTTCAACGACCCTCTGAGCTGGAGAGCTACTAGTCTGTAGCACTCCATCCCATTACACTTAATTTTCCAAAACAGATTTTTTTTTTTTGTGGCCGACACGTAATAGCTTGGAAAATATCTGGCCCGCGGCCAAACTTAATTGCCTAAAGACACAGATGCCATGACATGGCCATGACCTCGCCCTGATTAAAAATGTGGAAGATGCTTCACTATTTGATGCACTATCAATACTCGACCCCTACTATAAAACCATCTTGTTTCTAGTAATATTAAAGCTACATTAGATGGATTATCATTTATGGTGTTACATTGGGTGAATTCCTTACTCACTCAAATCTCCTGTTCTACCACATTACCAATATATACTATTAAAATTCATTTGTACTGTTGGAAGATTAAAACAATCAGTGTCCACAAAGTAGTTAACCGGAATGTTCTTGATCAAATTGAGGTCTGGACGACCAGAGAAAACTTTCCAACAGAAACACTCATAGTTCATTAAACTGGCAAAGGAAAACTCCAGTTTGATTGTAAAAGATTCTGCGGTGGCTGTTCTACTTTCACAAAAGAGCATTAAGTAACACCACACACATTTCAGCATCAGAAAGTTTCAAAGGAACATCTAAACAGATCTGATTTTGGAATTTCGGAAACACATCTTGTTGACTGGTGAAAAGAACACCTCTTGAGAACTATTAAGCATGGGGGTGGGTGGATCATGCTTTGGGCTTATGTTGCAGGTAGTGGCATATGAAACACTACCTAGTAGAGGGAAGAATGGATGAACAGAAACCCTACAACAACCTCAAAATCCTCTAAAGTGGCCAGCTATTAGGTTTGCCATCTAAAATCATTGACAATCCAATTTGTTTTAAAAAGAGCAGTTTATGTAAAATTGCCCAAAAACTTCATAGAACAAAATCTCTTTTGACAGAAAGAATGAGAATTGATAGCTACTGGGCTGGAGTTAATTGGGGCATTATGCTGTGGAGATTTTATTGAATTAATTCATTATTTAATTAGTTAGGTCAAGTTGTTGTGGATTACTACTTGACTACTATGGATACAAGAAAAAGGTTTAATTTGAGATGAAATCTTAACAATTTGAAAGAAAATAACATCTAAAATAAAAAAAGGTTTTTGTTTATAAGTTAAATTTTAACTTAAAGTCTTCAACATTGGTCTAGGTCATCTTCCAAGGCCTTGTTGTATCTGTACTCTTGCAGATCCTGATGAATGTAGAAGGCAGGAGCAGAGCTAACCACTGGGCAATCCGTTGGGACCATATTGGTGGCACTGAGGAGAACAGAAGGAAAAGACCAAACGTCAGCTTCTGAAAGCAGCAATTCAGGTATTTAAGTTGAAGTCTTTTAAAGATGAGTGGAAGCTGGTGGTCAAGGTGAAGGTAAAGGTAGTGTCGCATTAGTCTCCTGGTAGAACTTTCTCTGATGCTTTCATTATAAACACCTCTTAAACTAATCTCACAGGTGGATCTCTTCTCTTCTTCTCCATTGTCAAATACTGGGAGGAATTTCACCTGTCAATTATTTGTCATGGTGGACTTAACCTCATGTACATCAGCCTCAGATCATCTCATTCCATGTGCAGTGGCTTCTATACAAACAGTGCATTAAATAAACTGTGTGTTTGTGAGTGTGTGTGTGTGTAATTGAATGCCTGTGTCAGTAATGCAGGTACATTAAAATAGGTAAAGAGATGTCTGAACACCATTTGATACAGAATCCAACAAGCTAGCGAGTAAAAGCAGCAAAGTGAAAGAAGATGTGGATCAAATTTAAGCAGGTTAATGAAATAAAAAAAAACAGAGAGGACAAAAAAAAAGTATGTGTCGTTCCCATCATCTGTCTCTCATCCTTCCAGCCCACTTATTTTGATCTCGCTCTAGTTAATTCAGCCTTTCAATCCTTGCTTTTGGGAGTCTGTAGCAAATGGTCCTCAGTTAATCTTGAAAGCTCAAACAAATCATTATAATTTTATTCGGAGGCCAATTTGCCGTCTCGCTTCCTCTCCCAGCAACAGGCCTCTGACAGGAACAAGCCCCACGGAGCACAGGCGCTAAGAGGCACACACTAATGAATAAAACATCCGTCTCCTTTTCTTGAAACCTAAAGATGATGGACGTCAGGTGGCCTCACAAGCATAAGAGGAATCGCTGTCGTTAATCATAGCTGCTTGTGCGCTCGTCCAAACACGAGGGAACTCATCAGTGCCACTACACCTTCCAGGAGGCAAGGTAGAATATGTGTACTCAATTCAATCCAACCTCCACCTGCCTGAACGTGCACACACACAAATATATCATATATTATACATATATCATATATGCATATGTACATCGTAAATATATCAGGACATCAGGACATATGTATTACATATACTGTTGCTTTTGGAATAAAACTGTGTCAGGTACATTTATTAAAAAAAAAATAAAAGTGAAGTGAGAGAAGCTTTCACAGTTTTACATATGATTTCTGTATTCCACACAATAGGTGCATTTAATTAATTTGTTACTAAGACAGCTTGCACTAGGAAATTCCAACGGTTTAATTAATTAACTAATTAATTATTAATTAAATAATACATTTATTTATTAATTAATGGCTTATGAAGCTTATAGATCCCTTTAAATTTTATTTAAGTAAACCTACCAATCAAGATGTGATGTTTTAATGTTTAATGAAACCATTTTGCTAATTAAGCTTTTCCAACCAAGAACCATACTGTATATCAACCATCTCTCTCTTTTGGGATGAATTTGTTATTATGTGGTTCTTTTTAAATGTAGACATTCTTTTCATCTTTATTTATATAGACTGATATTTCTTATTTCATGAAGATTCTTAAAATGAAATAACTGAAATATTGCTAAAATGATAGTAAGAAAATAACTGATCTCTCTCAAAGTGGATAAATTGATGATATATGGTTATTTGTTTGAATGGCTCCATTAGGCAGCTCACTGTCCAGTTATATTGCTGTAGCTAGGAATACTTTTCAAATGTGATGCTAGAGTGTTTGATCTACTAATTAATACAATCTAGTATTACTGCCACCTCTCACTGCAACAATTTGTACTTGTGTTTCATTCATACTCTGGACATTTAGGGCTTGAAAATGCACAAAAACATGCGAATCCACAGACATATGCACTGTATTAACCATTAATCCTTATGTGTAATAAGTGATGTTACAGAATTTAAAATTTTGCATGCTATAGAGCTTTTTTTCTCGTATTACACTGACACTCTTAATCCATACCATATGAAATAGCATTAATTCACATGCAGAAGGAGATTAATTTATGCACTTTATGTTAAAAATGTTAACTGGGCATGCTCATCAATAACAAGCTTCTTTTTAGGCACGCTTGCATTCAGGTACGGCCTGCAGTTAACCTTCTGCACTGAACCGTGAGCTAATTATCTAAAATGGGCCGGTGGCTGCCTATGCTGCGGTTTCCCTGCATACATCTGATGTGGAGGTCTGCAGTGAAAAGAACCCGGAATTAAACTTAATTCTCTGCTGTTAATAGTGTAATGATGGGATACGTAGCAATTAGCGTGTAACTAACATGTTATACACAATTACGCCGTGACTCAAATATGCAAATGCGGGGCTGTCACGCAGGGTGGCAAAATCAAATATGCTGTATGAATTCAATCAGTCAGATGGAAGCGCGCGAGTGGATGTCATAAAATCGAATTCATCCCGAGTCGTAATTCATGGCGATAATAACTTACGCTTCTGCCAGCAGATCCTGCGCCTGTTGAATAGGACTGCGCAGTGGATCGCCCTCAGTGAAGAGCGATTGAGCGGCCGAATGATGAGGAAGCTGCTTAAGATGGACATCCGGAATGATTGCTTTGTCGTACTGAACAGAAATGTGCAGCAATTTCATTCTGGAAAAGCAATCTTTGCTTCTTTTTTTTTTCCTCCATTAAAAGCAGGATTAATCCCAATAATCAAAGTTTGCATTGTCTGAACTCTGTAATCCCTGAGTGACTGCTGGCTCCAGATGAGCAGTCATGTGCTCGCCCATACACAAGACAAACAAACTCAGAGACGAGTGGAACAGAATGCGTGTCGCATGCATGCACCCACACACGCCCGTCTTGCTGTACACACAAACAACATGTAAGCTCACACATGAATTCACATTCGGCAAGACCTGTCAGATCAAGCAGACACGAGCGGTCTCTGTTCTTGCTTGGCTACACATGTTTTCCAAGCCTCACAACAAATATTACAGTCAATACTGCTTGACGTATCATCTATTGAGATTCAGCAGCTCTACATGTTTAAAAAGGGCACAAAGGGTTAAGTAGAAGCAGGTAATGAAATACATTAATGAAGCAGAGTGTTGGTAAAGGATGCATTATGCAGTCCAAACAGCGCTGAGCCCCAGCAACAGCAGAGTCGGGTTGTTGTGCTGCAGTACACGAGAACATAAAGCAGATTTATTGACATGTCATGGGGAAATGAATCTATCTAATCAGCTGAAGCCTCTCAGCGTTGGCGGGAATTTGTCGAATGTGGAAAGGTAAATGCCGCCGCCGGGTTTGTTTTTGGGGCTTCTGGATGGCAGAAAAAGGGTAGAGGAAGTGGAGAGTAAAATTGAATTCTATAATAGCAATAATAGCAAAGCGTTTTAGATGCAAGCAATTATTGAAGCGCTGGCGAGGCATAATCACACGCTCAAATTAATTAAATCCCCCACAAAGGTTTGTATTACCAAAGGAATAAGTCTATCTCCAATCTGATGCCTCACTTTAACTGGCCGCTATTTTTTTTTTCTTCTTTTTTTCACATCCTTCCTTGAAGGTTTGCGAATGCTTAATTGCATCCAACTTGTTCTTAGTTCCCAAACTCTCTATTGTTCCTGCTCTCTCTACCCCTGTCTGTCTTTGCTTTGAAAAGACTGTGATGTCCTCGACTCATTCTTAACAATTCCTTATCTTTTGCATTAATCTTTGTGTAATTATTCACAAAATAATTACTGCAGACGCACCACCACGAATATCAGGAATATTATGGAGAGCTCCAAACACTGAGGCGTGCCGCATTCAGACTCCAGATAAGAAAGCTCATTCTTTCTTAAATGAAGATAATGTTTTAGAACTGTCTATCTGAGAAAAGAAATAAAGTGCTATGGAAGGTTGGTGCAACAAAGGCCCGTTCCTTATCAAAAATAGATCAAAACCATGCCTGGGTCTGCAAGGATCTCAGGAGCGGTGTCTAAAACTGTAAGCACAAAGCCTTTGCCCTTTCATATTCCTCCGTCCCTCAGCCTTTCGATATTTACCTTTAACATGGCCTTAGGAGAAACGAGCAGAGCAGATACAGCACAGCTGCATAATGCTGGAGCCCTGCAATCAAACAGGCTGTGGTGAAGCATTGTGTCCGGTGTGAGCGTTATTGATGGAAACGTGCCCCCTGTTGGCGAGTAAGGGTCGCTGCACGCTGCACACACCGCTCCCGTCAACATCTGCTTCCTGCTTAGCTAAATCAACAGTGGCGTTGGATGACGGAGAAAGCCGGGAGGCCTGCCAATGCCATCTCCTCGGCGGAGTATTTTTAGAGCTCCGCTGCCTTCTCTTCCTCCTCTGCTCCTCGCCCTAAACATAATCACTCTGACAGAATGACACAGAGGGAGCCAGGAGTTTTTCTCCGCCTAATTGTTACTGAAACTATTTGAAAACCTCTGTGCGATTCGTCAAAGTGCCAATCTATTTCCAGTCCCCGAGTCCTGGATAAGGAGACATAATGGCTTCATGTTTCACCGCTCGGGCTGAGCGGCTTCGGATGCCGAGCGAAGGAACAGAGCGTTTAGGACCGGCAGCTCTCGCGTTAGCTGAGAAATTGAGGGCCCAGACATGCAGATGAGAGACGCTACTTTGCTCCGTATTGCCACAATCAACCACATCATCTTCGGAATCAAATCTCAGATTTCCTGGAAGCCAGAGGTAGGATTGACTGTCTTCTTAAAAGACGAAGCACCGTCCCGTCACTCAGCCGCCTTCACCATTGCTTCTGCTGGCATTGTAATCAAATCTTCAATTGATTCATCAAAGCGCAGAGGCGCCGACACAACAGGACGTGTGGAGAAAGCTGAGGCGAATATGAGAAGAGTGGGGGCTTTCAGGTGAACGCTGGTAGGAATATTAAAACAGCGGAGGCCGGAGGACTGATAGATGGAATCATTAGCGGCTGCGCGGCAACGCGGCCACTCAACATGCAGGAAAACGCTGAGGAGGCGCGCATCTGTAGTGTAAAACGCAGATATGCATTATTGACTCAACAGACTCTCCATTATTGTTCAAGGTTGCCGTGATAATTAAACTCTTCAGGAGCAGAGAGATCATTCCTTTCTGTCTGCAACGACAAACACTGAACAAGACAGAAAAAGAGAAAGGGGGAGGGAGGGATGAGCGAGAGAGGGGGTTGGTGGGAGCTAGTTCAAACAAAGAGAAATGAGAAAAGAAATGGACTAAGTAAAGAGAATAATAGAGACAGACAGAGGGAGGGAACATGGCAAGATATTTTTGTCGATACCTTTTATTTGCGCTGGCGGGGCAGATTTCAGGGATATTAAATTAGTAACAAATGGCAAACCTCTTCTGGCAGAGGGAATGGAAAAAAAATGGGCTGCCACTCATTTTCCAGGGTGCTCTCAACACACATATGGAGCAAATTATCCGAGCCCTATGAAAACATGTACCATTATGCACAGAGGCTTATCCAAACACATAAGCACGTGGTCATTAAACGTATGTGTTGACAGTGGCTTATTTTCACCTCAGGTAAAGTGACCCCTGCTGAGCCCAGATCTGAAAGTCTCGTCATAACTCAGAGACCCCTGGCCTGTGTATCTCTGTGTGTATGTGTGTGTGTGTGTATAGCCTGCAGTTAGTGTGACCCCCATCTCTGCCTCAAACGCCCCTTAACACTGAACCAGTCAGCCAGGTTCTGACCCACTAAAGTGCAATCGAAAATAACTGCTATTTCCTCTCTCTCACTCATACACACACACAGACAGAACAGAAATGGGAGCAAAATGGAGTGAAATGTAACATTTGGACATTCTTACAGAAGGAAAAACTAATTGTAAAATTTAAATGAAATTCAATAGAAAATTAATTATTGTAGGTAATTTAGAGAATTTTTCATTTGTCCATTTTTAATAAACCACAATATAAACTGCAAAAGTGAAAAATAAAAAAACAGACCTAATAAAGACCTTTTGTAGGTTTTGCACAACTGAAATTCTTTGTTTTTTGTCTTCTTCTCATATTCCCATATGAATCTCACTTTACAGCAATCATATGTTTTTTTTGTTTTTTTTTTGCAGTTCAGCCTCAATAACAAAGCTTACATTTAACCCTAGAACACTAACATTAAAATTGGTAACCCCATCACTAACGTTGGGTATACACTGTATGACTGTAAGTTTTGGAACCCTTCTTTAATTTTGCAATATACAACATCACATAAAATAAAAAAGGTACCATTGATGACCCTATAAAAAAGCTGGATTACTGGAAAATCAGGTAATTCTTAACAGATAATGTCCTAAGAAGAATAATAATGCTGCTGCTGGAAACTTGCTCTGTGTTCCACCCATTCCTGGAACATGTGAGCTCCTGATTTAAACACACAAACACTAACATCAGGTAAAACTACACCCATAAAATATATTACTCTCTATCACTAATGTCATATTAAAATTATCCGAATGCATGCCTCTTGAAACAAACATAGATTGTAGGAGGGAATCAACCATAACATTAATGACATAAATGAGCCCTGAAGCTTTCCAATGAAAAAATGTGGGTGAAAACACCCAGCGTTAGCGTTCTAGGGTTCATTTGAACTGAAGCTGTAATTTGCTTCAGAAAATGAATAAGAAAAGCTTAGCTGTACTTCATACATACATTGTTCGGTAGGTTACACCCTCCAACAAACAATATCACCTCTACAAACACCTCACTTTTTTTTCAAACCCCTATGTAAACACATACGTCCCATCTGTCTCTCTCTCTCTCTTTTTCTCTCCCTCTTTGTCACACACACTTACTCACACAATCCCATTTATTCACTCTTACACTTCATCATACAGAATTTGCACTTTGTTGTTGTGTGTGATTGTTGTTTCTACCTCAAGTTTTTCAACACATATTTTGCACAATTCCTGTAAGTGCACTAAAACAGACCTGCAATATCTGGGAAAACTTGAAAAACACGAACAACATGAACAGAACAACATAAGAAAAACCTGAGAAATGAAGCCACCACAAATCTGGTGTCTACAAATTGTTGCTGTGACATAATGTGTAGCTCTGTTTATCTCCATATGTTCTAATGGCAAAACATTCCTTTTTTTTATGTCTTTTTACTTTCCATCTACTTTATCTGATTCCAGCACTTAGTTCCCTTTGTGCTAATATTTTTACACAATTTAATTTTGACTCAGAAATCAGTTTTTAAAAATGAATTGTGCTTTATGTTAAGAATACCCTTAGGAATGAAGGGATTGAAACCCTTGGGTGTACAGGTCATCTATAGGGCCTGGAAGACTCTTTCTCTTCACTACATGGAGTGGCTGTATTGTAATTCAACTTACATGAACTGCACTTTTACAGTGAATGGCGGGTCTACCAGTTGAAGACAAGTTGATTAATTGAGTTGACTACTAAATACTGACAACATGGTTGACAATTTTGGCTTCATTTCTTAATAACGGAAGGGAATAGAACATCGGCGTTCATGTTTTCATGCTAATAAAACATTTCCCTTTGCCCTGTTTCCTGTCTGTTCCTATGTGTCTGTGTGTGTGACCCGTACTCCTGCGTTTCTTCCCCAGTAGTTTTCCATTCACCTGTGTTCATTTGTAGCTCCGCCCCTTAGCCTCAGGTGTTTCTACTTCCCGTGTGTGTTCCTGTCTATATATAGTCCCAGTGTTTCAGTCTTTGTTCGTCGGCCTTTGCACTAACCTGCTTTGTCTTGTCCATTCCACGTTTATGTTCTCGTTGATTTAGATTTAGCTGTTTAGTTTATTTCCGTCTTGTTTTAGTTTCTCGTTTCTAGTTTGTTTTCTTTCTTTGTTTCTTGATTTATTTTTATTTATTTAAATAAACCACCCTTACCTGGGTTCGCGTCCGCTCCATGTCTCCCTGCCTGATCAAAAACCCTGACACCCTTTCATATTTAGCATGATTTAGTTGTTAATAATAATAATAATATATATTTTTAATAGCTTTCACTACTGCATGTAGATGATAAATATAATTTGGTGACCAGTTACTGGATGTGTTTTGGTGTCAGTCCCGATGTTGTCTGCGAGAGTCTGCCTTCTCAAGACTCTGTGTTATAAAGACTCAATTTCCCAGCATGGACCAATACTGGACTGACTCCACTGATCACATGACACTCTCTATAAGGTACTAATTGGCTCCACCTGCCCTCTCTAGTATATAGACCCCTCTGTTAGCCCAGTTCATTGCTGAGTATTGAGTCCAGTTTTCATAACTCTTTGATGATGTGTTTCATTGTTTTTGTCATTTTGTTACTGACCCTTTTTTGTATTACCGTTTATGATCGTTTGCCTTGTTTAACATTGTTCACCTGTTACATATTATTTTTGTATTTTTGGACTTGTCGTTTGCCTTCTCCCTTGTTTTTTTGGATTTACTGTGTATGACCCTGCTTTGCCTGACTACTCTTTGGTATGTTGTTTATATTTGCTGCCATTCTATTGCAGACCTTGCCTGCCCCTCACAATCCTTGTAAGCCTAGTCCCTTTTGTAATAAACTGTTATTTTTATCTGCGAGTGACTGTTCCTGGCTGGTCTGCATGAGATTAGGATGTGTGTAGTGCCAAATGTTTAGGACTACTTGTTTAAAATAAACATTTTATTGAGTCAGGAATGAAAAACAATTTAAATTTTAACGCACGTGATTCCTTCTTCTTGGCGCAAAAATTCTGTTTAATGGTGCACTCTAAAAAGTAAAAACGGTTCTTTAAGGCCCCGAAAAAGAGCTCTGTAAAGGGTTCTTTCATCTAAACTGCTTTGTTAACTTATAAAAACATCTAACTGCTAGAGGCTGTTTATAATTCCTTTTGTGGCACTTCTTACACAGTGATACAGTAATACAAACAAAGGAGTGACCTTAAAATAAAAGCTACTCCTTTCAAGCCTTTTAAATATGCCTGGATTGCTGTAAACATATTGGATTAGACTGAAGCTGGTAAAACAATATGTTATGAATACTACTGTTTTTGGAATGATGTTAAACTTCAGTATTTTGCTTAATTGATCTACTGCAACTGTACAGTTTTATCAAATTACCATATTTAATGCAATCTGGAATAATCTATATCTATATATATTCATGACTTTTTATGCATGTTTTTCACTCTTAAAGGTTCCAGATCATTAAAGTAATTTAAATATGTGTCAAAGACAATACAAGTAAACACAAAATGCATTTTTAAATGAAGGCTTTTATTATTAAGGGAGAAAAAATCCAAACCTGAAAAAGTGAAAAAGTGATTGCCCCTAAACCTTATAACTGGTTTGGCCACCCTAAGCAGCAACAACTGCAATTTTTTTGGTATGTTTGGTATGTTTGTGGTAACTTTCAATTAGGAATTTTGTTTCACTCTTTTTTTTTTACAGAATTCTTGTGATTCTGCCACACAGGAGGGTTTTTCAGCATGAACCCCCTTTTAAGGTGATGCCACAGCATCTATTCTGTCCCCTACACACGTGGGGCTGTATGTATCGACAGATAGCTAAACACAGAGATATGAGAGGCTTGAATGAAGACAGGCGCTGAAGTAGAGTGTAGAGTTCTTTACTTGTAATGTCCTGAGCAACATGAGCTCCAAATGCTCTCTATTGTGTGAAAACTGAAATAAATACAAAAATACTTCTTACTGCTTAATTCACAATTGAATAAACAAATATACATTTCCATTAAAGAAAATGAGCAACACTGGATTGGATATCTAGTTCAATTAAGTTAGACATCTATCATTATATAACAATAACACATTCAAGAAATAAACATATTTACAACGTTTGCCAACATATTTACACAATATAAACTTACGGCAAAGCTTCTTCATGGATCGGCACGTGAGGATTGCAAGGATTCTCGTTAGCTCCCGAGAACATGTGAGCTCTTACAAAACAGGGTACAAAATGGCTGATCTGAACTATAACCTCAAACATGTGACTATATGAGCCAATTGAAATTCAAGAAACTCTAAAAAAGAAAATACCCTGCAGTTCTCATTAAGGACACACGGTGGCGCAAATAATAAAGCCATGACAGCATCTCAATCGGATTCAGGCCAGGACTTTGACTAGGCCACTCCAAAGTCTTCATTTTGTTTTTCTTCGGCCATTTAAAGATGGACTTGCTGGTGTGTTTTGGATCATTGTCCTGCTGCAGAACCCAAGTTTGTTTTTGCTTGAGGTCACGAACAGATGGCCAGACATTCTCCATCATGACTTTTTGGTAGACAGCAGAATTCATGGTTTTATTTATCACCAGTGGCGTGCACAGACATTTTGGGGGGCAAGTGCTCGGGGGGGGGGGGCACTTTTTAGCGCACGTGGAACACTTTATTATAAAAAAAACTTTATCTATCATTGATTTGGGCTAGAGCGGCTAGTTTATCTGGTGACCAGTCGGCTAAAGATGCTTAGTAGTTTGGTGCTGTATGAGACATTTTACTGCACAACAAACTCATTTCACATTGGGCTTAGAGGGCAAACGGTAGGATTTTACTTGATGTGTATGTTACCTGGCTGGTGGGACACGGGGGAGAAGTAGCCATTGCCGTGTGTGCTGTGCTGAAGACTCGCTCAACTGAACTGCTGCTGCAGCGCATCTAGCGTGCCTTCCGTGACAGAGGAAGAGAGAGGTTGGGTGTGTGTGAGCTGATTTCAGGGCATTCTGTTTTCACTCGTTTTTAATCTCTCAGGTTTTCAAAAGATAATTTCAAACCGACCTCAGTAAAATCTTAATAATAATAATAATAATATAAAAAAAAAGTTTCAAAAGGGCACTTTGGTTGATAAAGGGCAGAGTTGGTGCTTTAGCACCACCTGATGTCTATGTCTGCACGCCTCTGTTTATCACAGTAATTCTTCCAGGCCCTGACGCAGCAAAACACCCCCAGACCATCATACTACCACCACCATGTTTTACTGTGGGTATACTGCAGTGTTACTTTAATGCCAGATGTAACGGGACACCCACCTTCCAAAAATCATTTCAGAGAGTATTTTCCCAAAAGTCTTGGGGATCATCAAGATGTTTTCTGGCAAAATAGCGACACACATTAATGTTATTTTTGCTCAGTAGTGGTTTTCGACTTGTCACTCTGCCATGCAGTTAAGTTAGTTTTTTTTTTTACTGGGGGTGGGGCAAACACTTTTTCACACAGGTTTGGGTTTATTTTCTCACTTTATAATAATAATAATAAAAATAATAAAAATTTTCATTTTAAAACTGCATTTTATGTCTACTTGTGTTGTCTTTGACTAATCTTTAAATTAGTTTGATGATCTGAAATATGAAAGAGTAAGAAAACATGAAAGAAATAAGAAATAATACAGGGGAAAACACTTTTTCACACCACTGTATCTGTGTATATTTATAGTGAAATTAATACACTAGGTGTGTTTTTGTGTGTTTGCATGTGTGCGAAAGTCGACCTCCATGGCCTCCAACGCCACAGCATCAAAACATCACTCCTAATGCAACATGAAGGACTTTACACTAGCAGCAGCTTTTCAACGCACAATGGAGTCTTTCAGTGGCTCACCTCGCCACTCAGCCGCCGCACTCTTAGAACTCGGTGCGCTTCGAGACTTCCCACGGCGTCCTCTGGCTTGGCCTTCACCCAGCACTTTGCAAAAAAGCCCTCAATAAAGCGAGAGAGACAGAAAAAGAGGCAAGCACAAACACTTCTAACGCTAATGGCTGCTGTTCAGTCTACCCTTTCCTGCTGACATCCGTGACTGTAGACCTTTTCAGCTTTTCGTTGCCTTCTGTACGTTCCTAGGAGTTCTCCAGGTGTAGGCCAGAATGGGATTGTTTACATTTTAACCTCATTAGTGGCTCGGCTTGCCTCGAGCCAGACAGCGGGTTGTTGGCCCCGCGATTAGCCAGCTAAGTACACATAGCGGGTCAGGGTCTAGTGGTGTCAGTGAATGCCTTTCTCTCTTTTTCTCTCTCACTCTGACTGGATGTAGAGACCTGACCAGCACTGTTATGTACAATACAGCCAAAAACACCCCGTCTTCATCTTTTGTTTCAACTACGGGGCCTTTCCAGAGTTGCCATAGTGACTGGATTTCATTTCATATACACACACACACACACATATTGCAGGGCAGTCTTTTTAAATGTGATTACTTTTTTATCTTGCATTGAAGGAAAAATGCCTAAGCTTTAAAAAAGCTAGTTTTGCATTTAGACACACTCTTCTTGTTTCAGTGCTGTTTTAACAAGAGTGGAAATGCTGACTTGTTTTATTTTTTGCAAAAAATTAATAAATAAATAAATAGTACACTGATGTGCCAAAAGTCATGGGACTATAGTATGTAAATTAATCTTGGCTTGAGAATGCCCACATCTGTATAAGTTGTGAGTACTCTTGTGAAAAAGCTGTTTATTTAAATATAATAATAGTGTACTCGAACTATATGTGGATAATTAAAGTACATTTTTCTCCTTATACTTACATTTTTACCTACTTCATCTGTATTTCAGTATACTTTTAAAAAAATGCATACTTTGTTTGTCTTTGCTAATGTTGTACTGGTGATGTACTTAATAAAAACTTAGTATTATGTCATAAAACTGCATTTTATTAAAAAAAACTTTTCTTGTACTACATGTGTCATAGGAGCCTTTATTTCCACAATAAAACTGTACTTCAGTAAAATCTGATAGCAAAATATTAATTTATTTTGTGTTTCTCATACAAATAACAACTGTGATAAGCCTTTTTATGTGTTAAAACTATACTTTAAAAGTTAATTTTAGTTGCACTTAATAAAAAAAAATCTTAGTTTTTGTATGTGATGTTAAACCTATAATTTAATCACACCTTTAATGTGATTTTATTGTTTCGTCGGACAGCTTACACAATGCACTTAAAACGTATTAAATAGTGGCGAAAATAATATAAGGCTAGTATACTTAGTACAAATTTAGTGCAAATGTCTATCATTTTAATTACAAACAAGTAGTAATTAAGTACAAATTAGTGGTTCCAAAAAAGCATACCTTAAGTACTATTTCAGCATAATTTAAGTATACTTTTTTACAAGGGTAATCTGGTGCTCGAATGAGACCAAATAGTGGTGGCCAGATGGATGGTACATTCCAGTTCTAAAGTTGGGTGCAGGCGATGAACAATCCTTGGTTCACAGTGTCATGTGGGTGTTAAGAATATGTTGTGGGAGGCATTACCTCCCACAGTGGACAGAGCAAATGGTTGTAATGATCTTGACCCCCAGCATCTGGCTAGAATGGTCTGTGTGAACAGATAAGCAACTCTGTTGGCAGAATTCACATCCATTCAGTGCAGGAGACCACATGTGCACATCCCACATACTAGCATACCTGTCCCATTACTTTTGCTATGTGAGCGTACTGTTCTTGACACTTCAGTCACCGTCATTTGTTTTACTAGTTAACAGATTCAACGGAAAAGTCTCTGAAAGTTTCTCTGTAGAGATGTTAGATAAGACAGGTCTAATGTGCCTGGTGCTGTTAAATGAGACATGACAAAAGCCTTCAGATCAGCATCCATGACCTCCTACCCACAGAAGGTTTATGTATGTGTGTCTCATAATGCAAAGTCTGAATCTGTTACATTGTTAAACGTGCAGCACAGGAGTGAACAGACAATGTCACTAATAGCAAAGACCTTCAGGCCTTTGACTTGGAAGTTATAAAATGATTTACGCACATTAAAATGTAATATTTTAACTTTTTATATTGGCTATCTTTTGTGCCGTTTGCATGTGTTGTAATGCATGATGAATGATGTTCAATCATGACAGATTAATTAATGAAGTTCTATGTAACATTTAACTCCCTGTGTGTTTTTTTATCAGAGAGAGGCCTTCTGTTTCTCCTATGAACATCTTTCTGTGTAATAGTTTGAAGGACTGAGAACTGACAACAGGACCATAGCAACAAGGCAAGCAAACCAATCAATTGCCTAGTGGCCCTTTAATTCTGTGATGATCAATGAAGGAAAGTACAATGGCACTGTTATCCTCCCACTAATTGCTGAGAGTAGGAAATCAGCCAGGGTCGTGATTCCTGCAGCCGGCAAAATATGAAACTTCAATTATCATGAAGTCAGAGAAAGAAAGAAAGAAAGAAAGAAAGAAAGAAAGAAAGAAAGAAAGAAAAAAAGAAAGAAAGAAAACAAGACGGTGTTAAGTGAAAATCTACATTGGATAAATTAGGCCTACCTGATTGGTACACATGGAGCATGTTTTCAAACGGGCTGATCATTTGGCTATACACTGTAATATGTTGTATTAACAGGATAAGAAAAATACAGATCTGTTTCATATTCACAATTTATCGTATTTAACGACATGTCATAGCAATGGCCTAATCCATTTTGCTTTAGGCCCCCAAATCCCTTAAAATGGCCCTGACTAAAAAATACAGTATTGCAATGTTAGTTGTAAACAGATAAGAACAAGAGTAGAACTTAAAGGCACTGAGCAACAGCTTAAGAAGTTTGTTTGTTTGTCAGCACAGAAAAGGAAAAAAAAATGAATTAGAAAATGGTATGTGGCGTTTTTTCTTGCCTTACTGGTGATTATTACATTTAATAATCTTCGGTGGTCTTATCTGTCAAATTACATTTAGAAGCTCAGACAACCCTCAGAAACATGTGTGAGTCTTTGATAGTACCAAAAGGAATCTTAATCCTTTGAGGCATGGTGGTAGTAAGTTGTGGTAGTTTTGTCATTATTGCATTTACAGAGCAATCTCTATTTTTGTTATGTTTTCTGTGGACAATCAATCATTTAGCAGACAGTATGTGAAAACTGCTAACAATGATGCTTTGACCTGCCCAGTGGACAGTTTATGTGTTTTACATATTTGTTTAGCACATTAATCAATTTGTTTGCCACCCAAGCAATAAAAAACTGTCCAGCCTGCTCCTGCTACAGGTTACACAGACAATACCACAGTGCACAGTGCTTACTTACAGAAACCACTTCAAAAAATGACATTTAATGCTAAAACAAAAATCAATTACCACCACGTGTTTTGGTTTGATGGTTCGTAATTTGTTCAGTTCAGTAAATCAACTGTGTTATCAGCTGTTTAACTAATATTTCTATCTAATCTGATAATAAACAATGATAATCAATGTCTGTAACAGCCCGAATATGAACATCTACATTATCTAGCACTTGTGTGAAGGACATGTGTAGGTTGCCTTTCTCCAGTCGAAAACTCTAAATCACAGTAAGTGTATTGGAGACACAAACACTGTAAATCTGAATAAGTTGAATTTACTTTAAAAATTTGAGGAAACCGGTTGCCTTAAAAAGATAAAGTAATGGGTAATGAAAAATTAAGTTAGCATAACTTAGAACATCAAGTTATTATAACTAAAGAAGAAGCTGATTTAACTTTTTTCTCTTTGTTATACTGTAAGACCAGATAAGTTGAATTTACTTATCTTTTTTTAAGGCAGCCGGGTTTGCTAAAGTTTTTTTAAGTAATGGGGAATGAAAACTTGAGTTAGAATAAATTAAAACTACAAGTTATTACAACTAAAGGGGAAGTTGATTTATTTCTAAGGTAGCCCAGGGGGAATCACTACACACTGATGGTGAGTGTTAGTCAGAAACTGTTGGACACACCCAGTATGCAAATAGATTGTGACAGAAGCCAATGGAAAAGAAGCTGCGAATGACAACAGACTAAACTCAGTTATTAAAAGTTGGTTCAACTCAAAGATCTCAGTTTGAATGAATATGTGCTCACAAATGTTCAACTAACTCAAAATAGTTGAGTATTGTTTAGAAATATCCAATTTTATGTAGAACAGACTTAAATAATTTGAGTTCAATCTATTTCTGGGTTTACAGTGTAGAAGACAAATAAGAACTCCAAGTTATTTATAGGAATATATGACGTAAGGCCTTCGGTTGGGGTTTCCCAATGACTTGGAGAATAAAACCACTGTTATGAACCTTTAAATCTCCAAACTATTAGGGTTACAGCCCTGTTTTGTGATTTCTTTTTTTTTATAAACTGGAAATTTGCTAAAGATTTGAATGTGAGCTTCTTAAATGATCTTTAAATCTCTGGTAGGTCATTATCTCTAAATTGAGGAAAGTTACAAACAGTTGTCCTGGGCCCACTTTACGTTTAGTCTTGCCAACTGTCCCTTTGAAATCTCTTGTCTGCCTTAATGAAGTCGGGCCTAATGGTGCAGAAAGCATGTCTGCTGAATTAAAGAACGGCAGGGTGAACCATTAGCAATTAGCAACAACAAATCCCACACAGATAAGCCTCATCGGTGATGCCAGTGACCCTGTAAGTGGCATGTTAGCAGCGTGTGGAGACGTGCACGGACATCAGAGGTAGTGCACTCCACAGCCACAGTAAACTACCCGTGTCCTGAGGCCTGCAAACAAGCCTTGATAGCGTGTCTTACGAAAAAGAACTATGGCAGCAGTTCTAGCTCTGCAATTACCCAAGAGTGCGTTCTCTTGCGTTGTGCGTGGGAATTCTGCAGAGTTAAGAATAGGGTCAGTATTTTTGAACCACATCATATTTTATATGATGTAATTCATTGCAACTGCAAGCCTCCTCATGAGAGCAGAACTTAGTTTCGTATTCGAAAACTTGGCCTGTTATATTCCATTGTTGCCCTGAGAGTTGCTGCAAGTGTACAACACGAACCCAGATACTAATATGATCACCAAATGTCAGCTGGACAGACGCAATAAAAAAAGATATTTGGATCTAGAATTAGGGAACGGAGAGTTTTCTTTAATTGGGACTATTCTTTATGTGAGCGTATGTGAGTGTGTGTGTGTGTGTCTAAGAGTGTACAGGCTGTAATTCACGCTTCAGTTGGAGCAGATAGACTGAATCTTGGTCTGGGGAAGACTAAAAGGTCACATCACAGTTGCGTGAGTAAACAGTAAATTGCCTGCCTGGGGGGAAGCAGGGTGGTTAAAAGCTCACAGTAGAATTGACTATATGCCTGTGGACTGCACTAACTCATACTCTCATATTTTCACCCAAAGGTTTTACTGTTGGCAGAGAGGCAGCTCTCTACCTCTAGTAATGTATAGGCCTTCAGATCAGCCACTGATAGACTACCTACAGAATCGCAGAATGGCAGGAAGATAGAGAGAAGGCCAACTCTTAGCAAGAGTGCTTTATCAGGGAACGCATCCTTCAGAAGGCTGATTAAATTGGATGAATCGGTGAGAATTGGCCATATTGCACTTCAGAAAATGTACACTATATTCCTGAGGTCACAGAAAAAACTAAGCAACATGAATGACGGTGATTCAGGTACATTATTTGTTTTATTTTACATAAACGGGGTCATGTTGCCACTCTTAAATGCGGATTTAAAGCACTGGAGCTCCGAGAAATGTTGGAAGAGCCGTTGCATTTATTTTAAAAGGCCTTTGATTATTAGTGATAATTAGTGCTTTCAGAGGCCCGTTTGAAGTGACTCTGTGTTTGCGCTTTCTCTTTTTTTTTCCCACCACGCGCTTCTTTTAACACAGGATTTCTGTAAACAACCCACAGCAAAGGAGACAAGACCTTGAGAAGCCCTCCAGCTCTTCCCTCTTCAAAAACACTTTTTTTTCCCCTCTCTTTCAAAACACGAAAAAAGGCTCTAAAGAGGTCCTAAGTACTTTATTATCCCTGCTGGTGTATTTTTAATGCTAAAATTTGCCTTAAAACTCCATGTGGGTTGGTTTAATGATCAGATGGTGATGCTGTAGAAGAACACAGAGAAGCGTCTCTGAATTTTTACGCCTTTGAAATATCAGATGCTGTTTTTTTTTTTACGGAATGTTTGCGGTACAGAGAAGCAGGGGTGGTGGGCTTCTCGCTGCAGGGAGCCAAAGTCATAGCAGAAAGAGTTAGATGAACACGTGGATTTTAACCTTGGCAAGGCAAAGGTCCTGTACACACAACCACAGCTTGTTCCTAATTATCCTACATGAGGAACATGCTTCAGGTTAAGATTCCTGTACTGTGCCCCCTGGCTTTGACTATGACCGAGTCAGCTTCCAGCCAATTAAAACGCACATTGAGTTTAATAGAACATTTAAAGGCAGTGTCAACTCAGCAGTTAGCAATTAATGAGTTAACAAATGAGGCCATGTTCTAAATTGAAATAGAATGAATGTATGAATATGTTTCCTTGAAATCGTGCTTCACATCAAATATATATACATATAGATAACTCAGCTTAATTACAACCACTGCCAGAGAAAGTAAAAAACTGAACCCTGATTATCTGATTATATTGACATCTCTTGGGGGGTTAGGATATAATAGACAGCAAGTAAGCAATCAGTTCCTGAAGAAAACATGGGCAAGTGTAAGGAGTTGAGTGATAAAAAGCCAAATTATGATGGCTAGACAACTGGTTCTTCTTAGAAATGACAGGTATTTTGGGGTGTTCCTGACCTACAGTGGTCAGTTTTGACCAAAGGTCAACTGGCAACAAGTTAATTGCCTTGTGGAGCCACCCACAGACCCACAGAAGAGCTACTGCAGCACATACAAAAATGAAATTAATGATGGCTATTGATAGCTTGTTGGATAAGAGCTTGAGTAGACACATACCAGCCAGAATGCCCACCCTTCAACCACTAAAAAAAATGTTTACCCAATATTATACAATTTCTGATAAAGCATTTTAATGTCATGGCTGATCGTTGTAAACCTAACAGTAACATGAAAAAAATATTTATGACAAAAGTATAGCATTGTTTTTGGCATATCTGATACATCCAGTACATAACTATTCATTTTAAACACTCATTTACATCATGGCAGCAGCAGTCCGTATTGGTCTACTGATTTAATTGAAAGTAATTTCTACATTTTCAATTATAGGTTGTCCATGTAAAAAAAATAAAAAGGTGGAAAATAGCAGTCAGTCTGCCCACTGAATCCATTACTGCGCTCTTCCTCTCAGCAGGCATCGCCCTCAAAGCCTGGCATAAAGAAAAAATACACCCACTTTATCTGGCCCTTCTGTGTTCAGCAGAAGTTATGAATAATTATATGGCATTAATTACATTTTAATTCAACTTCTCCGCACACTGATCTGAGCTTTACTGCAGAGTTCTTTTTAAAGGTGAGTTTTACACAAACTGAAAAGATGTTTTTTTTTTTCATTGTTCCAATTCCAATGTTGGGCTCTAGCTCTCAAACTTATGCATCTGATAACCTGATATATGCAGAATCTGTCAAAAATATCCAGACACCTCTTTTAATGAGCTATTATAAGGTGCTTCTTTTTGACACTGGCATTCAGTTGTGCCCACACAGCTGATTTAAATAGATCCAAATAGAAATGTACTGCCAATAAAATAGAATGCTCTAGAGCAGCCATGCATGAGTCTAAGGTCATGTCTTACATTTATGGGATTTAGCAGAGCAAGTTACAGTGACATCATGTAGTGTTAGAGTCATGCCCAAGGTATGGTATAGAGTACTGTACCTGTCTGGGTGGGAAACTGAACCCCAGTGTACTGTTATGAGGGCAGAAGTGTCACCCACTATACTACACTACAGTACACTACATTAAACTAGCCACTAAACACAGTTTGCAAAATCTGTCATACTGATTAAGTGACATACAATTTAATCATGTCACAGTGGTATGAATGTTGCATTAAGAGTAGCAACATATTTTTGGACTTTTTTGAACCAATCGAATCTAAGCTACTAATGCTACTGATCCACCAAGGTGCCAAAAGTATTCACATTTATTACTCAGGTCGAAGTATAGAGAAGTAAAAATATGCCATTAAGAACAAAAGCTTAGGGCGCACCACAGGGTCCAATAGTGCACTACCCTTCGCCCCAAAACACATTTTCCTAAAAGTCACAATGACTGTAATGTTATTAAAATGTTAATGTTGATAATTTTCATCTGTTTTAGCTGTATATACAGCTCTGGAAAGAGACCACTTTAGTTTCTGAATGATTTTGCTATTTATAGATATATGTTTGAGTAAAATGAACATTGTTGTTTTATTATATAAACTACAAACAACATTTCTCCCAAGTTCCTAATAAAAATATGGTTATTTAGAGCATTTATTTGCAGAAAATGAGAAATGGCTGAAATAACAAAAATGCAAAGATGCAGAGCTTTCAGACCTCAAATAATGCAAAGAAAACAAGTTCAGATTCATATTTTTTTAAGAGTTCAGAAATCCATATTAGGTGGAATAGCCCTGGTTTTTAATCACAGTTTTCATTCATCTTGGCATGTTCTCCTCCACCAGTCTTACACACTGATTTTGGATAACTTTATGCCACTCCTGGTGGAAAATTGTAAGCTTGGCTTGATGGCTTGTGATCATCCACCTTTCTCTTGATTATAATCCAGAGGTTTTCATTTTGGTAAAATCAAAGAAACTCATAATTTTCCCATTTTTTCCAGCTGTATGCCTTTTAAACAGGAATGCATTTTAGTACAATGCGAATATATTAAAGAGTATATTAAAGAAACTTTTCGCTTCAGTTCTCTGCACAGATCATCTTCACTCTATCCTGAAAATGAGATTTATCCAGATAGAGGTTTTTTTTCTGACATATGAGAATCTGAAATGAAATAATATGAAATTTAAAAAGGAGTAATTCAGATATTTTTAAAATGTGATACAACAATATAGTTTAGGTAAACTGTGCTGCTTAATAATATTAAGGTAACATATATTTTGTTGTACCTAATAATAATCCCATCATAATATATATTTGAACATTCTGTTGAGAATATATTATATATCATATTATTTCCTATAATACCTTTATATTTTAGGAGAGAAGCTTGGTGAGCGCTTGTCTAAAACTTTTTGTACTTGAAGTGTAGCCTATGTACAGTGTTTGCTTAGTGAGTACCCAGTGGCTTGTAAAATGAATTGGTTTGACGCCGGCTGTCTCTCTCTTTCAGCAGAGTTTAAGGGCTAACAGGCTTATCCTGAGGATGCTGACATCATGCTATCTGACTTCTTTGCTGGATTTAATCATTTTACATGCTCAGACACTTACACAGGCTTACTCAGGTTAGGTACAGAAGCTGCAAGCCCTAGAGCAATTCTGAAGGCTGACCCGGGACTGGCACTGGCTCACTGGCAACCATTAAAAACCTGGAATCAACTATTGAGCTAAATCCTTCTCTGCAGGCCCCCGTGAATAGTTTTAACAGTGGTAGGAAATGAAAAGGTTATAGCCAAGTCAAACCTCCACTGGAAGAGCCAGTGACCAGTAGCAGCTGGGCTCAAATACTTGGTGCATTTTGTAGTTTTGGCCCGCTAGGATTGGCATGCAGGGAAAATCTTTCAAATTATAATTGGGAAAGAAGACAATGACATACTGTATTATGATAAGGTGACAAATATGAGACAACATTTTAACAAGCAATAGCCAGTGTAATCACACAACATTTTTTTTCTTTTATCAGTAAAATATAAAGCATGATATATTTTTATGTATTAAAACATCCGATCCAATTTCTAGGACAATGACTATGCAACTAGTATTTATGGAAAGATAAGATAAAAACTCATAAGTCCTACACTACACTAAGCAATAGAACACGAGAGGAAGTGTTTTATCGTGAATGACATCACGGCTGTGATGATCTGTTGTATAAAAGCAATAAAAACACTCAAGGTTGCATGTTATCGTGACCAACATCATGGCTGTGATTTGGTCATAGGCACAAGCCGAAAGCCTATGACCAAATCACAGCTGTGATGGTATTCATGATAACACATGACTTCGAGTGTTCTATTGCTTTTATATATATATATATTTTTTTTTTTTACAAAATGAATAAAGAAAATAAAAGACCCTCAAAAAATAGACAATGAATATGCTTTAAAACGCACTGTTCCTTCCACCAAAAAGTAGTTCCACAACAAGTGAACTGTAACAGGACTGTAACTAAAAAACGGCGTATGGTTTATGTTGTTTAAGAGGTTTAAGAGTCATCTTAATGTGAAAGCTGTGCATGTTTGTGAGCATTTCCGCCTGTTTTGCTGGGTGTCGTTGGTTAGCTAGCCGGCAGGACTGTAGTTAGGTTAGCGTAGCTTGCTTTAGCCTAGCATTAGCTTAACTTAGCCTAGCCTGGCTGATTACCCTTCCGGATGTCAGACTGCGGCGGAGGTGACTGATGGATTTTCTTTTCCTTTTTCCACAAAAACAAGCCAGTGCTGCGTGCTGTAAGTAAGCGTGCTTTGTCTGGGCGCTAGCCTATGCTAAGCTAATGCTGCTGCTGCTGCTGGTGGAGGCAATGATACTAAAATGTCTTGTGTGTACATGCCTTTACTCAGCAACACGTCCGCTAAGTGATACTTTGATAACTTTCTGAAACTTATCTTGTACCTTTCCAACACTTATGGTGTAACTGTTCTCTACAAATCTATATATACTAAATACTAATGGGGATCCTACTCATAATTAAATAAGGTAAAAATAAACAAGAGGAGAACCTGCAATTTCCCTAAACTTGTGGTGCAATTTTCATATAAAATAATATATAACAATTTTGCCCTCTGTTCGTGGCAGTTATAAAGGCTTTGTTCCAGTCACACTCCAGGGAATTATTATTCTAATAATATATGAGTTTGAAAAAGAAGATGAGAATCTGATTTATGCTTTTAAGTGGAGCAGCTAAAAACAGTCAGGGTGGAGCAGGAAGAAAACGTATAGTTGCTAATGTCAAGACTAAAATATAATAATATTTATATCTTTAATAACACAATCAGGAATACTGAGATTTTAAAGAAAATGTACTCATTAATATACAGAAGCCACAATGTTTTATAATACTAAGAACCCACAATAAACCAAATTTTTACTGTTCTTACTCTATAAGTACACTGTATTTACTCACTAAGTATTTAGAAACAACAGTGTTTTACCATTCTTACTCTGTAAATACACAGTACTTTCCAGTGATGGGAGTAACAGTGTTGAAATAAACAACATTACTACCGCCGTTTCTTTTTTCAGTAGCGAATAATCTAACTAATTACTCTGACTGTAACTATAACGCCGTTACCATTTCCGACACCCCGTTACTGCACGTTACTTTAGCAGCTGAATAAACTTTTTTTAACTTCGCGCATACAGACAAAGGCGCAAATGTGTGTGTGAGTCACAAGGGAGACACAATAGTAACACAATAGGTACTTTTACTGGTAACTATTTACTTTTATAGTGGAGTAACTCAGTAACATTTTTGGAGAAGTAACGAGTAGCTATAACTAATTACTTTTTCAAAGTAACGTGCCCAACACTGGTACTTACTCTCTAAAAGGCGGGCTGTATTATAAAGTGTTACCATAAAAACATATTACAGTTCATGAAAGGTATAACTTCTCTAGATCTTTGCCTTATCACAAAATCACTAAAAAGCTGTATGTTGCACTCCTAGAAACAATAAAGCTTCAAATGAAGCCATAAAAGAACCATCATTGGTTCCCTAAAGAAGCATTTTCTTCAGATAAACCTTTAAAAGGTTTAAACAACCTTCACTTTAACAGTTTAAAGTTTATTCACGCTCACATCTCTAATATAAAAACACTTTTTTTATATTAAAAGTGTTAGTGGTTCTCCTATAGCATCCCTCAAAAAAACATTTGAAGCATCTCTATCCTAATGTGACCTGCAGGACAGACAGCAGTGGCACACCGTCGTGCTTCCTGCATTTGTGCAGGACTTTAGTGGATGCTGAAATCTGCGCTGCATGACTGATCGCATCGCGCCTGCTGTTTGGGGAGCTGTTGGTAAACAGGGAGCTGGAGCTTGGGCGATGAGACACTGTCTAGCTCTGCTATTTATGAGTCAAGAGAAGATGAGAAAATCAATAATGACGCCGCTTGCTGGATTCATAATCATTTCTGATGCGTGTTTGTTTTTTGTGTGCGTGGTTTTTTTTCGTACTCTTTCTTTTTTTCGTCTTGTTTTTTGCTCCTTCATATCTCATCTCCCAGGGGCTGCTATCCTGACTGCCCAGCCACTGGTGAGAGGTCGTACTGAGCCTGTTTTGTCTCATCTCGCCACAGATTAAATCAAACCATTATTCCAATATGGAGTTATCTTACCCACAAACCGCAGCGGATGGACAGATACTCCTCTCCCTGGTAGCAGTGCTGCATTACATTTTGAGCTAAGTTCTCTGTCCTCTGAGACATTATCATTCTGTAACTAGAATAAACAGGAAGCACAAAAAAGAAGAACACTTTTCACTGGATAAGTTAAATAAAAAATTGCTACTTCTATCGACCCTTTCTAGTACTTCCTAATGCTGATGCTAGGAGTTCAACAAAGCACAATTACACATGGAAGCATCATATGATGAGGGGGTTCTGGAGTGGACTGCAGGGGCGGAGCCAGACATTTTAACATCCGGAGTTAAACCCAAATGTCCAGGATCATGCTCACCTCAAAGATTTATTTACTCATTTACAGTTAATTTAAATGTTTTTCAAGCCAGGTGAGAAAACAGAACCTAAACTAATCTGTACATTCTTTATACTAAACATATTACAAGCTTATTCTGAAAAACACAATAATTCTGAAACACTCACTTCATATTCTACATTGTTTTGTGACATTTTCTGAATGGCTATCATTCCCACATGTTCCCAACAACTGTTAGGGATGACATTTATTTTAATTTCTGCCCTTTAAAAAAAAGTCCTATTTTTTATGGCATAAAATGCATTACTAATAGTAAAACCTACTACTTTTATATTTCGTGGCATAGAGTTTACAAAATAAAATTAAGGATGAGACCCAGCAGTCCAGAGTAAAAGAAGATAGAGAAACAGAAGGACTTCAGTCTGTTACAATGTATAATTCTTTGTAATTGTGATTATAGAATTACAAAGATATCCTGTATGATAAGCATAGCTGAACAAATAGAACAAAATGTGTACCTAAAATACTTTAAATCGTTAAGTACATTTATGGTAGCTGTCACAATTCTGCTTTTAATTACATATAAAAGAATATATTCACATTTACACAAAAACTATATTTCCAGTGTACTTGCAGGGATAAACAGAGTTACCGTGTTAGAATTTTAAAGTTTGATAGAAAAGTTAATAGAAAAGTATTTTGTGTATTTATTATATTTAGTGTAGCATTTTTTGACATTTTGACAAAATGTTGTAATCTAAAAAAGTTAGCCTAACTTCATTTCTACACAGTAACTTTGCTATCTTTAACTTTGTGTCAGATTCATTACTTTGCACCATATATTCAAATCCACAAGAGATTTATCTAAAGCAGAGCTGTCAAACTTCAGTTTAGCTAAGGTGTTCTGCTGGTGGAAGAATGACTGATGACTGGCCAGACTCTCTCTGAGATGTAATATACTTTATTATATAATAACAATCCAATGTCCCATACAGTGTTCTGTATGTGTGTGTAGCTCTGTAGGATTCACACAGTGCTCTTAAAGTTCAACTAGATGGAGAACATTAGGTCCTAACTAGCGAGATTGCAGCAATATAAAACTGTGTCTGACATTTAGCAAATTCCTCAAAGTTTAGAACAGAAACTATAATCATGTGTATTAAAAGTAGTTTGTTCATTGCAGTAAATTTGTTTACTGAATAAATGAGTTGTGTTTTGCTTAACTCAAGTGTTTTTTGGGAGTTCACCACTCTCCGAAATTAAGTTTCTGATTGGATCTGACTCTGTGTCTGATGTCCCGCCTTCCCACTGAATGAAGATTATGATTCTGTTGTCTTATGTTATATTCTGTTGTCTCTTTATATGTTTTTATATGTTATTTTTATTTTATATGTATTTATATTTTATAAATGTTTTCTACATGGATTACTGTTTGAATCATTTAATTCACTCTCTTTATTTGAGCCTTTCCAATTTATAACCGTATACAGCTCTGGAAAAAAAAGAGACCACTTAAAAATTATGAATTTCTTGGATTTTACCAAATTGAAAACCTATGAAACTACATGATGTCCATTGTAAATGATGCAGGATCTAAACGGGTTAAATACTGCATTAACAACAAAATTAACAATTCCTCCAACTTTATATACTTGAATGTAAAAAACAAACTGACTCAATTGTAACTATAAGGATTTTTTTTATGTGGACTATTATTCCACAGAAGTCACCACATGCTGTGTTTCTTTCATTGATATGTTTGGCCAGGTCTTTCCTGCAATTTTTTGAATTTGTCTGATCAAAGAGTGATGATCCAGAACTGGACATGTTTTCAAATGTTTTATTTCAGTCTAATCTGTCCTTTTTGTTCCTGAGTGTTACCAGTGGTTGGTATCTTAAATAAATCTTTGTATTTACTTCAATTAGGACATCTTTTAATTGTAATGTTTGATAATGATATTACAAACTCCTTGAGAGTAACTTTGAAGAGTTTTTTTTCCACAATAAAAAAAAGTTTTTTTAAGGAATGTACCACATTGTGATTTAGTCGCTTCTCTAATAGACTATCTATTTTTTTCTCTTTCATTAGCACATCTTTTGGCTCCGTACTAAGAGTTCCCTGTTGAACAGCTACCAATCGTAGATTTATTGGCCAAAGACATTAAACTCTAGACATTTTATCTCCTTCATTTATACCAAATTAACTGCTTATCAGTTAATTGTCCAATTACATTTTTACTGCTGAGATGCTTTTTGTTATATTGTAAACATGGACTACATAATAGCAGGAAGACATTGTGCATCACAAATACAATGGTTCCTACACTAACAGTTAAACTTTAGTTTCAGAATGACTGCAAAGTATACCATTTTGTTCCCCATAAGTTCTGAACTGCGTGTTCCCAATGAACTCATAATATGAGGTAGAGTCAGAACAAAAAGAACCAATCTGGTGGGAATGGGGCTTGAATTTCTGTGAGTGTTTAGCTAAAGCTTTGCTAAAGTTATAGTTTTTTCAACAAGACTGCAAAATTGCAATCCACTTCATGTCTTTAAGCACACTGGAGTTCATGCTCATTTCACAGCAGCATGGCAGGAGAGAAAGAAAAGTGTTTTTTTTTTTTCAATAAGTTGTTGCCAGCATTTTGTTTTCAAGTCTAATTAAGGGACTGAAATACACTAACACTCAAGAGGACAAAATTACCACTCATGTCAACAACTCCTTTGCTAAATTAATTACAGCACAGTGAAATGTTGTTGGCTAATCACCCTAATTAACAGGCTCAGAGAGCTGTTGTAGGTACCAGGAAAGTGTTATCAGACCAATATTATCTCTCTTACGTTCCAATCTGTAGCTAGTGTCACCCTGTCAAATGTACTTGGGTCTGGCTCATCAGCTCAGAGAAAGCCAATTAATGAAGGATGGGAACAAAACTCGGGGCTCGCGATGTCCTCCTTTCTTGACTCGATAATAAGAGTTTACGCCACTATAGCAATACTGGAATAGCTGAAATCAACAGCTTTGACTTAGCACACCAACCCCTAACACACACACACACACACACACGCTAGTTTAAATGAAATGACCTGCAATCTATTCCAGTGTAAATGCAATACAAACTGTAGATGCACTTACAAACATGCAAACTGTACTTTGACTGGGCTATTCTAACACATGAATATATTTAGTTTTAAATCATTCCACTGTAGCTCTGGCTTTATGTTTAGTGTCTTATCTTGCTGGAAAGCCTCCAGCAGGCTTTCTTCCAAGATTGCCCTTTATTAATCTCTATCCCTCTTCCCATCAACTCTGACCAGCTTCTCTGTCCCTGCTAAAGAGAAGCAGCCCCAGATCATGATGCTGCCACCACCATGTTTCACAGTGGGGATGGTGTGTTTAGACTGATGTGCAGTGTTAATTCTCTGCCACACATAGCGTTTTGCATTTTGGCCAAAAAATTTAAACTGCAAATGTTTTTTTTATGTTTTTCTTTTAACAATGTCTTTCTTTCTTCTTGCCACTCTTAGATATAAAGACCACATTTGTGGAGTGCACGGAAAAATTGTTCTGTGGACAGATCCCCCCCCCACCTGAGCTGTGGTTCTCTGCATTTCATCCAGAGTCACCATAGGCCTCTTGGCTGCATTTTGGATCAGTGCTCTTCTTGTTCAGCCTTGGTAGTTTCACAGTTGTACCATACTCTTTCCATTTCCAGATAATGGATTAAACAGTGTGACAAATCTGTGAGATGTTCAAAGCTTGGGAAATCTTTTTTTATAGCCTAAACCTGCTTTAAACTTCTCCACAGCCTTATTCCTGACCTGTCTGATGTGTTCTTTGGACTTTATGATCCTGTTTACTGCCCAATATTCTCTTAACCAACCTCTGAGGCCGTCACGGAGAAGCTGTATTTGTACTGAGATTAGATTACACAAACCTGGACTCTTTTTTAGTCATTAGCAGTCATCAGGGCTAATGCACTTGGTTGTAATCAAAGAAAATGTGGCTGAATACTTTTGCACACCACACTTTTATTATAAAAGTGAAACATTTTTTATTTGTAAAAAATGTTTTGAATCACGCATAATTTGCTTTCCACTTCACAACTGTATATTACTTTGTGTTGGTCTTTCACATTAAATTCCAATTAAATATATTTATGTTTGTGGTTGCACAAGGGCTATGAATACTTTTGCAAGCCACTGTATGTGTGACAGACCTTTTCAGACTTGTGAAAAGTGTGAAAAGTTCCTTACAGCTGTCTGTCCTTCACTGTAGCTCATGAAGCCCCTAAATGACATCTAATAAGCATCCTGGGAGCATCACTGCAGGACAGTGTGTGAATGTGTGATCATCTGACCTTAATTACTGAAGGTACGTGTGCTAGTGCTGGAGATTGATCTTATTATAAACGTGTGTTTTAGCTTCTACAGGCCTGTTTTTAACGATTTTAAGACATTCCAATGCATAACTGAAATGGCTTACATTTCACATGGCTGCTCAATTCATTAATTAACTGATTATTGATAAATGATTACTTTTGTATCAGCCCTCTATGACACAGTGTTTTCCGCAGGCCACAATCCAGTTTGTGGGGAATTACAGCATTCAACACAATTCCATAGCATATCTTATTTTTTTTTTTATATATATAATGTATTATATATAATGTGCAAGAATATTAAAATACATATATTTGGCTGTTTTTATTTGTTCTATATACTTGTTATATCCTTACTAAAAGAGTGTTTTTTCATCCATTAAACAGGGAGAACACTCCTGCATGTTTTGGGTGCTTTTCTTACTCTAAAACCTCTGATTCAAATAATCAGTTTGTTATCAAAAGTCTACAAACTACAAACTAAGACTACAAAAGCTTTCAGAAACTTTTAAATATTTTTCCTCCTGAAAATTAATGCCACAGGGGGTTAATATTCAGAACTGGGTCTGGTCTCATTCCTTAAATGTACACTTAGCTTCCAAAAGTTAATCAACACCTGTTCTTTTAATGCTTCCTTCACGATAACAATTATTAATAGGTAGCTTATCCCCCTTTCTTTAAAAACTGTAATGCAGGGACTTGATCTTGTCAGCTACGGTAATATTAATAAGGGCAGGTTTGAAAAGAATGACACTGCAAACATATATTGCATATATATGGCCATTCTTACAACGCTAGCCGATGCTTGGTGTTTGTTTCGCACAGTGATAGCAGTTGAATGCCTGTGTTTCTACCTAAACTCCGTCTGTCACATCTGTTTCAGACCATTTACTACCACACGCTATAATTTTGAAACATAACATTGAAACTTTTTTTTACTCTTATTAAGAAGAAACTTGAAACTAGTCAACTTGAAATGTGCTTAGACTAGAAGCCAGTGGGAAGCTATTGAGCTCATAAGAATACATGTTTGAAGGACATGACTTATTGAAATAGGAGCTAAATATTTCTTTTAAAAAATCCCACACTCAACAGCTCCTTGTAACTCACAAAGCACATCATACAGGAGACTGTAGCTTTAAGAGGTCAGTTTTATGAAGGGTTTTTAATGTGACATGCACCTGTTCTGCTTGGGGGACTGTGGGAGTGTAGAATAATGTCTGTATTGTTGCAACTAGAGGAATGAAATGTCATTTTACACAGTCAAATCGTTTTAAAAACCCTGTAATATAACTCTACCTCCCCAGACCATGTGTTCTTTTACTTCTAGGGACAGTTCTCTATATCTCAGCTTGTCCAGAAATGCATGTGTAAAGTAAGACCTTTTGAAAGAGCTTAAGGCACTAAATCTATTGTACAACTGTAGGGAGACAACAGAAGTAGACAATTTTAATTTTCTATCTTACTGCTCCTTAAATTGGCAATTCAACAGCATAAAAAAAAAAAACTTGTTTTTACTTAATTTGACCAAATCAAGTGACTGGATGGATGACCTGACTGTTTACCTACTTACCTACCAACCTGCTTACCTCATGTTTCTGCCCATCTGCATTGAAGTTTTGAGAAAACGTTATTCGATTTTATTTATTTAGTTAAAGAAGAACACAAGTGCACAAGAAGTTTATTAAAAAACACTGTTTACATCCCATAACACTAGCTTTCAGCTTTGGGCGCCGCCATCACTGTACTGATAATAACATAGATATGTATACATAGACTCCGCATAGCCTGCCTCCTGGCGCCGACTGCTATGGAATGTAAACAGGGATGTAAACAGTGTTTTTTTAAATAAACTTCTTTTGCACTTTTTAAGTTATTAATGCCTCATATTAAAAGTCAGGGCTCTGCGGATTCTAGCAAGGAGGTGTGGAGCTACTTTGAGCCTGGATAACAGTGTAAAAAGCGATTTATTAGGACAAAATATGTACCGATACGGCTATTGTACAGAGTGCTGGACAAAAAGCACAAAAGTAGTAGGACTACTAAAGCAAATTGAGAGCTTTAAAACACTAGAATGCATTTGTCTTCAGTCAGAAATTACAGGGTGAGTCAAAAGTTGAAGGAAACACCGTTTTATATTTGAAACAAAATTTGACAGCTTTCAAGATGATGGCCATGTTCTGGAAATAGTGCAAAAGATAGATCCCCTTCACCATTGCTTGCTGGGATAGTCAGATATGTTATTATCCCTTTCATTTTGTTTCCCAATCGTTTTAGAAATAAAAGAGTGTTCTGCTACTTTTGAATTACCATTTATGTAATATATGTTATAAGCCGTGTAGTTACAAAACTAAATTAAGTAACTGAAGTGTGGAGCCCTACACAGTCCCTTAATCTTTGGGGGGGGAAATGGCAGTACATAAAAGTATCAATAAGTCAGCAAGAGAGACAAATGACAGAAGCCAGCTCTAAATGAAACTGCACAAAATGGGCTGATAGCATCAAGTGGATGAATTTGGATGAATAGCAAAGCGCTATCATACTGACGCAAAGGTGTGATGAATGAAAGCTGAATTAATCTGACTAAATACAGCTGCAGTTTTGTATGTGTCTATGTATGCGTGTGAGAATGTATTAGTATATTTTGGATAGGATTTTAAAGTTGTACTGTTGGGGCTGTATAGCAGATGGTGAAACAGATGAGAAAGTGAAGGAAAAATAATCAGGCTATCAAAATAATCAACAGAACGCTGTCATTTAATAGCCTTAAACTTCAAAGTAGACAACATTTTACTTTAAAATGATGTTTTTGGATATTTTACAACTTTCAGATTATCATCACAGCATTTGTGTTGCCCATTTGTTAAAAAGTGTAAAAAGTGACTTTGTCATTTCTGTCTTTACACATCAATAAAAATCCTTCTCTCCACATTTTCCAGCCTTGACTGGGTCAGAGTGCAGGGTCAGCCCTACTGTGGAGCCCCTGGGGCATAGAGGGTTAAGGACCCCGCTCAAGGGCCTGATGACCAATAACCCAGTGCTCTAACCACAGAGACACCACCACCCAAAACACTCACTGAAAATGACTGATATAGTTCTTTCTGAATTTAGCTCTATACTAACAATGGTACATTTTCTGCTTATTTAGAATATCTGTTATTCAAACAGAATGAGATCAGTTTTTCTGGCCTGAAAAAGTCCAGTAAGACTGAAGTTAAAGTGCAGAGTGGGGGTTTATTGTTGACTGAAGTTGACTTCTTGTTCACCTTAAATGATACAGCAGTTACTTTTATCACTAAAGGTAGAATAGAAAATTCAATTTCACTTTTGTTACAGCTTATAGAGGAAACATTTTCCAGCTTGTCACACCTGCTCTCTGACATAAAAAAGAAAGCATCTGCAATTATTGATAAAGCTTCTTTCTGGGCCCTGTGTATTTTTGCGGTTCATGCTTTTGAAGAAACCAGTTCAAATCATTTTTAGGGCTGTTGATTGCTTAACAAAATTTATGAATTATTTAAACAGCTGTGATTAATTGCGATCAACTGCATTGCTGTTGTTGTGATGGTGGTTGTTATTTTTGTTGTGGTGGGGGGGTTGAGGTTGTTGTGATGGTTGTGACTGTTGTGTTGGTAATGGCTGTTGTGGTGATGGTGGTTGTTGTGTTAGTCATGGAGGCTATTATTGTTGTGAGGGTGGTGCTGGTGATGGTTGCATATTTTGTGTTGGTAATGGATGATGTTTTTTTTTTATGGTTGTTGTGATGGTCATAGCAGTGTTATAATGGTGGTGGTGTTGTATTGGTCATGGTGGCTGTTATTGTTGTGGTGGTGGTGGTGGTTGGGGTTGTGGTGATGGTTGTGATTGTTGTGTTGGTAATGATGACTGTTGTTGTGGTGGTGGCTGAGGTAGTGGTGATGGTTGGGATTATTGTTTTGGAAAATGGCTGTTGTGGTGGTGGTGATGACTGTGGTGATGATGGTTGTGTTGGTCATGGTGGCTGTTATTGTGGTGGTGGTGGTTGAGGTTTGGTATTGTTTTTAAAGGGGTTGTTGTTGTGCTGGTCATAGCAGTGTTATAATGGAGGTGGGTGCTGTGTTGGTCATTGTGGCTGTTATTGTTGTGGTGGTGGTTGTGGTTGTGGCGATGGTTGGGATTATTGTGTTGGTAATGGCTGTTGTGGTGGTGACTGTGGTGATGGTGGTTGTCGTGTTGGTCATGGTGGCTGTTATTGTTGTGGTGATGGTGGCTGAGGTTGTTCTGATGGTTGCAATTGTTAGGTTTGCTAATAGCTGTTGTGGTGGTGTTGGTGGTTGAGGATGTTGTGATTGTTGTGTTGATAATGGCTGTTATTGTTGTGGTGGTGGTATTGGTTGGGGTTATTGTGTTGGTAATGGCTGTTGTGGTGATGTTGACTGTGGTGATGGTGGTTGTGTTGGTCATGGTGGCTGTTGTGGTGGTGGTGGTGGTTGAGGTTTCATATTGTTGTTATAGTGGTTGTTGCTGTGCTGGTCATAGCAGGGTTATAATAAAACTGAATTAGGCAATAATTAATAACAGTGTAAAATAAACTAAGGGGCTCTATATGGTCTCATTGTTGTAAAAGTGGGTGAGGTTTTGATACAGTGATTAAGCACAGTGTGTTGGCTTTAGAACCCAATTTAATGAAAATTTGACTCCAGGCAGGATCTGCTGACTCCAAACAGCATAATGTGTTTAGAGACAATTCAGTATAAAGACCTCTCCGGGGGGATACAGGCTGAAAAGATATGAGAGTATTTAGCAAAGGCAATAGAGACCTTACCAGGAGCAGAGATGCTAATCAGCGCTGGCTGTTTGCCATGCGCTCATTTCCAATTCTGACGAACGAGATGGGAGTTGAACACAGTCCAGCGGCAGCCGGGCCGAATTTCAAGCCATCCTCTGCAAGCATACAAGCCATTCAATCAAAGACGCAGATAGAAGCAGCTGCGGGATGGGAGAGCTATTACATTAGGGGCTGAAGTTAGCGTCGGCCAATCAATGTTGTTTCATCAAAAAAGTAGTGTTTGCTTCACATCTTGTATGAATGCAGATGAAAAGCAAAGCGCCGTCGTGTCGCTACAAATGTGCTGGAGCTGAATGAACCTGATTGAATACAGCTGTGGTTGTGTGTTTATGTGTGTAGCTTATATATGTGTGTAGCCTAGGAAGGTTACAGAACAGTGCTGTTGTTAACTGCAGCTCGTCTGTCTGTGTGTTTGAGTGTGCCGAATGTAAAAAATACTGACCCATTTCCTCTTATCAGCTCACACACAGGAGCACCCTGAACATTTTTCTCCTCCCCAGCCAGAACACACACCCGCTACACAAAACAACACACTGCAAAATAAATGCCACTGCAGTATTTGTAGTTAATGCCCTTCTCTCCCTCTGCTACCACTATAAATATGACCACACCCACCCCAAACAAAGGACATAGCAGTAGTCTAACTCACAGTCTGGGAATATTTAAATGTGTGCAAGTGTTACAGGTCCCAGGCTTGAGACCCCAAAACAGATAATATCCTGAAAATCAGGTTTAAAAGCATGAGACAAAAACCATGGCTTCCTTTCACCAATGCCTCTCTGGCCTTAAATTAAACATTTTGTTCTCATTTACATATTCTATTTTTGGTTAATCACAGGGGTGTCGCCTGGCTTGGGCTTCCGGGGCTTTAGCCCAGAATAATTTTCTAGCAGCCCCAAATCATTTCGCTCAGCTCAGCTGAATTATTAATGAGGAGATGTGTGAAATGAAAATCTCTTAACGCCAATCACGGAGCTGGTTCAAGGATCAAGTTCCGCCTTTCAGGAGAAACAGCCAATCATATATATAACTGGGCTGAGCCCCGGATCTTTACATACCTAGGCAACTCCCCTGGTTAATCACAAACCACTGTTTAAAACATACAAATGTAAGTGCAACAATTCGACAAATATGTATATATTCCAACACAACCTGGCTTATATATGAACTGGACATTCATTACACATTTTCCAAAAGACCAAAATTATCTCCCTGTTCTGAACTAAACAGGAACACAAACAAAACAAATGCTAAAGCAGCTAGGACTGTTAATATACCCCTTAGAACAGACATGTCAACATTCAGTTAAAGGTACAAAATATATTTGTAAAACACTCAAAACAGCTTAGAATGTCTCATTTTTGAGTATTTTTAACATAGCTGGAACACAATTGACTAAAACAACACCCAATACATCTGCTATTTTACCCTCCTCCACATGTCTTCAGTTTTACCAAATAATTAGCATTTATTTGATTCACAGCTCAACTTAGGTGTATAAACATGTACTAGTATGATTTATTAAGTAGTTTGAAATGATTTTGGTGCATTTTTAGCACAAAACTCACCTGAAAAACAGGTTTAAAAGCAAAAGATAGAAACTATGACTTTCACGAAAGTCTCTCTGGTCTGAGAGGGGAGTTTAGCTACTACAGCTGGTCACAGTCAGTCACAGCAATATCCAGAGCTACACTGCCATCTACTGGCAGAACCAGGAAATAGAAGGTGTACTTGCCTTAGAAATGCTTAGAATTGAATCACATGAAAAAAAAAGTGATACATGGCAGATTTAATTAAATCAATAAAAATAATAAAAATATTAAATTTAGTTATGAACACAAATGTTGACTTTATCAGTTTTTCTTTATCTGTTCCTCTAAAACACACTGTGGTAAACATTTGCCCCAGAAGTAGTAACCAGTACATCCACCCCAGCAACAATAACATTACTTACTCAATATTCAGAATATTATGATCACCTCCTTATCCCTATTGTCCATTATCTCAGCTCCACTGATCTTATAGAGGGAATATGTAGTTTGTCAATTAAAATGTTCAGGACCACCGCAGAGCAGCTATTATTATTTGGGTGGTGGGTCACTATTCTCAGCACTGCTGTGACACTAAGGCATGGTGGTAGTGTATGAGTACAAGTGGATCAGACACGGCAGTGCTGCTGGAGTTTTTAAACACCTTAATGTCACTGCTGGTTCACACTACAAAAAACATCCAGCATCCTGTGGGCAACATCTTGTGACCACTAATAATGGAGTAGAGGATGACCAACACAAATTTCTGTCTCTGTTTTTACAAGTCTCATCTACAAGGTGGTCCAGCTAGAGTGGTGGACAGTGAGTGGACACATCATTAAAAAACTCCAGCAGCACTGCTGCATTTTATCTACTCATACCAGCACAACAGTAGGCATATAAACAAGTATGTGGTCATACTGTTTTCTGGCTTGACACAAATTCATACATACATTTTTCCATATTATTATGTGTTGGAACATCTAGCATGAATCATCTAGCATTAATTAATTAGGCAGCAAATGATAGCAGAATACCACAAACTGCATACAAAGCTGTATATCTTGTTTATTTTTTTTTCAAAATGGACATTACCAGCACACCTTCTTATTTAATGTTTTTCTTTTTTTCCTTATTTAATTTATTTTCTATGCTGTAGATTAATATTAAAGACATCAAAACAATTAACAGACACACTTGCAAAATTACGTACCAAACAAAAAAAGTGTTTAGCCTCAACAATTCACATTGCCTCTGTTCCTATATAGCCTTAAAGTCAACAATATTATTATATAATATTGAATTTACCATGTAAATAATCATAAAAACGAAACAAATGTTAAATGGCAAGCGGTGTGTCAAATTTTTTTCGACGGGCACTACATATGTATACTATAAACAATTAAGCAATCATACACTCGAGGTTTGTGTTATAGCGTGCAATATTGGCACTGCTGTCATAGCACAAACCTCGAGTGTATTATTGCAATTATACCACAGTTCTATTATCACTGTTTATTGAAAGGTTTTAAGTTAAGGAGGATGAGAAAATAGGACCTGTTTGGTTATAAAAACTCTGCACGTCATAATAGTTCCATGGCTGCTCTTTTTTGTAGCTGTGTTAATTGGCTGGTAAGCGCTGGATCATTGGAGCGCCCCTCAGCCAATCACATTGCATGGTCGGAACTCCTGTAACTGTGGTATATTATACAATATGATGTGAAATTTTTTTGTGTTTACCTTTTTAGAAACTCTACTACCAAAAGTACAGAATAAACATTTATTTATTCATTCATTTATCATCCATAAGCTTATCTTATCAGTCCTTCATTACAGTAAATCAGGAGAGCTGCTGCAGGTCTGCAAACAAACCTGTACTATAAAGACACAGTAATACAATTACATTCTGTCAACACAACATAAATGTATAATGGTATATAATATGCAACCCAGACTGAGTTGCAATATGATGATGGGAAAAGTGTATGGCCTCCACAGCAAGATGACGATGATCCCAAAAGCACCTCAATCCACAATGGACTCTCTCGAAATGTACAAGCTGAAGGTTTTGCCATGGTCCTCTCAGTTCCTCAACCTAAATTTCATCCAATAACTGTGGAGAGATTCCAGCAGAGCTGAGCAGCAAGACAGGAATAATAAAAGTTTTAGTGTATTTTCCAAGAAACAAAATCCCCCCAAAAAAGAACTGAAAGTATTGACCATGTTCGTGTCAAAACTTTTTTTCTTTAGCCCCCTTTCTTTCATAATTTTGAAATGATAAAACTTTATATTAAGTCATAATTTTTAAATTTTCCTTTTTAACTTTTTGTTTTTTGTAAATATTTTTTCTCATATTTTAGCTATTCCCTGTAACACACATTTCAACTTGGGATGACTAAAATTCTTGCCCCTGTATATCAATCTATATCAATCTGTTAGCAGCTATATGTTTTAGGGCTGTGCAATACTGTAAAGTTTGGTATCGATCAAATACCAAGCAAATACAGGACAAGTTTTGCCGAAACCGATACCAGTACCAATCTACTTCACACTATACACAAGCTACTTTTGTGTTTATTATTTGTCATGATTGTTTAATAATTTTGTAAGTTTTACTTTAATTAATCATGTTTTTGATGATAATAAAACACAGGACAAAGTGTTCAGGCAAATAAAAATACTTCCCAGCTGGCCTTTCAACATAGAATAAACGTTGAAATTTTAATAAACCATAGCTCACTAAAATCAGAAAATCCTATGGTTAACAATAAACTTACATCCTTGTAGTAAAGCTGAGTATATCGAAAGTTACCCACCACTACCAACCTGATTCAACATCTGATCTCAAAAACACTAAAACAGTAAAACAATTACAACATGAACATGATGTTAAATAAAAAGCAGTTGCTGCAAATAGAAGTAAAACACTTTTAATTCCTCCAGCCAACCTTTTTTACAAATGATATGGTGATGAAATGTAAAATGCTAATTCAAAAGGCAGAAGGTTGAGGACATTATGTTGATTCAACATTAAAATTTCATCGTTAGCACAACCATTGAACATTAAAGGTTGATTCAACGTTTCAGCGTTAAAAAACAACATACATTACTTTAGTCATATTTCAACCACATTTCAACATCGAAGGTCGGTTGTGTGCCTGCTGGGCTTTTATTAGGTAACTCAGAAATGTTTATAGAAAACTTAAAACCTATTGTTCCATTGACAGTTAACATTAAATATTTATTCCGCCATATTCATATTTCAGGTTTGAGACAGAACTATATCTTTTTGTAGGTAGCATAACTATTTTTCAGTTCCAGTGAAATAATTTATTTAGTTTTAGAAAGGGGGGGGCAGAGAAAAGGGGAGGGGCTAATTGAGCATGAGTGTTGTAGCGGTGTTGTACGACCAGTCTGTCACTCTGTAAGTGCCTGGAGTAAGACTCAATCTCATCACACAAGTATCGATCAATACCCAATACCAACGTTAGTATCGATACTATCGAGATTTTAAATCGATCCGCCCACCCCTAATATATTCACAATTTACATCTTGATGATGATTAAGTCTCAGGATTAGCAGTAGGATTAGCAATCCATTGTATATTTTATAATATAAGGTATCAAAAATACTGCAGCTGCAGAAACTGTAGCAGTAAGTTATATTTCTCACACAAGCAGCTGACAACCTAATTAATAACTAGCTAATCTTTTTATGTAGACCACAGTACGAGAGATACTGTGTATGGTGTGGATTTCCTTTAGCAATTAAAATCTTCAAACTGTAAACTATACAAAAAGAACATCTCACAGCTTCTTCACAGTAGAATCTACTCAAACAATTCAAATCACACACTTTAAAAGAGAAATGATCAGCTAGAACACAGTGAATCAATTAGCTCTAATATACACACATATAAGATGAGGAAAGTGTCTCATTAAGGCGCGTTCTTATTAAGCTTGAGAATTTGCCTTAAATAATTAATGCTTCCAAAGAGTATGTAACAGCATAATAGACACTGAAGTATGAAACTCCTGTGTGGTGAGAAAGCAGTGAGCAGTTCTCCATGACTAATACCAACCAGTCTACACTAACCAGCCTTTACTTTCCATCAGCAGCATCTTGCTTCATATCAGAATGGTATTGGCTTAAGCTTGCTGCTGCTGTACTGTAACAAGCTATTATATCTCCATCTATTTTGTTTTTCTTATGCATCTGTTTTAGCTTTTTGTTCATGGGCATTTTTAGCACTGTCTTTTATTTTTTTATTTTTGCACAATTAAAAAAACTAAACTCACAAAAAGCACATAGCACAACATACAGTGAGGGGAAAAGCAAAAAAACTAAAACAAAAAAAAACAGATGTAGGCTTAGATGAAGCCTCTACCTTAATAATATTAAAGAAATATTGCAAGTATCTAAATATTTGAACAATCATAACTTCAACAACAACAGCAACAAAAAGTATCATTAATATAACACAAAAGCAAAAAAAAAACAGTGAATCTGTATACATACTAAAAAAACAGCTACAATACATTTTAACAAATTATCTTTTAGACATCTAGATTACCAAATGCTTAAAATGATTCCACAATGATTATTATATTATTATCTTATAACAAAGTGACCTTTTCTTAAATTCTGTATTAGTTAATAATATTTTTGCCCCTTCTTGGAGTTGTGAGTTTAACATAAATAATTTAATAAAAATAATTTAACTACTAATGTAAGTCTTCCTCTCATTTTATCTTAATAAGCAATGAACAAATTAACACTCCATCACTTAAATCATCACTGTTTATTTTTTAATTATATTTTATCTGGCAGTCGTTTAAGTGTTTTAAAATTTCATGAAGAGTTGACCTTGAGAGAAATTCTCCAAAATTACTTTTGGACAAAATCCTTTTATGCTGATCTCCACTGAAAATTAAGAAGGTTTTAACCTTCTCCTGTGAAGTTGTCATTTTGTGTGACAGTGAAAAAATGCTCCCCCAGTTACAGCATGGTAGGTTTAAACGGCTCACTGGATGTTTAATCGTCACCCTATATCCCACTACTTTCAACAACACCGGAACTCCAGGGGGAATCTCTTACACGAGTCACAGCACAGCAGCCTCTTCTTTACAGTTTAATCGCTGCTGCTCTGTGCTCTGATGCTGTGGAGCAAGAATCAGTTTCCTGCTTTACTTCAAATTAAATTCTGGACATCAGTATGGCCAGAGAACACAGGGCCCTGCTCCTCTTCTCTGTGCACAGTTCCCATTAGAAAACACAGCCAAAACAATCCATTACTTTATAACGTTGTTCAGAATCCATCTCTGTCATCTTTAGTGTGGGTGGGCTTTTCATCTGGAATGGCCTGTCTGGGTCTAACCAGATACTACTAATATCTTGTCTTTATGTCTGGCTGCAGGCACATCCCACACATTTATCTCATATAGCTATACTGTCAACTCAGCAGCAAATATTGTATAACTATACTGAACAAAATGTCCATTTATTCACTAATAAATCATTAGAGGTGTGCAACTGTAGTCGTATACATATTATTATTATTATTATTATTATTATTATTATTATTATTATTATTATTATTATTATTATTATTATCCAGCTTTGTCTTTGGTGTTCCAAAGGCATTGATATGAGGCATAACATGTTTTAAACAACTTTTTAAAGAAATTGTTAGGTGGTTAGTTTCACAGTTTCACTGTGGCTGCTATGGTCTTACACTCTAAAAAACTTTTAGTACTCAAAGGTACACTCTTCATAATTGTACTCTCAATGGTACAATATCGGTCGTTACAGGGTCAGATTGGTTCCCTCTGAAGTACAAAGTCATTCCTAACAGCAATAATTACAAATTTGTACCATTTAACCAGCCAAAAGGTACATTCAGTATTCTGTATTACTGTAATAGTAAACAATATATATTTAAATTGCACATTTTTTTAAAGCCAGACAATTTTGGATCATCAAGTTTTTGAGCCATATTCAGTTGATGATAATGTTTTAATCTTTATAATCTTTACTGGCACAAAAAACATGGGTACAAAAAAGGTTTACTGAAAGGTACTTTTTTTTTACCTCAATATAAGGTACAGCCCCAGTGACAACCTTTGTACTCTTTTAAATACAAATCTGTACTTACTTTTCTTAGAGTGTACTAACTGATTTCAAAGATGTTGAAGGTGTTTCCAATTGGGTTGCTAGAGAGTTGCTAGGTGGTTCTAGTGTATTAGCATCATAAAGACACAATGTGCATTCACAAAAAAAAAAAAACAGGAACGCTCACTATGAGGAAACCAAACAAGTCAAAGCTGTATACAAGCCTAACCTTTTATGTCAGTATTTCAAATTCTGCAGTGTTTCACAATGTGCAATTACAATAAACATATAAAATGATCATCTTTTTATAAATAAGACATTAATTATTACAACAATTGTATATATACTATATTAAAAAGCAAACTTTCAAGGTCGTCAAAGAGTTAAAAAATCAGTTATGAGATTTGCTCTGATGGTTATTTCACAATGACAGCTCACAGAAGCCATGCAATGTAGCACTGCATAGCATATTATAGCATAACTCTGTGCTGTAGCGTTCTATGTCAACAGAGAGCAATTTTCTTTGACTTTTTTTAATGAAGAGGCAACAATACAATTTTACATTCTAGGTGTAACCCAGGTTTAGAACACGTAGAGTCAATGCAATTCATTAATTATAATTTGTTTAAAATAAATAAATAAATTACATTATAGGCATAATAATGAGACTAAATAAAACTAAATAAATAGGTTAGAACATAAATCTAATTAATTTGAAGCATCTAATACGTAAAAGATTATTTAATTTGGGAAAATAAACATAACAGGAATTATTATTAATGATCCTTAACAATAATAATTAAAAAAAATAATTAAAACTATTATTAAAAGTCAGTGGCGATTCCAGGAACGCCCACTGCGCAAAAATCTAGCCAATAAAGGTAAATTAGAAGTTCACTGCGCAAAAATCTAGCCAATGATAAGTGTAAGTCTAGCTAGCTATGGTAGCCAATCAGCAGCCAAGTGGGGGTGGCCACGGGTTCCCGCACGGCCAGAAGCTCAGTCGGACGTCGGGGTGAAGATAGGAAGGATCGCGGTGCGGCAATCGCGCTAAAATTGAGCAAAAACGCTAAAAAATTAAGCACTTTAAGTGTGAGTACTCTTCACTAGAAGCTGCTTGCAGCCAGTATTAAAGCTTGGTTAGCTTAATAAGAGTTTGTAAAGCTAATTAAAACCGTCAGAGTAGAGGATTAAGGTGAACTGCTGAGTCAGTTGGATTTCATGTGCACAAGATCGCGTTTCATGCCGGGTTGCCAGATTGGTGAAACTTAAACATTCACGATTGGATTTGGCCAGGTTTCTATGGGATGAGACTGACTGCTAAGGACATTCTGCCCAGTCACATGTATACCTGTTGCCTGGGAAAACAAGATGGCGAGCCACAGCCCATGAGGACAACTTAACTGAGCTTGAGTATTTTTTTTATTTTTTCCCCCAGGACTATATTTTTTTTTTTGAGAGGGTAACTCTTTAAAGTACTGAAGGACAGAGTTCTGATAGACGCTTGAACATTTCTCTAAAGAAAAAAAGGACAGCTTTTCTCAATTTTTCCATTTTTTTTATCTGAAAAAAAACAACACTCATAAGGGGAAATTATTTGAAGCACACCAAGTAACGGTTATTGTAACTGGAATTCTTCTGTTCATTTCCAAGGTTAAGAGTTTGCACTACCTGTTTAATTGTTTTGGGTTGGAATTTTGTTAATATTGTGAGGATTCTGTGTTAAAAGGATACTACTCTGGTATTTAGTATTTCAAATGGTCACTAAGGTAAAATTCTAAACCTACAACTAAACTATATATAAGGTTTAATACAACTTACCAAATAATATATAGGAGCTAAACTACCTCATATACTAAAATTAAACCCTTAAATAATGATACTATTTATATATATATATATATACTTACCTAAAGCTTCTGAAATAAAACAATACTTACCTAGATACTTACCTCCAACACTAAACCAAAATCCTAAAACCTTTTAAATGATAATACTTACCTTAATACTCACCTATATCCTAAAAGTTGTGACCATACTTACCTGAGGACTGAGTAACACCTGAAATAAGAAATAACAAACATTAGCACTGAGTGATAAGTGACACTTAATATAAAAAGAGAGTTCTAAGGTACTTACCTGTTTAAGTTCCTACTGGATGTTTATTTTATTTCTTTCTTTCTGAGCCTTTCACTTGAACCATTATTTTTTTTCTGATTTATTTATTTTTTATATATGGTGAAGTAAATACTAATTTTGTCAATACAATCACTACCTTTACCATACACACGGTCTTGTGTCTCTCCTTTCAACTGCTCCTAGAGCGAACCTAACTGGTCCAAAGTTCTTTTAGTTCTGTACAAGTAGTTTTTTTTAATTTTCTGTGAGTACAGATTGGGTTCTTGTAATCAAGCTATTAGCATAGTGTAGCTTCCTTACAGGAAGCTAGGGGTTACATAGGACATCTATTCAGCTATTTTGATGATTTGATGGAATGCTCTGCTAACAACGCAATCAAAAGCATTTAAATAATGTCAATATAAATAAAGACACATTGAAATTGCATTCAGCCGTGCAACTACTGTACATACGGTTTCTTTTTTATAAAATGCTGCAAAAAAAAAGCTGTTTCTGAGCTACAATAGCACTTTACTTCTTCTTTATTCATCTTCTGATGAATGAGTTTATATAAGTGGTAAATAAGTGGAACATAAAAGATGGCATATGTCTACCATTGTGCATCAAGATAATGTAGACATAAGTTAGGAGGTTCCTTGATTAGAAATGTGCAGGAGTTGAGAGCAAGGCTTCTGTTGACTAAAGCGAACATATAATGGCAGCGTCTGAGGCAATGCTCAAGGCTATTCAACAGCTCTCAGCCTACTATAAGTCCTCTTCAATCAGAATTCAATTAAATGCTGCAGCTGCTTCCTACAGCCTCACTATTACATATCAGCACCACATAGAATAAAGAGGGATAAATTGAGGTCTACTTGAGAAATCTGTCCTTAACCTAACTTACAGTCTAATAGGTTTTATGAAGTGATTTTGTCTATGTATGTGTGTGTATGTATGTGTGAGGGAGAGAGAGTTATTATGTGCACAAAAACCAATATCAAAGCTTGGGTTTTTGCTTGTTAACCTGTGTACTGAAGAAGGCATTAACCTTCAGATTATTTACTTCTTTTCATTGTTTATTTTCCACAGCAACACATTTCTATGCTAGCTTGTTATGTTTTCTAATATACACTTTATGAACAAATGTATTGGGACACCTGCTCATTCATAGTTTCTTCCAAAATCCATGACTGTGAGGATTTGGTTGCATTTGTCAACAAGAGCATTAGTGAAGTCAGCATGTTCAATTATCAGCGCCCTACCACATCCTACTCTACACAACTCACCTTAAAAGCATAGGCCAGACTACCATCATTCCACAGAACACAGTTCCACTGCTCCACAGCTCAATGCTAGGGGGGCTTTATATTGCTAACATTAGGTACAGGTTATTAATTACAGCATTATGTGTTTCATTCCCAAGTTTTTTAAGCCTTAAGCATCAATGCAACCCAGGCATCACAGTATTTGGCTGCCCACCACACCGGGCACATGTGCTTACTCTATCACTGTGTGTGTACTGAATGGAGTGGTTTAAGGTATAGGCAAAATTCCACCAATGTCTAATCGAAAGACTTTGGCTTTTATTTTGGCATCTGCTACTAGAATCATTACAAATAATTTAAAACAAACACCATAGAGCATAGATCTCTCTGATACAGAAATAAAAGCAACTAAAAGCCAAATAAAAAAAATGTATTCAAATCATAGAACGGAATAAAAGCATGGCAGGGGAATCAATTTGGAATTACTTAAAAAAACACAGCAATCTCTGATACACATAACAGTTAAACTTACAGACTGTGACAACTGCAATTTGGGCTAGAAATACAAGCTATGAAGAAAAAGCCTAAAACTGCTGTTACTGAAATCACCATTAAAGCCTATAGTGCTGCAGCGAAAGCATGACCATCTGCTGCTTCCTGAAGTTTCCCACAGCACGGTGATAAAAACTACACTACAAGAAGCAAATGAAAAGGTCTGCTATAACTTACAGCCATGAATCAGTCACATTCTGCAACAGAGTTCTAAAAAATGCATCTCCAAATGAAAGTGATGAAGTATAAAAAAAAGAAAGATAAAACATGTTCTGATGTTTGAGATCAGACTTCTGTGTGTTTGAACCCCAGTGGAAAAGGTGGAGTGCGCTGGCCTAAGAATACTTGATTGCCTTTGGAAATCATGTTTAAATAATGAACTGATAAATAAGTAAATAAGTATACATCAAACATCTTTCTTAAAATTCATAGCTATAGAGTATTTTTCTTTTTCTTTCTGGTTTTATGTTCATGTTGTATAGAGTGTGTAATTGTTCCTTTTAACATAAACATTTTCACAAATACTGGTAAGTACTGTCTGAACCAACCAGGATAGTTTGGATGCAAATGCAAGAAGGTTTATTATCCAAAAACACCAGGCAAATTCATCATCAAAAAACAGGCAGAGATCAAAAAATATATAGAACACAAGGCGAAAATCATAGTCAAGGGCAAGCACAGATCAAAAAACAGAAATAACAAACATTGTAAATAATTTAATAATAAATAATAACTCTTAACTAGACTAAGCAAGAGTCCCAATATAAATAGTCTGGTTAATCAACTGTTGTATCACAGGTGTTTGGGAGAGCAGAGACAGCTTATTAGTACTCTGGAGAGTCTGATCTTAGATTGTGCAGGTGTGACTGGTCTGCACAAATGAACACATACACTCACCGGACACTCATTAGGTACACCTTGCTAGTACCTGCCTTAATCCTTCGTGGCATAGATTCAACAAGGTACTGGAAACATTCCTCAGAGATTCTAGTCCATATTGAAATGACAGCATCATGCAGTTGCTGCACATTTAGATGGGAATCTCCCGTTTCAACCACATCCTAAAGATGCTGTATTTTATTGAGATCTGGTGACTGTGGAGAACATTCCAGTACAGTACAGAACTCACTGTCGTGTTCAAAAAACCAGTCTGAGATGATTTGTGCTTTATGACATGGAGCATTATCCTGCTGGAAGTAGCATCAGAAGATACAGGTACACTGTGGTCATAAAGGGATGGACATGCTCAGCAACAATATTCAGGTAGACTGTGGCGTTGCTCAATGACACAATGCTCAATTGGTACTAATGGGCCCAAAGTGTGCCAGAAAAATATCCCCCACATCATTGAAATAACCACCACCAGCCTGAACCGGTGATACGAGGCAGGATGGATCCATGCTTTCATGTTGTTGAGGCCAAATTCTGACCCTTCCATCTGAATGTCGCACCAGAAATCGAGACTCATCAGACCAGGTAACATTTTTCCAATCTTCTGTTGTCTATTTTTGATGAGACTGTGTGAAATGTAGCTTCAGTTTCCTGTTCTTAGCTGACAGGAGCGGCACCCGGTGTGATCTTCTGCTGTAGATCATCCGCCTCAAGGTTGGACGTGTTGTGTTGTGGTTCAGAGAGGCTCTTCTGCAGACCTCGGTTGTACCGAGTGGTTATTTGAGTTACTGTTGTTGTTCTATCAGATGTAACCAGTTTGGCCATTCTCCTTTGATCTCTGGCATCAACAAGGCATTTGCTCCCACATAACCGCTGCTCACTGGATATTTTCTCTTTTTCGGATCAGTGGATGCTTCAGACTTTGTACAGGAATTTAAAATTAACTTCTCTCCACAGTGTCATGTGTACCAGGAATACATCCAAAAACAGAACTCGTGCAAACTTGTATTTGAATAATCTGCTACTAAAATATAACATTTAGTTATAACAAAAAAAAAGCAAATGGAAATGTTGGAAAACCATGGCAGTGTTTAGTTGGATTTCAGGAAAATTTTGAATAAAAAGTGTTATTCTAAAATAACTAAGTTTTGAGAGGAGGAATATACATAAGGCACATTCCCTTTCCATTCTAGCATCCTAATAAATCCCATGAACTGCTCTTACATGTCCACTGCCCCGCTCATCTCCTCCCTTTATCTTTTTTATCTCTCTTTCCTGAATCTATTAGGTAAAGAATATTAAAAGTGCATTTTCAGTTTAATATATATAAATATAATATTTATGAAAATACACATTAAATATACTTTCTCTGTATTTCCATAAATTATATTTTTAAGCAATGCTTTCAATTATACACTGTTTTGATAGAAAATATACAGGGGTTGGACAATGAAACTGAAACACCTGGTTTTAGACCACAATAATTTATTGTCCTGACGGACAGTTCTGGAAACAGGAGAGTTGAGGAGCACATTGAATTCTGCCATTTTATGTTTTTTGTAAACAATCCAGGTAAGCACCCGAACATCCCTTTCAGACAGCTTCCTCTTACAGCGTCCACAGTTAATCCTGTTGGATGTGGTTGGTCCTTCTTGGTGGTATGCTGACATTACCCTGGATACCGTGACTCTTGATACATCACAAAGACTTGCTGTCTTGGTCACAGATGCTCCAGCAAGACGTGCACCAACAATTTGTCCTCTTTTGAACCCATAATGTTGTGTGCATTGCAATATTTTGAGCAAAACTGTGCTCTTACCCTGCTAATTGAACCTTCACACTCTGCTATTACTGCTGCAATAATGTGCAATTAATGAAGATTGTCCACCAGGCTGCTCCAATTTAGCCATGAAACCTCCCACACTAAAATGACAGGTGTTGCAGTTTCATTGTCCAACCCCTGTATATAGTGGTATTAAATACTTCTTAAAGTGCACTTTAAGTTAAGGTGTACACAATATGTGCATCAATACGCAAATTAGTACATTTACAATATACTTCAAGTGTATTAAAAAGATGTTTAAAAAAACACAAACTTAAATCTACTTAAATTCACAAAAGCACTCAAACGCACAATTTAATACTTTTATGTTGTGTTTAAATACAGCTGAATTACAATTTAAATATACTTAAGTTGCCATAAGTTGTTCCAAAATAGTACATTAAGTACGTATTTAGGTATGTATTTTAATTTTAAAAAGTATGTACTTTTCCATGTTAAGTATACTTTTAAAATTTATACTTAATACACTTTTCTTTTACGAGGTTTGTTTGGAAGTAGCAAAACAACTTTATCGAAGTGTGATCCAAATACACACACGGCCAGCACGTCCAAATGATCCATCTTATTTGTGGCTGTGAGTTACTGTGCCATCGAGATGTTAATGCTAATTAAGCTTATTTTAAAGCAATCATCTAGGACGCATGCGGTTATTATGCATGCTTTCCTCAAAAGAATGATGAACTCTGTGTCAGCATGAAACTCAAAGCCGGGGCCAGTGCCGAGGCTATCCGCGCCAGACTTTGATCTGTTCCCAGTTCTTTAGTTGCTCCAGCAAGTAGAATTGTGTGGCAGAATCTGAGCGTGCTCCAGTTGTATTGATTAGGCTGTACACTTGGCCCAGATAAGCACTTCTTTGCAGAACGGATCGACAGAAACTTCCATTTGATCATTAAGGCTGCACTCTGCCATCTCCTTGGTTGTGTGATTCGCTGTTGTTGTAAGCAAACCACAATAAACCCATTGAAGTTGGTTTCTTAGGGGTTCTTTTTTCTTTTTTTTTCTTTTTTTTTTGCAGGTCTTTTTATTTTACCTTTCATTTTTCCTTTCAAATAAAACAAAAAAACTGAACTTTGACATTTTAAAACAGATTCAGGCCCAAACATTACAGGTGGCTATTGAAAGTGTACAAAAGGAGCAGCCCTATTCTGCAGCAATTAAAAAAAATTGGCCTCATTCCTTTGGCCTTTCCTTTGATTGTGTGAATGTCTTAAAAGCTACATTGACTCAACAAATCCAGGCTCTCTGCAAGTGCTGCTCTGTTTGTTCAGAACTCTTTTGTGCCCTTCGATTCGTCTTGCACTATAAGTCTTGTTCAAGGAGATCCGAGAGAAAGGCGATTGATTTTTACCAGAGAAACAACCAACAATGGCCTTTTGTAGGCGATGATCATTTCCACAGTAAGAAAGCGAGCCGTGCCTGCATAGATATCCCACATTCCTTTGAGATTGTGATTTTTTTTTTGTCTGCTCATGTTTAGATTACGTCACTACAGATTTGAAGCCCGCACAAGCTCTCACATTATTTAGACACAGAGGTACGGTGGTTTTTTTGTGAATGAAGTAGCAAAAGGCTGAATTGTATAGATTGTGTAGATAATCCAACAACTGTATAGAAAATAAAACATTCTAAAAAAGGAGCTGTGAGTGGTCCAGCAGACTAAGGTGCTGTCAGTATGATCCAAAGGTCACTGGTTTCCAGACCTGGGCCGTTTCTCAATACGGAGTACACAAGTTTGAACTCCCGTACTTGGCAAGAAAGGACTTGGTAAGTTCGGCTTGCAAGCGCACGCTTTCGAGGACAGGAGGACGTGGGACTTTTATTCTGTAATTAGAACAGCTGTGTACCTGATGCCTTTAGGGGCATGAAAAAAATTGTTCTGAAAACATAGGAGTACATTATCACTTAGCCACACCCTTAAATAAACAAGTAAACCACATATCTTAAGTGTAAACCACTTTATTCTCACCTAAAATATTCTTCATTCTTTATTTTATCACACAGCAGTACTATTTTTTAAATGTATAATTACAGGTAGGTACTTTTTCCTCCACTGATACTACTGAGAGGTGCATTCTGGGATATCCAGCTGTAAGAAGTCTACACAACTCACCTTCCATGCGTCCTCGATAATGAGAGACATCTGGCTATTTGTAGTAAGTAAACTTGGTTAATTGTAATCATTTTAATGGAACAGTACTTGGGCTGCGACTGATGACGTTTTCCAAATCGACAACAACACAAGAACAGACAAGAGTGCATATTGAGAAACATCCCTGGATCATGCTGCCTGCCATCGGCAGCCAGAGTCTGAGAGAGCAAAATTTGCATTGCTCTTTCTGGGTGTGTAAATAACACCTCTCAAACATCAGTCCCAGTGTGATGCTGGTCAGTAGAGGCATCTGTTAGCTGATATACTGAAGCTGGGGAGCTGTGTTTCCCATTAATGATGTACTACTGCTAGTTTGAAAAGAGGTGGTGGCTTGACTTGTATCAGAGGAGTGATAGTGATAGCGGGCAGTTCATATGAACAAGTATTGGGTAATTGCTTCTAAACTCAGTGGAGTAGTTTAAAATAGAAAAGTGCATTTCCTGAAGGAAAAGCAGAATAGTTGTGCAGCTAAAATGGCTCCCACCGTTCGCTATGGTGGTTGCTATGGTGTTGCTAAGTGGTTGCTAGGTGCTTGCTATGGTGTGTGTCGTTTTTGCTAAGGTGTTGCTCAGCGGTTAATAAGTGGTTGCTTAGGTGTAAATGGTGGTTGCTAAGGTCTTGCTAGCTGGTTGCTAGGTGTTGCTAAGGCGTTGCTATGTTATCCATGGTGGTTACTATGGTGTTGCTAAGCAGTTGCCAGGTGGTTGCTTAGATTTTGCTAGGTGGTTGCTAAGGTGTTGCTATGGAGTTGCTAGATGGTTGCTAATGTGTTGCTATGGTAACTGGGGTGGTTGCTATGATGTTGCTAAGCAGTTGCTAGGTGGGTGCTATGGCGTTGCTAAGATGTTGATATGGTATCCATGGTGGTTGGTATGATGTTGCTAAGCAGTTGCTAAGATGTTGCTATGGTATCTATGGTGGTTGCTATGGTGTTGTTAAGCATTTACTAGGTGGTTGCTAAAGAGTTGCAAGGTGTTTTTTAGGTGTTGCTATGGTATCCATGGTGGTTGCTATGATGTTGCTAGGTGGTTGATATGGTATCCATGGTGGTTGGTATGAAGTTGCTAAGCAGTTGCTAAGATGTTGCTATGGTATCTATGGTGGTTGCTATGGTGTTGCTAAGCATTTGCTAGGTGGTTGCTAAAGAGTTGCAAGGTGTTTTTAAGGTGTTGCTATGGTATCCATAGTGGTCGCTATGATGTTGCTAGGTGGTTGCTAATGTGTTGCTATGGTGTCTGGGGTGGTTGCTATGATGTTGCTAAGCAGTTGCTAGGTGGGTGCTAAGGTGTTGCTAGGTGGTTGCTAAGGCGTTGCTATGCTATCCATGTCAGTTGCTACGGTGTTGCCAAGGAGTTGCTAGGTGGTTGCTAAGGTGTTGCTATGGTGTCTGTGGTTGTTGCTATAATGTCGCTAAACAATTGCTAGTTGGTTGCTATGGTGTTGCTAGGTGGTTGCTAAGGTGTTGCTAAGGTGTATGTGGTGGTTGCTATGAGGTTGCTTAGCAGTTGCTAGGTGGTTGCTAGGGTGCTGTTCTGGTGTTGCTAAGTAGTTGCTAGGTAGTTGCTAAGTAACGTATTTGCATACATCAGGTTATAATGTGTTTGCACGCTGCTACGTTATTAATGTAAAATAACAGTATAGTTGCACACTGCTTTTTAATGCACAACCATAATAAATTATATTTTTAAAAGAAATGCAACAACCTTTGCTAGACGTGTGGATGAGCAGTCACTGTTCTCGAATGCTGCTGCAAATCCCTTTCTCTTTGAGTGACCACCAAACTGTATGTTTAGCCCATTGCCATGTTTAGGATCATCCTCTGTGTGCAGTCGAGCACTAGCTACTGATCAGCAGCGTAATTTATTTACAATCCTTCACCCATGTCTGATTCCTGACATCCTGTAGCAGCTCACAGGATTTGTAACAAATTTGATACTTTCTTACAAAGACAAACATGAAACAGATTATGCTCACCTGATGTTGAGGATTCAATCCGTATCTGAAACTTTAATAGAGCATTAAACTTGCCTTAGAAATTAAATAACTTGTTGTCAAAGAATTAAATATATTCAAATATTAAATATATATTTTTTTAAATGGATAACATAACTGCAGTAAACTGCATTTTTATAAACATTTTGTATTCAAAATCCTGAACTGTGTGTGCTCATTAACATCGAGCCTCCATAAAAATTTCAAACCAGTTGTCTCAGCCTGGAGGGTAAAAAATTAAATAGCTTGATTTTTTACACAAATTTTTTAAGAGTTTTTTTTCTATAAAATACCCCCAGGTCATTGCAGGCCAGAGAAACAGTGAGTGGCAGTGTGAATGTGAGCAGCAGGCAAATAAAGTGTCTTACCAGTATGAGAAGCTGCTGCCTGTAGCACCAGAAGTAAACGCATTTCTAAAATAAAACTAATTGATAATATGTGACATGATATTAGCATAGTGAGAGCATACAGAGAGCCTGTGTTTTAAGTGCTGACGTGCGAACAAGTTCCGCCATCTGACAGAAGCGGAGAACATATTTCTCCCCTGTTACTGTTAAAGTAAACATGTTGCTTCGATCAGATGAGCTGTGCTGCTAAAGAGCTGTTAAGTGTTTGTATTTTTGATATGCTACATCTGGTTATGCCAAAAGTTGTTTTTTTTTTTTATTGATGACTTTATTTGAATGATGATGTTCTTTACATTTTGGATGTTATTGAGGAAGCAATAAACACAATTCCACATTGCATCATTGATCTGGTTTTAATAACACATGTAGTCATCCTGCATCACTAAAATGCTTGTTTCCTTTATTCATGACTGGAATTGACTGTATTTGTGTATACTGTTAGTCAATAAGGTCGCGCGCTCGACCCACACAGTGCTGTGTAGACGCCACCACTACGGCAAAATCTGCACACTGTATAATCTAACTGTAACAGTAAAGCATTAATAATCAGCAGGTGATAAATGTAGATAACTTTCTGTAAAGCTGCTTTGTGACAACACCAGTTGTAAAAAGCGCTTTACAAATAAATTTGATTTGTTTGGATTTAATAACTGATTATCATCACAGCAGCCCTGTAACAGCTCAAGAGCGAAAAGTGCTCCTTTTCCCTCCGAGCTTCTTTTCTTAGTGCGCTTAAAAATCGTTCGCTCAAATTACAGAAATCGTGAGCACGAATTACAGAAATCGTGAGCACACATTAAAGAAATTGTGAGCACGAATTCCCTCGATTTAATATTTTTTTATCCACAGCCCCTCCCGGGCTCTGTAGTTCTGAACCAGACAGCATAATTATTTAATTATTATTTTTTTCATGTATTGTGTGGAATTGGGCCGTTAGTGGTTTATAATCAGCAATTGAGGTGTTTGTATATGTTGCACAGGCTGATTTTTACATTATACTTGGCAACCGAGGTGTTGGTGCAAGCGGTACAGGTCGATTTCCATGTTATACTCAGCAACCAAGCTGTTGGCACCTGCAACACTATGCCTGGATGTGAGCCAATCACTTGGGCTACAATTGTGACTAGATTCAAACTGGAAGTGATTTTATTTGATATATTTGATATATTTGTAATTAGATCATGTGTACTAGTTAAGCACCATCCATTATTGCTTTAAAATTAACAAAGCTTTTTTACTTATCAGTTCTTAGAAAGCCAGATGTGGGGAGAACATAACATAAAGTAACTTTGTGAGCTAAACAGCTAAATCAGAGTGAGGACAAAGAAAAGCAAATAAGGTTTTAATAAATAATAAATTGTTAACAGAGACTGCTTTAAAAAACAAACTTATAATTTATATCTGAAACAGTTAAATGTTCATTATCCTATTTTTTTTTTATTCAGGATACTTCTGCTTATTAAAGAGAGTCGAGAGGATTTAATTGCACTGAAAGATGTCTTTGAGCAAAGCGAGCGAGGGGGGAGTGAAAAATTAGCATATTTGAAAAGCTTGCCTAACGATGCAAATTCTCTTTGAATTTTAAACAGCGCAGGCAGACTGAGCGTACGCTGCTATTACATACCATTACCATACACACCAGCACGCCACGCTCTACATTTGTCCCCCACCTACTACTATACCACCCCCACCACCCACTTACACACACTCCATCTCTCTTTCACACGCAAACACCACTCTGCACATTTAAAACCAGTGTCACTAATTTCCACCAAGGTATGTGTGTGTGTGTGTGATCCTCAAAGCGTTTTTTAATGGCAACTCGATTCCTATTTGCATAACAATGGATGACACTACGCGATGATAAAGGGAAAAAATAGCCCAAATAAATCATAAATCATCCAACATGCTACAGAAGAAGCTTGTTGTTGTTGTTATTGTTGTTTGGACTCGTCCTGAAAGAAGCTGCTTTTCAAAGGACGGGAAATTCAGCGGTGATAGGGGTGGAAGTCTTTGATTCAGGGATATTAAAGAACAGCGACAGTGTGCGAGATTAATCCTCGCCATAGGCACTCAACACCAACACTTACTCTCCTCCCTCCACACATGCATTCCTGCATACTCTCTCTCTCTCTCTCTCTTTCTTTCAGTGAAACGCTCACACATTCCCTCCGAGCTGACATCTTCGCTTAAAGCACCGTGGGCCTGTATAGGCTGCTCTGACACAGTGGAGGCAGAAAAGGCTTCTTCACACCCTATATTTCCTAGCAGTCATTTGCTGTCTCTGACATGGCCTGATCGGCTTTAGCACTTCACATTTCCAGGCCGAGTCCACGGGCTGCTCCCAGGAGAACGCGCGCCACTTCTTAAACGACATGATCACAGCATCGAGACAAGGTCGTTAGACTCACCCGCTGCAGCCACAGCTACCAGCGCTGCCCCTGACACTCAGCTTAATCTGGATTTATGAGGAGGATGTGTGTGTGTGTGTGTGTGAGAGAGAGAGAGAAAGAGAGAGAGACTTATCTTAAAACTACTGGTTAAAATTTTAACAATCCATATTCAAAAATCTCTCTTTCCTAAATATACAGTATTGTGCAAATGTTTTAGGCACCTGTGGGAATTTCAATAAAGAAAAAGCTTCTTATCTGTGCAGTAAGTGATTATTAGCTCAGTAAAACATTAGCTTTACAATAAATACAAACAGCAAATTTACAAAAAGCAGAGCTTTTACTGCACTGTTTTCCTTAAAACATCTTCTAATCTCTCCTCATCTGAGATTAATAAAGTTATTTTTAGTTCTCATCATATCAAGACCTGGTTTGGTAAATTACTGGTAAATGTGGTAAATCAGGTGAGCTGCTGATGGAACTGAATATAATATACACGTGCTGGCTGAGGAGCATCCAGGAGAAATCTGGAACTACACTTTGTTCTTCAGCTTGTCTTACAGGATATAACATAGTTAAAAATGAGAAATTCTTGTTACATTTTACTGTATTTATGTTTATTTGCATCTGTTTGTGTGCTTTGGGTCATTAGGCTGTTGCACTCTTTGTGGTCAGCAGTGTATTTTGTCTTGGAACTCTCCCGTGGATAACATATGCACCCAGTCTTTTTTTTTATCATTGAATCATTAACACTGACCTTAATTGAGGCAAGTGAGACCTGCTGTTTCTTGGTGTTCTGGGTTCTTTTGTGGCCTCCTAGATGAGTTGCTCATGCCACTTTGGAGTAATTTTAGTCGGCCAGTCACTCCTGGAAGGTTTCATTAGTGTTCCATGTTATCTCCATTTGTGAATAATAGTTCTAACTGTGATTCACTGGAGTCCCAAAGCTTTAGAAATTATGTTGTAACCTGTTTCAGACTTACAGATGATCAATGACTTTGTTTTCTCATCTGTTTATGTTTTTGTTTTTTCAGATCACAGCATAATGTGTTGCTTTTTATGATCTTTTAGCTGCTTCATGTTGTCTGACGATTCTATGTAAGTGATTTCTTGATTCTACAGGTCTGATAGTAATCAGAAGGAATGTTTAGAAGGAAGGTAAACTAGAAACAGCAAATAATAAATGACAAATTTTGTACAAATTATATTAAACGACATAAAACCTTTTCAAAATCTACATGCAGAAAGGGTTTGCAAAATCATCTGAAAGGCACAACATGCTTTTAAATATTTCTTAACCACACAGAAATGTAGCTGCTACGAATGGCTATATATAGCCTTTAATCCTCCAGGAGACGTACATACTACATCTTTAGTGCTCAGATGAACTACATTGAACCAACATGCTACATGTCCAGATGGTCTCACTGCATAAAAAGTGTAAATAGAAGTGCTAATCACATCATACTATAACGAAAACATTCTAAGGATCACATTAATTGTGACCACAATATGCCAGTCACTGATGCTTAAAGATCAACATTCATCATTTTAAAGTATTACATATTTTCAATACTTACATTAATTTACAACTATATTTGATCACCAAAAACTTGGTTATACATCTCAGCTAACCAACTGTACTGTGAAAAGTTTTTTTCTTATTAAATCACGTATTCTGAAAAAACATATTCACCTTAGTATGTGATAGAAACACCAAAAAAGCTGCTATTTAAATTAGTTTAATTCACCAAAAACGTAAAATACCTATTGAAGGTGTTAGGTTATAACAATATTAAGTAATAAAATGCAATATATACATTTTACAAAAAAAAAAATACAATTGTGTAGATACTTAATATTGAGCATATAAAAAAACAATGCAGTATGTTTTTTTTTGTTTGTTTTTTTATATCATATAGCCAAAATTGTACCACATCATGTGCACTACTGTTGTGTCCACAAAGAGCAGGAAATGGAAAGGACCATATTGTATAATTTACTTAGGGTTATTAAAAAAAAATCTATCAGGTAACAATAGAATATCAATGTACTGATGTACAGATATTTCAACTTATTTTATCAAATAGAAATGGTTCAATATGTAAATACTCTAAAGTAAATACAGTAACAGTGACATTGTTGTATTATTGCAAACATATGTGAGTATTTGTTAATTTACTCCTATTTATAATGGCCTCAAGAAAATGTATAATGTCTAACATTAGGATTCTTTATGTGTAGCAGCACAGTTTCTAATGTGAGAGACATGGTTACAGTGTAGCAAGATGTCAGAGAGATGGAAATAAAATCAGTGGATGATGGCACCAGCTGTTTGCAAGGTCAAACATATGTTAGGTGTAAAAGGTTTACTTAATTTGCATATTACATATTACTACTCCAGAACAGGATCAGCCTCAGAAACACTATTTATTATCCTGTGTCTGTATTAAAGCAATAATGCTGATGCCCAATAACGGTGATGGACATTTTCAGATGTAAAGATTGCTGTCCCAAAGAGCTATCTGCAGGTTTCCTAGTTTCTGATTAAGCCTAGTCTTGAACTAAACTTGATCTGGGAAACTGTCAAAAATTGTTCTAAAGTCTCCAGGAAATTCAAAATAAATACATGAAAAAGCAAGGCTACATACGGCTCTGGGGAAAAAAAGAGAACACTTCAGTTTCTAAATGAGTTTCTCTAATTTTGATATTCATAGGTTTATGTTTGAGTAAAATGAACATTGTTGTTTTATTCTATAAACTACAAACAACATTTCTCCCAAATTCCAATTAAAATAGTCATTTAGAGCATTTATTTGCAGAAAATGAAAAAGTTAAAGTTAAAAAAAAAACGCAGAGCTTTCAGACCTCAAATAATGCAAAGAAAACAAGTTCATATTAATAAAGTTTTAAAAGTTCAGAAATCAATATTTGGTGGAAAATTCTGGTTTGTGATCACCCAGCTTCCTCTTGATTAAATTCAGCATAATTCCAGAGGTTTTAATTTGGTAAAAATCATAATTTTTAAGTGGTCTTTTATTTAATGTTTAATAAATGAATTGTATAGAAATATGCTTTTATTTTGTAGCTCAGTGAGAAAGAGTTTAGATCTATTGGAAACTGCTGTTAGCTGCCTGAACACTTTACCGAAACACACTATTCTAGATCTTGTCTGAGCTGCCAAAAGCCATCTGGATCCATAAGATAGTCTGCCCTGCCAATACATGAGCTAGATCAGATGGAATCAAGGACAGCAGACTGGAAATAAAGTCACAGATATGCACAACCAGGCAGCATTTTACAAGCCTTCAGAGAAAACCTTGAGATTCCCACCAATCAAAAACTGAAACATAGTCCATTTCCAAAAAATAAATAAATAAATCAAAAACAATAGTGCATTTTTCATTTTACATTATCATATTTTTTACACTATAAGGCGCACTTAAAATACTTAAATTTTCCTTAAATTAAAAAAAGCCTTAAATTTACTGCCAATAGAATAGGACTCATGAAGCTATTGGAAGCATGCCTTAAGACAGGCATGGGCTACAGAGGTATAAATACCCCCAGCATTGAGCTGTGGAGCAGAGGAACTGTGCTCTCAGGAATGGTGGGGCTCCATCCAGTACATTTGGCATAATTTGAGGAAGTTGGGGTTGAGGTTGCTCTTGTGGCTTAATGCAAACAAATCCTTACAGCTATTAAAACACAGTCTAGTAGAAAACATTCCATGTCACTCCCTTTCACTCAAAAGTTACAATTAAACAAAAGGTTTAGACACACTTTCTCCTCTAATGTTTTTAATTATATACTTTTTCCTACATTATAAATGAATAATATACATACATTATTACTTCCAGATAATAAATGAACACATAAAGGATAAAGTAGTAAAAATAATGTTAAACAAACCAAAATACTCTGTGTTTAGTATTTAGGTGCTCTTATCTTTGGTTAAACTGTTAAATTGTGGTTTCTGAGGCTGGTAACTCTGATGAACTTATCCTGTACAACAGAGGTAACTCTTGGTCCTGATGAGAGCCAGTTACATCATAATGTTTTGATGGTCTTTGCGACTGCACTTAAGGATACTTTTGACTGACCTTCATTCCTTAAAGTTTTTTTATATAAACTTTACCTCTTTACAGATTTACAACTGATGCTCTCAAACACATTAAGAGACAAGAAATTGCTGTTCACTGAAAACCATTCCAGATGACTCTACATGATAAAACTGACTGAGAAAATCCAGCCAAGATGTCAAAGCTGCCATCTAAACAAGAGGTGCTACTTTGAAGAATCTAAAATATAAAAAATATTCTGAATTGTTTGGCACTTTTGTGTTTACTAAATAATTCCATATTCTTCATATATTTGATGATTTTAGTATTAATCTACAATACAGAACATTTTTAAATAATAAAAACCACTGAATTTAAGGTGTGTGTAAATTATTGGTAGTGTATAAACTTTTACTATTTCAGAAATTGACATGACCATTTTCAGACATGATCTTGTCCTCACTCTCTATACTAACCAGCAAGAAATGGTTCAGTACAAACCAAAAGCAAAGCAGAGAAATAACAACTTTAGCTTCAAAAACCTGAAAGCAAAAGGAAAGGGACTGTCAAAGTGAGAGGCAGGAAGAGTTTGATGGAGGAGAAACAGACAACAAATATAGTAGAAGAAAGGGAAGAGTAGGAAGGGAAACAGAAACTGAAAACTAATTGGGATAAGAGGTGAGAGGGAAATCTGTTCAATTATGGTATTAGCAGTAGATCATCACTTCTGTTTATAACTAATAACACTGCTAGCTCAAAGGTAGAGAAGTATTTATTATTTATTAGGAGGCCGTTTGTGAAAAGCGGCTGTAGCATCAGGAGCTCAGACAGTAAAGGTACGTAATCAGCTGGACGTGCCTGAATATGGAAGAATCAACGATGATCCATGCTGGATCTGAATATGCATCTCAACCAGATGGATGGCCCAACCATTTAGGGTAATTCTATTAGATTAAAATTACAGTGGCTGTAATTCAATAAGCCTAAATAACCAAGTTTACTGTGCTAAATAAAATATGAACAGGCAAGCATGTCACTTCCATTATAGTGTCATATACAGTACAGGCCAAAAGTTTGGACACACCTTCTCTTTTTTTAATGCGTTTTCTTTATTTTCATGACTATTCACATTGTAGATTCTCACTGAAGGCATCAAAACTATGAATGAACACATGTGGATTTATGTACCATTTATGTTTCATTTTAGCACTCATTTTAGTTGTTCCTACCAATTTGAAATTGTCCACATTTAGTTGTTTAATAAGATAATCTAAATCTAACATTGCCAAAATCACCATTATGCACCAGAGATGTTGAACTAACAATGGCCTTTAGCTATTACCATTAACACCCATTACTTATATTTGGATCATAATGTTTTAAAATGACATTGAATGCTGCCATTATTCAATAAAAATTCAAAACTGTTGTTATTTTTAAGAATTAAATAATAAAAAAAAAATAATGCATGACATGGACATTAAGATGGGACAGCCACAAATCACTAGGTAGCTGCTCATATATAGAACACTGGGGCATCAGGAAAGATGCATAGTTTGTAATTCTGGTTAATGTAAACAGGACACTTTAACAAAAACACTGTAAAAGTAATTGAAGTAATCTATTGCAATAGGTAGCCTTTGACCAGAGGTGTGGAGGTCCAGTCATGATGTTTCTCCTTGATATAGAAAAGCCAAAATAATATAAAGTGAAAGGTAAGCATCACCCTTAGGCAAAGGCATTTAAGCCTGGATCAGTAAACCGCCCTGCCATTCCTATTCTCTGCTGCAGCACAGCATTTACCAAGGTTTACTGTGCCTTAAAAAATTGAACAGGGCTCATTTTATTGCCACTTTTGAGGGACAGAACTTTTTAAAATCCAAAGGCTCTAAAACGCAGTCCCTTTCCTCTCACATCTAAACATGGCTCATTAACTCTCATTATTTCCCTGGAGGATTCCTCTGGATAATGAGAAAAAGGACCAAATTTATCTTTCATTTTATGAGTTTTTTTTTTTTTTGGACACTGTGGCTCTCCCTTCCAATATCTGTGTTCTCAGTGTACCACAGTCATCGCTTTAACTCCAAGGGGAGAGCCCTTACAAATGCAAACATGTGTGCATGCCAATTATAAACACACATAGAGTGCACATGAACAGTCCAAAGTGGAATCTGTTAAAGACTTAATCATTTTATTTTTTCCCCAATGTTTTCCTCAAAATCAGCCATTCTAGTGTGTGCTCTCCTCTCAGTAGCCACTTCCTATAAGGAACAACTACCTTGTACAGGTCAACTTTCCTGTTGCCATGCATGATTAGTGATAGCAATCCTCTGGCTGAGAGCTAGGGAACTGAGGGTTAGACTTCAGTAGTTTGGTGATTTCCAAGCACTAGCACACACTTTCTAAATCTGGAGCTGAGTTACAGTATAAGTGTTTGATCATTACAGTCAGCAGGCCTGGAGTTCCCAACTCCTGCTCTAGCTCTTTGTCCATTAGGAACCTTAGGAAATCATTTAGTGTATGTTTTATATTTTAGATTCTTCAAAGTAGCACCTCTTGCTTCAATGACAGTTTAACACATTTTGGCTGGATTTTCTCAGTCAGCTATATGAAGTAGAGTCACCTCAAATAGCTTTCAGGTAACAGCTGTGCTGGTCTTGTCAAGAGTTAGTTAATTAAATTTTTTGCCTCTTAATGTGTTTGAGAGCATGAAAGAACAAGTGTTGTGAAGAGGTAGAGTTACAGGTATACAGTGAAATGTCCTATTTGAGTAATGTTCTAACCCATATTATTGCAGTTGCAAAGATCATCACTAATGTAATGATGAAACTGGTTCTCATCAGGACCGCCCCAGGAAAGAAAGACCAAGCGTTCATCAGATTCCTCTTTTCCACCAACAAAGTGCTGGTGCCGGAGCCGGTTCCTGCAGCCTGTGTTTCCACTGCTTTAAGGAGTCACTCATTATATATGTGAATGTGAGCGTGTTCCACAAACCGGAAACAGAACACCTTATTTGTGACTCTTGAACACCCCGCCCTTTGGCCGCTCACGTCACAGGTTCGCTGGATCCAGACCCGTGAGATTGTGGGGCCAGAACAGCACCAAATTTTCTAGCCAAGAACCTGTGATTTTGCGATGGAAAAGCACAAAACCGTTCGGGAACTTGGCACCAGCATCGGAACCATGCTGGTGGAAAAGCATATAGAGATACCAGCCTCAGAAACCGTTAACAGCACCTCAGATAAGAGCACCTAAAAGAGTAGTTTGGTTTGTTTAACAGTTTTAAGTTACTTCATAATTTCCTGACATATATTGCTAATGCTCCTATGACACCTATGATACCAGAGCCACACTGTCACATCAGTGGTATTGTATCGTATTGTGGCGGTGATCCCCCACCCAAATATGAATGTGGGGGAGGGCATCATAAACTATGGTAAAAGAGTTTATATATAATATACTAAAGCCACAGCTAGCTAATTGCAGAACAATGTCTTTATTGCTATCCAGCCTCATCTGTGTCTTTATAATGATGTGGAAACTGCGCAGTAAAATGTCATGATAAAAGGACATTGAGTCTTTGAGAGAACTCAGAGGACATTAAAAACAGTCATTGGCTGATCATTTGCATGTTAATTATTGAATAAAAAGTGGCCCTGAATATTCATGGAGTAGTGTGTTGAACTTTCATGTTGTGTATAGTTGTGAATCCTCTGCACTCCTGTGCCAAATGACTGGGAAAAGTCACTGTTTCCAACCTTATGAATATGATGAATGATAAGATTGTCAATCAGTGAGAAGAGCAGCAGCTGAAGGGAAATTGTGGAAGGCTGTTCTACTTACCGAGTCAGAGTTATTTCATGCTTTCTCTAGACTTCAAAAGAAGAATGGTTCTCTGTAAGGTGGTAAACCTCACAGCATCTAACTCATAACTAATAAATGAAATAAGGCTGGTGACAATCCTACTCAGAAGCCGATAACTGAACGGCTCCATTGGACAGCCCGTCATTCTGGCATTAAGGAGAGCATGCTGTCTCTTCGCTCTTGCAATCTTGTCTATTATTCCCTTTGGTGGCTTTGCTTTGTCGTTGCTGTTTGTTCTCTCCTCTTGCAGTTGGAATAAAAGTTTTATAAAGTCCTTCTGTCTGTCTACAAACGAAGACGGCAGATTCGATGGACGTCTGAACAAAGCTGGGGAGATAGAACTGGGTCAGAATCCACATCTGAAAGAGAAGGAGAGAAAGAGAGAGAAAGAGAGAGAGAAGAAATGAAGAAGGAAGGGAGATTTAACCAGCACTAATGGTGAGGACAGGCTGTGGTTCAAAGAGTTGAATTCTGTATGATTTAAGGTGCCTCTGTTACTTGTTAAGGGAGAAACCAACGCCCTCCCACGGTTAACTTTGGTCTGAGCCAGCGCTTTGTCTGTCACAGTAATGTAGCTTGAGTCAATAAGGGCATACCTCCAGCCTACCAATACCACTGCCATCTGAGAGATCAATAGACAGATACAACTCAGTAGGTCCCTACCTCCTTCAAAAACATTCTCTATATTTGTTTATAACTGGCATTAGAGCATTAGCTTAGCACTCTTCTCAGTTTTCCTTACTCTGTACCTCTTCAAGCTTTTTCTACATTATGGCTCTAAATAATCAGTTATACAGACTGACAATAAATCTTCAGCACTAAAAGAAGCATTTTATTATATAGGGTTAGGGTATATATATATATAGTAAGAGTATATAGATTTGAGTTATATCAGCCCAAGGACTCCTATTGGTGTGGCATAAGGGCAGGAAATTAAACATCAACTGCCCCATTGTGTGCAGCAGTATCACCAAAGAGCAGCCAAAAATAAAACACTGGGTCTTTAATCACAGCCTGCAAAAATACATGCATGTGTTAATTATAGATATAGATACAGGTGACAAAGACAACTGTTAACAGGTAACTGTTTAAATATGCATATTACTGAATCTCAAACTTGCATGGTGGAAAAATCCAGTCTATATAAGGTATTTTGTAAAAACTCAAATGGTTTAATATACAATATTTCACACCAAGCATAGCATGTCATCATTTACCTGTTGATGTTCAAACAATACAAACCTATCCGATACAATGAAATTATCACTAAAATTGAAATTGGAACTAGGATTTTGTTTTTCAAACATTTTAATAAAGGAAACCTTTATATGATCAATATTAAGACTTAGAACTTACAAAAACCTAAAGTTAAAGATGTTATTTCTTAGAGATCCTTAGACCCTACATAAAAGCCAGTACTTCAGTTATTTACTTCAGTTATTTTATTAAAATTAACATCAGTTTCATAGCCCCCTAAAATAGAAACCTTTGGAATAGAAACCTTTGCTAAATAACTTACAGTAGCTTCTGCATCGAGATTACCAAATAATTACAAAATTACCTAGATATGGTTGACAACTCAAAACAAGTCAGTTACATAAACAGAAATATTTGTATTTTGTTGCTGTACAATGAAAAACATTCATCTCCAAAATCATCTTCAGAACAGCAACTTTACAGTTGCAATGGAATGTAAAAAGAGTTTATACCGTAGGTCATTTTGGAGAATTTCTATTGGTCCATTCATCAAGAAATCTTGACACAAAACAAGAGACAGTTTGTGTGTTCAAATTAGGTAGTAAACTAAAAATTTACAAAAACAGACATACTTGTTTTTCATTGGACAGTAAAGATTTGCTCCTGCATGATTGTGCTTTTCACAAAACCAGACAGACACAGGGACCTTTCTTTAAATCAAATCATAATACAATATCTCTTCTCTCTGCTCTCTCTCTCTCTCTCTGTTTCAGTGAGCTACAAGTGAGAACTCATTCCAGTAGAGTCACATCATGCCTCTGTTGTCACCAGAGATAACTGGGACTTATAAATGTTGAGTCTTTTCCTGCTGGCTTCATTTCAGTGCTGCTGGTGCCACGGAGGCTCAGAGAGCCTGAGCAGCGTCAGTCTAAATTAGCAGGCTAGAATTTCCGCCTGTGTCAGCGCGGCCAGGAGCGGGCGGCTGGGGAGTGGACCGAAGCGTCTGGAGCAGGCTGGACACAAGGGCCAGGGTCAGTCTGGCACAGTGGTGAACTTGTCTGCCTCTCTTGGTGTCAAATGTAAGTAATGCAGCCTCGGGCCTTGGCCTGTCACACAGCTAGCAAAGAGGTAATTGATCTGTAAAGACTGTCAGGAGCGACTGGTGATTCCCACATGACGGACACACACACATACACACATATTTGCAGCTCACTCCTCTGCTCCCTCGAGGCTCCCTTGTTCTTTGTAGTAAGTGCATCTGTGTGTGTGTGTGTGTGCGCATCTATGTGTAAGTGTGTTTGTGTATATGTGAGTGTGTGTGTGTTGCACAAAGACCCTATTGGGTAAAAGTAGGCATTGATTCACTGGGCATGAAGCCCGTGTGCTAATCAGGTTTTGGGTGATATCATTCTGTGACCTTTTCCCTTAATAACAAATGTATGCACAGCTTAATCCCCTAACCTCCCTCTCTCTCTCTCTCTCTCTCTCTCTCTCTCTCACACACACACACACACTCACTCTCTCTCTTTCCCTCGCTCACTTCCACAGACAGAGCATAATCCTTTGTTTCTGATTGCATTAATTATGATAGAAAGCTCTGCTCTAATTCGTGGTTGGTGGGGGTTCTTGCTCTGATTTTCTGTTGTGTCTGGCTACCACAGGGTTTTTTTAGAGCATTATAGAGCTTCAGCTCAAGCCTAGGATGAGGATTTTTTTTTTTACTATAATAAAGGGGAAATGAATATCGCTAGCATTACTTACACACACACATAAACACACACACTCTGCATATTCATTTATTTCAATTTACCTAAGCTGTTCTGGCACCTCCAAGCATTCCTCTTAATTTCAGTAATTACATTAATCATGCCTGTAATTTCAATATGAATCCTGTTTAGCATGGTTTTGTTGTGTTGCTCAGACTGCAAGCCTACATTTATTCCTTAATAAACCTTTTTTTTTTTTTAGGTTCGCTTGTTACATTAAACACAGGCTTTCATTTAAAAGACTCTTTGCTGTGCTGACCTTCGATTATTGATCACAAAATTGATAGTGGCACAAAATCATGGATAAATCCACCCCAGCTCCACACACACACACACATACACACTCATCACAAATCCCAACACAAACCCCCTCCTCCGCATACGCACCACCCACACTGCTCGTCCATTTCCGATCACCACCCACGCATTTCATAACTGTCTAGTTTTCACCACCCAAAATGATAGCGAGCCAATTAAAAACAAACAAATTTGTCGATTCATAAGCCCTCGCCGCATCGCCGTAATTGATTGTTCAATAATTCATCTGTGATTAAGATCCGCAATTAGCATTGGAGCAGAGTACAATCAAGAGGGAACGGGAAGGTCAGAGATGAACTGAAGGAGAGCAGTCAGGTCCAGAGCCGCTCTCATTGGAAGGCAGTGCGGCGAGCGTGGAGTCTGCACATGCTCCTAATGAGGACATAATGCAATCTGAATGTGCCTGAAGGTCAAAAACGGGGCTATGAAAAAAATATTCCTCTTCTTCTCTCTGAGCTATTGTTCCCACCATCGCCAAACTGAGAGAAATCCAATTAAATGTGCTGTAATCAGAGGTCAGTAACAGGCCTAAGATGAAAAAGAAAGGGGGTGGAAAAACAGGAAAGGAATGTGTAAAAGCAGACAGAAGCATCTGAATTAAAGATCATCAAGGTTGAGCTTTAGTTGAGAGCTCTGCACTTGGAGCTATTAATGAATTCTATCCTGCGCTGTGGAATGAGAGAGGTTGACTGGATGAACTCCAAGGAAGAAGAAGAAAAAAAAGCTGTGATCTGTGGTCAGGCCGGTGGGTAAAGTAGCGAGGAACACGTGTTAGGTTTTCCAGGGTACATGTGTTGCTAAAGGCTCGATTGGATTTCCAGTCAATGGAAATCTTCCGGGTTAAAGCATGGAAGAGGAAAATATCAGACACATTAAGTCCACGGAACAGGCTTTTGCTTGTGCGTGTGTGTTTGTGTGTCTGCAAGAAAGAGAAAGAAGCAGAGGAAGAAGAAATGGGAGAAATGTTATGAAGGAGAAAGGCCTTTGATAAAATTGGTAATAAATCCAGCCATGGTACAGAGAGAAAATGAGAGATTTAGACTGATGTGGCTGATCTGATAGAGGTCAACACATCCTGTAGCAGTGGCACAGAGACAGTATCATCCAGGAAACTCATTGACACTTCACATCTGCTGGCACACAGGCCAATATCACGGTTTAATATTAAGCTCAGAGGATCAGAGGATCCATGTTCTCACAGGAAATGTAGAAATGCCTACTATATTAAAGCAGACCTACCTTTATTTTTCTTTATATTTTTACCACTGATGCCGTTGGACAGCAAAAGCTGGTTCTGTAATTGCTTGAAAATGATTCTCAAACACTTGCTTAACTGTTCCAAACTTTTAATGTACCAGCATTAAATTTCTGAAATCATTAATCCAGTATCTGTTTTCACTTTATAATGGAGACATTTAGAATATATGCAGACTAAACATGCTAACTTTACTATAGCTGGTAAAATATTATATTATATTATACTATATTATAATGGCCACTCTACATCTCCATTTTATTTATTTATTTTTTTTCAGAGGTGGACTTGTTTGTGTGCTTTGGATCATTGTCCTGCTGCAGAAGTCAAGTACACCTGAGCTTGGATTGTTAAAGCTCACCTTCCGTCGTTTTTTCTTTCATTTTAAAATGTCTAGTTGTGGTCTCTAGTATGAATGAATGACATGTGAGCCGTTTTTGTAAAAAAAAAAGTGCTCAGGTGTCTCTGTATAGCTCTTTTTTAATGGACTGTTTAAGGGGTGTGTCCAAAATGACCGGATTCCAGCTTTGCTCATGAATATTCATACATGCAAACAGCATGCAAATATCTTTCCTCTGATTGGCTAGGAGCACTGCGACGCCCCTCCACCGCTCTGCCGCTCACTGCCTCCCACCTCCTAACTGATGAGCGGTGATGTTGCGTCGCTTCAGCTCCGCCTCTGGGAGTTTCTCGAGCCAAGGTGGGCTGGTCTGTGAGTTTCTGCCTACGTAGGCAGAAAGATAATTCAAAATTCACCTGTTTTTCGGAGGGGGGGAGGGGGGATTTCTTTGCTTAGCTCCTGCAGACAATGGGGGCTGCAAAACAGTTTAATGTGCAGGTGTACACATTCAACTCGGAGAGACCTACTGTATTCCACAAAAAAACAAGAAAAATCGGATTTTCGCGGAAGGTGAGCTTTAATGTTTAAAATATAGTGGATTTAATCTGAAAATTTTTTTTTTTTAGTAAAACAAGGTATACATTAAAAAAAAATAATACATTGTCCTACAGATAGCCAGTAGTGTTTCTGGTGTATATCTGGTGATATGACCTCTTTATGTTGTGTTTATTGAGCTGTAAACTCATTTATTTTCCATTTTTAGGAGCAGCTTCTCCCCCAGCTCTGCTGTGCACACAGATACTGTAAAATATGGTTTATAAACGCATTCAGCTTTCACACAGGAGATTTATCTTTTTCTCAGGCTAATATGTTACTTTTAGATTGCTAATACCTATTAGCATCGTTTACAATTTTATATTTAAATATGTTGTTATTATGATTGCTAGGATTATGATGAATAGTAGAAGCCAGTGGGTTTAGTCATCTTTATTTTTATTTTGGGTAAAGGACTTTCAGTGAATAACGCCCATATGATTTACTCCTAACTTGCCTCTGTGTTGTCTCTGTGTTTTCTCTGTGTTGTGTGTCCTGGTGGCCACGCCCCTATCCCTAGGGGCAGGAAACAATATGTAGTGTTATGACCAGTTAAAGTATTAAATAGCCCATCTAGATAGCCTAACTGATACTAACTGTTGCTGAATAGACTGGAGGCTAGAAGCATTTGCACAGCATAAAAATGTATTAAACAGCAAGAGCAGCAAACTGAATAAGGAAAGTTTCCCCCTGATTCAGACACAAGCGCACACATACAGTGCCCTCCATAATTATTGGCACCCCTGGTTAAGATGTGTTCTTTAGCTTCTCATAAATTGAGTTTTGTTCAAAATAATATAGGACCACGATGGGAAAAAAAGTAAAGTCCAACCTTTAACTCAAGTAAATTTTAAGGGGGAAATAAAATCCCTGACTAAGAAATAATTATTCTTCATAAAATCACCTGTTCCACAATTATTGGCACCCCTAACAATTCTTAGGAAATAAATTTAATAAAAGTATTTCTGTCACTTCTACAGTAGTATACGAAGTTGATCAGAGTATGTAGGAACATTTAAATAGTAATTCACAACTTCCTGTTTCCCTGGGGTATAAATATGACGTGACACAGAGGCCATTTATCTTCAACATGGGAAAGACAAAGGAACATACCATTCAAGTGAGGCAGATGTGTGTTGACCTTCACAAGTCAGGCAATGGCTACAAGAAAATCGCTACTCGCCTACACCTGTCCATATCTACTGTCAGAGGAATTATTAAGAAGTTTAAAACAACTGGAACAGTGGTAAACAAGCCTGGACGAGGACGCAAGTTTATTTTGCCACCACGCACAGTGAGGAGGATGACAAGAGAAATAAAAAGTTCTCCAAAGCTCACTGTTACAGAATTGCAACAAATGGTAGCTTCTTGGGGTCACAAAGTCTCCAAAACAACCATCAGGCGCTATCTACATGCCAACAAGCTGTTTGGGAGGCATGCACGGAAGAAACCATTTCTCACTCACAATCATAAACGCAAATGTTTGGAGTTTGCTAAGCGGTACTGGGACTTCAACTGGGACCGTGTGCTTTGGTCAGATGAAACAAAGATAGAGCTTTTTGGCAACAAATGCTCTAAGTGGGTCTGGCGTAACACAAGAGCTGAGTATGCAGAAAAGCACCTCATGCCCACTGTGAAATACGGCGGGGGATCAGTGATGCTGTGGGCCTGTTTCTCTTCTAAAGGCCCTGGGAACCTTGTTAGGGTGCAAGGGATCATGAATGCTCTAAAATACCAGGACATTTAAAAACAAAATCTGGTGGCTTCTGCCCGAAAGCTGAAGATGGGTCGTCACTGGGTCTTTCAGCAAGATCATGACCCTAAACATGTGGCCAAATCTACACAGAAATGGTTCACCGCACACAGAATCAAGCTCCTCCCATGGCCATCTCAGTCCCCAGACCTCAACCCCATTGAAAACCTGTGGGGTGAGCTGAAGAGGAGAGTGCAGAGGAGAGGACCCAGGTCGTTGGATGATTTAGAGAGAATGTGCAAAGAGGAATGGTCAAAGATCCCTCTTTCTGTATTCTCCCATCTTGTGAAACATTACAGGAGAAGATTAGGTGCTGTTTTGTTGGCAAAAGGGGGTTGTACAAAGTATTAACATCAGGGGTGCTAATAATTGTGGCACACATGATTTGATGTTAAATTATTATTTCTTAATGTGGGATTTTTTTCCTACTGAATAAATTCACTTGAGCTAAAGGTTGTATTTTACTCTTTTTTTCCATCGTGGTCCTATATTATTTTGAACAAAACTCAATTTATGAGAAGCTAAAGAACACATCTTAACCAGGGGTGCCAATAATTATGGAGGGCACTGTACATACTCTCTCTCTCTCTCTCTCTCTATCACATATGCACCACCCACACATGAGCACACACACTCACACACAAACATCCCAGTCCTCCCAGCCTAATTACGGGGCCATGTAAATGCACTCCTTGGGGAGATTATATTGCTTGATTTCTGACAGGTAGAAATTAGATGCCTAATGGAATGGAAGCTTTCTACAGCGGGTGAAAAAAAATTAAATGCACTTTTTAATTTAGCGGCCCCTTAAATTAGATTTTAATTTGGAGAGCACCATGAAGGAGCTAATAGACTAAATCCGCTTGGTTTTGGCTCAGTTTGAATGTGTGTGTGTGTGAAGACTGGGGGTTTAGAGTGTTATTTCACCGCCGAGAAACTATTTAGGTTCATTATTTAGGCATAATTACATTTTGTTCAAGATCTTTATCAGCAACTTCCATTATTAGCTTAATGTGTAGATAGATACACACATTACACAAAGATCACAGAGGTCAAAGGTCAGACTGTGTCTGATGCAGGTGGCATGCTGATCAATCAAATCGGTCTGCACAGTAAAATTTGAAACCTTTTTAGTAAAATATGAGCATTTCAAATGCATTGATTTCTTTTCTGTTGAAATATGACTACAATTAATGCCATATTATACCATAGTTAGTTCAAACCCTGCAGTGTGATTGGCTGAGAGGCATTTTATGAGTGCCATTATCAGCTGGTTATGTATTATCAGCTTTCCATGTATTACTCCACCACATACAGGTAACCTAGCAACGGTGCAGTGCCTACAATCCAAATACAAACCAAATGCGATGCTGGCTCCCATAGACACAGTGCAGAAACGGCATGTCTCCAATAGGTGGCGCTGGCAAAGACTCAGTCCCATAAATATATAGGCCCAGCAATTCGAAAATACTCATTATCACCCACATTATCAGCCACTAATATCAGGAGAGGAGTTGTTATTATTAAAATAAAAGCTTAAGTGTATATTCTTTCCAATTAATATAGAGTATTTTAAGCTAAATGTAAGGTAGACTCTTGTAACTACCCAGTTCTTGCCGATGGGGGGCGGCGTAAACAAATCGTCAATTTAAAAAAAAAAACATTTTCTTTCAGTCAACATTCATTCAGAGTGCTAAATGTTAATCTACACAGATTTCTCTCCTGAAAACCGTTTATTTGGATGAGAAAAGCTCTTCCATTTATTTACAGTAAGCTTAGATTTCCACAATTTTGACTTTGGCCGCGTGCCTTCGTGCACAACAGTGCCAATATGACACGTTATAGCACAAACCTCGAGTGGATTATTGCGATTATACCACAGTTCCATTGTCACTGTTTATTAAAAGATTTTGAGTTAAAAAGGATGAGAAAATGGGATCGGTTTGGTTATAAAAACTCTGCAAGTTAAAATAGTTCCATTACTGCTCTGCTTTAGCTGCCATGTAAACTCTGCATTATTTCATTCAATATTGTGGAAATCTAAGCTTACTGTAAATAAACAGAAGCCCTTTACTCACCTAAATAAACGTTTTTAGGAGAGAAATCTAAGGTTACTAAGGTTTACTGGAACTCCTTAGTGGTCCAGTGGACTAAGGTGATGCCACTATGATCAAGAGATCACTGTTTTGAATCCCAGTTATGCAGTTTGTCATCAGCTACAGAAGCCCTGAGAGAACACAGGTGGGAAAACCAGCATTGCTAAATTGGGGAAATTTAGTAACTAACCAAAAAACTAAGGATTACTAAACAGATTATTTTATAAACCTCAGCCAATGAGTCAAATCACTGATACAGTAAAACTCTAAAGAGTAAAGACTGAGCATTTCATTATAGTCATGTTAGCTTCTTTCCTTTATTTATTTATTTATTTTTTTTAGGTTCATTTCACTGTCAGAATTAAATGAAGGCAGTCATTTAATGAGGCTTAACGGAATATATTCACTTTGGATTTTTGAGCAAAGGGTACTAAATAATAACAGTCTTGTATTTGAGAATCTACTTCAGATTTTGTGAAGATATTCATATTAATGTTGTAAATAATTCATTGCGCTTGACCAGATAGTTGATTAATAATTTATCTGGAGCATATGGAGATAATCTGTTGGGGACTAATAAAAATAGTTTGATCTCAGTAAATATCATCATCATATTTCTGTTCATTTGTTCTCCATGTTTATGGATTAGTGCAATATAAAGCTGGTGTGTGTAAAGCTTAGGGAAAAGGGGGATTTTAGAAGACGATAAGGGTGAGGATAGAAATAAGGTGCAATGTTATATTATCAAAAACTATTGGCCTGATATAAAATTCATGTTTGCTAACTGCTGAGAAAAGTGTGTTTGTGGTGTTTAATAGAATGTTTTGTTCATGATATTTGTGTGCTCATCTATTCAGCATGCTTGATATCCAAGTTAAAATCACACACAGGCTCTCCTCTTTGTACTATTTGAATGAAAGGAGGAATGAATGAATGAATAAAAGGAAGAACTAAAGAGAAATTATTTTGTTTTTCATATTTAAGTGTCTTAGTCTGTTTCTTTCAAGTAATGGCATGAATGTAACCTGTAATATAACCCCAATTCCAATGAAGTTGGGACATTGGGTAAAGCATAAATAAAAAAAGAATACAACTGCAGAAGCAAATAGTCCAACAGTTTCTTAACAAGCAGCTACAAGAAATTCATGGATTTTATCATCTGCAGCCCATAATATCATCAAACCATCTGGAGAAATCACTGCAAGTAAGCGATTAGGCAGAAAACCAATACTAAATACCTGTGACCTTCGATCCCTCAGACAGCACTGCATTAAAAACCCACCTCATTCTGTAACAGATATTAATTACTACATGAGCTCAGGATCACTTCAAAAAACCATCATCAGTGAACACAGTTCATCTCTCCATCTACAAGTACAAGCATATAAAACTCTGCCGTGCAAAAAGAAAACCAGATATCAACAAAACCCAGAAACACTGCCGCTTCTCTGAGCCTGAGATCATCGGAGATGGACTGATACAGAGTGCAGAAGTGTCCTGTGGTCTGAAGAATCCATATTTCACAGCATTTTTGGAAATCATGGACGTCGTTTTCTCCAGACCACAAAGGAAAATAAGTCTCTGGATTGTTCTCAGAGCAAACTGTGTTGAAATGTGAAAACATTTCAATAATTAGCCTACTGAGTGTTGGTAAAAGGAAAGGAAAGCTTGGTAAAAGGAGTGTTGGTAAAAGGAATATGTAACACAGTGCTAAACATGCCCCTGTCCCAACTTCTTTAGAATGTGTGGCATCAAATCTAAAATGAGTGAATATTTGCATAAAACCATTAAAGTTTATCTCTTTAAACGTTAATATCTTGTCTTTGTAATGAATTAAACTTAAAATTAAAATTGTATTAAATATTAAAATTTGTATTATGTCACAGGAAAATTGCATTGTATTTGTATTGTATTGTAACATGTTACATTTAGGTGTGTTTAACCTCTTTTTGGTGTTGTTCTATTTAATGTAAACAGATGTTTGTCTCAGATCAGAAGAAAAAAATATTTAAACCAGCTATCGTATTGTTTTGTCTTCTTTTCTGCTACCAAAGTTCAAATTAACACACCTGTCAACTGGTAGTAAGTTTATTGGCCTCGATCATATTCTCAGAATCCTCAAAATATTGATAACTGATTATTATAATATGTGTCTGATTTGAATCTATATAATAGTATAATTAACACCTCTGTGTGTTTATGCCGTTTGAACACATCCATCTGTTTCTCTCTGTTTCTCGATGCGCTAATACGTAGTGTAGAGTTGCATCAGAAAATAGAGAGAGGCTTATACAGACAGAGAGAGAGAGAGAGAGAGAGAGAAAGAAAGAGACAAAGAAAGAAACAGACAGATACCCATGTAGACAAGTTGTTCACAAGACACTAAAATTATTCCAGGCCCATGATGCTTCACTGAGGTCACTGAAGTGTAAGTTTGTGTGTGTATGTGTGTGAGAGAGAGAGAGAGAGAGAGAGAGAGAGCAATGTGTGATGTGCAGACTCAGGTGGGGGATGCACTCTAATAGTTTTAAAAGCCCAGCAATTGAGGTACAGCAGCATGGTGCCTGTTTAAAAAGTTTAAAAGGAATTTAAATAGAAGGGACTTGCTGTGCATGCACACACACCCGCACACACACACTCGCACACGCACACACACCCGCACACACACACCGGCACACACACACACGCACACAATCATTGCCAATTAAACGTGGCAACGAGCACAGTAGCATAGAAAGTAGGGGTGTTCTATATCAATAATACACAATAATGTCATAATTTTTTAAAAATAAAACAAACCCATATTCTGATAATTCTGCACATATTACATTTGATTTGACAAAATCAACAAAGGTTTACAGTGATCTACAGATCTTTCAGCCTAAAGCAAGGAACACACACACACGTGTGTGAGGCTGAGGCCAGGTAGACAGACATCATGATTCATGTTCTGCACACCCGGCCACACACACACATCATCTTTAATTTATATGTTACAAAAAAGATCCACTGAAAGACTCTTTTGATTCCTCGGTCGTAATGGCTCCAGCTCTTAACAGTTCCAGCTCTTGTCACAAGCTGATTAAAAAGCCAATATTGGTCCTCTTTCAGCTTCGTTCCTCCTTTAACCCTTTTTCACTCCTTTATAAAGAATAGAGCTATATAAATTACAGCCATTTTGCAAAATAATATTGTGTTATTAAAATGAATGTGCCAAACAATGTGTAAATAATAAAATACACAACAATTAGCCTTACTGTCCTTGTCTTTTAAAGAAATATAAATCTTATATAGAGATAACTTATCTAGTATACTAACAAATCTGTGTATCATTTTCTTCTATGATGTTCAATAAAAAAAATATTTGGACTATGAAACAATATTTATTTATACAACTTATATTATACATATATTTAATAAAAATCATTTTTTCATACTTTTTATTTAATTAGAAATGGGGGAAAACAGACTGGAATTTTAAGATTTTTTATATTTATTTTTTTACTAAATATGTTAGACCTAGTATGATGCACATAAGCAGTGCTGATTTTTAAATTATATGGTTTCAACATCACAGCCCCCTTACACTAACACCTAAAGTGGTTCCGTCATATGAAATGTTAAAACTGGCACCATGAACTATTTTAAATGTAAATAATGTGATAAAATGTTGATCACGATACCTGTTATAAAACAAAAGATACCTGCAAGGTCTTGATTCTTTCATGTCATCCTTCTTTAGAGTATGTGATGATGTCAGGGCCCTGAACACATCACCACCTACCCAAGAGACATTTCATCTGCACAGACATTCATATAACAAACTGAGTACTCACCTGGATCCTGTGAAAATGGCGGCGCGCGAGCCACCCGGGTCCTTACGGTCTCGGTAGAGACCAAGGGTTGTCCTGGGGCAGGGGGGTCTTGGGGTACCTGTGAAAAAGAGAACAGTGAAAATAATGCATTAACATTGTAAAATTATAAAGAATACTTACCTGGACCTCCAAAGGGGTTACATGCATATCATGTAAATATTGCTTAATAACTATCATGTATAGTTGTCTTACCCACCTGCCCACTAGTTTATTGCTTGTTGGTTTAGCCGGAGGTGGGCTAAAAGTATTTAAGGGCAGGCGGGTACACTATTGGGGGGTCACACACTGGTTAAGAGTGGCTGGTATGCCGACGGGAGTTTGTTGAGCTGTTTATTGAGCATTTTGATGGTAGCTGCCAATCCACCTTTAACTCCTGCCAGTGTATAGTGTGTAAATAATGTGTAAATATTGTATATTTCGTTTTGTTTCATTGTTGTTTTTGGGTTTGGGTGCTTCATTTGTCACAAAAATCACTTCTAAAGGGATATTTACCTGGTTCCAGACTGTTTTTACGTCTCTGCATCACCTCTCTCCGGTAACCTCCTGTACACTTGTCCTCACACTACCACAGAGTAATTATTTATCTTCACTGAACAAAATAAAGTTGTCCAGTATCAGCTCCATTCAAAGTTATGGAAGGCCATCAGAAGCATAAAACATTTTTTTTTTATGTCAATTAACTTCTTAAATGGTTTTGGCCCATACTAGAAGACCGTAACAAATTAAAAGGTTTAGGAGGACATGAAATGTTTGGATTGTATTGTGTGATGTTGTAGAAAACCACCAAGCCAGAGTAATGTGGGAGGAGCTAAACACAAGCAAGATAGAGCCAGCCTACCTTAAGGCAGAAATATATTCTACACATGTCCTTTAAATTTAAAATGAACAGGCATGATTTCATGTTCTGTTCGGTGTACATTATTGAAGTATGTTTAGGCCTAATATACAGTTGCAGAAAGAAGTATATGAACCCTTTGTGATTACTCAGATTTCTGCATAAATTGGTCATTAAATGTGTTCTGATCTTCATCTAAGTCACAACAATAGACAAACATAGTCTGCTTAAACTAATACCACACAAAAATATATATGTTTGCATGGTTTTATTAAACACAACATGTTCACATTTACAGTAAGCGGGGAGAAAGTATGTGAACCCCTAGGCTAATGACTTTTCTAAGAGCTAATTGGAGCCAGGATGTAATGAGATTGGATGTGTTGGTTAAAGCTGCCCTGCCCTATAAAAAAAAAAAAAAAAACATACCAGTTTTGAGTTTGCTGTTCTTAAGAAGCATTGCTTTATGTGAATCATGCCTCGCACAAAAGAGCTCTCAGAAGACCTACGTTCAAGAATTGCACACAGCAATGTATTACTCTGTATTCTTTGGGTCTATAGAGCAATACAGTCACAATGCACATCCAGTCATGCTCTGCTCCTTTCTTGCTTCTTTCAGGCTATATTATTTATTTATTATTTTTATTTATTGGAAAGAACACTGGAATAAAAGAAGTCTAGTTTCTACTGCAGAACCCAGATATTATTTAAATATATCAAGCATTGTAGAAGCTTACACAGCACAGTTGTTAGAGTGCTCTTTCAAATGAATCTATCACTGTTGAACAGACGTCTATTGTAAAGTCATCAATAAAAGCATCAACATGCAGTGTACCTGTACTTCTACACACAACTACAAGCACACTGCTTTGGACGAGTGCTGTGTTGATTAATATGCATCAGCACTAGTCTGAAGGACGGCTCTGTGTGACGAGTATGAATTATGTACAGTAGGGAGAGGGACAGGAAGACAATCGTTGTCAGTCATCAGAGTGGGTGAGCTTTCTGCAGTAGACGCGTAGGTGAAAGCACCAAACTTTCAGCAAAGTTAGTTAACATCAATCAGTTTAATTAGCATCTCACGTGTTAAGCAGTGCATGTCACGAAATAAAAGTTTGGGCTTTGGAATTGCATGGTTTTAAAAATTAGAACACAGGCACTTACAGCATTGACTGAGACTAGTACATTATTTTAAATCTTTACTAATACTAAGCTTTAAAACCAGCTTTTGCTTTGATTTCATTTCAATATAAATAAAATTTAAAATGTTTTGAAATCAATATTAAAACACTAATAATTTACCACTAAATTAAAACAACAAGTAAATAAGTAAAATGTCTGGCTATTTTTTACTCTTTTTTTTGCGTAAGCAGCTCCTCGCTTTATGCTATGAATTGTATTGTGTGGAAATAATGTCCATGTTCAAGAGTCAAACCAGTGCTGTGTATGCACTGTGTGTTTCTGACTATACTCAACTTTGACGTTTTATGAATATATCATTTTAGTCAATATCAGCAGATTCTTAAGAACAATGTTTAAAAATCAGTGACAGAGTCGAAGTTGTGTTGTGGCTGGATACTTCAACAAGACAACGACCCTAAACACTGATCAAAATCTACTAAAGCATTCATTCAGAGGAACAAGTACAACGTTCTGGAATGATCATCTCAGTGACCAGACCTAAATATTATTGAATGCAAAAGAAGGATCTACTAAATATTGATTTAGTCATTTTTTTTTTTGTTGGGGTGCCCACATTTATGCACCTGCCTAATTTTGTTTAAAGAATTATTGCACACTTTCTGCAAATCCTATAAACTTCATTTCACTTCTCATATATCACTGTGTTCATCTGCTATATGATATAATTAACTGAAATTGCTATAAAGGAAAATCATGAAAAAACTAATCAGGGGTGTCCAATCTTTTTCTTACCACTGTATGAAGTGCTCAAGTACACTATTTTTAAGCTTTACTATTATTGAGCTTTAAAATCAAGTTTAATTTTGATTTCATATACTAGTTCTACTCTTTTAATTTTGCACATATTTCAGTGCCATCACCAATACAACCTTGAATCAGAGCAATTGGGGACAGTAGGAAAAATGCAGATTTAAAAAAGTAACATTTACTTGCAGGGAATATAAACCAAATATATTCCATGCTTTGTCTGCTAAAGTTAATTTCATTCATAAATATTCATTCATTCCCACATTTTCAGGCAGACCAACTAACTGACTGACTGAAAGAGCACAGATCTATTTCTCAGGAGCCACTGAGCCTCGGAACATAAATTAACTGTCCTGTATAAACCATTAGTGCTTTATGAAGGTTAGCTGCCACTGACCAATCAAAAGTGACCACAGACGAAAAATGACTTCCAGCCAGTTAACCACAAAACTGAAAGCACAGCACAGGTCTTTAGTATTCAGATGCAGATAGCATAGTCATTTTGTGGTGGAGGAATGGTAAGCCTCATAGTCCCGAGAGCAGAGTGAAAATCTGGAGTAAGAAATCACAGACCAATACCAGACCAGTTTCTAGGCAACAAAGTCATTGCAAAACATCTGTTTAAAACTAGGCATTCTCCTATTTAACATTCTTAATGTTTCCATTAGAGTAAAGCACATATTAAAACCGGGACATGCAGCTCGTCTAATGAGAAAGGGAAAAGTGAATCTGTGTAAAATGAAATGAATGAAATATATTAATGTCCTGATTGCAAGGGAGTGCCAATTCCATCCTAATTCCGCATTACTGCAGTCTTTACTGCAGTCATAATCTACCTTTCTCTTGAAATATATTTATTCATGGCTTATGGCCTTTTTTAGGATTTTATGCACAATGTAATCATTTACATGTCCATTTTACAACCAGTGTTTGTTTAGAATTAAACAGACATTTTATTGTACCATTAACAACAAACATACACGATATGCCCAAATGTCCGTGGGCACCAATTCTAATAAAAGCATTCAGCTACTTTACATTGCACTCGTTGATCAAACAGACACACATCTTGTCTAGTCTTTGTGGCGAAGTATTGCCAATAGGACTGTCTGAAGCAGCCTTGCTTAATGCCCCCCTGGAACCCACATTCCACCCATGTGAGCCCCACAAAAGAATAATGGATGAGTAAATGCTGGAAGATTTAACCACTGAAAAGCTACAGCTTTTTTTCCTACATTGTAAATGAATATTGAAGTCATTCAGACTATAAAGGAACACATAAGGAAGTATGTAGTAAACAGAAAAGTTTTAAGCAAACCAAAATATTCTGTGAAGCATTTGGGCATTTGGGGTGCTGTTAACTTCTGAGACTGGTAATTCTGATGAGCTTCCCCAACAACAAAAAAAAATCATTCTTGAGAGTCAACACATAGCTTTATAAAGTGAAATGGATGAGTTAGCAGCTCATATGTGGAGCATCTTTTGCTGGAGTGGAGAACAAACAGGAGTTAAGAAGGTGAAAAACGGCCAGGCAGCTTGCTTTTGCTGTTTTTGCAGCTGCTAAGATGTGTGGGTATGAGAGAGAAGCACGTAGCACATGCGTAAAAGCAAAAAGATACATGTATTCAGATTTGACCTTTTACATTCATGTCACATGTCCATGGATCGGATACGCATATTAGATTTAGAACCAGATTTAAGACCACATATAGCAAGTAGCTCAGATCTCGGATTTGGCACGTTCACACTGCCATGAAAATCAGAACTGAGCCACATTGAGCAGAAAAACGGATTTGAGTCACTTCAGCCTGGTAACGTGAACATGGCCTTAGGTGGTACTGATCCTGATTGCCATCTGCTTCTGAAGGGGTGTGGAAAAGTTGTATATAAACTGTGGGTTGAGACCTGAATTTCAGACAGAGTTCTGGGTCTTAACGAGATCGCGACAATAAAAGAAGCTTCCCCTACTCTCTGCTCTCCTCACTCCTCTCTTCTCAACACAAGAAAGAAACTTTTCAACACGTCAAATCCGATCTGAGCAACAAAAAAGAAAAACGGATTTAAGCATGAGCAAGAGTGGCTCGTAATGTAAATGTAGCCAAAGTGAAAAAATCAGATCTGAGCCACATTGAGCCTGGTAATGTGCATGTAGCCTCTGTCAGGCAGGTCCTATTTAAGTGATTTCTTGATTGATAACAGGTGTGGCAGTAATCAGGCCTGGATGTGGCTAGAACTCAGGTGACTGAAAAGTCTATCTGTGCCTTGTCTGTGTGGTCTTTCTTTTATGTTGTTGCCTCCTTAAACCCTAGACGTTTTAATTAGTTGTGAGTTTTTCCCATAAAATAAAACATAAATCGTAACACCCTCCACCTTAAAAAAAAAAAAAAAATATATATATATATATATATATATATATATATATATATATATATATATATATATATATATATATATATATATATATATATATAATTACGTTAGTTTGATGATCTGAAACATTTAATAGTGAAAAAATGAAGGGACAGATGATACTTTCTAACAACACTGTATCGGTTGCTTCTTTTACGTTGCTCCAAATGTCGGATGCATTGCTCGGCTGTGTATGAAGAGTCCTTCATTTTGCAACAGTCTTCTATGACATAGATTGGTATGTGGAGAAATGCAACAGCCTAGGCTTTGGAACACATCAGGCCTGTGGCACTTCTGTGCTAAGGATAATATATGGCAGTAGGTCTCTTTATGGTGGTCCTAAGGATATTACTAGATGGCCTGCAGTCAGTGACAGTAGACTTACAAAGTGCATGTATATTGTAGATGTACCTGATGCAAATAGCCAATGTGTGTGAGTCTTGTGTGAGGATTTTGTTACGTTGCATACCACCTGTGAGCTTGCCCACAAGAGTGAGATTAAGCTACTTAAAAAAGAAATCAAGGATTTAGGTCCTCCTAAGCTTTAAATTGCCTTTCAAAAACAGATCTGAATGAAACGGGTTGTGACATGCAAAAAAGGGAAACCTGAAAGGTTGGAAACTGCTGCATATTCTGGACCATGTTTGTATTGGATGCAGATAAAGCTGTAGAAAGATGAGAACGGAAAAATAAAACAGGAGCTGAATAGGACAACACTAAATCCTTTGAAGCCTCAGTGTGCCTACTTATGTCCGTCTTTAAAGGAGCGCATGTTTTAACTTTTACTCGTGTGTGGGTAGTGTGCGTCCGTGTGTGTTCAGGTCAAGATAAAAGTACTGAACTCTAATTCACAAGAATAGCGGCAGTGGCCTCACAGTTAATTAAACTGATAAAAGCATGTGCTTCATTACTGAGAAACGCCATGTCGTGCTCCCAGTGCCATTGATCACTGCCGCACACTTGCACAACACCCGTAAACACACTCGAACCCTCTATCGTTCACAGACACACGCACGCTGTATCGCTTCCCCCCATATGTGATCCTTCCGCATCACACACACGTCCCCAGCCTCTCACTCTCTCCTCCGAGTGCTCTCTCTTTCTTACACGCAAACTTTTGACAGCACATTCATCACCTCCTCTATTTTCAGTTCTTTAATTAGCTCTGCACTTAAATCTGCTGTCACTGGGCTTTTGGTGCGCGCAGTGCTCGTGTCAAGAGGCGCTCATGCGTAAGACCCGTTTGGAATGGGGTGTGTGTGTGTGTGTAAGAGAGAAGGGGGCACTTTATCAGCAGGACCCTGGTGAACGGGTAAAACATATCAACTTTTCATCTGTAAATATTCTCTCTCATCTCAAACCTAATGCAGGGCTATTTTTCAGTATGCCGTCTAAATTAAGTTCAATAAGAAGTAATCCTATTGGAACTTTTCTTATCTCGACCTTTATACTACCATGTTTACTCATCAACAGGATGGTATACTTTATTTCATTTATTTTTTTTCTTTTTTGGGGGGCAATAATACCAATATATTTTTAAAGTAATTTTTAAGTATGTTTTTGCCAAGAATGTGTAAAAACACTGAGCATGCTAAAAAATACTTTTTAAACATGCATTCTGGTGCAGTCTCTCTTTAGAGTGGATAAACCTGGTGATTTTTGCAATCTGTTGGAATATGTTGTCCTCTCTTTTAGCTTGCCAGCTCTCCTCTGTTCTAAATGCTTGTTTCTTTATTGTAATGATGCACAAATGAGCAGATTAAGACTGGGTTTGATATCTCATTCTGATACCTCAATGTGTCCAGTAGCACCTGTATCAGCACCATTAGCAGTGCTGCATTTGCTCAAGTAACCAGCAAAAGCCAGTAAAAGGTCCCAGGACCTGCCAGACTTCTTTATGTTTAGATTGATTACATGTGCTGTTGCAGAAATGCTAGCAAAAGCACATTGATTATTATTAATGTATTATTTATCATTTATTATAATATTTTGCCACTACGGAACTGACCATTAAGGAACACTACTTCTTTCAATTTAAAAGAAAAAAAAATCTTAAGACCTGCTGCTTTAAATACACTCTAAATACACTCTAAAACGTGATTTTGTGTTTTAGTCAGAAGAACTAATATTATCAAGTAACCAGTACAACTCAATGAATTATCAAGTAAGCAGTACAACTCAATAAAATGAGTTCAGACCAGAAAACTTAAAGATGTTTGTTAAGCCAATGAAAAAATGTGATTTCAACCAACTTTTAGTCACTACATGTGTCAATGCTCTTTCCACAGTGTTGGTTCATACAAGCTTTCCCATAGGCTCCTGGCACCATATACTTGCATATTGGGTGTGGCGTCTCTTACTTCCCATCTTTGTGTTGTTTGTTTCCCAAAGCTACCTTATCCTTTGCATGCTTTAGCGTAATATATGTGTTAATTGTAAGGCCTCAATGTTGTAGGCTGTAAGAGCAAGTTACCTTTATTCTGTGTTCCCTGCTTGTCACAGTATGTTGACTTGGGGCTACAGAGTTGTGCTGCTGCAGTGTTATGCTGTCAGGAATTTAAAAGTTCTCCAAAAATATGCTAAATATGTTGCGAATACTCATATATACATATTAAATAAACTAAACTCCTTAAGCCCACAGTACCTTTTGAGTTAATGAAACTATTGAATAAACTTAACTGATTCAAGTTATCCACTAGCTTTGACTGAGTTAAGCTGAATGTTACTTAAAATTATATATATATTTACAACTTAACTGAGTCAAAGAAAAATGATGACTTGACTTTAAGTTAAGTTGAGCCATTTTTTTTTGTACCCTATTTATGAAATACAAATATCAAATATTTAAAATAACATGATATACATGATAAACTATCACACTAACCACAATACAAAATAATACAATAATAAGGTGCGTGTTTAAAAAGTTACATCATTCCATTAATCAAAAATATTGGATCTAAAATATGATCAAAATAAATGCTTACCTTTAATAACTTCACCAGTACCCACTTATCCAAGTATTGTATAGTGCCATGATTCCAGAGAGCACAGTACAGTGCTGTGGGGCTTTGTACCCTTTTAGCCCACACCGTACATTAGCAATGATACCATTCTGTTTATATGTTTATCTGCTCCAATGGGTCTTACTTTATTGGTAGCACTTTTTACATGGACGAGACAAGCTGTGTGTAAGTAGAAGGTAGAAGGGGTGTCCACAAACATTTTGTCAAGTGGTCTATATGCAAAAAACGATGGAATTCAGTGTAAATATGACACACCTTATTTTGATTATAAAGTTTTTAAATGTGGAAACCAAAGGTGAAAAGGTCAGATGGAGACATTGTGATAACTGTTAATATGTGAGTGAACTGCAGTGCTGCTGTGGTTTGATATGGGGATTTAAGTTGGTTTTCAGATGACGTGAGGTTTTTTTTTTATGTGCCTCACGATACCACTCTTCAGTAGCCAGGGTTTCATTATAAATGAGAACAGCTTCCAGCTTCGTCTGGAAATATGAATGCATATTCAGTCCAATTCTCCAGAAACCAGACACCAGACTTTTATAAATAGGGAGGCTAAGCTTCAACTGAGTGGTTCTAAATTTAAGACTCCCAGATCTTTAATACTCTACTAAAATACTGAGAATATAGATTGATGCAATCAAATGAATTTGTTTGCTTTTTTTTTATTTTATTTTCTTATTTTCAATATTTAATTTGACATATTTTCACACAAAGAAATCAAAACAGTTTTTATGTGGGTTTATATACTTTATATACTGTTCTTTATCTATTAGTGACCTCCCTGCTCCCAATACACGCAACCCAACAAACTAAGCCATTAGCACTTCCTTTCAGAGTTGTAGTGTGTGGGTTAAATAAGTGGTTCTCACTACTGGTAATGAATTAGCACAGTCCTGCTCATTTTAGTGAGTGTTACTCACGCAGTTCACACGTTTCACCTAGGCTAGAGCTCGTCCGTTAGTTTGATTAAGTGTGCTGTAATTAGTATAAACTCTAAAACCTGCAGAGAAAGGCTACTCCAAGACTAACACTGAAAACTACTAGGGTAGGGAGTCTGTGGTGTCAGTAGACTGAACAGGGCTTCTTTTAACAACCTTCTTTTGTCTTATGAAAAGTAATAAATCTAAGTTTATATATATATATATTAACAGCAAGCAGCTGCACTTCTTGCCTTACCTCACTCTGCCCCGCCCCCCACAGATACAGTGCCAATCACAGGTGAATACAAGCTTAGTGCCTGACAATCTATAGCTCTAAAGTCATCAAAACAAGTTTTAAAATCTTGAATATAATTTTCAGTATCTCAACATTTTATGTTTATTAATTTAATAAATTATATTTAAGAAATAATTTAAAAAAAGCAGAATTACCCCACAATATTTCCCTCGGCTACATGATTATTTTGGGAGCAATTTAGGGAACATTTAGGGAGGCTGTAGCAGACAGAAAAAGTATGTGGAATCAACATTCATTTTTCTATCTCTAATACACTGAAACAGTGTTGATCTCCAACATTTCAGGTTTTGTATGTATTGTTTGTACTAAACATTAAATACGTATTTCTTATTTGTATTCTATTCTTATAGCTTGAACTATTCTTGCAATGTAGAAATTTCAACACTAAAGTGTCGGGTATACTTACACAGCATGACTTAGATAAAACTTGGATGTGAGAACTGCCAGTCTTACTGAATGACTGTTTAAAGAAACAAATGATACATTAGATGCATTAGAAAAGAGTAAAAGGACACTGTAGGACTTTGAGTAAAAGCTCAACAGTAGGTCAACACCTTAAAAACCCAGAGAGAAAAATAGAAAAAGACAAAGAGAGAGAGAGAGAGAGAGACAGAGTGACATCTTGGACGTCTCCTCCTCTAACCCAACACAGACTTCATCCACGCAGTTCTGCCTTTATGCAAATGACATGGAAATCAACAGTTTCCAGTTAACAGCTTGTTGTCCAGCTCTACTTCCTTGTGTATCAAACTAAAGTGCTCTAAAGTCTGTGACAATGTGAAACAGAAGAAAAGAGTGGATGGAAAGATCTTCTGGCCTGTGTAAAACTTTACACCGTGTAGATCAGGCATGTGTTGGCTATCTGAGAAGAGGTTCCCAGCACCTCACTCAGATAGCTTGTTGTTAGGAACAGCAGTGGAGCTTCTCTGACACTCAGGGTCACGCTTTCCTCAAAAGCAAAACACTGACTTGTATATAAATCTCTATACATGTGTGTGAGGATGTAGTTATCTCCAATCGTACCCTTCAAACCAAAACCAAAGATGCAGTGTAATAAATGTTTTTTTTTTGCTATCAGGGTGTCTATTGGGCATTAAGGGGAAAAAGCAAAAACATACATAATACATAAAATCATACAAGAACTTAAACAACTACATCTAATATCTAGGAGTTTGAGTGTTATGGTTCACACACTTTATCTTCACTAAAGCTTTCACTGTTTTCAGAGACTTAGTTTCCATTTCTCTTTAGAGGTCTGCAGGGAGACTTACCAAACTTCTGTCTTAGAAGCCTTTTCTGTTTCTCACCAACATTCACTGGTGTTGAGGTCTGGACTCTGGAGGGGTCAGTCCGTTATTCTGAGAACAATAGCAGCTTCAGCAGTTTGATCTCAGTAAGAGCTTCTTGATCAACCCCACATCCTTTCAGACCCAGAACACTGAGTCAGCTTCTCACAGCGGAAGGATAGACAGAAAGCCCTGTGTGTGCTTTCAGATCTGAAGTAAAAGTGGAGTATTATTTTCTCCTGTGTGCTCTTTATCTCATCGAAACAGTTTTGAAAGTCTACCAGGTCATTCTTGATTTTTATCAAGAAAGATTTTCTCTGTCAGCTTTTCACATATTTTCTTTTTACTTCCCCGCTTCCCATATACAAGCAGATTATCTTTCCTGAAAATGGATTCTTGGAACTTGTGTTTTAAGAGTACTTTCTGACCTTTACACTAGACAGAATGATGTAGTCTGACTCACTGGAGAGCGCAACCATAAGTCAGCAGATATAAATGAAGGCTAAACAAAAGCCAGAGATAAACTTCTTTCCATAATCATGATATTAATTAATACCAGGATCGGTAATAGATTGTAATAGACAAGTTGTATCCCATTGCAAATGATCTTTGTACTGACATATAGATATATGGGTGTTATTGAAGACCTTGAAATATAGGAATCTCATATCATTTGAAAATACAGAAACTGCACAAAATAATACTCATATTTTATTTAGTGCTTGCAATCAGTAAAATAATAGTAAGAATTATCAAAAAAATATTCTTTGATTAAATCACAGTTATCACAAGTTAAAATGCTTGTACTTCCTTGTATTTTAGAAAGAGAGGAAAAAAATCTAATATTTGTGCAGTTTCATATGCATTGCAAACTGGCAACAGTAAATATTTTACATTTTATTAAAATATCTCAGTGCAGATTAGATGATTTTTAAATTAGAATCTGCTAATCTGCTGAAGAACAGACACAGAATGGAGAAAATAAAAAGCTACCACACGACAGCTCTCAGCTCAAACTGTAACACAACTGCTTATTTTACTGATAAATGTGTGGATTAGGCCCAGTAAGAGACTAAGCATGCCTCACAAGAGCAGAGCAGAGCATGATTTAATCCAACATTTAAAATAAATAAAAGTAATTTACCATCTGAGCACATCAGTAGTAATGCAACATTAACATGATAAAATAATAATCACTAATATGTCACTAGGTTGTGTAAAATAATTATTAGGTAGTGTAAAAATAAATTATGGGAGGCAGTTGGGGGCAAACTTTTAAAAGTTTAAAAGTTCCCAAATAAACTGCATGCATCAATGTCAGTACTAATAAAAATATACTTAAATTCATCAAACTTGGTGTTGAATGAAAAATCTAAAAAAAAAAAAAAAAATTCAATTTAAAACAGAAATGTATGTTCTTATGCTTTCCCGCAAAAAAAATAAAAATAAAATTGGGACCTGTCCATTGTTTTAGTCACAAATGTATGATAAATGGACCAACAGAAATGGTCCAAAATTACTTGAAAGAAAAACTTTTTTACATTGACTTCTATGAAAAACTAAGAAGGTTTTTCTTTCTTTCTTTCTCGTCTAAAGTTACAGTTTTGGAGAAGTTTTTGCATGACTGCACTACCATAAGCTAAAAATAGTATAACACAGTTAAATATAATATAGTGAATATCAAATATATGACATGTATATCAAGACCCACAGACATAAACAACACTGTGACTAAGTTCACACTTGTGAGCTCATTCCACTCTCAAGCACATAAACCCTGGCATGTTTTCTCACATCTGCGTCTGTGCAGACGCAAGCCGATCAGTGGATGCCAAAGATGGTTTGTTATCTGCAAGCAGGAGACGTGAGCAGAACCGGAGCTTCCCGCTGTGCCCAGGAGCCAGAGCCAGGCAATAGAGGGGAAAAGAGACCACAGCGAGTGTGTAGAATCAGACACAATATCATAGTCCTGCTGACACACTGCTGGCTGCTTCAGTATGAGCTGCTCAAGTGGATTTGAGTAACAGATACTGTGCTCAGTGACATTTAGCCCCTTCGAAGATCAACATCCGCGTGGACAGTGAAGTGTGCTCCTGCAAATTTTCACAGCCACATTAATTAACTTCCATCTGGACAAGCCTTTTTTCAGCTCATTACATGCAAACTTTGACATCTTTCCACCCACACACATATAAAACAAACAAACCTGCAGCTAAATTGCTACATTTCAAATCTCTTACATCATGTCTGCTTAGCTAACTTTTTAAAGCTTTTTATACTTCTCTGAATGCTTGAAACACAGAATAGCCACTGGTGTTGTAATGAGTTACAAGGTACTCTATATATGTCCAAAAGTATCTGGATACTCATTTAATTGATTAATTTAAATGCTTTTAAATGCACCCCTGCAATATGTTTAATCTCCATGTAATAGATGCCAGCATTAAGCTGTAGAGCAGTGAGCAGGGCTGTTCTCTGGAGTGATGGAACACCACCAAATCTGGGAGAAGTTGGAGTGGTGATTGTGTTCCAAATCTAATCCTCCAACATCAGTATGCTTTTGAGGCCAAATGCAGTCCAACCCTTCAGCAGAATCCACTACAATGTATAATGATAATTCAATCTACTGTCCCCTCAGAAGAAGAGAAACTGATAAAGCAGTTAAGTGGAATGTATAGGTGTCTGCAATAGAGCTAGGGAGCTTACAAAACACAGAGAGCAGAAAGTGAAAAAAAATCCTGTTTACTTGCATGATGTGTAGCAAAAATAGAATAGAAACATTGAAAAAAAATGTCTACAACATTTCTATTTTTTACATATTTGGACATACTTTCCAGTATCCCATTATGGACTTTTTTCACACTATAAGGTGCACTGGATTATAAAACACACTCAATAAAGGTCTATTCTCTGGTCTATTTTCATATATAAGGCACACTGGATTATAAGGCTCATTATGCGAAACTAGTAAAGAACATGTGTGTAATCATTTTTCCTTCTAATTCAGCACGTCTCACCGTTGGGTGGTGGTGGGTGATGGGTAACTAAATTAAGCTAAGTAAAGCTAAGCTAAGTAAACTAAACTGTTATTCTTAAAAAAAAAATGTTCTTTTAAAGTCAAATGAGCACTGGATGTTAATCTACACAGATGTATCTCCTGAAAACTCTTTATTTGGGTGAGTAAAGGCTTTCCATTTATTTACAGTTAGCTTAGATTTCCAGATAACGGCGTTACGTAATCAGATTACAAATTATGAGTAACTGTAATCCGTTACAGTTACTGCTTCAGTAAATGGTAATCAGATTACAGTTACTCTGCTAAAATAAATGGATTACATTGCGGTACTTTCCTAGTTTTGCTCTTCCAATCCAACACTGACAAAACACAATCACATAAATCACCACATCAGAATATTCTATGATTCACAACCTCCTGCTCAGAATGTTTTTACTGCAGGAGCGCCCTCTAGCGGGCCCGTTCTGACTATGTAAAGTAGAATGCTTAAAAGCGTCAAATATTCTAAACACACCGACCAACTAATCGACTCATATTCTTTAGTACTACTTTAACTACCTGCATGCAAATTTACAGCCATCTACATGAAACCAGTCGCCAGAAATCTCCAACTGAAAACAGCCTGTTTTTTCACATTATTTACATGGGGAACACGCCTCCCCAACAAAATAGCCTTATAAAATAATATTAGTATGTAAAATAACATCAGATTATATTTTAGAAAATTCACTTACTATCACAGCATCTACAACACAGCACTGAACCGCAGATAAAATATCCAAAAAAGTCCTTTATTCGCCTGCTCACTTCTCCTCACACACACACGTTTAGTTTCAGCGCAACCGGAACGTAATATTCTCAGGCTCCTAGCGACCATGCAATTTAATGTTTTCACGTAAAGTTGTTTGTGAATACAAAGCTAAGGATGTCCTCTTCTAGATTCTGTGTTTTTTATTGGTCCACAAACCACTATTTTTCTTGAGTGATCGTCTTTTGAACCAATGGCATGAGCGCTGGACCAATCCAATCAAATCAGGTCATAGCCTTTCTCCAGGGTCACAAAAGTGATTGACACCTATTTCAACCAATAGTCCACCCTTAGACGAAAACACTGGTATGTAATTTGCCCTGATTGGTCTCCTAATGGCTGGGGGTGGGGCATGCCTAACCGCTGTCACCAAAATTCCTCTGCTGAACAAAGGCGCGCCTACAGCGGCGCATACGTGTGATTTTGTCATTTCATCAAAAAAAATATTAATATTACTCTAAAATAGACTTACATTAATTTATTTTATCACAAACAAACAAAAGCATTACAAACTGTTGTTGTATAGAGACAGATTTACTTGTGTATCTTTGTATTAGATTAAAGGCACTCTGGAGAGGTTTTGAACACTTTGGAGACGCCTGGTGGACACCTAATATAATGCAGTGTAACTCTTCAATGCTTTGTGCTATAAATTACAAATTTTGTAATTTGTTTGTCAAGACCCTACTGAATCATTTTTTTTTTACATTTTCTTCTGCATTTGATGTTCTCAAATGGAACCTAAAAAATGGAAATTAGTGAATTATTTATTTAAACACTGTTTATGATTTCACTGCATTTGACATTTAATAATAAAACATTTTGTTATATTTTGTTTTCATTTGTGAGTTCTTATAAAAGGAACAGTTTGTAATCGCATTAAACCGAATCGTATCGTATCGTGACATAATTTGAGGTATCGTACATTATTGTATCGCTGACTAAAATAATCGTATCGTATCGTAATGAATCTTGTGATTTACACCCCTAGATAATCCTGGCAAAAAATCCACCTGCAGAAAGTGGCAAACCTGCAAATAGATAGCTTACAGTTGTTGTTACATTGTTTGTTTTTTAATGCTTTTAAAGATTTTATCATCAATTTATAGAAGTGTTTCATAAAATTGTTTGATGAAATGGTTTCATAAGTATTTTTATAGGGTGATTGAAAAGGCTGTTTTATTTGTTTATCTATTTGTTAACTGGAAAGAAAAATAAAACAATAATATGCAATATGTGGTTGCTACATTCATTCAGGCTTAAAAACGACCATACTGTAAGTAATCCAAAGTAATCAGATTACGTTTCTCACTTGAAGTAATGTAACTGATTACGTTACAAATTACATTTTGAGTGATGTAATCAGTAATCTACACTGAGAAACTGAGTGTTCCGGTAAGCCAAGGCTCACATAGCTTGATTTAACAGGGTAAACACACAGACTACAGTCTGATATACTCTGTAGTCTGTAGTATACTTGGTTATCAGGTAATGCTAATGCTGCTATAGGAGTGCTAGCCGGAGTTAGCAGCAGCCTACAATACGATATACTCACCTCTGAGCAGCGAAAGAGCTAGAGATTAGAACTGAAACTCTTTTATAAAGATGCTCCTAACAACCTGACTGGTAAAATTCATACACGAGGCACACTGGATTATAATGCTCACTGACGATTTGGGGGAAAATTAAAGGATTTTAAGTGTGCCTTAAGGTGCAGAAAATATGGTAATAGAAATATGTGTTTTTTTTTCAGTGTCGGTGGAAAATACAATGCTGCATCATGAACTATCACCCCAATGCAGCAGCTCCAGAGGTCAGAGAATTAGCCCTCAGCTGTGTAGCAGAGCTGTGATGCAGTCTGGATTTGGCAGCTATAACTGGGTCAAACAGACACAAGGGACAGTATTAATTGCCTGAACTGAAAGCGTTTGAATAACCAGTATATTCATACCTCCTCCTCTTTTCATGTCATTGTCTTCTAGGACAAAGATTAATCATTCACAGTTTGTCAGTAAACACTGCGAGAATGTTTTTGTTGTTTTAAACATTTTTTTACATTTTTTTATGTTGTTTGGTCTCAAACACACGTAGACACTTAACACACAATTGTTGCCATGCACACATAAACACTCTCACACACACACACACACACACACACACACACACACAGACACAGAGAGTGGTTAAGACTTCAGGCTGAACGCATGAATCACTCTGCCGGTGTAATTAATCTCTGCATTGTGCCTAATTGGTTGGCATGCTCGTTAAGCATGAATGGAGGGCAGCCATTATCAGATAGCGTTGGGACTCGAGTGTAAATAAGTCCTCTCAGATTCACTCTAATTGTTCCAGAAATTGCTTGATTGTGTTTCATTGTGTCCTTTACTGCTGTATTTCCCCTAAATGCCATGTTTCAAATACCAACCATATCAAACTCGTGTAACACAAAGAGAAATCAGTTCCAGCTCTCTCAGTTTAGTTAGCACACACAAGCAAATTAAGGCCAGCACTGTGAGAGTTACATATAAGATATACATATATTGTTATAATTATGACTCGATTAAAAAAAAAATCAAATAAAGATTAAAATGTAAAAATGTTTTGAAGTTGCTTTTATGTAGTTGTTGATGCTTTTTTTCTTTTGTATACAGCTCTGGGGAAAAAAAAAAAGAGACCACTTAAAAATTATGATTTTCTTTGATTTTACCAAATTGAAAACCTCTGCAATATAATCAAGAGGAAGATGAACTGCTTAAATATTTGAACCAGGAGTGGCATAAAGTTATCCAAAAGCAGTGTGTAAGACTGGTGGAGGAGAACATGCCAAGATGCATGAAAACTAGGGGTGTCACGGTTTCGATATTTTATCGAAATCGATCGAAATTATGTCATGGTCTCGAGCATCAAAGTCAAAAAGATGATCAACAATCCCTCTCTCTAAGCTATGCACGTGCGCGCTACGAAATGGCGCAGCTCGCTACGCAAATGGCGCAGCACACTGTAGCCGACGCCGCAGTCACTGTGACTGCTCAAAGAGCAGCCCTTTCTCCAGATATTGTAAATTTGATTAATCAAACCAATGACTGATCATAGACTAACCTAAAACTGGCATAAGTAGGAAAATTGAGAATCGAATCGAATCGTGACCCTAAAATCGGAAATAAAATCGAATCGAGGATTTAGAGAATCGTGACACCCCTAATGACAACTGTGATAAAAACCAGGGTTATTCCACCAAATATTGATTTCTGAACTCTTAAAACTTTATGAATATGATCTTGTTTTCTTTGCATTATTTGAGGTCTAAAAGATTCTGCTTTTTTTCAGTTATTTCTCATTTTCTGCAAAAAAACAATGCCCTAAATGACAATATTTATATTTGGAATTTGGGAGAAATGTTGTCTGTAGTTTATAGAATAAAACAACAATGTTTATTTTACTCAAAAATATACCTATAAATAGCAAATCAGAGAAACTGATTCAGAAACTAAAGTGGCCTCTTCATTTTTTTCCAGAGCTGTATTTAAAAAAAAAATGTGATACCCTGATATCATTAAGCCAACCAATCAATATCAGTTTAGACTTCCACGAAGACTAAATTAACTTGTTTGTGAAAGAAGTTGATGTTTGAACACTGCAACACTTATAGAGCAGAAACAACACATGAAAATAGCCATAAAGAACCTGCTTTGCTGTGGTCTGTGTAACCACTGCCCCAATTAGTATGCTCTATTGTAATCTACTAAAAAAGAGAAAGAGTTACAGCTCCCATTGTCTTAAAACAACTAAAGGCAGCTCTTAAAACTAAATAAATAAATAATTCTGGAGTGTATGCAGTTATGTTTCAGGGGAGTGTAATGCATACAGGTGCAGTCTGATTAGACACTGGGTCCTACCACAAGAGGGCGTAAAAGTGCTTTTACTTATTGTCCTATAAAAATGCTATCAGAGGCTAGTTTTAGGAAGCACTGCCAGACATGCTTCTATGATTTACTCTATGACTTGATCTTGCTCGGTTGACAGACTTTAAGAGGGAGAACAGCAGAGTACCAGAGCCTTCTTTAAATTGGATGTTTTGTTTTGTTTTTTGTTTTTTTCCAAAAAGTTTTCCTCTTACTCCAGTACTGTAATTACTTACATACATCATATTTAAATGCAGACATTTTCATTCCAAACAACATATTTTTTCAGTTTTTACATTAATGGTTTCTACATAATCACCCACTATGGCTTTAAGCTTTGAGTGATCCCAACTTTCTGCAGAATGTATGTTCATTAATTATTAACTTAACTATTAAGTTCATTAATAAGGAAATTAGGCCTTAGAGTGTAGTGGGTGGGGGGAAAAAAAACCTTGTTCCTTCTTCTGGAAAGTAAAAGTTTAAGTAGCCATTAGTCTTGAACTTGATGCCCCACTCATCCTGTCCTAAAAGCAGAGCTATAAGTTCATCATGGAATGCATCTCACACGTCTTTTCTCTTTTGCCATTTGCAATCGGTTTGAATTTAGGATGCCTTAAGAAAACCTATCAAAGCTATGTAAGGATCATGTAACAGCTGATATAGAAAGCAAAAGAAAAGTTGTACAACCATTATCTTCATCAATGTTTTGGTTGGAATTTTACTATAAAAATGCTCATTGAGTGATGACACTTTAAAAGAATCCCTTTTAATTCCATAAAGCACCATTTTTTTAAATAGGATAGTAAATGTGTAAAAAACACACCTGCATATTTAAGTAGCAACAAAAAATAGATTTAGATAAAACAGTATCCAGCAGCTAGCTTGGATACTTAGAAAAAACAGGTAACTGTGACCAGGGTGACAGGTGAATGGTGGAGGGTGCCATGTGATCAGTGTGTGGGGTGTTCTGGCAAATGGAGTCAAATGATATCCAATATGACCTTTAGCTTTATCCAGACTCATCAGCTCATCTGCCGTTTAACTTCTTATACACAACCTGATTATAAAAACAAAACTAAAGGAAAGCTTTGGAGTTTAATTACAAGCTAGTAAATACAATTATGGATCATTTACATAGCTATTGATACAGGTGTTTTAAGAAATATGAGAAATATGCAAACAATCTTCCACATTCTGTCTTGATTACATTTTAATTTAATGGCTGTGGTAGCTGCTTTTAAAGCAACATCAGACAACACGATGTCAGCCGAGTACAAATGTAAGATTTCATTTTAAATGAAACTTGAAAGACTTTTTCATTTTAAAGCAAAGTGTTTCAAACTAGATAAATCTAAATGTATTTTTTTTGCCAACAGAACTAATGCTGCCTTTAAATCAGTCAGAAAGATCGTATTTATGAGAAGAGAGCGCATGAACGCCACCACAAACTTGAATTTATCAACGGGAAACTCAGATTTTTAGATAAGCCCAGAGTTTCTCAGTTGGGGCCGTGTCAGTACCAGTAACAGTTACAGTAATCAGTCAAAACTTTAAGCTTATTAGCATTAGTTTTAAGCTGTACAGGTTGTTCTTGAGTTTAGTTTTGAAGGCAGCTTGCACTAATGTTTTAATAAATAAAATATTTTTTTCTAAGGGCTTCCATTTTCACCCAACTAAAAAACATTTAAACACATGTCATAATTATGATCTCCAACCTCTTAAGTAGGAGTTTTCAAGGAGGCAGCTTTAACTGATCTACAGCCATTGTGATGATGCAACATTATAATAACCAAATGAATCTGGACATATTTAAAATCATTTCCAAATTTTTATAGGCACAAATGAATTGAATCTAAAATGCATGTCCCTTTATGTAACTCACTTTCTAGTTTTTAGCTAAACTCGACCTTTTGTAAAGGCCTACCCGCTTTAACTGAGCAATGTCCACCTGGTCATCCAGGAGTGGCAGGAGCAATACCTTTAGTCAGAGACAGCTCAGCGATGGATGCAGGAAGAGTGGAATGACAGCATGAGTGTGAAGTACGCAGTGTCTGGACTGCAGGTGTACCCTGAGGCCAAACACAGTCTAGGTTTGAGTGGATGCACAGTCTACAGCTGCTATTCCTCACTCTAGACTTCTGCTTTAGTTAGAGCTTCTGGTTTGGAATGTCTGCTTAAATTAAATCAGGTTTTGTGAGAATCTCAGCCATAAAATTATAATGAGCAGCTTTTCCAGGGGAGACTAGTGAAAGCAAGCACTTTCTTGAAAAAAAGGAAAAAAGAACGAATTCCTCTTTAATTCTTTTAGTGCAGTGGTGTAGCCAGCCTACTATAAGGAAAGAGTAGGGAGTAGGGTTCTCCCCCTCCAAAAAGTAGACCCTTAAAAGGCACAGGATATCTGTTGGTCAGATATTGACCTGTTATTTTTACTATTGACACATTATTTACCACTGTATTTAGACAGCATTTAATAGACTGCCATGTTTAAACAGTTAAATTTCCGTTCTTTGTTTATAATTTTATCTGGTGTGTGATGAGAGCAGTTAAGTGCCAGTGTACTTAAAGGTTCTGTATTTGACCCTTTCTTCCACTAGATGTCAGCCTAGAACACCAGTATCTCAGACACTGCTACTCAGCTACAACAATAAACAAATACAAATGCTACTGTAAAGACAACACAAAAGAAAATGATTGGTAACGCTTTATAATACAGCCCACGTTTTAGAGGGTAAGTTCCATTTACTTTACTTATGGTGTAACTTCTCTGAATGAACCAGTACGTTAAAAATACCTACCGGGTCCTACAGGTACTTAACTGTAGGTATAAATAAAGAACGACTAGGAACACAAGTGTAACAACTAGGTAACTTTCTGAAACTTAACATGTACCTTTCCAACACTTATGGTGTAACTGTCCTCTATGAATCAATATTATACAAAATACTTATGGGGTCCTACTCATACTTAAACATAGATACAAATAAAGAACACATAAACCTGCAATTTCCCTGAACTTGAGGTACAATTTTCATATAAATATATTTCATATAATGATTTTGCCATTTCATGCCATTTGCCATTCATGGCAGTTATAAAAGCTTCATTCCACTCACACTCCAGGGAATTATTATTCTAATAATTTTATGAGTTTGAAAAAGATGAGAATTTTATTTATTTATTAAAACTGTCAAGGGTGGAGCAGTCAGGATAGAGTAGGAAGAAAACGTATGGTTTGTAATGTCAAGATATATTATATTAGCTAGTTAGGTTACCTAGTCAGTGAGCTAGTGGGTTAGCTAAGCTAGTTATTATGCCCCAGGGTAAAGCCAAGTAAGTGCTGGTTAAAGGGGACATGAAACACTTCAAGTATTTAGTTTAATTCACAAGATGTATTTTCACTCTAACAAATTTTATAAGTTTAACAGTTGTCAGTGAAGCGGAATTAAAATAATAAGCAATCTAAATGTCATTTTTTTAAGTAAGGGCAGCGCCATCTTGTCCCAGCGCTGAAAGTGACGTCACGAGGTTGGTTCTCGCACGCCTCACTACTAGAATCTATGAGAATAACGTAATTTAGCTCCTCAATAAATAATAAAATCCAAACCAAAACTCAATGCAGAGGGGGGGGGGGGGGCACTTTTGTATTGCCCCTGTGTGTAGTAATACTGGGAGTAGTGAAATTTAATAGCGTGAGGAATGAGAAATATTTACTTTCACTTTCATACCTTCAGCGGGGGCTTGCAGCGCTGAAGCGTGAGAATCCTCCGGTTAGCTGCAACGCTAGGGGTTAGTGGCGAGCACTTTCTAGACCAGGACTATGTGAAGGAGAGGGGTTTGAGTCAGGAGCATTAGCGCCGGATAAATAAGCTGAAGTCCGAGGCTTTTTTCCTCCGTTTTTTATTTTTCCTCTGATCAGCTGGAATGTACAGACCGTCTGACTGATGGTAACGTTACTATGAGAGCAGCAGCTGTGAGCCGCACCAGCCAAACAACACGCCCACCCAGCAGAGCAGCGAGAGGTACCGTTACCGAAAATCTAGATAAAATGACAATTTAAAGATAACATAGCTAGCGTTAGCTACTTAGCTAGCTATCTTATTCTAGATAGCCAACGCTAGCTAACTAGCTAACACTAACTAGATGAAGCTAAGTACCCAGTAAGCATTCTAACTTCTAAACTGAACGGTTTATCAACCAAACAGCGCCTGGATGTTTCAATATCCACTTAAATCATGTTCGTTTCATTCAGTCTTAATGAACTCTGGACTTTGCATGTTAAATAGCTAAATGTATATAAAATAGCTGGTTAACTGGATGGTAGTACCTGCTGTGGACGCGCTGCAGGGTTCTGCACGGCTCCACGTAGAGAGAGAATAAACACTCCCAAAACCCTTCGCTCTCGGAAAAGCATCTGAAAAGTCCTGCTCAGGTTTATACAGGAAAGATCTCTGAGTAAATGCTCCATGTTAGCCTAGTTCAGCTTCGTCTTCATCCATAATCTCCACAAACAATAAGCTCTTTTCCTCTAGCTATATGCCTGGGATCTTAAACCAACCAACCTCGTGACGTCACCAGTGCTGCACGGGCAACATGGCGGCGCCCTAGCTCAAACGTAACAAACATAAATATATTATAATTTAGTGTGTAAACATTTTATATAAAAAATCCCCCCCAAATAAATTCCATTATATTTAATACCTTAGAAAACTTGTACAAACTGAAATGTTTCATGTCCCCTTTAAGGTTAACTAGCTAGCTCACTGACTAGGTAACCTAACTAGCTTAGCTAACCCACTAACTCACTGACCAGATGACCTAGGTTAACTAGCTAACTCACTGACTAGGTAGGTTAGTGTTCACTAACTAACTAGTATAATTTAAGCATGGATATTTAGCACACCCCGCTAACATGAGCATCTTAATAGAGTTAAACACTTACTTAAAAAAGAAATATAACATTAAACATAACGTCTGTATGAAATTTAATTGGAAAAGTACCTGCTGGTGCTGCTGTGAGCTGAACCCCGTTCGCTCCGCCATGTTTGGAAGAGCGCTTGAAGCTGGCGGGGTGGGCGTGGTCTGTCTCAGACGAGGGTTCAGGGTAGGTGACCAATAGAGATTAAAGGGGAACGCCTTCTTCTAAGCCCCGCCCACCCGTGAAAAGTGTGCCAAAAATCAGAACCAAAAAAATGAAGCAGAAGCAAAGGAGAGATTCCAGAAGCAAAAGTCTTTAGCAGCAAAATCCACAAAAATCCACAGAAAATCCAAAAAAATCCAAAAATGAAAGCAAAGACTGGCAAAATCCAAACTAAAATAATTTTCAAATAAGTGCAAAGAATAATAAAATAACCAAGTATATTTAAATATATATATATATTTGATATATTTTTTTCTCTTTTGAATTTGCAACATACATGTTTTACTTTTGATTCTTAAAATTTTGATTGTGGATTTTATTTTTTTACGTAAAACTTTTGGCACAAAATTCACTCCATAAAAGTGTCAATATTTTGTGTGTCCAACATTTTTGTGTGGCCTGAAATGCAAGAACAGCATTTTTATGAATAAATGAATAAATGAAATGAAGTTTAGCTTAGATTAAGCATGAAATTTCTTAAATAGCTTAATACTGTCTGCAATAAAATAAAAGTTCAAGTAAATGGAAGAAACATTGTATTTCAGAAATTGCAGGTTGATTTACTGTCATATTTTGGACAGGAATATGTGCAGATGCAGATAAATAGGATTTTAATAAAGTAAAAACAATACCATAAACAGGGACAGTCCAGAGAATCAAACACAGGGAATCCAGCAGCAGAGATAATCCAAGAGGCAGAAATGACATACAGTCCAGGACAAATACGGTAAATCCAATATCAGAGGTACAGGCAGAAATCTGCGTCGAAGACTGGAGATAGAACCAACAATACTCAGCACAGGTGTGTGCGTGGTGCGCTCTTTTATAGTGCAGGTAATTAGTATTCAGGACTTCCTGGAGGACGCAGGTGAGGTGTCACGTGATCGGGGGTGTGTGTGATATCAGCAGGTGGTGGGTTCTGGGTAGTGTAGTTGCTAGACTGAAAACCTCCGTTAGAGCTGAGTGTGGGAGAAACAGGAGAGCTTTCAGCACCAGGCGTGACATTTACATAAAGAATTAGCACAAATGTTACTAAACCTCAATTTTAGGATTTGTTCAATACACTTAAATAAAGTTCAGCCCTTGTGTTTATGCAAAATTACTAACGCAAGCCAGACAATAAAATTCAAACAATTTGAACAGAGAATATTACAAAGCAACCAGTGCATAATTTTTACTTAAATATGTACCTGAACCGAAACTTTACCTATACCACAACCTAAACTTAAAATACAAATATTTTTCATTAATTTTGTTTGCCTATCTGTAACAATTAACTGAATTTTATGCTTGTGTTGCAAAATAAATCACTACATAGAATCCAGTCGAAAAAATGATACTGATAAAGGAGTGGGCTTTAAAAATACATTAGAAACAAAAAAAGAGTAACTTACACAATGAATGTAAATGTGTAAAGAGTATAATTTAATTTTAACTTGAATTTTGTGTATTTAGCAACACACTCTTCATTCTATAGTTTTCTCTTATTTCCCAAACAAGTTCAGAGCCCTTATTGTGTTCGGAAAAAAAAAATCAAAAACACAGTGCTATGTTACTGTACATTCCTGCACTGTCCGTATGGGTATGTTTTTGGAGGTTTTTTTTCTCTGTTATTCTCAGGGTAGTGAACCTTTGCACGTGGTCTCCTCAGAGGTCCTGAGATGATTGACAGGCAACAGAAAGCTATTAGCCTGGCCCGCTGTATCACAGACACACTCTCCAGCTCTGAATGAAAACAAATTACTACCGAAATTAATATGAAGGTCTGTCAAAACACGGAACTGGAAAGGAAGAGGTTTTTTTTTGGAAAAGGAAAAAGTGTTTTTTTTGGAGAGGAAAGGATGGCAGCACATGACAAAGACAGTAAGTTAAAGAAAATTAAGTGAGAGTGAGATAATGGGTTCTGTTTTTGTGATCTATAGGCAGGCCATCAGATGTGAACCACGAAGCTTGATTTAGGGTATCAGTGTGTCTTTGATATTGTAACAACGGGAAATTACACAAAGTACATGTACTAATTCTCTCTATTTATGAGTGTGTTTTGGGCGTAATGTGCTGTTGCGCTCGGACTTTGGCAGATTTCTATTTCAGGGGCGCAGCTACCTGGATGTGTCTAACGTAGAGAAAAAGCTTGTTCATTCTGTTCGTTGTTGATATAAAAGTTTGCATAGCTGCCAGCAGGCACACGCTATGGGTTTGTGCACTGCTGCATGTCCATGTGTGAATAACAAGCGAGTGTGTATGCATGTTGGACATGTGGCTGTTGACAATTTACTGCCAAGACAGCAATGAACGTCTGAAAATGCGTCTGTGTTTTCTGTTGCCAAGATAGCAATTCGCCAGAAATATACTTGAAAACATTAATAAAAGGTGGTATAATTTTGAAGTCATTGTTCAAAACATATTGTGTTTGCTGTTATTTGCTGTTTTTTTTGTTTGTTTTTTTCAAGAACAGCTAGAAACTAGATGGTGTTATTTTTCCATGGATGCTAGAGGTGGAAGTGTGAAGGGAAAACTGTGTCCTCTCTGCAGGTAAGTACTGCTTAAATCCTGTTGTGGAGGATTTTCACTGTCACGTCTGCATATGCTCTACAGGAGTGGCAAGAACGCACGTTTATTTATAGAGGTGTTATTTTACACCTCTATTTCCCTCTCTCTTCATCTCTCTCTCTCTCTATTCCTGGAGAGTTGAAAGCTCACAGAACAGACACAAAAGAAGATTCTAGCACAGACACAAGCACATAAGAGAAAGAAAGAAAGAAAGGTAAAAAGAGTTTTTGTTTTGACACTTTGTTTGAGAATAACCAAACGCAGAGGGTTTAGTGTCCTTCCACTCCCTTATCTATATAGAAGATTTACCTCTTATTTTTTCATCATTTCAAAACCTTCTAATTTTTCCCCCTTTCTGTTTCTGCATGAAAAAAAAAATCCAGCACAATTTGTCTTGTGCAGGTCGTCTGTATTGCCTTGTATTCCCACCAACTCTAAGAACAGATCAATATGACAAGGAGAAATAAGTGCTCTAGGTACAAATAAGAAATACTTAATATCAACAGAAAAGTTTTTGAGCCATCTGGTGCTCGTTAATCAAACACTTAGAGAATATAACAAATGCATTAATGTTTGTCAGGTAATCAGAAACTGAAAAGAAAGAGAGAGAATGTGAAAGACAAACCACCTGTTATGTCTGTTTACTGTATGTAAATGTATTGATTTAAGTGTTTTGAGGACCACCTGCCTCTCTTGGTGTTCTGATTTTAGACTGTTGTGGGCAGCCCAATTTTTATGCCTACTGTAAATGTTTTTTACTTTTTACTTGACCTTGGATGGAAGTTGCATTTGATATCACATTTAGATGAGAATCTCCCATTTCCACCACATCCCAAAGGTACTGTATTTGATTGAGATCTGGTGACTGTGGAGAACATTCGAGTACAGTACAGAACTCATTGTCGTGATCAGAAGATGGTACACTGTGATCATAAATGAATGGTCATGGTCAGTAACAATACTCAGGTAGGCTGTTGTGTTGACACAATGCTCAATTGGTACTAATGGGCCCAAAGTGTGTCAGGATAATATCCCCCACACCATTGAAATAACCACCACCAGCCTGAACCGTGGATACAGGGCAGGATGAATCCATGCTTTCATGTTGTTGATGCCAAACTATGACCCTACCATCCAAATGTCGGTGCAGAAATCGACACCAGACCAGGTAATGTTTTTCCAATCTTCTATTGTCCAGTTTTGGTGAGCCTGTGTGAAATGTAGCCTCAGTTTCCTGTTCTTAGCTGACAGAAGCGGCACCCGGTGTGATCTTCTGCTGCTGTAGCTCATCCGCCTCAAGGTTGGATGTGTTGTGCTGTTTTTCAGAGATGCTCTTCTGCAGACCTCGGTTTTAACGCGTGGTTAATTGAGTTACTGTTGCCATTCTAGATCTTGGCTATGTCGACATGCCTAAATGCATTGAGTTGCTGCCATGTGATTGGCTGGCACAACATTTGCATTAATGAGCAGTTAGACAGCAGTACCTAATAAATTGGCCCGTGAGTGTATATACTGAGCTTTTGCCACACCTTAGTGGTAGATTTTAGTAAATGGCAAAACATGAACAAGCTAGTTAATGCTTAACTGAGATAGAAATGCAAAACATTTTTGAGAATATTTACATTTACGTGAAATTAACATATATATTTACATGAAAACAATAAAAAATAAAACGCTTCTCTGGTGAGCTTTAGTTTACATGCCTCCCCTGTCTCTCTGTCGCACTCGACGTGACTAGTTTTTCCACCTGTTCTCCGGTTCAGTTTCTCATTATAAGGCGTTTTTTCCCAGCTCTAACTCAGTGCACTAGCCAGGGCAGCGGTAATATATTGGACTGTGATCCTGATGACTTGGGTTCAATCCCCTCGTGAGGATTTTTTTTTTATTTATTTATTCTTTATTTATTTTTTTCCTTTCTTCCTGGGTTTACCTGCTTCATTTTCCAAAAACTTTTTTTTTTGTGGCCTGCCACATAATGGCTTAGAAAATATCTGGCCCACGGCCAAAACTAATTGCTGACCCCTGGTCTAAAGCAACATTTAGAAAGCATAAATTGTAATTAAACCTTTTGTTTATGTTCTAAAATTTAATTATTTTTCTACAAGAACAACAGTGACTTACAACTTAAGTTGTAAGAGTCAAGATGAATGTCAACTGTCATTATTAAAGGAAAACAGTCACAAGTATCTATACTAAATCTTGAGTAAATTTCTATTAATGCAAAGATGTCCAACTGGGCAGATATCCATTTTACATTCCATACCACTTATAAATTCTAATGAGCTGAACTGCATTTTAATTCAGCACTGATTTAAATTCAGTGCCAGAACTGGTATTTCTTGCTCCTGGGCTCCCCCATTTCCAATTAACATGACTTTGAAGTTGCGATTTTAAAGTACACATTCATGTGTTGTACAAACCATAAGTATGAAGTTTCCATATGTTATACGCTTACAGTGATCACCTGTTATATTTGTTCAATATTATCATTATAACATTTAATACTGTTTTTTTATTTTCTATGGAAATTTTGTCATATCTGTTATTGGCTTCACACAGAGGTGCCTGATCCAAGACAATTTTTTTCAAGATTGCAGGTTCTGTCAGCTGTAATGTAGAAATGTATAAAAAGAGAACCAGACCTGAGTAAAATACAAGTACTCTATCAAGAAAGTGACTTGAGTAGAAGTGGAAGTGTTCTTGAAGCACCACACTTAAGTAGAAGTACTAAAGTATTTTTTGTACTTAAGTATTTTAAGTAGTTTATTCTAAAATGTTCTACTCAAGCACTAAACGTTAAAGTACAAGTACTGCATTGTGTAGTTATTACAAAAAGAAATCAGAACAAATCAATTTAAATATTATTGTTTATATTATTTCAAATGTTTAGGCTAAAGGACACTCACAACTCCTTTGGCTGTAGCAACAGCACAAGTGCATTTACATAAAGTCTTAAATTAACTCTCTACTAAACAAGCTTACCCAGAAGAGAAGTTAAACAGTAAGCTGTTAAGATATTTTAACAAATTCAGTGTAAAAGGTCACAAGTTGGTCTATCACTATTGTAAAATTAACTAAAGCTGTAAAATGTCAAGAGATTAGAGCACATTCTTCCATCTCAAAACAAACTAGCAGAGCTCCAGTGATCTCAGTGCAGGCAGGCAGCAGAGCAAAAGGCATAACAGGAGCAGTGTGGTCTTCTTATAAGATCAGATTGATCACTTGATTTTCACTTGATAAGGAGCAGCTTCATCAAACCTGTTGACAGTGCAGAGCATCTACCTTGCTGGTAGTGATAATGTGGGTTCCTAAAAGGTTTTATTTAATTTATTCTTTTTTATTCTTGGATTCTAGGATCAGAGGTTTAGTGGTGTTGAGCACATGTCGAACCCAGTCACAATTCCTGAAGCTTAGTTATCTGATCTACTAAAAGTGGAAAGCTACTCAAACCTCTGCTTACACTGAGCAACCCAACATTCATGACTGACTAGCTGGCCACACACACGCCGGTGTCGTGTCGAATTCAGCACCCCAGCCAGGAAAAGCACCCCCTATCTGGAGTGCACATGTTCATCTTCTTGGCTTTAACGCTTTTTAGAAAATGAAAATACCCAAGATGCATTTCCGAGCTACGCTGATTAAAGAAATAATGAAAATAGTCATGTCACCTGCAGCCTCTCACGTGAGGGAGTGCTTTTCCTGGCAGGGGTGCTAAATTCGGCACCACAGTAGTGTTGAAATCTGCAACCCCGCTATGAAAAGCACCCCATCTCAGAAGCGTGTACGCGCCGTCTTCTTCATAAAAGCAAAGATAATCTGCTTTAACTTTATTTAGAAATATGCTCCAGATAGGGGGTGCTTTTTCTGGCGGGGGTGCTGAATTCGGCATAACAGTGGTACCTACATACACATGTGCATAAACACACAGGACATATCAGGAGTGGGACATCACATCAGACAACAAAAGAATAAAGAGCGCTGTTTAATATTTTATGTGCGTGCTCAGCAGAGAGAATGTAGATGATCATTGGCGGTTCCTGAGCCCATAAAAACACATACCAAAGGGCACACCCTTGATCTGGTGATTACTGACTCTGCCCCTGTAAGTAGTTTGTCTGCCTATGATTTGGGTGTGTCTGATCATAAGGCCATCTCCCTGAAACTGACATCTGCATCACCCCTCATCAGACCCAAACGTGAAATCTGCTTTAGAAATCTGAAAAACATCAACTCAGTTACCTTGACAGATGACTTACAGCATCTCCTTTGTTTAGCCTGCCCTGTAAGTTTTGCATCAGTCAGTGATGCAGTGGACTTTTATAATAAATCATTGAGCAGCATCTTGGATCTTCATGCCCCTATGAAAATAAGAACAGTTACTTTCTCCCGTTCCGCTCCTTGGTTTACCCAAGCATTGCGGAAAATGAAGACAGCTGGGCGTGTCCTTGAACGGCGCTGCAAGAATTCCGGCCTCACTGTCCATAGAGTGGCTTACCGGGAACACCAAAGGACATACTCGAGGTCCATCAGAGAGGCTCGCTCACAGTTCTACTCAGGCATCATAAACAACAGTATGGGAAACTCTAAGCAGCTTTTCTCTACTATAAATCATCTCCTCAAACCACGGGTTCCTTCATTAAATGGAATTAATGAAGAGCGCTGTAATGATTTCATGGCCTCTTTCAAGACTAAAACAGACTTAATACGTACTAACCTAACTGGCAACACAAATCCATCCATGCAGACTTCAAATACACAGTTAAAGGTCTCCAAGCCTCTAAAGTGCTTCCCTGAAGTCACGCAACAAAAGGTTGAAGACATCATCAGAAAGATGAGATCCTCCACATGTGCTCTGGACCCTTTTCCAACAGCCTTAGTAAAAGCACACATCCCTGCCATAGGTCCTATGATTACAAAAGTAATAAATCAGTCTCTACAAGCTGGCCACGTACCAGTCTCATTAAAAACTGCCATAATCAGACCACTTCTTAAAAAAACAACTCTGGATCCTGATGTTCTTTCAAATTATAGGCCTATATCCAATCTTCCTTTTCTATCCAAGGTATTGGAAAAAGTTGTTGCTACTCATCTTCAGGACCACCTTAAATACAATAACCTCTTCGAAAAATTCCAGTCTGGGTTTCGTCCGGCTCACAGTACAGAAACGGCTCTCGTTAGAGTCACCAACGACCTTCTGATGACAGCTGATTCTGGCTCTCCTTCCCTGCTCATTCTCCTCGATCTGTCAGCGGCTTTTGACACAATTGACCATGGTATACTTCTCGACCGGTTAAAACACATCGGACTCACAGATGCCGCTTTTGCTTGGTTTCAGTCCTATCTCACTGGCAGAACTGAGTACATTTCTATTGGCTCGGCAAAGTCTCAGTCATATGCAGTGACCTATGGGGTTCCCCAGGGGTCAGTACTGGGACCCATCCTCTTTACTTTATACATGCTTCCCCTTGGTCAAATTATTAATCAACACGGAATACCATTTCACTGCTATGCTGACGATGTTCAACTCTACATTAGAATTGACACAAGTCCTCCTGCACTGCTGCTTCATTCCCATCTTCGTCCACTTCAATACTTGCTGACTGCTTGGATGAGATAAAAGCGTGGATGGAAAGCAACTTTCTTCAGCTGAACGGTGCAAAAACGGAAGTGATGTTGATTGGCACGCCACATCAGATCCAGTCATCTCCCATAGCCAGTGTTACACTATCAGGTCACACCACTCCTCTAACCACGACAGTTACCATTCTTGGCATAAAATTAGACCAACAACTAAACTTTGAATCCCATATCAAACACCTCTGTAAGATTTATTTTTATCATCTTAGAAACATTGCCAAACTCCGCCCTACCCTCACTGTGTCAGATGCCGAAAAGCTGGTTCACGCATTTGTTTCTTCAAGACTGGATTACTGCAATGCACTTTTTATTGGGCTCCCAAACAAGAGCCTTCAGAGACTACAGTACATTCAGAACAGTGCTGCTCGAATCCTGAAGAGAGTACGGAAACATGAACATATTACACCTGTTCTTCAATCACTTCACTGGCTTTCTGTCTCTGTCAGAATCGAATACAAGGTCTCCCTCCTTGCCTACCAGTGCATACATGGCAATGCTCCTCCATACCTGAAAGAACTTCTCACACCGCAAACCTCATCACGATCCCTTCGCTCTGCAAATTCAAACCGTCTCCTCCTCCCCAGAACTAAGCTCAGTACCATGGGTGATAGGGCTTTTTACTCTGCCGCACCTCGCTTGTGGAATGCGCTACCTGACGAGTTGAGAGCTCCTCAGTCAATAGATAGCTTTAAAAAAGGACTAAAAACATTTCTTTTTAGAAGAACTTACCATTCTTGTTTAATTGGTGGTTTTATAGTGTTTTTTTACTTTGCTTTTTACTATGTAGCACTTTGAGATTTGTGTCCAAATGTAAAGTGCACTACAAATAAAATTTATTATTATTATTATTATTATAAAAAGGACTGGCGACGCCCCTGGTAACGAGTAATGAGGCATCACGTAAAAATGTATTGAAGTAAAGGTATTAAATTCTGTGAAAATATGTAGTAAAGAAAAAGTGGGAATAGGAGAAAAAATTAATACTCCAGTATATATATGATACAGAATTAAAGTACTTAAGTACTGTAATTAAGTAGTTCTACTTCGTTACTATTAATCTCTATGTAGGTGTGTCTTGTTTTGTTCTGGTTTGGCAGGAAATGTTCGGATCAACAGAGTGTGTTTTTTTTTCCTATGATCATGTTATTGCTCTCCTCTTGTTATGAGTTTAGACACGGAATGGCATAAGATTAATAAACAGTTGAGCATGCTCTGTAAGTTTGAGTGATAGCCTCTTCTGTTCCCAGTGTGAGCCATCAATCAAGATGTGTCACTAATGACATCAGCAAAAACACACACACACACACTTAAACACACACACACAGCCATGTCTTGACACAATATGGTTGAGCATGTTGAATAAAATCTCTGGCCACAAAAGCAGCTCTCCACACTATAAACAAAAGTTGTTCAATTAACAAGGAAGCATAACCATATTCACAGCAATATGAAATTAAAATGGAATAATTTTACAGTGTTAGCTCAAACCGATTATCATATTACCTGCATTTTCTTTAATAAACCAAAGAGGTTGTGTGTTCCTTATACCATTACAAAATTAGTAAAAGGAACAAATTCTTTAATTGTACAAGGAACACACAACCTACCATCATAAAAAATATTAGTGTTTACAAACTAAACCTGATCTTCAACTACAGGAAGTGTTTGTTTGAGGTTAGCGCTGCCAAAGTAGGGTCAACCAGTTATTAAATCCAAAGGTTCACATACTTTCATGTTGTGTTCAATAAAACCATGCAAACATATATTTGTTTGGTTTTTAGTTTAAGCAGACTGTGTTTGTCTATTGTTGTGACTTAGATAAAGATCAAAACACATTACTGACCAATTTTTCGGTTTCGGTTTATACAAGTATTATTACTGTAAGAAAATGGAGTAATAGGATGGGGAATTTAAGAGAATTGCTTATGTGGTTGTAAGTAGACCAGATTTTAAAGTCCTACTAAGCCACTTTCCATAGTAATCATGATATTCTTGAAGAACCCTTTATTTTATTATTAATGTCATAAGTTTCAAATTATATTGCTGTAGCATTATGGAGTAATAGGAAAGCAAACTTATATCAAATGTCTATTTGGTCGTCTATAGACTAGAATTTAGAGGTTTATTATTAAACAAGAAAATCAAAAGGTTATCAAATCACAGATTTCTATATTATTCATGTTTAAGCTCATTTCATTAAAAAATAGAAAAAGATAAGAGACAGAAAAAATATACAGTTAAATTAGTTTAGTTCTGTTCTTTTTTGTGTATAATTATGATTGCATATTAAAAAAAATTAACTGTACATTTTCTGTTATTTGATAACTTATTTAATTTCTTGGCTTTATAGGACTGCAAAATCTATATATCTATATATATACATCTATATGTTTTTTTTGCAAAAACAAATGGACACTATTCCTAAGTTTTGCATTCCATTACTCTAAAATGATACATTAATATCACTTGATACATATATTATTATTAGTGTGGAATGTGTTCTTCAACGATTTTATGGCGTTATTTGATCCTTGATTTCTTCCTGTCTACAAACTGTAAAAAAAAAAACAGATTTCAAACACACACACAGAGACACACACAGAACAAAAGCAAGTTGTTTATAGTTCAAAGCCTTCGTGTAAAGAGATTCCACATCCGCACTGTCAGGTATGGTGCCTGAAGGGCCCTTTCCTACACAAGACCACAGCTTTCACCTGAGGTTTGTAGAAATGTGTGTCTGTAAATAAAACCTGCAAGAGACGAAACACAGCAAAGAGGACAAAGAGATGAAAACATTTAAAAGATTCAAAATTATTAGGACGTACTGTAGACTGCAACTATGCCTACTATAATAAAAAAACGTTTAAATAACTTTAATCATTAGAAACCTGGTAGTTTACTATATAATGAGGTACCCTCTGTACCTATTATGTCACGATTAATCAGCATTGTATTGACCCTTGCTGTCTGCACTGAAAACAGTGAAGAATTCAATTACCATTACCTAACATTACCACACTGTAAAAATGAAAACATTGAGAAAACTCAAAATGTCAAGGTAACTTACTGCACTAGATTTTTGAGTTTTAAGGGCAACTCAAACTTTTACATTTTGAAAAAGAAAAAAGACCGTTGTGCCAACTAGAATTTTTTAATTCAGATAAGTCAATTTTCATATGCATTAAACTTTAAATATTATGTCTCACCAACTTTTCAAAATTCAAATTCAGTCTGTGTTTTTAGTTGGACTCGTTTAGGTTCCATGAAATGTGTTTTGTTGTGTTAAAGTTCTGCTGACAGTACTTTAAGATCATGTTTTACACAAATCAAACTTACATAATGAGCACAACACTACATTTTGTGTTAATTTAAGTTAGCAACTGAGAATTTATGACGTACATACATATCTGCTTATTGTCAGTCATATAAGCTTGCGGTAATGCAAATACGACCAGCTGAATCCAACAAGCATATAGTCACACTGAGAAACACAAAACACAGTAACTTGCTCGTATAGCCTTCAACACTGAGACCAGGCAGTTATGTAACTATTATATAACACATATAGAAATCCCAAGAGAACTGGAGCAGCAGCCTGTGGAGAATGACTACACACTGATGGTAAGTGAGAGAAATGAAGACATGCCCCAATATGCAAGTAGCGTGACCGACATCATATGAAAACCCCTGCATAATTGCTGAGTAGACCCTGTTCAACTAAAGAGTCATACTGAGCATGTGCAGAGTAGTTGGCTCTGCCTCAACTATGGTTCAACTACGATTTGTAAATTTTGCAAACACAGATTATTTAGTGGCCAACTTTTAACAAGAAACTTAATAATGTTAGTTAATGCAATTAGTTTGCTATAGTTTACGGTGCAATTCAATATTTATTGTACAGCTGAATTAAAAATCACCTTAAGGAGAACAATTTTAAGTTTTAAGTTTTTTTACAGTGCATGGCACACATTACTGTGACTATTTTTTGATTACTATAAGCCATTTACGTAAAAACACTCTCTAAACACTCTCCAAATTATGTGGACCAATTCAAATCTCCAAAATCCAGCAACAAAACATAATCTGCATTGTATATGGAAGGTATTTAATCTCAGCAACAGAAACAATAATAATCCCAATTTAAAATCTAGGTGGTCAATCCCAGCAGAACAAATCATAATCTCCACTTTATCTGAAATGTGGTCAATCCCAGTGACAGAACTAATCAACGGTTTCATCTTCATGTAAACTTGTGGGCAGTCATAACCAGCAGCAGAACCAATCAAACTCACAATTTTATCTGGAAGGTGGTCAGATCCAGCAGCAAAACTAATCACAGTCTTTATTTCATCTGGAAGGTGGCTTAAACCAAGAGACAGTTTATGGCTTTAAGAGAATGAAGTAGTAAAGTAATAATTATTCTGTCTTGCCCTCTGACCTCTAAGCTGTACTTGTTGTTGTTTTGAGTGTGTGTGTGTATGTGTTTGTAAGTGTGCTGCAGCTCTGGGGTGTGTCTCTAACACCATCATTTATGACACTACAACCCTGAAGGCTGTGTGACCCCATAACCCTGTATGCAAATTAGTGAGGACAAGGGGTTCAGAAAGCTTGAACAGATGACGTCATCGGTAACCTCATCAATGGACTGTGCCTAATCCAGCCTGAAAGATTCATGCAGCACAAACTAACCCCAAGACACTACAGCTGAATAGCAGTGTGCTACCATATACAATATTGATCTGTATCTGTTACGTTAAAAGCATAGGCCATCCAAAAATAAAAAATAAATCTGTAAATAGTTTTCTTGCCCTAAAAATTTAATTCTTAGTATTTTACAAAAACATTAATTTTCATACATCAGTGTATTGATTTACTACATGAAGGTTTGACATGGTATCTGCAAATCCTTAAAAAGCTTTCCATATATTCAGACAAACCAAGTCTCCCTGAAGCTGCGGGAGTCTCCCGCATTTCGGTAGTGGCTCCCTGTAATCTCCCGGAATTCAGAATGAACACAAACGCGCACGCAGGCGACAGACTTTTTTTTCTCTAATCGCGTGTGGGAAGGAGAGAGAGAAAACAGAGAGGGTTCTGATTGGCCTGTTCTCTGCAAAGAGTCTGTGAGACAGCCAATCAGTTTTTAGTGTGGGCGGGCAGTGTTTCCCCCTCCCCTTTTTTCCAAAAAGAAAAAATATAAAACTCATTTCACCTCTGAATACTCTAAATTTAATTAAAAAAAAAAAAGAAAAAATAATTAAAATAAAATTAAAGTTTCGTTATCCTTTGGTTTGTGTGCAAGTTTTTTTTTGTTCTTTTTTTTGGTCGGGGGGGGTTTGGGGGTAACCTCCCTGAAATCAACTTTTGCAACTTGGGATGTCTGTATATTTATCTAAAAATTAAGGCCCTACTTTGTCTGAAGATGTCTTAAATCTATCCCGCGATAGTCTTAAAAATGTTATTCACACCTGGTGCAGAAAGCGTTCCTGTCTTTCCCACACTCACCTCTGCGTGCAATCTCCAGACTTTACTACCCAGAATGCACCAGACAACACAACCCAGAAAGCACCACACTCTGACATTTCTCTCTCATCTGATCACATGACACTGCATGCGGCAGCACCAGGAAGTCTTTCTTCAGAATACTAATTACTCTTAGTATAAATAGTCCCTCAGCATGCACATTCTCCGAGTATTGATGGAGTTATACTCTTAAAAAGCGGACTGTGTTTTGTTTATGGCTTCATTGCTGCTGTTTACCAGTATTGACCCTGCTCTTTTTGACTAACCTTCTGTCTGATCCTTTATTTAATAAAGAATGTTAATGTTATTTTGGAATCTGTCCAAATATGACATTTACAGACAGTAAAAATAGTTTTGCTTTTATTTTTGCACATTGCATTTTGCAGTGTTTAAATTTTGTACGTTAGTTTTGTTTAAAATATTGGTTTGTTAAAAAAAAAAAAAAATCACAAACAGATTAGATATTGATGTGTTTTGTTATTTTAAAAAGGTCTGTAAATGTTGATGTGTGTTTAGTATATTTTTGAGCAGCAGCTCTACAAAAACTGCATGCATCATAATGCGTTGAAGAACTAAATGTTACAAAAGTGTCAGTCTGCTAGATGCACTTTCCACCATCGTCAATAACGTGTACAGGGCTTATTAAAAATATTCAGGCCTATAGCCCTAGACAACCCCCTCCCCCCACCAAACTATTGTTTTTAGTCCTTTTCTGGGGGTTCATGTCTTAATTTGTGGATTTAGAAAAAAACAAACTAAAACAACACAGTTTGAGAGCAACCAATCATGGGCAGTTTAAAATATACACATCCTCTGATGTTCAGGTTTTTGGACTGTAGGAAACACACAGACATGGCCTGAATATGGGAACTCCACCCAGATTGGGACTTGAACCCAAGACCCCAATATTGACAGGCAAACATGCTAACCGCCATGCCACTGTTAAATCATAGAATGCTTGACTAAATGTTTGTATATTCCAATAGCCATCTGTACATTTGTGTGTGTGTGTGTGTGTGTGTGTGTGTGTGTGTGTGTGTGTGTGTGTGTGTGTTTGGTCAGACAAAGCTGTGCAGCAGAACTGCACTACAGCATCAGCATCTTCGCTATCAAAGACACATAAATTGGATATAGCACTGTGGTAATGGGAGAAAATATTTCTTGGCATAATTCATTTGCAGAAACTTAATTGCTATATTAAGGACGTCTGGTCCCCACTGGCGAGTGCACTGGCCCTGATAAGAGATTTTTCATTAAGTTTACTTGTTTACAACGCAATCAATTTAGCTGGCCTATTGTCATGCAGGAGAGGCGGAGAACACAGGAGGCGGTGGAGTCGGAGTTACGCTTATCACATTCTCAGCTCGCCCAAAGATAAACAAAGCCTTTTTCTTATGAGCTACATGTAACATTTCCTTCAGGGTCGGCAGCTCTGAGTTGTGTCATGTTGTTGGTTTTTACAGTCAGCCTTTTGATGAGGACTGCCTCTGTGGCACTGCAGGGGATGTGTGTGTGTGTGTGCTGGGTTGTGTGCTCATGTATTCATCTCTTTGTGAGGACCAAAACATTTTGGCACAGCTTGCATACTGTATCTGCGGAGAGATTATTTGCAAAAACAGACATAGTTATGTTTAAATAACTATAGTTATTATACTAATAGTCCTATTTTTTTTTTTACTTTTCATTAATTTTATTTTTTATATAATTTATATTTTTCCTTGGTTAAGGTTAAGCCATGTATTTTTCATCATTATAATTAAAAACACATATTTCTGTCATTGTAGGGACATCTGGCTGGTATCTAAAGTTGCTATTAACAATTTAAACTTTTTATTTATCAAAAAGTTCTGCTTATGGTTCTTATGGTTTGGGCAGGGCTTTTGTAAGATGAACTGTCTCCAGGACATCTTACATCTTACTTAGGGCAGTGTTTGAGTGTTGTTGCCATTAAAGGAGAACTCTGGTATAAAATGGACTTTTGGTTAAGTAAAACATGATAAAAAAGTACTATGCGGAGTCTATGTATATGTATATATATATGTCTATGTTATTTTCAGATCACTAATGGTGGCACACGGAGCTGAAGCTAGCATTATGGGATGTAATCAGTGGTTTTTAATTAGCTTCTTATGCACTTTTTAAGTTATTAATGCCTCGTTTTAAATGTCAGGGCTCTCCGGATTGTAGCAAGAAGGTGTGAAGCTACTTTGAGCTGGATAACGGTGGAAAAAGCGATTTATCAGGGCAAACTATGCCCCATGTCACCCAGTCTGAAGGGTATTTGGACAAGCTGTTAAAAAAACTGTGGGAGAACAGAGGTACTACAACTTACTTTACTACAACAAAAGTCAATATTACACTGCAGTTCTCCTTTAATGGAACAAAATATCCAAACAAATGGTTCATGAACAATGAACATTCACGCAGAACAATAATCTGTGTATAGCTAAACTGCCCCAAACACTCTTAATTCATAAAATTCAAAATAATTGAGTATAGTTGGTCTACATATTCATCCTTTTTGGGACCCAAAAGTTTTCAGAATGACTAAAAAAATAGATACTTTGTGTCATGTGAAACTTGTGGCTGGTGTCTAAAACTGTTTCTATGACAATTTGAAAGTTGTATTTGTCAAAATGGCAAAAGACCAAAAGTAAAGGGTCTGATGCTTTGGTTCCTGAGGCTAAGGTTTTTGCATTTACATTTGTTTGTTTTTTTTCTTTTTTTGGATTTTATTCTTTTGTCTTATTTCTGGCTGGAACATGTGGTTTGTGTCTACATTTGATTTTGATTCTTAATGGTTAAGGTTACCGGTGGTTCAAGTGCAGCACAGTAATATCACTACAGTAGTAAGTCATTGGAAGTCCCCCAGAATGCCAGCAATACGAACATGTTTGTGTGTGTTTGATGAAGGCTATCTATGTGTGGTGGCCGTTTGTTTATTCATTGATATTGTGAGTGATGAGCCTCTCTCCTCTGCTGATGCGCTCTGTCGCTCTGACTGTTCAAGACTAGAAGCTCTGTCAAACTTTATCTGTGTGGGGGCTAAACAGAGCCAGACAGAATGTCATCAATTTAAATAGCCTCTCACTCACACACACACACACACACACACACACACACATTTACCTGGCAGGTGCTATTGGTTGTGTGTGTTTGTACAAAACACTGGTTTCTGTTGGTCTAATACGCAGACATGAGAGAAGCTTATATTTTACTATGTGTGTGTGTGTGTTGTGGTTGTTGTTGCCAGACTTTACAGAAAGTAGTTTGTGGACAGAAAGTAGTTCCCTCTCCCTCAGTGTAAATTTTGTGTGAGTTTCTGCTTTTCTATCTTATCTTTTAATCTCATGTCCCTGAAAAAACTCTAAGCATAATAATAATAATATTAATACAAACAACATTATGAATGATATTACTACCACTACTGCTCCTTCTAATAATACTAATATCATAACTCCCACTTTGATTATTATAAATTATAAATATATGATTTTGATTATTATAAATACTAATATTAGCATTCCTACTTTTACTGTTACTATTATTATATTACTGCTGCTACTACATTAGTGCTTGATTAATTTAGCACACATCAAGATCAGCATTATAAGTGCTTTCTTTAATGCAAATACAGCATCAAATATTTTCATGAGGAACAGAAAGAACAGAGAGAGAAAGAGAGAGAGAGACAGAAAGAGAGAGTTAAAAAGTGAGATGTTGATGGTTGTAGTTTTGTTGGTATCGCCTATTCCATTTACCATCCCAAGCACCAGGTATTTACCACACTTTGGTTGACACCAGGGTAAACATGCATTGACTTCACTATTGACAGTGATTTGTTTAGTGTGTCTGTGTCCTCTTTCAGTTAAAGAAAGCAGAAATGAAAATAAAAAAACAACACTGCCATCCAGTGGCCTTGTGGATGCTTGCTGTATGTATTATTTCCTTACATTAAATCTTATATATCTTTAAAAAGTCTATGTCAGATTCAAGATATTTCTGTCGGATCGCATTCTCCTCAAGTCATTAAAAACATAAGTAGAGCTGGACAATATGACCAAAATTTATATAGCAATATATTCCTTAATTTCGGTCGATACGATATAATTTCGATATCGATATAAATACTTTGAAGGCCTCAGAAAAACTGCTAAGAATCCCATGGAAATGGATTCCAATGGAAATCTGTACGCTACTGTCTGAAAATTTAATTTAAGTCTTTGAAGCCTCCTCTCACAAAAACTATATCATACTTTAGAAATAAAAATGGTCAAAATAAATCAATGCTCACTTTTATTTGCATATAGCTAAATAAAATCATGATATCCCTGTCAAACATAAACCTATAACCTATATACCTATTACAAATATAAATAATTTTAAATTACCACAGAGGCAGAGCTTTTTTTGTAAACAAATCACACAGATTACACAGATAAACAGATAAAAAAAGTGCTTCAACCAGCATAAAGAATACAAGAAGCCTTCATATACATAAAAGGAACACGATGAACATTTTAGATGTAGAGTGGAGCATAGGCAAACCTAACCTCCTCGGTTAGGATCCGCTAGGCTTCAGCATTTCTTATCGCGATAAATACTGATATCGGATTATTGTCCGGGCCTAAACTTAGTAGTTCCTAAGTTTCTACACTGTGAAAATGTAGTGCCATGTAGCATGGTATGAGACAGCCATGAAGACTAAAAATACTGACAACATAATGTTACATTTCCTTTTGTTGAAATCAAATGTGTACATGTGTACAATTTCATTCGTGAGTACCATACATTACATGAAAACTTTGCTACTGTAATAAAGCTATAAAGATGCATTAGACGTGTGTAACGACATTCACTTTTTACATGGGTATTATTTACTCATCAATTTAGTTACTAACTCATTCTGTTCAATTAAATTTGTTTACGTTGATAACTGAATGTTTTGTTTTTGAAGCAATATCATTAAAATTTCTATCAGAATGATCATGAAAATAAAACACTTATTTTTTTTAGAACCAAAAGGAAAGAAAAGCTTCTAACAAAAGTAATTTCCTATTTGTTGTGGGTATAATAAAAGGATTGTGCTGCTGCATTTTAGCTACTCTGTACTAAAGTACACATTTGAACCTTCTACTTAAGCTTCTACTCGTGTGTTTTTTTATCATTAAATTTAATCATAATTCACAGAATTAAAATATTCATTGTTTCTTACATTTACTGATATTTTTATCTCAAGTCTAAGCTGAACACATGTGATCTCTGGTTCCTTAGACTGTACTGCACTATCACTAGCACTAGCACTGCACATCATTCAATTGTATCATAAGCCTTACGTTGTCCACTTCTGGAAGTTGTGTAAACTTCTCTAGACTAAACATACAATATCTTTTTTTATTATATATATATTTTTTTCCATTTTCTCCCTAATTTACACGAACACTTATCCAATCCACTCATTAGGATTCCCCCCATCACTAGTGATGCCCAATACCAGGAGGGTAAAGACTAGCACATGCCTCCTCCAATACATGTGAAGTCAGTCACCGGTTCCTTTAGCACTGCTGCTGATGCAGCATTACCGAGTATCATCACAGCGCACTCGGAGGAAAGTGCAGCGACTCATATCTGGTTATATCAGCTCACAGACGCCTTGTGCTGCGGAAATCACATATGTGTTCAAATATGATTCACATCATTTCAAAAATTCTTTTGAACTAACAGTGTGTATGAGTAGATGGCTACATGCTCTACTATCTGTGCTTTCTCCATGCTCTCCAGTTTATTCAGTGCAGTTTTTGCTTTTTACGCTATATGCAGCTTCACAGTGTCTAATGCACCCAAAGTAAAAACATGAAGATAAATCAAACATGAACACTTTTCTTCAGCACCCTGCCGTCAGTCTAATCTTACCATAGATTTGTACTGGCTCAGAGATATTTGCTAAGTTTGATAATGTTACCTTACTCAAGTGTGAAGAAAGATCTTAGCATAAGGAACAGCAGGAGCTGCCTCTGCAGAGAGGTATCAGACAGAGCACACTGCAGCTGTGCTTACTGCTTTCTAAACCCTAACCCCCTAATCTCTAAACTTATTATTCAGTAATTAGAGGAATACATTTTCAGCGTAATGTTTATTGACTGCATCATTTCTATGCGTTTCCCTGTTTTTAGAAAAGAACCAAAAACTGTTGTTTCAAAACACACTCATTATACGATGAACTGCTGATGTGAATAAATGTTCATGCAAAACACATTTGTGTAGAACACTTTCATGAATTCTTCATTACTTTATTCAGTAATATTAGTAAATTATGCTGCAAATCTTTATAATTCGTTCTTTCAGAGATGGGAATAGTTTTACAGAAGGTCGACTATTTGTAATAATGGTAATAATAATGGTGGTGGTTTGAGTGGAGTTTCTACAAGTTCTTTCCCTGTCAATACCATAAAACCTGTTAAAAAAAAGTCATGATCAAAGTTATTGATCGTGGCATGCCTTCATGGTTTTCATGCTTCCCCTTTGAGGATAATCTAAAAGATTTTATAAACTTCTATAAAGCTATTAGAACAATATAATATAAAAACTACACAAAAAAAATAGTTTTACAAAAACAGTTGAAGCAGAAATTACAAAAATACAAATAAAAGGAATGCTTATGTTTTTTTTATTTCAGTAAAGTTAAAGTGGTCTCATTTACTAAGTTTTTTTTTTTTAAAGGTAAGGGGAATGAAAAATGACCTTCCCTCAAACTGCTCTATAGCATGGTGTTGATATCCATTTTTGATTACTATTTATGTTAATTTTTTTTTTTAGTTACAGACATTTCCCTGTACAGTACAATTGGGGTGGAAATGACTTTTGGAGATCATGGAGAGTTGTAGTCAGTAGTCAGACAGACAGGTACAGTGTGGTGTGGTGCTTATATTCTTCCAATTCTGTTGTACATATTGACCTCCAAAAGTACCGGAACAGTGAAAACAATTCCTTTTAATTCTGCTTTAAACTAACAAAACATTTGTATTTGATATTTAAAGATTATTATGAGACAAAAGACCAACATTTTAGCTTTTATTTTCAGGTATTTACATCTGAACCCACCCATTTTTCTTGTGAGTAAAAGTATTGGAGCATGTGACTGTCAGGTGCGTCCTAATCAAATAATAAACAGCGCTCAATTTCAGATTTGTTCAGATTGTTCCAATACTTTTGAAGGGGGACTGTATGTGTGTACAGAGTACATGACGTTTTAGTAAGCTTGTGGCTTTAATGTAGTTAAACAGTTTGTGGTGTTTGGCGTTATATCAGAGACCCCCAAGCTCCCAAAAGTGAGGTAAACTCTTACTTTAAAAATTCCAATTATACCATACAGGATTAAAGTACCTTTCACAGATGTAAGGGACGTTATGCAGCATGAAGCATCGCTCTGCTCTTACATTCTGCTTGCCTCACCCACCAATACATAATGAGAAAGATATACAGAAAACAATATATCTCTCTCAATCGGATCTGCACGCATACACACACACAGGGGTGCACGTTTCTCTCCTAGTCTCAAAGCAATACAAATAGTTGATAGTGTTTCTCTTTTAATAAGGCCCTTAGCCACTGTGAAACTGTGTATAGCATAAGAAGCAGAAATTACCTCCAACTGCTGCCTGTGTCTTTAGTCTTCACACCATTTTCTCAAGAAACAAAGAGACGTTAAAATAACTTGCTGATTATATTTGATTTGAATTGTATGGAACAGCAGTTTTGCACAGAATTGAGCATGCAGATCACAGTATAATTTTGACAATATTTTAACAGTATTTGTTATTTTGCACTAAAGCAGACCATTATTTCTGAGGTTCTTTCTTTCTTGTCTTTTTATTGGGTGTTTTTTGTTTTGGGTTGTTATCTGACAGCCTGTGAGCAGCAAATTTGACATAATTGAAAGCGGTAATGTGGTAAGGTAGGTATATGTTTGAGTAAAATTAACATTGTTGTTTTATTCTATAAACTACGAACAAATGTCTCCACATTTTATTTGCAGAAAATGAGAAATGGCTGAATTAACAAAAAAAGATGCAGAGCTTTCAGACCTCAAATAATGCAAAGAAAACAAGTTCATATTCATAAAGTTTTAAGTTTAGACATCAATATTTGTTCGAATAACCCTGTTTTTTAATCACAGTTTTCATGGATCTTGGCATGTTCTCCTCCACCAGTCTTACACACTGCTTTTGGATAACTTTATGCCACTCCTGGTGTGAAAATTCAAGCAGTTCAGCTTGGTTTGATGGATTGTGATTATCCTTTTTCTTGATTATATTCCAGAGGTTTTTAATTTGGTAAAGTCAAAGAAACACATTGTTTTTATTTTCCAGAGCTGTACGTGTTGAATAAAACAAGAACTGCTCTAAACAGTGAGCATCAGTGTGAGTGTTCTGGATAGAGCACATGGTGATCAAAGGAGATTTACGGAGCGATTCCATAGTGACACAAACACTTACGATAGCATCCTGCTGAGCCGAGCACTTACATGCAGACATATTCCAACTCTGTCCACATCCAGATACACACACACGCACACACGCACGCACACACACACACACACACACACACACACACATATAAAAGATACACTGTGACTCATCCACAATAAGCCATAAATCAAACAAACAAACAAGAGGAGAAAAAAATTGTTTGTGCATAATGTCTGGCTACAGTCTCATCTCCAAAGACAGACGGAGCATTTAGACATAGTTTAGCAGCTCTCCCCGTCTCTCTCTTTAATGTCACTCCCTCTGGAGATGCGTACGTGAGTGTTTAAAATCCCTCTGATTTCTTTAAGCTTTTAATGAGCTCCTTTGGGAGTTTTTACTACCCCAAGAACAGCTTCTCTTCGGTCAAGATCCACTTTTTCAAAACAGTCAGTGCATGATGTATCTGAAAATTTCCTTGAAAAAACAATGTTTAGAAACAACTCTCAAGAAAGCATTCATGATACAGATTAGCTTGATTTAGTGGTTAACCTGTTAGACCAGCGCCTTCCAAACCTGGTGGTGGAGAATCCTCTCTTACATTTTTACATTTTACATGTTGTCCTGCTCCAACACTCCCAGTTCACTAGCTGGTTCAGTTGTGGTAAAAAAAAAAACAAAAAAAAACCAAGAAAAATACTAAATATGTAAAACAGGGGAATGGTCTTTAAAACCAGAGAAATAATCAGAGGACAACATAGAGATTAATTATTTTTCACTAAATCAAAGCAACACAGGAAAGAACATACTTAACATTGTCTATCTATACATTTGGACTGCTAGTAAACATACAATTGATAATTAAATTATTTAGAATCACATAGGCGGCAGAGGTAACTCACACTCTTTTTTATTTTTGCATTTCAGTTTGATCAAATGTACATATTGAGTTGAGCTAGTTCAAAAAAATGTGTGTATGCGTGTGTGTGTGTGTGTGTGTGTGTGTGTGTGTGTGTGTGTGTGTGTGTGTGTGTGTGTGTGTGTGTTTGTCAGGATTCATAAGATTTGCAGAAAAAAAATCCTGAACAATTGAACAGTTCGGAGAGAAAATACAAAGAAACCTGTATAACAGAAAGTGATGTAGCACTGATATTGCAACAAACTATACAATACCTCAACTACCGGGTTTTTTAACTTTGTTATCCAGCATTTTCATGTTTTTTTTATTTAGTTTCAACCATAAGAAACTCCTCTCTTTTTTATTTTGCATTGCGTTGTGAGATAATAGTCCGTCTTAACCACATTCAAACACTGATCAGTTCAGAGATCAGAGTATGACTATTGGGTATTTGCATATACTCAACTTGGACACTGTTATCTATATTACTCATCACATACTCAAATACTGCTTAGTAGTGGTAGTAATTAGTTGGGACACTCCCACTGTTTCCTCAATTCTTCTCTAAGTATATGGCAGAGAGTTTGTGTCTTTTTGACCACCAGCGGACAGGAGCATGAGTTTGAAATATTAAGATTTGTCTAAAACGTGTTTTTGAAAAGGTTACATATATTTTTGGGTACCAAATAGTCATATACAGTACCAGTCAAAAGTTTGGACACACATTCTCAATTAATGTTTTTATTTATTTATTTTATTGTGTATTGTAGAATTATGTATCAAACAAAAAAGTGTTTGTGCTCCACAGTCCTCTGAACTAAACCCAACTGAGATGGGTGATTTGTTGTATACTATGTGTTGTATATTTTATTATTATTAATAATAATAATAATAATAATAATAATAATAGCTGTTGTTGTTGTTGTTGTTGTTATTATTATTATTATTATATAACACTACTTAAAACACAGTACTGAGCAGATTTACCTTGATGACAGCAAGTTCAAATCCCATCATCACCACAGTCATGTGATGGGGGGGGGGGGGGTGTTGACTTTATTTAATATAAAGTTAAAGTTTGTCGACCAAACTGATATGCAGAATTAGAAAATGTGAGGTAGGAGAACATTTGACTAAACTAAGTTGAGATAATTCAAAAATGATTTGTAAACAGTTATTTCAATTTCATTGATTCAGTCATTGGCCAGTCATTTCAGTAATTTTTAAGTTGACCTGACATAACATTTTTACAGAATTCAAAAAAGGATACACTTCTTCTCTTTAGCCATAAAACAGTGTTGAATGTAATAGATTTGTATATGCTTTGATTCTGTGTTAGTACAATAACAAAAAATCAGTACACATAACAATAAGCCTACATTTATGGATTATTACAATAACATCTTATTGGGCCTTTGGACTTTGGGACACAATGATATGGACACCAATCTCAAAAAGCCACAGAGCAGGTTTCCTGTGGTTGGGGGTCATTCTGCAGTGCCCTGCAGTAACACTGATATGATGGCAGTGTGTTTTGTGGAGTGTTTTGAGCTGGTACAAGTGAATCAAACACAGATGTGCTGCTGGAGTTTTTAAATACCACACCTAGACAAGAACAGTCCACCAACATACATATATATATATCCAACCAAAAAACTATTGGAAGTATTTGTATTTCTATTTCATCACATGGTCAATTGTGTGCTTCATTTAAACTCATTCAAGCAAGCCAGTACCAAGCCGAAGAACCTTTTCTAGCATCCCTGGAACACTGGTGACTAAACCTCTCCACACAGTGAGCCCTCACACTGAAGAGTCAAAGGTCACAGCTGCTAAAACAATAGACTGGTGAAAATTAGAGCAGCTTGTATGTAGGATACAGGGAATTCATTGTTATTGTCTGCAACTGCAGGTGTGTTTGTTTGAGACAGAGCTGTGAAGTAAAGTAACATTTCTTAACTTAGCATTTTTATCATTATATTCAGGTCTGTTGTTGACCAGTACAGCCCAAACTTCTCTTCAGAGAGAGAGAGAGAGGGGGGCAGAGGCAGACTGGAACTCCAAGCAAATTCATCCCAAATTCCTGGTACCACATTTCATAGTCTGAATGATGATGATTTGTGTGTGTGCTACATAGAGGTAATCATGACATTCATGCGGTGTGACATTTGGAGTATTTTCATTTACTGGCATTTCCTGTGACATTTCTGCAGCAGCTTAGCAAAGCCTGGTGCTGCGTGTGTGTGTGTGTGTGTGTGTGTGTGTGTGTGTGTGTGTGAGAGAGTTTGTTGGCCTGTGTTTCTCCCAACAATTTATCACACACCCATATTGTACCACAGAACTGTACTGTTATCTGAGATACAACTAACTGACCTCATTGAATACAGGCCAAAGGCTCCATTCGGAAGCAGAACAACAGCATTGTGTAGGTGTGGTGGTACAAGTATTGTGAAATAACAGCGGAAAAGCTGCTATTTTGCCAGTTTAGTGATATGAAACCAACTCTTCATGTGATTCATAACAAAGAGCATGAACTTATCCTTCCTATTGTTTTTGCTGATTCTGAATAACTCTGTTTCTCTGTCAGCAATCAGTGGCATCACATGACCATCTAAACCCTCCTATCAAGTCTGTTAAAGCTGTTTAAGTTTATCTTGAGGGTCTTAAGGTCTTGACTCATTTCAGTTAACGCTGAGACTATCATGGGTCGGGCTGCAGCACTGCTTCCAGTAATGGTTTTTGCCCTCCTGGGCTTTGAAAGCGTCTATGGTGGAAGCCAGGTTGGCTCCTGCAGGCTGGTATGTGACCCTTTCCAATCCCAGAGTGGAACACATGACCTGGGGGCCAATGGCCTGGTCATTCCTCTTGCCAGCTCTGGAGGTGGCCCCCCAGGTCCAGCGGGACCTCCTGGTAAAGCAGGACCTCCAGGCCCACAAGGTCCCAAAGGAGAGGGCTCTACACCGCGGGGAGCAGTGGCCTTCTACGCAGCCCTGAGGGAGGACTTCGGCAAAGACGACGTGCTGAAGTTCAGTAACGTGGTGACGAACCTGGGCAGCCGCTACGACTCCTCCACCGGCATTTTCACCTGCCAGTCAGCAGGCGTGTACCATTTCAGCTACCACATACTGAAGACTGGGACCAGTCTCAAGGCGGACCTGGTGCTCAATGACAAGGTAAGCTGAAGAAGCTTTTTATTGTATGAATTTGATGAGAATCAAATTTACTGTTTTTTTACTCTCGACAGTAAATTGCCTGAAAATGCATTATGCAGCTGTGGCTCCCTGAATGGCATCTTCCTAAAGCGCTCGCCCTTGAACCACAAGGTTGTGGGTTTGATCCCAACATTGAGCATTTCCTAAAAATGTTTGAGCAGTAACTCTAAGTTATCCAAACCTTAAATGTGGCATTGAGGTACTGTAATGTTCCCACTACTCAGCCATGCAAAGCGACCTCAGTTGGCCTGATGGTGGTGCTATAGAGCAATGTTTTGCTTTTGGGTTAATATCTCAGAAACTGTAACATTTAAAATTCTTTTTGAATCTTATTCCGGCAAGTTTTCTTCATCAGTGACTCATTGGAAATCTTTAGCTCTGCCCACATCCATCACTGCTATATATAGCAAAATCTAGAAACTTTTTTTTTTACTGCTTGTGGATTTTTAAATATTTATATATTGTGGTGTGGAAGAGGAAGGAGGACTCGTGAGACTCATTGCAAGTACTCAACAGCTCTTTATTAACAGGCTTGTCACTCACTTATAGCCATTAACAAGGCTAGGAGCGCAAAACCCAACTGCTCACACAGCATAAACAGCCCTAAGGTCACTAAACCAACTAGGAATCTACCGGATGGTAGATTCAGAGTGGTGCCCACCACTCTGCATAACCCCACCTAAAAGGGAGGCCCCACACCTGACATCCACTCACACACAGGCACACAGAGGCGGGCACACAGAGACAGGCACACAGCAGCCCCACACACACACACACAGACGCCACAATATATTTGTTTGTCATACTTAGTGGACATATTTTATTTGAGTGTATGATTGAGAGTGTATGATTGATTGAGACTATGCTTAAAACGCCAGGTTAAATGTGTGTGTGTATGTGTGTGTGTTTTAGACAGTGGCCAGTGCTGTGGCAGTGGATGCTCTGCACGCTGACACAGCCAGTAACAGCGCAGTGCTGCAGCTGAGCGCTGGGGACCGGGTGTTTGTGCGCCTCAACAAGAGCGACAGGACCCTCAAAGACACAAACAACATTTTCAGCACCTTCTCTGGCCACCTGCTGTACGAGCTCTGAAACCCACCCTGCCATCCCAACACCACTTGACCATAATATATACATACATGTGACAGTGGTGTGTATGAACTCAGCTGTGTGTCGGAATTATAAGGTAATAATGTGTCTTTATTGGCTGTGAGTTCTATTAGTGCTGTTTTGTATTCAGACGGAGAGTTCGTCATTGAATAAAAAGCAAAGCTCTGTTTCCAAGTCCCTGACTCAGACTTTTTGTTGCCATGGTGGAATCAATTCTTCAATTTAGCTACAAGGCCAAGGCCTTGGCAACACATTTCATAGAGCATTGGACGTGATGTCACACACAGATTACAGCACAAGCACTGGAAATAGCTCTCTTTCTCTCTCTCTCTATTTCAATCACACACAAACACAGTTGCTGACATGTTTCTAATGCATTTCAATCCTGAGCCACTGCCTTTATTCTTACACGAAGGGAGTAAAAGCACCAGTATTGAAAAGCATTCTCAACAACAAAATTTCACCATATACCAACGCTACCTCTTCACAACACAACTGATGCTCTCATACACTTTATTAAAAGGCAAGAAATTTAAGTAAATACATTTCTAACAAGTTCAGCACAGCTGTTAACTGAAAGCCATTCCAGATGACTCTACCTCATAAAGCTGACTGAGAAAATCCAGCCAAGATGTGCAAAGCTGTCATCTAAACAAGATGTGCCTTACTTTGAAGAATCTAAAATATAAAACATATTCTGGTTTGTTTACCCCTTTTTTGCTTACTAAATAATTTCATATGTGTTTTTTAATAGTGTGGATAACATTAGTATTAATCTATAGTGTAGAAAACTGTAAAAGAATGAAGACACACTGAATTTAAGGTTGTTATTATTAATTATCCGAATTTTAGAATAGGTCTATAATGAATCAGATCAAATGTTAACTCACAATGTTTAATACTAAAATGTGTGTCAGATCCAGAGAGCTTTATTCTGTAGAGCTAAATTACTGAATTAACTCTATTGTTAGCTCAAAACATATTTCTTTCATCGATTAACGGAAACACAAAGATTTGTAGAACAAATTTTCATGACTTTTCCAGGTTTTTCATGACAGTACGAACCCTAAAACCCACTTTTATTATTTTTCAAGCACATCCACAGTGCAGGCTACTAAAAGTAAGTGAACCTCAGCTAATGACAACTCCATAAACTAACTGGCATCAAAATAGTTTGAACTGTAGGGTGTACTAGTGCCTGGTCAATTTAGTCAATTTGTTTCAATTAGAGGAGTGTGTGGTTAGTGTGGTCCGTGTGACAAAGCCAACAATTTTTTAAATATCTCAGGTGACGTGTCAGTAGGAGTGGGCATCCTGTTAAGATCACTCCACGCTTGTGAGTCGGGAAGAAACCCATGCAGACACAGGAAGAATACACCAAACTCATCACAGACAAAGACCATAGTAATGATCTCTTTTTGTTAACATTTTTTTAAATATTTTTAACAATTAACAATTAATCTCTGAATTCCAATAAAACAAGAACAAAAGATAAAAAAGACATTTGTTTATAAAGAGAGTTTATAAATATAATAAACATGTGTATAATGTCAGCTTACAAAACCTTAACATACAGTTAAAAACTAAGAGGCCACTTAAAAATGAGTTTCTTTGATAATCAAGAGGAAGATGGTTGATCATAAGCCATTTTGCACCAGGAGTGGCATAAAGTTATCCAAAAGCAGTGTGTAAGACTGGTGGATGCCAAGACTGCCAAGATGCATGAAAACTGTGATTAAAAACTAGGGTTATTTCACCAAATATTAATTTCTGATCTCTTAAAACTTTATAAATATTATCTTGTTTTCTTTGTATGATTTGAGGTCTGAAAGCTATGAATCGTTTTGTTTTTTCAGTCGTTTCTCATTTTCTGCAAATAAATGCTCTAAATGACAATAGTTTTAATTGGAATTTGGGAGAAATGTTGTCTGTGTTTTACTGTGTTTTACTGTGTTTTACAATGTTCATTTTACTCAAACAAACCTATAAATAGCAGAATCAGAGAAACTGATTCAGAAACTGAAGTGCTCTCTTAGTTTTTTCCAGAGCTGCAGTTAATGGCATCATTCCAAAAATGAATCGTTGCTGCCTTGGCATAACAGAATCTAGCTGTCACCAGCTTCAAGATGAGCATGTCCAGAAAATATCCACATCACAGTTGTGATTAAAAAAAAACTTATGCTCACACCGTTCTTCTTGGCTGCTGTTGTTGCTGCCATCTTAACATTTCTTTGTTGTATACTCAGCATTAATTTATAAAAACAAGGCTGGGCACGAGGTCCGTTAACACATATATATATATATATATATATATATATATATATATATATATATATATATATATATCCAGGCAATATTCATGTGACCTATAACCATAAATCATCTTTACAACTGAACATGACTTAAACATCAAAGCATATGAACATAATCTCCAAATAAACCCCAGTGACATTGAGATTTCATCAGAAAAGTTTAACAGTGATTTATGTAAATCCAGTGGGCTAATTTAAACAGAATTAACTGATGAGGCCATTTTTTTGATTATGTCAAAATGTTACGCCATACCATGTCCTAATTTGGGGTTACCCTGAGTTTGTGCAAGTCTTTGCAAGTCTTTACCACACCTAGAATAAAATAGATCACATGTGAGACTAAACCTCAGGAAGATACATAATTGCGCAAATAATTGCAAAAAAATAAAATCTCTTTTGTTTTGTTTTTTTTTCTGTACACATTATATTTAATTCCATAATTACCTAATTACACAGTTAACAGAATTCCTTTTATGTTCAGTTTACGTTCTCTATTAGCAGACATCTTTACATCTACTGTTCATTTCTGACTTCTATTATCTTTCAAATGTTCTTGGTCAACAAAAGACAAAATATTAATTTAAATTTGCACACTATAAACATCACAATCAAATATAATCAAACATTTCCCCTTCTACTTATAGATACATTCCATGTGGGATTTAAAATTCACACTTTTGATTAAATATCTCTACTTTCTGAATAAGCCATAAGTGACAATGCTAATAAAATTCCCACATGCTTTTATTATGTAAGGCTCCTAAGGGTAACAATGGCTAGAAATGTCTATACTCTTCTCTAAGGTCTAAATGAGCTCCTCTGGGATTCATAGTGTCAGCCCCAAGATGGGGCTCTAACCTGCATTAATCTAAAGGCAGATTCCTCAGATGTACTAGTCCTGGGTGGTGCAGTCTGCACTGCATCTGAATAAATGTGAAACCTAAAAGAAATGGCATTCTTTTGACGTTTAGCTAGTGGTCTAAACACACAAGTAAATAAAACAAAGAAATGTATAAGAGTGTTAGAAATGGCAAAACTAGAGGAAGATCTGCAGGTTCATTAAGTCAAGGGTTCAATTACTTAGCTTAGCTCAGCTTAGCTTCCACTGCAGATGTTAAAACTAATAACATACAAGTATACACTTCATTTGTTTAGATTGTGTTTATCTATAATTATAACTTGGATGAAGATTAAAACATTCTGATAGCAACCAATGTAAAAATCAACGTGCTTCAAAAGAGTTCCTTTGTTTTTCCTAGATCTGACCTGCTGATGTCGTAAGACAGCTTATTGCACAACATCTACAATGTAGCAGCAGAACAATGCGGCATACATTCTCCTTCTGCGGAAACCACTCTTTTGTAATAGTATATAAATGTCAGAAATCTTCCTCTATTATCTGTTGACACAAAGAAATATTAGAAAAGGAATATTACAATGTAGTTTCACCATATTTCTATATGAGGAGATTATGTAACACACTCAATGCACTCAACTTGTTATTTATCATTTTTATTTTAAACTCTTAAAAAAGTTGCAACCATTTAAAACAGAAACAAGCAAAAAAAATGATGCGACAAAAACAAGGCAACAGTTTGCAAAGCATTCTGGGAATTTTGGTGTGAAACTTTTCTGGCATAATGATAAAACATGTAGTCAAGTTAACAGGTTCAGATTTGGCCCAGTTCTCTAAAATTACATTACCAAAGGCCCACAGGTTCCAGTTAAACTGTACTGCCATTAGATACGAGAGCATTTATACCCTCCCCAGCCCTCGACATACCAATTAAAAAATATATTAAAAATTATACAGCATCCAAGACTCTACCTGTCCCACGTGAGTCAGTCCCTTGGTAATCACTGAACCTTAATGAAAGGGTTCTACTACACAATATCTAATACACCAGCACCAGCTTCTTGTTAGAGAACTCTATTTGGAATATGCCTCTTGAAAGCTTTACATTCATCCTGGTTATTTAAAAAAAAAAAACAAACAAACAAAAATCCAGAAACTGCTGCTTAGGAAGTAAACACTTTTGCAGTCTACAGTAGAAATGCAGTATCACTGTTTCAGAGACCAGGCAGCATCAGCCTGGCATGAATACAGTGTTTCCAGGTATTTAGATGCCCAGTTCTCAACATTTGTAACACTGTTAATACATTTTTTTCTCTCCAAAAGGCCAACTTTACACTAGAAAAAAATATATTGTATTTATTTTGGAGCATTTTTATTATTACATTCATCATGATATTTTGACATAGTGTAAAAAGTACAACAGATGTCAAAAAGTAATTAAAAAAAAGTTAATTTTAACTTGGTAGTGTACAAAACTTTTTTTCCTTCTCTTGTAAAACAACCGTTTTGACGATTCAAGGTTTTGTTTCAACAGTGACAAGGGTGATGCTGCCCGATACATTGTTTACTTGATGAATATGAATATTTTATTGCTATTATCAACTTATTACATGAGAGTTTAGCCCTATTTTTACACACTTACACACACAGACACGCTTTAACTACTGAGAGCTTAAGAGCTAAACTCTTAATTCTTCATTTACTCATCACTGGATTAGGGCAAATACATATAATAATAAACTTGTTTACAGTAATTGTCATGTCTATGGTAATGAAAAATGGCGCCATAGTTAAACATGAACCTGTTTTTCAGTAGGAATGCTAGTATACATTTTTTGCACTATAAGGCACACTTAAAATCCTTTCATTTTCTCTGGTGTATGTATAAATTCTACTAGTCAGGCTGTAAGAAGCAGTAAAGCTAAAAAAAAAAAAAAAAAAGGAGTTTCAGTGAAGATTCTCCAGCACTGAGATTGGAGCAGTATTAGCATTAGCCGCTGTTTAGAATATTGGAATTCTAAGCTTACAGTAAATAACCAGAAGCACTTTACTCGTCCAAATAAACAGAGAAATCTGTGTAGATTTACAGCCAGTGCTTGTTGACTTTAAAAGAAAATGTTTTTTTTTTTTTTTTTTTTTTTTAAGAATTACAGTTTTTTTTTTACTTAGGCGCTTCCCCATTAGAAGGGAAACATGGTGACACCCATGTTCCTTTCTATTGTCGCTAAAAATGTGCCTTATAATACGGTGCGCTTTATGTATAAAAATAGACAAGAAAATAAGATGTTTATTGATAGTGCGCCTTATAATACGGTGTGCCTTATAGTCCGTAAAATACAGTAAAAGTAGAAACATTGTGTTGTCCAATAGCTCATCTACAAAATATAACCACACACGCGCATACACACACACACTCTCTCACTCCAACACATTTCATACAAATGCATCAGCTCTTCTCTATCAGTCCTCTCTTAGAAAAAGCATGGTTAGAAAGCTCCAGGCAGTAATATGCAAGGCTGTAGAGCCCTGGTGATAGATTCCAGTGACTGCTGATTGCAACATCCAGTGTTTCTGCTTCTCCTCTTACTCTTCTCCTTTTCTCAGGAAGGACAGATCAGTTCTTATAAGCACTTCTCATGAGCTGATCTCAAGTCATTTCACACGCTCTTTTTTAATTTTTTCCCCAAACCCACCAGCCCACCTGTCTTACTGCTGACCCCTCTCTGCTTTGTTCGTGCACACATCAGCAAGTGTTCTGAATTTGGGCCCAAGTGAGTCGAGGAAGTCCAACGTGTCCTGGTCACTGATGACACTGCAGCACCCAACAGACCCTGCAGGAGAACCCATCCCCTCGTACCCATAAGCCTTTAGCAAATCTGCCGCATACCGCCCATCTTCCTCCTCCCCAAAGTAGGCCAGTTTCTGCCACACAGAAAAAAGGTAAAAGGTCAGAGGATAAAGGAGGATAAAGGAGCATCACTTGTAAAGCAGAGCATAGACAAAGCAGGGGTATAACATTTCTGAAATGTACTTTAAGCTGAAGTGGATAATGCTTACTGTAAAAAAGGCGCGGTTAAAAAGCTTTGTGAAACTATTATGTAGCTGAATGTATTATGTAAACAAAGTTTCGGATGTTCAGACTTTTAGAATGCTTTTTAGCCTAGTCAGCTTAATCCCTGACCAGGTAACCAACTCTAAGAGCTGCGTAGGTGCTTCAAAACATTTCAAATTGGTCAGATAAAGATGTTCAGAAAAAATAATTATGTTAAATAATACTAATGTGTGTAATATTTCTCTGTAGATATTTAAACTATTTCAGGAGGCTGTATAAATGTAAAATTTTCTGTGTTTCTATGGGCAGATACACCCATGACATTTACATATCATACTGATATAAATTTGGTAAATAAATGCAGGTTAGAAGATTTGATGTGCAAAAAAAAAAAAGGACAAATATGTGAAACAGCCTCCTTAAGTTTCCTAACGTGACCCCAGACTGTAACTCCCACCAGATGAGAAGCGCTGAATAGAAGAGAGAGAAGTATGACCTTTAGGTCTGAAAGAAGAGTGCATGCATTTCGAGTCACCAGCTCCACTTACGTTGTCCAGGTAAAGCTCATTGGTCCTCCATGTGTCCAGAGCGGACATGTCAGAGAACTTGTTGTACATGGTGTTGCCATAAAAGCCTGCACCATACTGTCCAGAGGAAAACATGCTTTGGTTGGTCATGTAGCCCTGGGTGCCGGTCTGGTACATGCTTCCTCCGTGTATGGCGTGCTGCCCATAGGCCCCTCCTGCAGTGCCCAGCATGGTCTGATGCTCCATGGTTGCTCCCCCTTTGGAGCCATCCACTATATCTACTCCACTGCCAGGCATCACCAGCAGAGTGTCTTTCTGTTGGGAGAAAAATGACCATTCAGGTCATATGGCTCGTAGTAGGAGCTTTGTAGCAGGACATTGGCCCAATTTTTGTCAACAGTGTTTTTTATCCAGTGTGTAAGAATCCTAAACTTCTGAACTCTTGCACATAGCTATGCTGTAAATTACTTCATCATCATGGCCCTGCTGCTTACTGCTCTGCTTCTGGTTGATAAGCATTATAGGCTAAATAATAAATGTGAGCAGAATAGCTCTACACTTGCTTAATGGCCATTAAGAAAGGCTTGCTATTGCAAACACTCCAGTAAAAGTTTTAAATATTGCACATATCAATTCCCTGCAGAAATCTTTCATTTACACTGGGCTCATGTATGAGGTTAAGCCCTCAGTCCTTACATTAACCAAATGCTAATTTGTTAAGATGATTTGAAATGAAAGTAAAACTCTGACACTGTTGCTCTTGCGGTGGGGATTTTTATATAATTGATCTGGGATTGTAAGTCTCAGGCCAAGTCCAATTACAGCCTATAAACATGCTGCTCTTAACTCGCACTGGGCTACACACCAGAGAATAACATCTCCAATAAGACTGAAATCTTTTTAAATTGGAGGAATACATTATGTGTTGGATTAAATCATTAAGTTCCCAGACATATTAAACCTTTGTCGCCCCTGTTTAAGCAAGCAGAGCGTCGCACAATAAATAGGGTCCAATAAACAAACAATACAACACCAAATATAAGCAACAACAACAAGAACAAAACAGAATAAAACCCTGATCAAGCTCCCTAGGGCCTTCTGCCAGTCCACACTGTTGTTTTATTCACCAACTGAACATCACTAAGCTTGCGCTGACTGCTCCTGTTTGTTCAGTTTGGAGCTAGAACAGAAAGAAGTGACCTAGCTAAAGGAGGACCTGGTTAGGAGTCAATGCTGTAGGCAAAACACTGCCTTAAATTTCTTCCTCAGAGGCGTTGTTTAGACCCAGCGTCCATATTCTAAGAAGAGCCTTTATATCCCTGTTCGCTTCTGGCAAAAGGGCGAGGTTTAAAAACGAGTTCTCACCACTTCCTCCCCTGGAGCCTCAGTGTTAGATTTGAGCAGCATTCCCCCGGTTCCATCATAATCATCAGTCATGCGCAGTTTCTCTCCCTTCGTGCTGCACACCAAGACAAACAGCAAACCTGCCACAGGGAGAGAGAAACATTATTCAAACACCATTGCTTGTATTTGTTTCTTATTTTTACTATAGATAATATACATATTTTACTATGTTCTTCTGTTACCCTGCATGCAAATCTGTTTGGAACATTGTCTATTTACAATGTTCCAATTATGTTTAGGTCAATGGACTATGAATAAATGTCTTTTGGAATATGAATAAAAATCACCAAAGTAACTGTGCGTTATGAATTGATGGTAAAATTGTGTTTGTTTTTAATTAATTACAGACACTGTATTTACTACATCTCAATGAAAATAAACTTGTAATTTTCCTTGCTTTTTTATTTTAGTAAGTAATATAATACAGGAAATTGACAAATCCTGCACCTAACAGCTGGGGTTATGCATAGGGCTCAGCCAGGATCTACTACTCACTCAACTAACAACAATAGCAAAACCACCACAATCTGATACTGGCTCGACAAGAATCCAGAAGCACAGCCTAACACTATGTTCATGGTCCATTGCCTCAACTGCCAAGTAACAGACCTACCAAAAAATAACCTATGAACAAACAGAATCCCTCCTTAATCTAAGCTCACTTCCTTTAACTATGGCAACAACACACTTACCTAAGCACAATCACACACAATAAATCACATTATAAGTTGCGTGAGCAGAACACAGCAACCACTACCATCTGATACTGGCTCGACAAGAATCCAGATTGAGTTGAGGCAATGGACCATGAACATAGTTCGCTATGCTTCTGGATTCTTGTCGAGCCAGTATCAGATGGTGGTGGTTGATCATCTCTCGGTATTGATTATCTCAAATATAAAATATTCTTATTTAGTAATCAATTGTGTATTTTGCTGTTATTATTTATTATATTTATTAGTATTATTAATTACATTATATTAAATTGTTCTAGAAATATATATGTGGCAAAAAGACCCTATACAAATATTCTATTTCTCATTGTATGAGCAGCAAGAATTTTTTTAAGTAATTAGACAGCCCAGAAATACAAATCACAGTTTATCAAAAGTGGTAGAAGCGATATTTATGCAGCTGTAATCAAAGTAAGATATAAATTCCTTAAAAAGGACATTTATTTACTGTTTTGTTTACTATTTTCTGTTGTTGTAATGTTAACACTGTGACGCTGTTTAAGCTCTGGCCAGCAGGGGGGTCTGTACACTTATTTATTTTTCCCTCTAACATCTACATTAAATAGAATGTGCTTCATGTACGGTAAGTTGGGATGTTTCATGGTTCTCAGCTGTTTGTTTTTATGCACAGAAGTGGGTCATCAGCTGGATTTTGATGTTGTATGATGGATAAATGAATGACAAATGGTGCAGGTCAGTGTCTTTCGAGATGCTCGAATTTGCAATAAAGATCTTTCAAGTGAGCAACTGAGTAGAACTGATTAAAACTGACAGCCACAATATAAATATCACTCATTAATATTACTAATAAAATGTGCATACTTTTAAGCAAGAAAAAGAACCTGTCAAGCTCATCATCTCAAGGTGAAAAGTTCACTCTTGTGGCTAATTATACATTTTTTTCAGCATGATCAGTGACAGTTTAACTGTTTCATCATAGAAGGCTAATTATCTGGGACAGAAACATTAGTTTAAGCCATATTTTGGCAGCCTATACAAATCATACAGGTACTTATTTCCTAAGCCAGTCTGCATCTTGAACTCTCTGGACAGTGTAATGAATAAAGCAGTCAATATAAATATAGCACAGTGAAGAGAGCGCTATAGTATATTAGTAATTCACAATATGGCCAGTAGGGGGCACTCACAGAGCAGCAGGAGAAGCAGCAGGGCCAGCAGCATGGCGAGAACGGCCCACACTCCCAGTTTGGCAGAAATCTTCTGAGCTGCACACTCTCCATCCCTTACACATGTGCACACTTGGATATTTACAGTCTGCTCTGTCCCTTCACCTTGGAGGTCCTTCACAATCAAGGGGACCTTGTACTGGCCATTCGGCAAGTCCTCGGCCTGCTCCAGGACCACTGAGGTACCTACAAATGAAAGAGATTATGATTATAGTTATTAACTAACATAATGACAATTGTACACACAAATTTCTTTGCATTCTTTCTTTCTTTTAAATGTTATAATATATTACGTTATATTATACATGTTATATAATGTTGTATTACAAGTCCTAAGGTATTAAACCAAATGGTAAAAATGCACTCCTTTTTAAGAAACAAAGTTTACATTACATTATCAACATGAAAATTTTGTATTAAATGTAGATTACTTTCATTTTTAATATACATTTTTATGATTTCTTTTTTAATTTGGTAGAGTGTTTTTTATTGAACTTGATTGGCCTAAACTCCAGATTTGCACAAAAGCCTTAAATGATTAATTGTGGTTGAGGACACAGACTAATCTGCCATAAAGTGCTAAACTTTAAGCATTACAAACTTACTAAAAATTAAATATTCAGATTTAAATCTAAGTGTTCTCCATTGTATTTACTATGCTTTAGTTGTTACTGATTCAATGTGGTCTCACACTTGTAAAATAACTGTTATAAAATAATTTCTTTAAAATATAAGCGTAGCAGCGCTTAAATTTCCACAATAACATTCACTGAATTCAAAACAGAGGCCTCAAACACAACCCATCAGTTTCAGGCCTTAAAGTCTCTTCCAAAGTACCTGGCTTGGGATCCTTGATCTTCCATTTCCCATCATTTCCTGGCCCTAATTCAAAGGTAAAAGGGCCAGCATACGGAGATTTATCAGAGTCCACAGCTTCAACGGTCGTAGAGCTCCTTTGATTTTCTTTTGAGCACACCGTCCGGTCTGGTACTGGGATCACTGGGTAGTTATCATTTACATCCTCAATCAGGATCACGACTGTACCTGTACCAGTCTTCTGACCTAGGAAATGGGAAGGATTGAACATGATGTCATTTTTTATTACAAGCATCATTGTTATTTCTGACTGGTCTTATTGAGGTTCCTACTGTGAATAGTAAATCCACAGCAGCTGTTAGACCAGAGAACAAACACTGCATGCCCTTTTAGAGACCAAAAGCCACCAATTTTGGTTTTCCCCAAACTGCTATTTAATATTATATGGGCAAATAAACATCAATCAAAAATGGTAGGACACTTCCATAGCCGATGGCTTTTCTTTTCTCCAACTGGCTGAATGTCTCAGGAATGGAAACTAAACAGAACAAAAGACAGATCTCTTCAAGAATGCCATCAAACCACTCTCTGTGATACTTGCTGTCAGACGGTTGAACACAGAGATAAAGATCATGCACATTAGTGCAGAAAGTCACAACAAACCACAACAACTTTAAGAACATCCTGAACCTGTAAACGATCACGCCCAACAACGGGCCCTGCTGACGCAAGTGTGACAAGTGAGTGCTGCTTCAATGTATGGAAAATTGTGAGTAGGAAACAAAATAGGAGCAAATAGTAAATATGTGGAAAAAACTTGAAACTTGACTTGGATAAACATGACAGATTTTAAAATTCAACCAAAAAGGCACCAACAAGATAATCTGCAGGAAATGTGCAGCACCACTGAGTACTACAATTCTGGTGGAAAGTGTTTCCATAGTTTCACACAATATATGAAACACCATTGCTTTGGACGTGACCTCATATTGTGTGTTGAACTGATAATTTCATAGTGTAATATACAATGGCCTACAATACTTTATAAACCTATAAATCGGACCATGTAGACATGTAGGCATATTCAGAAAACATTATGATTGTAGAAAAGGTTATATTCTATTTTTGATGCACATATTTGCCCCTTGCATAGAAATAGTTATATACTCACTTTCATCCACAGCTTTGACAGTGATGTTGTATGTCTCATTGTAGACAAGAGGTGACTCTCGGTCAATGGTGTTTGCGGTCCTCAATTCACCAGTAGTCTCCATCACATTGATCCAGGAACCTGGGTCAGTCAACTTGTAGTACCTGAGAAAGGATAACAAATAAAGTGATGGGTTAGTTTCTCCTTTCCCAAAACCTATAATGGCATTGAAATCTCTGACATGCTGAAGAAAGAATCTACAGGTTTTTGTATAAGAACTAAGTTGAGAATGAAACCTTTTGTAAAGAGGTTTACAAAATAAGCATGCTTTAAATTGTGCAATGTATTATAACATCTTAACTGCTGGTGTCCTGTACACCAAAAGCAATTTTGGCAACAATGGTTTAATGTCACTGTTGTTTAGATAAAAAAAAAATACTGGCAACATAAACACACTGAACCAATCTCTAGGAATATCAACCAAGATGACAGATACTTTGTGCCCTAGCAATCTGTACCTTGGGCAAATGTCCAACAACTTCAAGCAGTTGACAAACCTCCAAGCTCTAAATCAAACTGGGCATAATTTCGCTTCTAATTGACACTTGCTTTCCAAAATGGAACACAATGTCAGCATTAGAAAAAGCAATGGATATTTTGGTCCCTTAAACACTGTAGCCAATATAATATAATGTGTGCAACTTATGTTACTTATGTTCTTGGAGTAAAACAGCCCTAAGAGCTGATAAATAAACTCAATATCAAACTTGAATATAGATTTTTCAAATGAACTATGCCTCAAAGGTGTCACTGCAAAATGAATTAGAATGTCAATCAATTACTACAGACACCATAAGACCACACAGGCTCGTACTTTATGCCCTTGCTGCTCTTCGTCTCTGGATCGATGGCTGTGTAGGTTCCAATGAGAGTTCCGTTGGCTACGTTCTCTTTGACTTTTAGCCGCAGTATGGGTGCAGAGAATTCTGGTCCCTCATCCACGTCAGTCACAGTGAGGTCCACAGGCACCTTCATCCAAGAGGAGCTACTCTGCACCAGAGGAACCTCATTACGGGCCATAATCTCCAGCTTTACCAAATCCTGCTTTTCACGATCCAGAGGCTGAGGTGAGGAAAGCAGAGATAAAAGTTATGGAAATACAGGATGGGGGAGAACTGTTCGCCCTGTATGACCTGTATAGGGTTGCAGCGGTAACCGGTTTCACGGTATACCGTGGTATTAAAATGCACGGTTATCATACCGTGTGTGTTTGCTTATTACCGGTAAAACGCAAGCCAGCGGAGAAACTCACCCGCGCATGCGCAACTCTGCTCCGCTTCAGCTGCTCAGCACACAGCGGTGAGAACGGCAGAAAGTGCATCAGACTAAACAAATCTCCGTCCGCCTACAAAAAGGCTAAACTAAAATCAGCAGTGTGGGACTATTTCAGAGACCCGCCGAAAGCACCCGAGGATGGTTATCCGATTTATAATCAATGTGGCCGTAAAGTCACAGCTAAAGGTGGACATACGTCAAACCTGTTCTCCCATCTCCGAGAACACCACCCCACTGTGCATCGCAAAGTATGTGTTTAGTTTATAATTTTAATCTGAACATAAATAAAACCTCTTTGTAGTCGTGCACAACCCATGCGGTAAGCGCCCGCAAAAGCGCTGAGTTATCCGAAATTTGGGCACGCAGGTACAGGCGTGAAGTGCGTGCTACGACGGATTCACGTGTCCGTGTAAAGGTCCTGGCCGGACTGGATGTGAAAGACGCCATTCATTTACATGCGTTAATTTTCAAATTCTGACGTGCCTGTTTTTCATGTGTTAAAACCAGACTCTGTGTGAAAGCCTTAAAATAGAAATATCTATTGTGAGGATCATGTCAGAAATAAATCCCCTCTTTCTGCAGTATCTGGTTATATACCAACTTGGCAGTAAAACGGACGTTTACAACAGTTGTTGATCAGACACTGACCCAGGCTCAGTTTATCAGATATTAAATAATTTAAACTTAAATAATTGTACTGAATATTTTAAACACAGGATCTTTACTTCTTAGAGGACATGTAATGTGTGACACGTGTGTGTGTGTGTGTGTGTGTGTATATATATATATATATATATATATATTTTTTTTTTTTTATACACCCTTAATGCCCTTAAGAGTAGTGGAAAAACCTGGTTTCCTTCACCTAATGGTATACAGTTTATTTTTTTAAGGAGACATTATCTATATAGTTGTTCCAGGTTTCTACAATAAATAGTTAATTGAACAAAAAACCTTTGTTGTAATTTCTTTAAGGGTCAGTTTAATAATATATGTAACAAACTGTGATACCGTGATAACCGTGATACCGCGGTATTTTCTGAGACGGTTATCATACCGTGAAAATCTCATACCGTTGCAACCCTAGACCTGTATATGGAATTCCCCTGGAGGCAAATCTGGTTTCCTCATTATCTTAGCATTTGTTACTTGATTTGACTTTTTATTGTTGTCATTTAAATGAAACATGCTTAAAATGGAATTTAGAGAATTTAGAACATAGGTTGTTCATAGAAAGCCAAGAGTTCTCTCTTTTTCAGCTTTATCAGGAAGTCCATTTTTCTTGGCAAACTATACATTTATTACATTTTCATCAGAAAACTAATACAGATCATAAAATAAACTACATACATAGCTAAGGACTGCCAGGGAGACAGTAGATAAATATTAAATAAATTTCAACATATACTCCAAACCACATTTTTTTCACATAAAAATTCACATAATTTCACATATTTAGACTTACACTGTCTCACAAAAATAAGTACTCATATTTTTGTAAATAGATTATTATATCTTTTCATAGGACTATACTAAAGATATAACACTTTGATACAATTTAAAGTTGTCAGTGTACAGCTTGTATAACAGTGTAGATTTTCTGTGCCCTCAAAATGACTCAACACACAGCCATTAATGTTTTTTTTTTTTCTTATAATAAATAATAAAAAAATATGTGCTGGTTAAAAACCTCATTTATGCAAGTCAGTTTGTCTGCAGTGGTCAGAGAACATCCCACATACTGTACCTATTCTGATTGCATGGCACTGTCCTAAAAGTAAGCTTCTTCTAAAAGTGAGGCACAAGAAAGCCTGTTTGCTGAAGACAAGTGTCAAAGGTTATGGATTACTGGAACTATGTCCTGTGGTCTAACAATATCAGTTTGTCTCAGATGGTGCCAAGCATGTGTTGCGGCGCCCTGGTGAGGAGTACCAAGGCAATGGTTCCTTGCTTACGCGCAATGGCAATGGTAGCTTCACAGTCTGGGGATGTATGAGTGCTGCCAGCACTGGGAAGCTGAATCCCAACTTGTGCTGTGACATTTTGTAGCAGAGCCCGATCCCTCATCCTAAAGAACTGGGCCGTACAGCAGTTTTGCAACATAATAATAAACCCAAACACACCTCCAAGATGACAATTTCCTTGCAGAGGAAGCTAAAAATGTTTGACTTGCAAGGTATGTCTCCAGATCTAAACCCGATTGAGCATCTGTGAGGAAAGCTCAAAATCCACCAGCACCTCATGGAGTAGTGGAAGATGATTTTACCTCCACGCACAAGAGTTAAGGCAGTGCTGAAAAATAATGGTGGCCACACAAAATATTGACACTTTCGTCCCACTTGTACTAACTTTTGTTGCCAGCAGTGCCAACAGACATTAATGGCAAATGAACACCACAATAAAAGCTGTACACTAAAAACTTTACATTGTATCAAAGTTTAATTTCTTCAGGGTTGTCCCACGAAAAGGTATAATAAAATATTTACAAAAATGTGATAGGCATTTTTAGGAGATAATGTATATATTTTTTCACTGATAAAGCCATTTAAAATTAAATAATTTACAATCGTAAAAAAATAACTGATGTCTTTCAAAAGGATGATATGGTTATTTGGTTATATGGTTATTATACAGCTCTGGAAAAAAAAAGAGACCACTTAAAGATGATGAGTTTCTTTGATTTTACCAAATTGAAAAGCTCTGGAACAGAACAAAGAGGAAGATCGATGATCACAAGCCATCAAACCAAACTGAACTGCTTGAATTTTTTTTGCACCAGAAGGCATAAAGTTATCTAAAAGCAATGTGTAAGACTGGTGGAAGAAAACATGCCAAGATGCATGAAAACTGTGATTAAAAGAAGTGTTATTCCACCAAATATTGATTTTTTAACTCTTTAAACTTTTTGGATATGAATTTGTTTTCTTTGCATTTTTAAGATCTGAAAGTTCTGCATCTTTTTGTTATTTCAGCTATTTCTCATTTTACTTCATACTTATTAATAGGAAAATCAGAGAAACTGATCCAGAAACTAAAGTGGTCTCTACATTTTTTTCCAGAGCTCTATATGTAAAATACACCAAATTTAATACAATAACAATAATACATAAATGTTTAGAGAAGCTTTAAACTTATTCTCTTTCTCATACAAAACTCAATAAAAACAATTACGACACGACAGTTAATCCATTTTATACAAAATCAACAACTGAAATGTTTCACTAATGTGATGGATGGGATTTCTCTCTAAATAGAGAGAGGCATTGGTAAGCTCTACCTGTGCCTGCTTGTTGGTCTTTGAGCAGGGTGTGCCTGCAGTCAGTCGCTGTGTCTGAGACACACAAGAACACGTCAGACCAGCACTCAGCCTATCTCTCACACCCTGCTCATAGATACCATGCCAGCAGTGTAACACTGCTATAAATAATGTATTCAGAGCGTTACCAGAGCTTCAGCTCCAGTACAGTTTCAGGACAACAAAAGAAAACTGCATCCTGATGCTAAATATACAATACTATTCAAATGTTGGTATCAGTGTTTTAATTATGTTTAAAGTATATCATCAAATTTAACAGAAAATATATACAATTATTTTTGTTACAACTGTGTAAGCTGTGTCAGCTTTTTAAACACTGTAAAACATTAGAACTATTGAGTGTTTGCTGAATGTTAACCTGAAATTTAGGTCCCATCTATTCCTTTTTGTAGGCTATTATTACCAACAGAGGTTAAATCCTGTCTGTAAATACAAAGGTTGAATCCTGTCGTTGCTGAATTTATGAGGGTCAAAGAGGTGAAGATCTGTTTGGTTTTAAAACCACTAATCCTAGTTTCTAAAACAATGACTTTCTACACACTTTTTTCCACCCCAAATTCTTTCTCTGCACCTCCCCCACACTCATCCCCTCTGTCCTACCTTTGTGACGTAGAGAAGCCCTTCATTGGTGGTGGGGTCAGTCTTGATCCAGAAGTTTCCAGTCTCATTGCCCTTGGTGATCTCATACACTGCTTTCCAGTTCGGAGTTCCTTGTAGGTCCTTATCCTCTACTGGGATTCTAAGGACCAACACATTTGCCTGGTTCTCCTGGACCTGAGCCTTGTACTGTTCCACAAACACAAAACACGGTAATAAATTACAGGAACCCACTCTCACACTGCATGATTGATAGATGAGTGTCAGAGGCCCTTGGGCTATACTGTTACAATGGTGCTGGTTTAGAATAGAAGGTTGCAACCAAACAACTGTTTTAGTGTTGCAAAGAACTCAGTGTAGCTGTCCAAATAGATTAGAACACAGAGGTTTATTAACAGTATTTTGACATGCCAACACCTGCTCTACTAACTTCTTTTTACAACCTTTACAGGCTGTCTGTACAAGAAAATTTATTTTATGGCGTTTAAATAAAACTCAAATATAAAATTAGGACCACTCTTAAAAGACAATAGCAAACACATTATTATTATTATTATTATTATTATTATTATTATTATTATTATTATTATTATTATTATTAACAGACTGTACAGTAAACATGTGATTTGTGTGCTTTTTACTACAAACCAATATTTCAAATAAGCATAAATTTACACTGACTTTTGTATAATGATTTTTTTTTTTGCACACAACTTCTCATACACTGAAAATACGGTCCAGTGCAAAACTGGGCTTGTTTAACCTTTTTGCTTATGATTTTGCCATTTCTACAGTACAAGATAAAGGTGAGTAATTAGCTTACCTGAAAATATCACCCCCTGAGCCATAAATAATTGCATTGGTTCTACCAAAACTGTAAGCTAACTTGTATGTCAAATTTGGAAACTGAAAATTGCAATACATAAAAAATAATACCAAAGTTAAATTTTCTGCCAGTGGCATTTTAAGACCTTTAGGAGATTAATTTAAAACATTAAAGACAAAATATTATATTTATTATATGATATATTATAAGACTTTTTATGGACCTGCAGATATCCTGCTTATGCTTTCAGTAACAAGTAAGGGATCTTAACTATGTTTAATACAGAATTTCCATACACATTTGCCACAATTATAAGAAACACTGTGTGTTAAACTATAAATAAATAAGTAAATAAATAAATAAATATTATTAATAAAAAAACATACCGCTTTTTCTTTGAAGATAGGTGGATTATCATTGATGTCACCCAGAGAGATCGAAGCCAAACCTTGACTGAAAAGTCCATCTGATGCTCCACCCATGTCTCTGATCTCTACTTTAACAATGTATCTGTCCTGAGTCTGAGGAAAAAAAATGTGTTTAAATGTTATCATTTTAATGCCATTTTACAACATGTACAGTTATTCTATACATCAAATAAAACAATTATTCAAAATACCTTAAATGCAAATCACATACACATATACAGCATGTGCTGGAAAATCAAGCATTAAAGGTACTTTATGAATTTTATGTGTATTATTATTTTGTCATTATACACTGAAATTCTATCTACATAATTATGCTGATGTAATCTTGATGTGTAATGTGTCAATGACATGTAGGCCGGACATACCTCTCTGTCCAGTGTGTTGGTTTTGGTAGTTATAACTCCACTGAAAGGATTGATGTTGAAAAGGTCCGTGCCATTTATTAGAGTGTACCTGATTTTGGTGTGGGGAGTGTTGGGCTCATCCCTATCTGTTGCATTCACTTGTCCTACAATAGTGCCTGAACACGGTCCAAAAAACATTATTAGTTTCTGAACTTCATATAAGACTTTACACCTATGATTTAATGTACCAGTTTAACTACCATACTGCTAAGGCTCTGGTAAAAAAAATAAATAATAATAATAATAATAATGTGCTTACATATGTACTTGAATTAGTTGCTCAAGACAATAATAAAACAATATACAATAAAATAGATAAATAAAATAAAATAAAATAGATAAATGTATGTGGCATAGCTTAATCAAAAAAGAGGGAAGAAGTTTGACTCATAAGCATGCATAAAATGTAAAGCTTGGGCTACATGCATCAAAAGTTGCACTACTAACACATATAACATTTTTTAAAGGGTTACAAACACAGAATAATAAATAAAACACTGTCATTAAATACAGGACGCCAGTCACACCTAAACATTAAAGTATATGCTTATGTTCTTCATTATTTCATTAGTTTGTTTTTGGTTATTAATACACAGTTTTTAGGCATAAAATTCCCAGACTTACGAATGTATAATTATTCTATGCATCTTGTATGTATGTATTTTGAGTCTAGTAGTTCACTAGCATGCACACAACTGCATCAGGCTTACTCACCTGGGTCACTTTGCTCCGGCACAATAAAGAACAGAGGGCTTGAAAACTGAGGAGCATTGTCATTCACGTCATTCACGTTCACAGTGATTTTTAATGGAAGGTCTGTCTCCTTATTAGAGTATCTGTCAAATGCATGAGCTGTGAACTGAGGAAAAATAACAGTTTGTAATGCAAGAGCCACAGGATACGTACTGGTTCTAATGCTTCACATTCTCAGCTATTCTGCTATAAATATCTGTATAAATCCATTAAATTTTATACCACGTAATGACTACATGGCCTATGCTAGGTAAGAGAGAGTGATGCAACAGAGCAGGTACAACTTACTACGAACTGAGGGTACATCTCACGGTCAACGGTTTGGTGGACTCTCAGCAAGCCGGAATTGGGGACAACTGAGAAAAGGCCCACAAGCTCAGTGGTAACTCCAGGCCCATCAATCGTGTAATATACTGAGAAATTTAAAGAGGAGTCTGATGCAATCTGGCAAGAAAGAAAACACAGTACTGGTGTCAGGAAATACAATTTCACCATTACGCAACATAAGAAACATATTAGACATCATCTATACTTACATATTATTTCCATTGGCAGTATAGTAACAGTATAATATTAAATAAATAAAAAAAGTCAAATGTAATAAATTCATTCATTCAGTCATTTCACAACACTTTGCATTAGTAATCAAGAATCACATTTCTTTGCATGTATATGCTTTAGATTAAATTTCCTCAAAATAAAAAGTATGAAAATCTTACAAACTCCACATCCTTAGGGAAAGGGCCTGGATCATTCTCTTTGATATTGAAAGGTAGAGGACTCCATCTTCTCTTAGCACGTCTAAGAACCACATTACTGGACTTCTGAGAAATCTGTAATCATTAACAGAAGAAGGTGTTTTGTTGAAAGTGAAAGTGAAAGATTGGTAATCTTCACACTATGAGGAAGACAGTGGATCCTAGTTGAGTTGTCAAACTTCAAATCACTCACTAAGTGGAATTACCTGCTCTGTGGGAGTAAGGCTGACATCCACCTTCCACTTATGACCTCTCTGGTCTTGCACCCATATGCAGAAAGACTTGCCGCTGTCTGGTACTGTGGTGATGCTCACAGTTAGAATGGTTCCATCTGTCTGTATGGTGAAGTCCGGGTCACTAGAAGCCAATTGCAGTCGCTTGATCCCACAGCCTTCCAGATTCACTATGAAAAGAGTAAAAGACAATACAAACACATATTAAACAGCTTCCAGAATGTATATATTAATGAGAACAAATATTCATACACACAACTGTTAGCAACTGGAAAAGACATAAGCAGGGCAAAATTTATACTATTATAATATTACAATACATGACTAGATGCCATGCTGATGCCATTACTTTTGTAATGTTTCTACAGCAAGACTGTACTCTGTTTTTCATATATGACCCATGCTCATTTTTTTCTTTGAAATCAACCTGCATATGAGGTTCGTTATGTCATCTTTTTAGATCTTGTTAGGTTTTAAATATATCGATATTCAAATTTAAATTCAGAAAACAGGCCAAAATTTAATGAAGTGTAACAGAATGTTTTCCTACAAGTTTAAAAAAGCACAGTGTGACAAAATTAAGTAAATGATGATGCTGTTGCCCATCCCAAGTAAACATTCCTTTTAAAAAAGTGACGCAACGAATGATCAACAACAAAACTCTGAAATTCTGTACCTCTGGAGACAGCATAACCAGCCTGCAGCGTCTCAGGAACTTGTGCTCTGACATGCCTCTGAACACATGACTCCACTGAATAGCACAGCACCTGAAAAAGAGAGAGAGCGTAGAAAAATGTTCCAGCTGACATCTGTTTTTTCTTAAATATGTACCTGGCACAAATACACTGTGCTGAAGAGAGTGATGGATTGAATTCTGCTAAAATAAAAATGTAAACATCTACATATGAACACAATTTTGAAAAATCAAATGAAAATGATTAAGGAAAAAAAAAAAACAATATCAAGGCAAGGTAGGTAAATAGAAGAAAGGGTGGATAGAAATTTGGATGGATTGGTGGGCCAACAGATGCATAGATGGATGGGGTTTGGAGGTGGATGGATGGATGGGTGGGTTTTTAGGGGGTGTTAGTACGTGGGTAGATGGGTGGGTTTGAAGATGGGTCTGTAAATGGATGAACAGTTGATATGTCAGTGCATAAGAAGGAGGATAAGCGAGAGGGTGGATGAATATGTGAGTTGGTGAATAAATGGATGGATCAATTAATGCTTATATTATCTAAGCATTACATGCCAATATTAAATTAATTCTTGCATCATTGTAATCCCCAGTGCAGTGTGGGAAATGAGTCTGAGTGAGCTAGAGCTTTAAAAAATGGGTGAGGCTGATGAGTTCAGACGGTGCATGTTTCAGTGAAAGGAGGGACTTGTTTTCTGTTTCACTCTCTATGGCTCTACAGTGGCCACTGCTTGTGGTTCAGAGGGTGATACAATGAGTGGGCAGGTTTTTTTTATTGTAATAAGAAGCAGATGTTGTAAGTGAACAGTAGCTCTCCAGTCAATGTCAGCAAAACTACATTGATTCACCACTCCCTCCTCCTTTCCCCACACACCCTGTCACTGCATGCTAAATGCATGAGCATTACAGGGCGGTGCACCCATTCACTGAGCCAGAGTGATGGGAACATTACACAGAGTGTGCAAAAAAACTGACACACTTCCAGAACACAGCAAAATATGTAATCAGGTTTCGAGTGGCCACGTAACAGTACATGTGTGCATTACAAGCTATTCATTTACACACTCTACTGTGCAACAGGCTGATAAAATATTGTGATGTTCTTAGTCTGAAAAAAACTGTCCACAAAGAGCCATGTGGTCTATTCAGGTAAACTCTGTTTTGTAATAGAGATGTGTGGAAAAAAAAAATCTTCACATTCACACAACTCTATTACCAACATAGATCTTTATGGAAACACTGGAATTACCCAAAGAACCATTTAACCATTGCACCTTAAATTTATCTTTAGAAGTGCATTTTGATAAGACAGTTGTGTGAAGAAGGAATCAAGGAATTATATGTAATAATAAAGTGAAAGTGAATTGACAACATTTATACACCGTCAAAACATTACGGTAACAGTATGTTTTTTTGTATTTAATTACTTGTATATTTATGAATGAACCCGGGAATCAGATATACAAACAGACACAGCAAGTTTGTCAACATGCCAACGAATAATTATGGGCAATAAAAACATCATTACTCTGTTTACAGAAATAAAAAAGGAAATTAACTGTCATTATAATAACAATAAAAAGGCAAGTATAATTGAATGTTTATTTGGTATCATTTTCTGATCCCTCCATCAGATCTTTTTAAAGAATCACTAAATCTTTTTGAAGAAAAATGTCCAACACTGAACTGCTGAACTTGTCATACATTTTGGCAACATCCCTCTGGACTGTTTTATAAAGGCAGCTGTGTTCTTGCTCAGGATCATTACAATCATTACAATGCATTAGATTCATTAAAGACTCATATTTTAATGTTTTCTTCACTGTGTGTGAGTTTATGCCCAGGCTGATCCAGTCCCGATCCAGTACCAGGAATTCCTCCAAAACGTTCCTTCAATATTCCTCAAAAATATACTGCTGTATCTGAGATGACTGATACACTCTAATTTTGCCTAATGGCCGGGGGCTGAACCTTTTTTTCTTAAAGGTTTTGGTCGCTTATTAGCTTGAAATAGCCTGACAGATGATGCTAACCTGTGCTAAAAGTAAAAAAAAAAACACTAACCCTAGTTAATTCATTGATTACTTTTAATAAACTCATTTCACAAAACAAATGTATATGTTTAGTTTTAAGTCCTGGAATCTGAGCAATTTAATTTATAGTCATTTATTACTTTTAATGAAAGGTCAATTAGGTCATTGATCAGATGTCCAGGAATTTCACAGAACTGACGAGACTACTTGATTTGTGACTTTCACAAATTAAATTAAAGTAGTCAGCTTCTACTTGTTTACTTACTGACTAGCGAGCTATGTTTTCAATGCAGATTTAGGCAATCAGTGATTCTAGGGATTAGGCCCAGTCTTGGACTAGACATCATCCTATATCGAGATTTTATATTGAAGGGAAAATGCAGTCTATGACTATGCTTAATCCCTGTCCGAGAATCTGCCTTATAGTTTTGCTGTTTTATTGGGACAATGGAAGACATTATTTCACATTTTTAGGCAATTTATAGTTTTGATAGCTTGGCAAGTTACAAAAAATATAAAGATGCTAAAAAAAGCATAAAACATAATATATTTAACCTAATATGAACTGAGTGAAATATAAATTAAACATACCTACATGTGTATGTCTATACATACAGCTCTGGGAAAAACTAAGAGACCACTTAAATCTTTGATTTTACCAAACTGAAGAGAATGCCAAGATGAATGAAAACTGTGATTAAAAACAGGGTTATTTCACTAAATATTGATTTCTGAACTCTTAAAGCTTGTTTTCTTTGCATTTTTTGAGGTCTGGAAGCTCTGAATCTTTTTTTGTTGTTTCAGGCATTTCCCATTTTCTGCAAATAAATGCTCTAAATAATTTTTTTTTGGAATTTGGGAGAAATGTTGTTCGTAGTTTATAGAATAAAACAACAATGTTAATTTGACTCAAATTTGCCTAGTAAACAAATGGTAAAAGACTAGATTAATACAGGCCTGTAGGAAATGTATACTACCTGCCTTTCCTCTAACAGAACTGATTAGTGAAAACAGACTAAACCCCTGGATTCACTGAGTAAATTATTAACCTACGAGTGCAGAGAGACGGTGTCTGTAGATAAAGGCGGTGTGAAATAGGCGTTGGTAGTGTTATCTAAGTTAACAAGGTTATATAAACTAAGTTAGTTATGTGTTATTCTCTGTAAACGGGTTTATAGGGAGGTGAAAGCCCCTCTTGGTCTTCTCCTAACCGCCACATTCCTCTGGTGGTCCCGTAAACTCTCTCTCTCTCTCTCTCTCTCTCTCTCTGCAGAGCTTAGCAACTGGAGCTGCTATCCTCCCAAAACACAGCCAGCGGTTAGCTAACAAAGTCAGTTTAATGTTTCCCTGTATATTCAGCGTTTATTCTCTGTTATTCTGGTCTGTTTTAAAAAGAGAGAGTGAGAACAGGGCGCAGTTTTCCGGCGTAAAATAACGCGCACACACACGTCCTAAACAACGCTAGTCCAGAGACCGCTCTCTTTCTTTCTCTCTCTCTCTCGAAGGGAAATGACTATTAACCTATTAAGTTTGTTAGCTAAAGAGCTAGCCCTCAGGCCATTTAGTGATATATGTTATAAACTTACCGAAAGCAGCAGCAGGAGAGCGCAGGAAGGGCCGACCCGCGACATGTTAGCTCGGTCAGTACTGTGTGTGTGTGTGTGTGGTGTCCGCTCCAGAGGCTGAGGGGGGCTAGGCTAAAGTCCTGTGGGTGAGGTGTGGTGCGGAGGGCGGCGGTGGCTCGCTCCGTGCCGGGCGGGGGTTTTGGGTGTGGCGGCGGCGGGGCGTTAGCTACAGGCTCTCTCCTATGGAGGCCCTACCTGGAACACAGAGCACCGGAGGATCTGTGCTGACAGAAGATGAGTAATAGTTTTAGTGAAACTGACTGTCTGACTGTGAGAAAGTGAGAGAGATTAACCCCTTAACAGCCCGGGATTTTTGTCAGTTGTCTGCCTGACATTACACCAATAAATTACTGAGGATTTCTATTCAAGCATCACGTAAAAAAAATGTTTCAGAATAAACATTAGTGAAAGCACACTTGTAACTTAGTTGTAATAGAAACTATAACGTTAGAAAAATATTTAAGTAAAGTCTGCTAATGTCAAAATATAATGAATAAAAGCATAAAAAAATGGCTCTTTCCTATGGAAGCCCATTCCTGCCACCTAAAAAAAAAAATAATCCCGCACATTTATTATTAACTAAACTGCTATCTCATTATTTTGACAAAGTAAGTCATTATTTTGAGATAGTAAGTCATTATTTTAAGATACTATCTTATTATTTTGAGATACTATGTTGTTATTTTGAGATGCTATCTGATTATTTTGAGGTACTATCTCATTATTTTGTGAACTAAGTCATTATTTTGTGATACTAAGTCATTATTTTGAGATAGTAAGTTATTATTTTGAGATAGCAAACCGTATTTTTGAGATACTAAGTAAAACAGAATTGAAAAAAAAGAATAAAATTGGAATATAAGAAACTAATTTAAGACATAACACAGAACAATGTTAAAATAAAATTACATGAAATTATATTAAAAAAAGAAAAAGTTATAAAAACTAATAATTAAGAACAGAATTTTTAGAACAGAAAAGTCAAAAATGTTCAAAAGTTTGGGGCTCTTCTACAGTTACAATATATATAGGCGCAGGCTGCTTTTCTCAAATAATAATTGTAATATTAGGAATGATTTAATTATTTAAATGTCACTTTCTACACAAGCTATAAGAACAGAATAGAGTTTTGCAAGATATACATATTTAATGTAAGTTAAGGTTGAATACAAACCGTACATAGAAAGCCATAATGTTGGCTTAGTGTTCAATCAATGTAAAACCCGCTGTGAACAAACAAGAGATCAGCGTTGTTTTAATGCATTAGATATGATTCAACACCCTTTTGCTATATAGGTCTCGTCCAGGTAAGTATCTGTGTGCGAGCGAGGTGTGTGTAATACTGAGTGGACTTTGTTCCAGATGGGAAGTGCAGTAAATACAGTACAACACTGGTCTGTTTCTGTTGGTAGTAGTGAGCTTATGATCTGGCCGGATTTACTGTTTGCTTACAGTTACAAAATGAAAGTATGCGCTCCATTTATATGAGCTGCATGCCTCATTTGCAGTTGTCTAAATAAGGAGTTTACGACAGGCTATTACAAGTAAAACTGTAAAATGAGGGATTTAATAGCAGAATAGCACTCTTTGAAACTGTCAGGTATAGTTATTTTTTGTAAGTAAACTTTCAAAAAAATGAAATGGGTTTACAAACAAACTTATAAAATGATCAGTGTGTTTCATAATAAAGCACAGGTATCCCTTGACAGCAATGCTTTAGCCAGTATTTTCTTATTTGAATTTTTCGTTTATGAAGCAGAATTTTGTTTGTGTTTCATTCTCTGATCCTGCCCACAGCCCATTCCCCAGACCACACCCTGTTGCCAGGTATGGAACTCATAAGGCAGGCAAAACATCATGCTGCAGCCTCAGAGACAGCAAATAGTCTAGAAATACTACAAGATGGATGCTGAGATGGACAATTTGAACAGTAAGCACTAAATATGCTGGTCATTTAAGTAATTTCAACATTCAAGTGCTTGCATTTATACTCACTGGTCCACGTTCAGCATGGTTATCTGGCACACAGTATTTTATGTATAGTTGATGTAGTGCTGGGTAACACCATAATGCTTAAATATACCAACATGATCTGAAATCAGTCACAGTGGAGGAGCATACAGGCATGAAAGAAATATACGTCAGAAGATGTTTGACTGTATATATAGACTTAATATAGCTATGGATGTGATTATTCATTGCCACTTTCTCAAGTTCTTAATCTTCTATGTGTTCAAGTGGGTTCAGTGCCCTTAACCTGGCAACCCACGTGGGCTTGGTGAGTCTGGTGAGGAGGGGGCAGTGCAGTGTATAAAATTTGGACTGTGGTAGCCATTTTACACACTTGCTCTCATTTAGTACCTAATGTTTTTGATCATGAAACAGGTGTGATACATTATGCTGTTTTCCACCACTGCTCAAGCTGTGCCACATATGTGTGACGGTAAACCAGACATTGTAAGACTATGAAAAATCACTTGTGGCGTCTGGATTTTAAAACCAGCTTTATTCCTATTTTCCATATCAGATGGCTGTCTTTATTGCTGTGTGTGTGCGTGTGCATGAGTGTGTGTGTGTGTGTGTGTGTGATACTCATTGATATTACGCATCATTGAATCACTTACACAGTCACCATCACACTAGACCAAACCTTTTTTAATAACTCTCCCACTATTTTATTATTTGTTAGTTTGAGGAGATTATAGATTATAGATTCTACACATAAAAGCCTAATTTAGGTACTATATGTCTTAGACATATGTGTCTGTGGCCAATGTTTATGTATTTAGTGTATTTATTAAAGGTCACCTTCCGCGAAAATCCGATTTTTCTTGTTTTTTGTGGAATACAGTAGGTCTCTCCGAGTTGAATGTGTACACCTGCACATTAAACTGTTTTGCAGCCCCCATTGTCTGCAGGAGCTAAGCAAAGAAACCCCCCCTCCCCCCCTCCGAAAAACGGGTGAATTTTGAATTATCTTTCTGCCTACGTAGGCAGAAACTCACAGACCAGCCCACTTTGGCTCGAGAAACTCCCAGAGGCGGAGCTGAAGCGACGCAACATCACCGCTCATCAGTTAGGAGGTGGGAGGCAGTGAGCGGCAGAGCGGTGGAGGGGCGTCGCAGTGCTCCTAGCCAATCAGAGGAGAGATATTTGCATTCTGTTTGCATGTATGAATATTCATGAGCAAAGCTGGAATCCGGTCATTTTGGACACACCCCTAAAACAGTCCATTAAAAAAGAGCTATACAGAGACACCTGAGCACTTTTTTTTTTACAAAAACGGCTCACATGTCATTCATTCATACTAGAGACCACAACTAGACATTTTAAAATGAAAGAAAAAACGACGGAAGGTGACCTTTAAGTATTTCAATCATTTCTATAAATAGACACTCCTGATCTAACATAACCTAACAAACTTCCAGAGTACAGAGGAGGCTGACTTGATTCATCAGAGTTTATCAGTAAAAAGTTAATGAATATGCAATAGGAGCTGAGAGGAGGCAGGGTGAATGGAAGGTGAAATGAGAAAAGAAGACACAGAGAGGTGATGCAATCATTACTCCTACAATAAAAATATCACATACTGCTGAAGGCTGAAGCACAGCAGCAGGGCAGAAGGTGTTAAAACAGGCTGAGTATTTAACACAACGTCATGCTCGGTCAGATGGATAGAATGGGGCAGGAAAGCGGGGCGATGGAATTTGGGATGTTGCTGTGAATGACTCTAAACCCTCTGCCCCAGAGCTCTTGTGCTTCTGTCCAAACTGCCTACAGGACAATGAACTGCAGAGAGATAAAAATAAACACCCAAGCTCACCCAAGTATCTTCTGTTAAACAAAACCAACGACCTGAGGATTAAAATAATTACAGATATAAATAAAATAATTATGTTGATAAAAATTTGTGTATGATGTGAGCACTGTTCTGACAGTCATTGACGACTTGACTCTTTAACCTCTGACAAACTGTAATTGTAATTATTGGTGTGACATTATGTAATCATCATAATGAGGATTTCTATTAATATAATATGTTTGTACATCATTTGAAACTCCAGCTTCCTTTTACAGCTTCCTTTAACAATAGAAAATAGTTTTACCAATGGCCCAATACAAATAGTCTCAAATAGACTCACAAAGAGAAAGGAAATAAATGACTGAAAGACAGGAACAGTGCTATAATGGGATGGACAATATAGAAAAAGTAAAATCATGACACTTGTCTTTTATAGTGAAACACCAGTGCCACCTTTAAAGATATTAACAAAAAATATACAAGAAAAAAAATTTTAATGGAACATTTCACACACTGCACTGTATTAAACTTTAACAGAAGTGTGTTGGTACATGCAAACATTTGAATTAATGGTTACATATATTCTCCTATTTGTGAAATTAGGCTTTTAAGTGAAGACAAAGTTTTATTTTTTTCTCTCTACTATGTAGCCTTCCTTTAGACATTCACCATTTTAACAACATGCAATAATATGGTGGACTCTACAGGTATATGTAAAAACAATGTACACATAAAAAAAACATGTCCACCCTCTACAGAATACACAGTTTTAATAAACAGTTAATCTTATTTGTTTTTAAGATGGCTGGTGAAAGTAAAACATAACTATGTCATGTACTATAGTTCTAATTTGTTTGTGTGTGTGTGTGTGTGTGTTTCTTATTATGTTGAGATTTTATCCTCAATATATTAGTGTTTTTATACTTAAAATATGTCACGTGCCCCCTTGATCAAAATAAAAAAAAAACTAAATGAGTTGCTCAATTAATTCAATTAATAATTCTATTTAGTATTAATATTCAGAATTGTGGCTGAGCTCTTGTGGTTAAGCTTTTTTCTTTTAAATGTTATATGATTAGACCCCCGTATTTTCCCCCAGTTTGTTTTTCCACTTCTTTTCACTATAATATTTGATATCACAGTTTGCTTGTGGTGATAGCTTCTAATTCTCCAGACAAGTATGTAATTAATACTGTTCGTAACACCTTTAGCTCAATGTCACTGGGCAGCTCAGCAAGCTACACTGCCAGTTCTTTTACGCAGGTTAATAGGTGCACACACTAGCTAGCAACATGCTTAGTGATGGGAGAAGCAGGAAGGTCAAACTGCTCACTCTGCAAAGTCAATTATGGTCTCTAGTCCACCTGGTCATTAATATATTTGAAACACTTATCGAGCTGCGCCTTATCCATCCGCTCTGGAGTCAAAGTTCAGTTTTAATAAAAAATATCAGCTTAGATGGCTGTGCAGGTTTGTACATGAATTTGCTCAAAACAACAGAAGATGACCACGCCACTTTTAGTTTAACTGTTCACAAATAGTAAGAGATTATATATTAGATCTTGATTATATATTAAACTGTACAGTGCAAACCACACCCATGATATGTTTGAACATGTTAAATTACACTCAAAATACTCATGTTTCTTCAGTTAGTGCCCTATTCTGACTTATGTATTAGACACAGGACAGTGCGGTGTGTATTGTCAGATGCCAAACCTTTGACCCTCTGGCCTGGGTGTGTCAAGGGTGTGCGTCTGCCGCACCTGTTGACACCCAAACACCTGAGGTTTTATGTGTACTCTTGTGTTGAATGCAACAGCTTATCAGGCCTGAATTACCTGGATACAGTGCGGGTGTGGCCGTGTGTGTGGTTGGAGGCAAACAAGCGTGTTTTTTAAGAGTGAGAGTGGAGGGTTGCACAATGCAGCTTGGTGTTTCAACTCAACCGAACTGGTGCTCTTCAGTCTACATCTGCCATCTAGAGTGGGAGCACCAGTATTTCAACATAACAATGCTTGTAAAAGTAAGACACCAGTCTTTATCTCAGTGTCAGATATACATTATCTATGTATTGAATATACATTGAATCTCTCTATATTACATAATATGTTAAGGTCATTAAGTTTGGATATATTAGTTACTGTAAAAAAGCTATTATTAGTCCAATATTAGTGTACTGTGTTTAGCTTGTGCATACACTGGCACTTACACAGGGTGCTGCTTCTACACAGTGGATCAATAATGTTCTATACATAAGGAACCATTTGAATACTTAAATTGTTTTTTTTTTTTTGCCTTGATAGATCACACATCTTGGTTCATTTTGTCCAGCTTAATCAATGAGTGTCTAGCACAATTAAAAAACACAATAGTAGAAGCCTCTCGGGGGATAATGGCAGGAAAAAAGGATTTTACTTTTGAGATTCATTGATTGTGCTGGACAAATGAGTATACATAATTGGATCAGTATGGGTGTAACTAAGTTAAGTAAAGCTAAGCTAAATAAACAAAACTGTAATTCTTAGAAAAAAACACTTTCTTTCAAAGTCAAACGAATGCTGGATGTTAATCTACACAGATTTATCTCCTGAAAACTATTTATTTGAGTGAGTAGCGGTTCGTCCCACGTAGCTTGTTTTAACTTAGCGTGGTTAGCGGCTAATGCTATTATTGCTTCAGCAGGGCTAGCCGGGGTTAACAGCAGGCAGGCTACAGGTCTATAATACCTCTGAATGGCAAAAGAGCTAGCACTTAGCTCAGTTAGCAGCTAATGCTAATACTACTCCAGCCTCAGAGGTAGAGAACAAAACTGAAACCCCTTTATAACACTACTTACAACCTGACGCACTGAATTATAAAGAGCATGAATGATTTTTGGGAAAATTAAAAGACTTTAAGTGTGTCTTATAGTGCGAAAAATCATATTATATTGGCCAGAAATTACATATCTCTGCATCTTCCTGCTTACAAACCAGCCATTATTGCCGTTAGAAGCCATGGGCTGGTGAAATGTAGACGTGTAATAGGGGTTTGATACCCGGTTGCAGAATGTTGTAGAAGGGCTTGGGCATGGTTATGTGTAGTGGTAATTCTAGAGCTGTGACCTCAACCGACTCGCTCTTACTCTCTTCCTCTCAGTGGATGGCCTCTGTCTGGGCTCAGGTAACCAGGAGTGCTTGCATGACCGAGTTGGCTTTATAAATGCCTGTCTTTCTTTTTCTCTCTCTCTCTCTCTCTCTCTCTCTCTTACATACACCCTCTCTCTCTTTCTCTCTGGGAACAGTTCAGAGTAAAACCTCCCCATTGTTTTGAATGAGTTGCCTGGGCACCAATTCAAAGGCTGAGTCAGAAGTGAAGGCCACTCTAATCCATCCCCTTTTGGTCACATTGAAATTTAATCCAGGATAATCAGTTGGTGGATCTGGTGAATTTCTAAGATAAGAAGCCTCGAATTCCAGAATATTCATTCCTTAGAGAACCTTCCAGAGCATGGTTTTGTAAACCATATAGCAAACAGGAAGTGCAACCACATACTAAAACATCCCATACCCAATAAACTATTTTTCCAAGAAGAGAGAGAACATTTTGAGCATTTTTCTTCTAAGAGTGTACCCGTGCCAAAATGAGATGTCACCGGAGGTCACTGGATCCTTGCTCAATCTTGGGTGTGTCGAAATGCTGTCATGGAGCAAGGTGTTCATGCGTGTGTGGGAGTGTGTGTTAGAGAACGTGAACAGGTGCGATTTGATAGACAGGTATACCCTACAGGTGTATGATAAATATCACATCATATGCAGCAGCTCATGTGTACTGAAACAGTTTTCTCTCTGACTAACTTGTGCCTTCAGTGACGCACTGTCTAATACGGTGGCCGAGAAAGCCCAGAGCAGTACAAATTGAAAAGCGCTGCAAAAGCACAAAACACATCCATCAAAATTACAACACAGGCGCAGCAAATAGAAAAACGTGCTGCAAAAAGAAAAACGCGCTGCAAATAGAAAAACGCGCTGCAAATAGAACCACAACACAACGGAAGTGAGTCACAACACAACGGAATTTTCCCGGGGGACCTTAAAAGATACTGTACCAGCTGTGTACAAAGGACAATAAGTGGCAAACAAGCTTCTGAAAAGTAAGTTATGTTTATTACCTGTGATCACCACGGTTGTGTGCATATTATTAAAAGTTCTGCTTCACAAAACGCCTTGTTTGCCACTTATTGTCCTTTGTACACATAGTGAAGTCCGAGACGTTACTGAAGACGCAGCTTAGCTGGTACAGTATCTTTTAAGGTCCCCCGGGAAAATTCCGTTGTGTTGTGACTCACTTCCGTTGTGTTGTGGTTCTATTTGCAGCGCGTTTTTCTAGTTGCAGCGCGTTTTTCTAGTTGCAGCGCGTTTTTCTAGTTGCTGCGCCTGTGTTGTAATTTTGATGGATGTGTTTTGTGCTTTTGCAGCGCTTTTCAATTTGCACTGCGTTGGGCTTTCTCGGCCACCGTAGTCTAATCATGTTTTCTCACTATAATTTTCTTAGGCGCTATAATACATAGTCACGTCATGTGTTCTGTGTTTGTCCAGACAAGTTTCTGCTGTCGGTAAAAACACACACAGTCTAAGATTCAACACGCTGATGGTAAAACATACCTGGATTTATTTTATTAATTTAAAATAGAAATGTATTTCTTAGAACACGCTTCCTGTGTTTGAGACTAAATAGAATTTAATAAAAAAACATTTGATATTTTCTTAAGTATTACTCAGATCAGCCATCAATGAGACTATTTTAATCAAAGTGAGAAAATTCACACTTGACTTGGTGGAACCTTATTTTATATGTGTACTGCATCAGACCTATTATATTAGACATTTCTTTGAAAACATTAATCTTTTCTATAGGCAGGTCTTCAAAAGGTTTCCACCAATGTAAAGATCCAATTTAAGTATACACATAATTGCATATTTTTTTTAACCTAACCTAACCTAAAACTATTTTCTGTAATGTGAGATTAAGAGGGCAGGGACAGCTTTTAACAAGCACATGTTTTGTTTCTCCTCTGTTGCTCCAGCTGAATTTACTTGAAATTATAAAATGATTAAAAATAAAATATTATAACTTACAAACACCTATTAAACAAAGTAGAAGTAAATGTAAATAAAGAAGAAATTTAAATCAGTTAAAAAAAGGCATCACTGTCATTTACACTTGTTAGCACCTTTAAAGGGTACTCATGATGAAAACCACAATTTATAATCACACTGAAAGGGTTCACACTTTTTTTTTGTTATCCAGTGAAACCTACATGATTTAATATGTTCAGCAGGTACAATTTCCATTAGCTTTCATGTATTTATTTATTTTGATTGTCAAAGCCCAGTTCCTCCAAAACTGAGCACATACTAAAAGCATGATCAACATAATTAATGCATGTATTGTCTTAACAGTCAAAAATTACTCATCAGCAGATAAAACCATCAGATGATCAATTGAAAGGTCTTTTCTATTGTGACCTCAATTTACATTAAAGCTGTAGACTACCAGGGTACATAAAGTATCTTTTTACCCTTTGAACAAGGGGAGTATACAGAATGTTAGGACTACCTAAAAATGAATTCTGTTTACAATTTTAGGCACAGAGTGAAAACAATGAGAGACTGGTTTGCAGGGCAGGTATTAAGCCTAGTGCTGGACTACAGTTTCATTTAAATCCATTTAAAATGTGCTTTGTAGACACATGTAGACATATGTATGTATTGCTGACATTACATATATTTTATAGCATTAAATGCAACAATATTTAAATCACAGTCTGTATGTCTTGCAACACTGATACAAAATGTATTAAAATATTAATATTCTTAGTATCATCCCTAAATTAAGATATTTAGTAGTAGTAGCAGCTGAAGAAGAAGTAGTAGTACTGGTAGCAATAGAATTATTAGTAGCAGTATTAGTAGTAGTGTCAGTAGCAATAGTATTAGAATGTATAATAGTAATATTATTTTTTAATAATAGTAATAGCAAAAACAGTATTAATAGTAGTAGAAATAGAAGTAGTAATATATTTAGTGTCTTTAACTGTATTCCTGCTAATCATATCCATTAACACTATATTCTGTATTGTATTTGAGTAATTAGGCTGGTGGTCTCATTTACCTTTTCACTTTTCCAAGCACAGAAATAATAAAGTTTTCATTTATTTTCTACATTGTAGATTAATATTACAGACATGAAAACAATTAAAGGACACATATGGAATTATGTAGTAAACAAAAAGTGTTTGTCCTTCACAATCCCCTGATCTAAACTTGTTTAACTGAGATGGTGATTTAAGGTGATTTGGGAGAAGCTGGAGCTCGACAGCGTGAAGAAAAAGCAGCAACTGTTGTTCAGCACCTCCAGAAACTCCTTCAAAATGCTGAGAAAACTATTCCAGGTGACTCTCCCTCATAAAGACGCTGAGATTAAAATATCAAGATTGTGCAGATGTGTCCTCAAAGCTAAATGTGCTACTTAGAGGAGTATAAAACATATTCTGGTTTGTTAAACACTTTTTGTATAGCTTTAATGTCTTCTATATTAAATTTACAATGTACAAAAATCATACAAGGAAAGAAAACACTTTGAATGAGAAGAGGTGTGTACAAACGTTTGACTGGTAATGCATATAGAATGCAATTTACATAAAAAACACTTTACAAGAGTTTCTCTTGTACGTATAAAACTATTTAACCATATAAAGAAATGCTGCAGCATAGAACCAGAGTAATGAATGAATGAATTTCCTGGCTGAGCAACGAGGCCTCTGTAGTTTTCCTTTCCTGTTTTCACATTCATTACGGAACACAGAAAGACAATAGCTGGGGCATTTCCGATCTTTGTTTGTAGAGATAAAATAATGTAAATCAGTGTTGTGAATTAATGTTTAGGTTTATGTTGTTACGTTGTTTAATTGATACAAGCAGAGGGCAAAAAAGTTATTCTACATAAACTTCTCTATCTTACCATCTGACCATGTCCAGTGTTAAACTAGTGGCTTGTTCAGTATTCACCTAAACTGTAATAAACTATTGAACACATTAGAAATTCGTTTTTTAAAATAATAGGTTTTAGTGTTGATATACATGTTTACTACGCTTGTTACTGTTCACCTAAGAAACATGTGCTAACCTCCCCTCATACTCTCTCTGTTCCCTCCCTCCTCCCTCCTATCTGGGTGCTCAAGTTTCACTCCCACTGTTGCTAAGGAGAGCTGGAGTTGTTTTGTGTTGAATGTGTCATTAAAGAGACAGACACACTGACACCATCTGAGCGAGAGAGTGAGCATGGGAGGAGGGAGGGAGAGAGAGATGTGGAAGTGAAAAGAGAGTGTGGGGGGGAGAAAACGGAGAAAAAGAGCAAGAGATAGATTTATTGCTCCTTTTTTAGAAAGGGAGCCAAAAAGAAAGACACAAAAATGTTAAGTGAGGCAGCACTGTGGCAATGAGGGTGTAGCTGAGGAGGTCAGAGGGACCCATAAACACACTGAGCCTCCTCCGAACAACACCTAATCCTCCTCAAGCAGAAACATGTGGAAAACTGCACTGAACACACTGCACACGGATTTGCATTGTCATCCTCCAGCTACACGTATTTAGATATTTTTAAAAACTATTTACGTTGATATTAAAAGCAAATCACTATCATGCTTTTTAGATGAATAGTGTATATTCCTATTATTGCCACTCCAGGCCCTGCTAAAAGTACATTGTAACTTTGGTGAAGCAGGCAGGCAGGCAGTGTTCACTGAAACTGTGCACAATATTAGTGTAACGTCTTGTAACACTAGAGCCACATGCTTTTTTTACTTTCAGTGTTGGTTCTGTATCTCTCATGTTGTTTAGAAATGCATTTGTGAAGTTAATGGGTGACTCAAAATTCCAATTAAGCCTCCCGACTGTAGGGGGAGCCGAGAATCCAGGAAGGTAAAATACTAATTCTTGTATAATACTGCTTTAAGGTGACTGAAAATGAACTTTTTTTATGCTTTACAGATGGTAAGTTTTAGAGCATGTTTCTAGTGTTTTGTGTGGATAGTCTTTTGATAATGTTAATGTGTGTATGATTGGTGCTAACTAACAACAGAATAGGGGTGCACGATACAGAATCTCTACCTCACTCTGCATCCAACCTAGTTATATCCCGTGAGCACAGTCTGCAGCGTGAAATGCTCCTTCTGTTACTACAAACAGCTATTGCAATTTGAGTTTGTTTTTATTCAAGGTGTTATCACAGATCTTTTAATGTGTTCATTGTTAAAATTCATACCACAATAAAAATAAAATGTGATTTATCACAAAGACATACAATAGAGTTTACTCTGTCTTTACATTCTGGGAAACAGCTAGTTCTCAATCTTTATTATCCTTAGCAAATTGAAGATGTTTTTGCTGGTTTGTCTCATTAATTAGTGTTAGTCTACACAGTGGTTTAGTCCCAATCCCCTGAACTTTATTCGCACTGTGTGTGTAGAAATGCACTTACTTTCAATATTAAACATATCTGGCGTTGTTGTTTTTTTTTTTTACAATTTGATTTCACCAAGTAATCATAATTCAAGATTTTTGTCTGACATTTTCAAAGATGATGCTTCCCCACTGTCCTTTCACTTTTTTATAATGCATTACAGAGTTCTTAACCTGATTGTAGTAGTTTCTCCTGAAAAGCAATGTTTTCTCTGCCTAATGCATGCCAATAATTTTACACTACTAAAACAGATGAACATTTTTCCATAACCACAGATTGTGTCTTTTCACATTGTTGTTTAACAAACAGCTAAAACATAATTACCCATGCAGTAATTATCCAATGGGAGACTCTTTACCTATTTGCTTAGCTTAATCCAAGTGTTGAACCCTTTTTTTGGCCAGGCAGTGTATAATGAAAAGAGCCCAATTGTATATCCCCAATGAGTGGCTTGTCCCTAAGCAAAAGTACACTGAGGCCTGTCTATTTGGCTCTCTGTATCAAATGGTACAATGTGTGAAGATAAAACAGCAGATGGCAGTAATGTGCATAGAGCTAAACACTTGAATGCCAAGCCACAATGACTACATTAGCTTTCTCTTCTGTAACAGAACTCTTCTGCTCAACTGCTTCTGCTTCAACGTCTCTTCTGTTTTAACTGTAGGGTTTGGTTATGGACTGATTAGTTAGGCTGAGTGCGTTAAGTATACGCACATAGCAGAGCTGCTCATTATGCAGGCATGGAAACCACTGATTTAGGGCTAGAGAACTGTGCAGCTCAAAACATCCTGTAAAAACTGTAGGATTGAAATAGCTTTAGGTATAAGACCTACAAAGGACCAACACTCTATATTTGTTAGTCATGATTATTATTATTTTTGTCATGAAATAATTATAGTAAAATAAATTAGGGTGGGCAAACACCCTATACATTATGGTAGAGTGCCCCAATTCTTCTAAGACAGGATTGATTATATATGGGCCTTCAAACAAAGATTTGATAACCAATATGTTATTTCCATAGTTTAATGCATAGTTTTAATGTTATATGGCCATCTTGCATAAAAATATCACTAGTAGTTCATCTCAGTAGCAAGCTAGCTAACTTTCCCTTTCCACATTAAATAGTGCAACAGACAACAGAAGCTGCAGCAATTAATGTAAAATGAAAAAATAAAAGAATAAAAGTTAATTTCAGCTCCTCATCACAGAAGAATTCAGGAATAGACAATACTAATTAACTCCTGTACCACCTCCCTTTTGGAGACAGACAATGCCTTAAAGGGGACATGAAACATTTCAGTTTGTACAAGTTTTCTAAGGTATTAAATATAATGGAATTTATTTGGGGGGGATTTTTTATATAAAATGTTTACACACTAAATTATAATATATTTATGTTTGTTACGTTTGAGCTAGGGCGCCGCCATGTTGCCCGTGCAGCACTGGTGACGTCACGAGGTTGGTTGGTTTAAGATCCCAGGCATATAGCTAGAGGAAAAGAGCGTATTGTTTGTCGAGATTATGGATGAAGACGAAGCTGAACTAGGCTAACATGGAGCATTTACTCAGAGATCTTTCCTGTATAAACCTGAGCAGAACTTTTCAGATGCTTTTCCGAGAGCGAGGGGTTTTGGGAGTGTTTATTCTCTCTCTACGTGGAGCCGTGCAGAACCCTGCAGCGCGTCCACAGCAGGTACTACCATCCAGTTAACCAGCTATTTTATATACATTTAGCTATTTAACATGCAAAGTCCAGAGTTCATTAAGACTGAATGAAACGAACATGATTTAAGTGGATATTGAAACATCCAGGCGCTGTTTGGTTGATAAACCGTTCAGTTTAGAAGTTAGAATGCTTACTGGGTACTTAGCTTCATCTAGTTAGTGTTAGCTAGTTAGCTAGCGTTGGCTATCTAGAATAAGATAGCTAGCTAAGTAGCTAACGCTAGCTATGTTATCTTTAAATTGTCATTTTATCTAGATTTTCGGTAACGGTACCTCTCGCTGCTCTGCTGGGTGGGCGTGTTGTTTGGCTGGTGCGGCTCACAGCTGCTGCTCTCATAGTAACGTTACCATCAGTCAGACGGTCTGTACATTCCAGCTGATCAGAGGAAAAATAAAAAACGGAGGAAAAAAGCCTCGGACTTCAGCTTATTTATCCGGCGCTAATGCTCCTGACTCAAACCCCTCTCCTTCACATAGTCCTGGTCTAGAAAGTGCTCGCCACTAACCCCTAGCGTTGCAGCTAACCGGAGGATTCTCACGCTTCAGCGCTGCAAGCCCCCGCTGAAGGTATGAAAGTGAAAGTAAATATTTCTCATTCCTCACGCTATTAAATTTCACTACTCCCAGTATTACTACACACAGGGGCAATACAAAAGTGCCCCCCCCCTCTGCATTGAGTTTTGGTTTGGATTTTATTATTTATTGAGGAGCTAAATTACGTTATTCTCATAGATTCTAGTAGTGAGGCGTGCGAGAACCAACCTCGTGACGTCACTTTCAGCGCTGGGACAAGATGGCGCTGCCCTTACTTAAAAAAATGACATTTAGATTGCTTATTATTTTAATATCTCGCTTCACTGACAACTGTTAAACTTATAAAATTTTTTAGAGTGAACATACATCTTGTGAATTAAACTAAATACTTGAAGTGTTTCATGTCCCCTTTAAAGTAAACTAGTAATCCAGCAGCGAGGTTGCTGAACTTTAGCGCTCTGCGGTTATCATCCCAGCAGTACTGACTACAGGGTTTTGAAGTGTTGTCCAAATTCTCAAAGGGGAGGATTTCACACTCAAAAAACAAGAAGTAAGGGGAACGAAAGATAAATGGGATTGGGCCTAAGAGTGAGACTCCTTGTGTGACATGCAACCACATGTGGAAACGGGTGCAGCCTTGGTTGGTTTTAGTGTGATTATAGCCCCACCCTTGTACACACCAAACATATACACACACTCAACTGGCAAAAAAATGGCCTGCCACACCCTCCCACCCAACCTGTCACTCTATTCTTCCCTTCTCTCAGCCTGTAATCTCTCGACGATTCACCCCTGCGATGTGAACGCCTGAAAGACATTTGTGTATGCGGACTGCAGCGGCAGGACTGAGTATTTGTGTGTGTTCACCGAGGGGAGTTTCCTGCAAGACTGGTTTGCTTGATACGACGCTGCTTTGTCTGCAGCATTTTTTTTCTCATTTAATTTCCCTTCCTTGTCTTGCCTAAAAGTCAGATGGGTCCTGGGAACTGATTTATAGTGAGTCATTTAAAGTTAGAAGCCTAATTAACATGCAGGTCATGCTCAGTGTCTCCTCCCCAGCAGACCTCCAACTGTGCTATATGAGAGGGGATTTGGCCTTTTCACACTTGTACACACTTGTAATTCATTTTTAAAACCCAGTACTTACAAATGTAAAACACCTGTTGTCTCAGAACACAATTATAACAGAAACCAAGCCTCTTGTTAAGTTCTAGTCTAAGTGTATTTTGGAGGTCTTTTAGTACAAAATCACTGTCTGTGGTACACTCTAATAATACTTAGTTGATATTAGTTGATATTGTACTAAAATGGGTTGTTTGACTCAAAAAACATTAGTGGCCAAAAACCCAAAGAACCTTTTACATGTTTAAAAAAATCCATCTAACCAGGCAAAGTACCATAAGAGCGTTCTACGTTTTAATAAAGAAGAGTTTTCATGGTTCTGTTAAGAGAACTGCTAAAGAATACAAAATATTGTAAGCGACTGTAGCTATTTCACTGAAGCAGCAGATCAAGGTGATGAAGAAAAATACAGCAGTATTCCTTTAAGAACTGCAAGCACTTCAAGAGCTTGGGTTCTCGGGTTAAGCTAGGGAAGGTGAAAAAAGGTAAAGGAAAAAAGCGAGAGAGTGAGACAGTGGAATGCAAAGAGAGAGAGAGAGAAACTTTTTTTGTCTGTCTCAGCATGCCTAAAGGCAGGGCATGGTAAGTGGTTGACTCATTATTTCTTTCTCTCTCTCTCTTTCTCTCTCTCTCCCTCTCTCACACACACCCTAAGCCTCAACCGTTCACTCTTGCTTTCACGCTTTTTTGTTGTCACTCACACAAACACATGGTCAGTACGTGATTGCTAATCAATATCACAGTTTGACACAGATTGACATTGCTTACATAGCATTTCAGGATGGCCCAGTGTGTCAGCCCTCAGGTATATACCTATAAACAAACAAGCTAACAGAAAATAATCTGTGTATGGAAGAGCAATTTATAAATGCATACATATTCAGACTTTGGTGTACTTTATCAAACATTTAAACAAAGCACCAATAAGTTAATATTAATATATTTAGGTTTCTTTTATATTTAGATGTGAAGCACCTTGTGGACATGGCTGAACTTAATAATAATAATTTAAGTGGCAAAATGGACACAAGAAAAAATGTGTGATGTCTTGCTTTAATGGCACAGTGTGTGCTTGGTGTTTATAGTCACACTTTAAATAGTATGTCTGTGAAATTGCAGTGATCGCTGCTTATTATCCTGTCTATCTGTCTTATCTTTTAGAAGAAGTCAATTTAACTTTAACTTAAAACAAAGACAAAAACCCCTGACATACAGTACTGCGCAAAAGTTTTAGGCACCAAAACAAATTACACTAATCCATTTATCTCAGCAATATGAGTGTTTTTACCTGAAAAAAAGCACCACATATGATTTGAAATGATTGATTCCCTCAGCCAGTATGTGTATATGTTCAGTTCCATCAGCAGCTCATTTACCAAATTTACCAAACCAGGTGTTGATATGATGAGAACTAGAAAAAACTCTATTAAACTCAGATGAGGAAAGATTAGTGTAAGGGCTGGTGCCCGATCGAGGCGTCCTCCAGGGCATCGGAGGGCGCGCCAGGCCAGCGCCGAGGGTTAGTTGGCTAATTATTAACACCTGCTTTCAACAGCTTATAAGCAACGCCAACTAGCCACTCGGCGCTGGATCTTTGAAGCTCGTGGGAGCGAATCTATGCCGGTTTCTAGACCGAGCCTCTGCTCTTTTTCCCCTTCTCTTCCTGCTATCCCTTTGGAGAGAGTATGATCCAGCACCGCTGGCATACTCCTCCCGCATAAGTAGCTTCCTCTGTCCCTTTATATCTCGAGTGTGGTGTAGTCGTGTTGAGCGGTGTGCTCCGCGGCTAACCCCCCTTTCTCTCGGGTCTGTGTGTCTGTGTTTGTGTGTGTGTGGTAGCCGCTGCGAGGCACGCGGTGTGCTCACCTTTTCTCTCCCCTCGCTGTTCCTCTTCTCTCTGGTGGAGCAGCGTTTAATCCAAAAGCACCCCAATTCACTTCTTTGTTTAGTTTGGAAGCTCTTTTGTTTTTACCTCGCTCCATAAGAGGTAGCCGTTAGCTTCTGCGGCGAGTCTTGTTTACATTCTCCCCTTCTCTTTCACTCGCGCTGGGCGTGAGGTTTTGTTTTCCACCCGTTTTTACTCTCCGCCCGTTTTCGTGGCTCCGCCCCTTTCGTCGGAGGCTCTTTAAGGGGCGATTGGGGCGGCCGCGTGCCGGTCCGCTCGCTGGTGCAGCGGTTGGAGCGCTGGGCTGCGACCGCGACAGCCTGAGTTCGATCCCCGCGTGGAGCGGGGTTTAATAATAATAATAATTGTATATATATATATAAAATATTATTATATAATATTAATATATATATATATATATATTCACGATTATATATTAATTCTTCTTATTATTATTATTATTATTATTATTATTTTCCCCTTTTTCTTGGGTTTACCTGCTTTGAGATCTGCTGCTCTGCACTTGGTTCCTACAACCTTCTGGGCTGGAGAGCTACTGCTCCCCAACCCATTACAGAAAGATCCAGCCCACCATGGATCCAGCAGAGCAGTCGGATCTCGAGCAGGTTAAGCTCGCCCTGGGCAACCAGGGGGCTGTCATTGGGCGACATGAGCAGGTCCTGCAGTGCTCCCTTGCTTTTGAGCTTCAGCCGTCCCGCTTCAAGTCGGAGCGTGCTAAAGTGGCGTACATCGTCTCCCTCCTCTCTGGAAGGGCATTGGCGTGGGCCACCCCGGTGTGGGAACACCAACCGGACGTCTGCGCTACCGCTGAACTATTCGCGGCAGCCCTCATGCGGACGTTCGACCTTCCAGTCCGAGGAGAGGAGGCGGGGACCCGCCTCCTGAACCTACGACAGGGTAGGAGGTCGGTGTCAGAGTACGCCATAGAGTTTCGCACACTCTCGGCTGAAAGCGGGTGGAACCCCAGCACTCTGGCAAGCGCGTTCCACCATGGGCTCAATGAGGAACTCAAGGATGAGCTTGCTCATCGTGATACTCCAGCATCCCTTGACAACCTCATTGAGCTCACCCAGAGGCTGGACAACCGCTTGAGGGAGAGGCGCAAGGTGCGGGGCTCGGGTACCACCCCCCGGGGGCCTCGTGGCCAATTCTCGGGTAGTGGGCCATCAGGGGCCACCGAGGGCCCACCTGACCACGGGGTCCAGCCCATGCAGTTGGGGCACACTCGCCTTCCCCGTCAAGAACGTGAGGCACGTATGCGTGAAGGGAGGTGCCTCTACTGCGGGGCTCCAGGGAACCAGCGCGTTACCTGTCCTGACTTGGCAGCCAAAAGTCAGCATCTGTTAACAGATCGACCAGGGCCCCTAACAGATCGACCAGGGCCCCCTCGAACCCAAGGGGTGTACCTGAACACAACACTAGCGTGGGGGTCTGTGGAGGTTCGTCTACCAGCCTTCCTAGACTCTGGAGCGGCAGGGAATTTTATGGACGCAGCCAGGGCCAGAGAGCTTGGTTTGCCCCTCGTCCGCCTACATGAACCCCTACCCATAGCAGCCATTGATGGGCGGTCCCTGGAGCCAGGGGTGGTGTCCCAACAAACACGGCCCCTCACGCTGCGAGTCGGGGCTCATTCAGAGCAAATTGCACTGTACATCATAAATGCTCCCGACTTGCAGCTGGTGTTGGGGTTTCCCTGGCTCCAGCGGCACAACCCCCACATTGACTGGCTGACCCGTTCGGTCATACGGTGGGGGCCAGCCTGTCAAGCTTCCTGTCTTCGGTCCCCCAGAGCCTCTAAAGGTGTGGACCTCGGCCCCGAAGGTCCCGATCACTCTCAAGTACCCAGGGAATATCGAGACCTTCGGGAGGTCTTCAGCAAAAGACAAGCCCAGGTACTGCCCCCCCACCGTCCCTGCGACGTTGCTATTGACCTTCTCCCTGGGACTAGCCCCCCCAGGGGGAGGCTGTTCTCCCTCTCAGGCCCTGAACGGCGAGCAATGGAGGGCTACATTCAGGAGGCCCTAGCCTTAGGTTTTATCCGGCCATCTACCTATCACTGTGAAGAACCGCTACCCCTTGCCCCTCATGTCATCCGCCTTTGAGGCACTGCAGCAGGCCACAATCTTCACCAAGCTGGACCTGCGCAGTGCCTACAACCTGGTCAGGGTCAGGGCGGGTGACGAGTGGAAGACGGCGTTCATCACTCCGTCCGGCCACTATGAATACCTGGTCATGCCGTTCGGGTTGATGGACGCCCCGGCCGTCTTCCAGGGGTACATAAATGAGGTTCTTCGGGAAGCCTTGGACCGCTACGTGTTCGTCTACCTAGACGATATACTCATATATAGCCGGTCTGTTGACGAACACGTCAGCCATGTCCGACGGGTGCTTCAGCTGCTCCTGGAGAACCACCTCTACGTCAAGCTTGAGAAGTCCCAGTTCCATGCGCAGACCATCTCCTTTTTGGGGTTTATTGTGTCGCACAACACACTGCGCATGGATCCCACCAAGATCAAGGCAGTGGAGAGCTGGCCCCAGCCCACCTCGGTGCGCCTGGTCCAGCGCTTCCTGGGCTTTGCTAATTTCTTCCGAAGGTTCGTGAAGAACTTTAGCTCTGTGGCCGCCCCGCTGACCGCCCTGACGAGGAAGACTTCGGGGCGGTTCAGCTGGTCCACAGAGGCCCAGGAGGCGTTTGACGCCCTCAGGCGCCTGTTGACCAGGGCCCCAGTTCTCCAGCTGCCTGATCCGGGACTTCCGTTTGTCGTGGAGGTGGATGCCTCTGAAGTGGGCGTAGGAGCAGTCTTGTCCCAGAGATCGGGGCCTGGAGGCAGACTGCATCCATGCGCCTACTACTCTCATCGTCTTACCCCTGCCGAGCAGAGGTACGACGTAGGAGATCGGGAGCTTCTGGCCGTCAAGCTTGCCCTGGAAGAGTGGAGGCATTGGCTTGAGGGGGCTGAACACCCCTTTCTGGTCTGGACAGACCATAAGAACCTGGCTTATATCCAGCAGGCCAAACGTCTGAATCCACGCCAGGCCAGATGGGGGTTGTTCTTCACCCGGTTTGACTTCATCTTGTCTTACCGTCCTGGGTCCAAGAACGTCAGACCGGACGCCCCCTCTCGCCAATGGGAGCCCCTCCCTCTTCCAGTGGAACCAGCCACCGTGATTCCCCCGGCCAGGATCCTGGCACCCCTCCGTTGGGCTCTGTTGGATGCTGTTCGACGGGCCCAAGAGACCGATCCTGACCCGGGGAACGGTCCCCCAGGCCAAGACTTCGTACCATCCTCCCTCAGGAGGCGGGTACTCGACTGGGGTCACGCCTCTCCCCAGACAGCGCATCCAGGGGCCACACGTACGCTAGAGTACCTGCAGCGCCGGTTCTGGTGGCCTCATATGGAGAGAGACGTGCGTTCCCATGTGGCCGCTTGTGAGGTTTGCGCTCGCTGTAAGGACCCCAGAACCAAGCCCACGGGTCTGTTGCACCCCCTGCCTGTTCCCTTACGTCCTTGGTCTCACCTGTCCCTTGACTTTATCACGGGGTTGCCCCCATCTCGAGGCAACACCGTGATACTAGTCATCATGGACAGGTTTTCCAAGTCAGGACGCTTTGTGGCACTTCCCAAGTTGCCATCCGCGCAGGGAACAGCAGAGGTGCTGCTCGACCAGGTGGTCCGAATCCACGGGCCACCATCGGACATAGTCTCAGACCGTGGGGCTCACTTCACCAGCCGGTTCTGGGGTGCCTTCTGTCGTTTGTTAGGGGCAGAGGTCAGCCTCTCTTCTGGGTTTCACCCCCAGTCCAACGGTCAGACAGAGAGGGTCAACCAGGATCTGGAAAGGACCCTCCGCTGTCTGGCTTCCTCTGCCCCCTCTACCTGGTCCGACCAACTGAAGTGGGCGGAGTATGCCCACAACACACTCTGGCACTCATCTTTGGGAATGTCGCCTTTTGAGTGCCAGTTTGGGTATGCTCCGCCTGCTTTCCCCGGACAGGAGACTATTACGGGGGTGTCCTCGGCCGACCAGACGGTCAGACGTTGCCACAGAGCCTGGAGGAAGGCGCGGGCTGCCCTCTTGTCTGCCAGGGTGACCCAGAAACGCCATGCAGACAGGAGGCGGCGGCCCGCCCCCTCATATAGGGTTGGCCAACGGGTCTGGCTATCGGCCAAGGACCTCCCGTTGCGGGGTACCCCACGTAAACTGGCCCCGCGGTACGTGGGGCCATTCAAAGTTCTTCGCCGGATCAATCCGGTATCATACCGGCTCGCCCTGCCACCCGCCCTTAGAAGAGTCCACCCGACCTTCCACGTGTCCCGCCTTAGGCCCTACCTCTGTTCTTCGGGTCCGGCCGCTCCCCGGGTCCCCGCACCATTGGTGGTGCCCCCGCCTACACCGTCCGTCAGCTCCTGGACTCCCGAAGGGTACGCGGGGGCCTCCAGTACATGGTGGACTGGGAGGGGTACGGTCCGGAGGAGCGGTCCTGGGTGCCCGCTAGACACATCCTGGACCCGGAACTGGTTAGGGCTTTTCGGCGAGACCGTGCGGCGGGTTTAGGGCCGTCGGGTGCCGCCCCTCGGGGGGGGGGGTCCTGTAAGGGCTGGTGCCCGGTCGAGGCGTCCTCCAGGGCATCGAAGGGCGCGCCAGGCCAGCGCCGAGGGTTAGTTGGCTAATTATCAACACCTGCTTTCAACAGCTTATAAGCAACGCCAACTAGCCACTCGGCGCTGGACCTTTGAAGCTCGTGGGAGCGAATCTATGCCGGTTTCTAGACCGAGCCTCTGCTCTTTTTCCCCTTCTCTTCCTGCTATCCCTTTGGAGAGAGTATGATCCAGCACCGCTGGCATACTAGTAGCGTCCTCTGTCCCTTTATATCTCGAGTGTGGTGTAGTCATGTTGAGCGGTGTGCTCCGCGGCTAACCCCCCTTTCTCTCGGGTCTGTGTGTCTGTGTTTGTGTGTGTGTGGTAGCCGCTGCGAGGCACGCGGTGTGCTCACCTTTTCTCTCCCCTCGCTGTTCCTCTTCTCTCTGGTGGAGCAGCGTTTAATCCAAAAGCACCCCAATTCACTTCTTTGTTTAGTTTGGAAGCTCTTTTGTTTTTACCTCGCTCCATAAGAGGTAGCCGTTAGCTTCCGCGGCGAGTCTTGTTTACATTCTCCCCTTCTCTTTCACTCGCGCTGGGCGTGAGGTTTTGTTTTCCACCCGTTTTTACTCTCCGCCCGTTTTCGTGGCTCCGCCCCTTTCGTCGGAGGCTCTTTAAGGGGCGATTGGGGCGGCCGCATCCCGGTCTGCTCGCTGGTGCAGCGGTTGGAGCGCTGGGCTGCGACCGCGACAGCCTGAGTTCGATCCCCGCGTGGAGCGGGGTTTAATAATAATAATAATTGTATATATATATATATATATATATATATATAAAATATTATTATATAATATTAATATATATATATATTCACGATTATATATTAATTCTTATTATTATTATTATTATTATTATTTTCCCCTTTTTCTTGGGTTTACCTGCTTTGAGATCTGCTGCTCTGCACTTGGTTCCTACAACCTTCTGGGCTGGAGAGCTACTGCTCCCCAACCCATTACAATTAGGAAATGTTGTGTTGTAAAAGCGCTGCTTTTTGTAAAATTGATGTTTGTATTTATTGTAATGCTAATGTTTTACTGAGCTATTAAACACTTACTTCACAGATAAGAAGCTTTTTCTTTACCGAAATTCCCACAGGTGCCTAAAACATTTGCACAATACTGGATAAATATATTAAAAATGTACAATTTTATAGCCATCTGCTGTACTTAATTTATAATATAATATATAAGATAAAATCAGACAAAATGGAAATTGGATATCATTAAAATGTGATGAATTGCACTTGGGTGGTCATCAGCATACTTGTGGGTGCACCCAATTAAAGCATATGTGTAGGAAACACTGTGGTCCTTCAGTCTTGATAAGGCAGTAGTCACTAATTAAATACCATAACTCAGCTGGAAGTAAATATTATCAGGCATTCCTTTCGGCTGCCAGAAATTTGTAGGCACATTTTTGCATGCACACGCCTGAGAGAGTATTCATTGCCACTGGGAGCTTCTTTGAGCTGTGAGCTCCAAGCTGAAGAGGCATAAAAACACAAAACATACTTGTAGTAAAGTTCAATCCTGTTGAAACCTTCTTGCCTGAAACATACTGACTTGTACACTTCTCCATGCATCTATTGAAGACAGCATATTTACATGTTTCCAATCCTGTCACTTCCAAGTATAAAATGTGTTTATTTTAGAATATGCACACCTTGATCACACAATCCCCACTGACAAAACCGTATAAATGGCCAATGAAAATAAAACTATACTTAAGAAGAGCAAGACATGACTTTTCAGTCTGGGGTGTTACCTGAGTTATTATACTATACAGTTTCACATTGACTGACTGGTTCTCTGACACTGCCAAAACAAGCAAGCCTAAAATTCACATGAACAGGGTAGATTATTTTCCATTTTCCTTTCTAAAACAAACAAAAATAAAACACCAGCAGAAACTGTTCATGAGTAATTATTTCTGTCCATATTTTTAACCCACAAATGTTACATAAATAGTAGTTATTGCATTTAAAATGTTAACCTATAACCTAAGTAGTACAAATTAATTTTTGAAAACATTGATTGGAATAAATACAAATACATAACTACAGAACATGCTGTTCGGTCTGTATGTTTCTGAGTTGTTATTTTTCTAGCCAACACAAGCTCAATAACCACATGATACACATAATACATTAATAGAAATTAAAATAAAAACCCATGTAACACACAGCACAACTTTCTTTGTTTTACTGAAATTATAGCATTAAATTACTTCAGTGTAAAGCTTACTCCTCAGACAACAAAATGGATGACTGTTATTTATTGGCATTTACTAAAATAAATAGTTATGATGTTTGTGTTAATGTTAAAATGAAAACCATACAGAGATATTGTGCTAAGAAGCTGTTTAAAAATCCCCTACAGAGCCAGAGGCAAAGTTAGAAAGGAAAATATTTCTCTGAGCAACAGGAACAGACCTTAAGAGGAACTTTAAGAGAAACAAAAAAGAGGAACCCATTCATCTCTAACTGACATAAAAAGGCTGTAAACAAAAAAAACCCTACTACTCCATACAATGCATGACATATGAAACATTCTGAAGAAAAACACCTGAAATTATATATAAATAACATGGAAACGATTATCATTACTGTTAGTTGCAAAATAATGGCATAGTGTAACATTATGAATAACATTTTTTTTCTAAATGACTTTTTACAGTAAATGTTAGTCAAGTTGCTACCATATTTTAAGGGAAAAGGAGTTATGTTAAGCCATATTAGCTTAACATGACACCAGTGATATAAGCTGTAATGTTTCTGACTAGTTAGGATTACTGTCACAGATACCTCAAATGTATTATAGATGGGAGATAATTATTATTTTTTTTAATGTAAAATAAGGGTAACATTTGATATTAAGGCTGAATGTGTTCCTGGTAATGACACGTAAAATGTGTTAGTATATCTGATATTATTTTTAAGTAATAAGCAAATTCATAGCTAATATCTAACATTAGTTCCAACTAATATAAAACTGCCTTACAGAGACCATTAATGAACAATTAATTTTACCATAGTTTTTTATTCTTTTTAAAGAGACATATTTGGTTCTATTGGACCTAAGAATGATAAAGCTTGTGTGTCAATGAATGACCACACTATTGATAAACTAAAAGACACATTTGCATAGTTTTTTTTAATAATTACTGTAATTATGTTAACATGCATTTATAAAGTTACAATTTTGCCACAATAAAATATCATGTGCACATCATGGGCTTCAAAGGGGGCAGCAATAATATGACCCTGAATAAGTTTTCAGGGTAACTTCAACTAAATAAGTTTTCTGTGGAATTATGCCTGTGGTATTTATCAATACTTGTAATGTTGATAAAATTACACCAGTATAAAAGTGTGCCAGTAAAAGAATCACTGTCTAAAGAAAAACATGTATGTAGCAGTGAGGAAGGTAAGGACCGTTTAAGGAACCAAGAGAGGCAGGTATCAAACCAGGAGCTGTTGACTGGTCTATTCATTCAACAACATACAAAACAGCTACAGGGTCCAAATAATGGGAAAAAAACAAAGGAGTAGGAGCAGTAGTTTTAATATCAGAATAGTACTTCTAAATTAAGAATAGATCATGGGTGCAGAAATAAGGTGGCCTGTCACAATAATTACCTTTTCAACTAATTGTACAGTAAAGGAACGTAACCTCAATAATATTTGATAGGTCTAGCTGGCATACAACTGACCTTCATCATTGAAATGGGGTTGACATATGGTTGAAGAAATGTCTGTTTTGGTTTTAACCTTCTGTCTTTTCAATTAGCATTTTACATTTGATCAGCACACAATTTTAAAACATGGGTGGAAAAAAGGATGAACAAGTGGCTTTATTTCCATTTGCAGTGAGCGATTTTAATTTGGCACCAATTCTTTACCATACCTGGGGTATGCTCATGTTCTATCAGTTTTACTGTTGTGTTTTTAAGATCAGGTGTTTAATCAGATTGGTAGTGGTGGGTAACATTCTTTATACTCAGCTTCAGTACAGTGATGTACTGAAGTTTATCATTAACGCTTTGTTAAACATATGATTTTCTAGTTTTAGATACTTGTAATAATTAAAGCTTTTTGTTTGTAATTGTACAGTTTATGCTTTGTAGAGATGTTTATTTAGAAAGAGAGAGAATTAAAAAAATCTTTATTATTGAATACAGTTTTTTTTCCTTTTTCATACAATTTTGAGAACCCTTAATGTGAACTGGTTTATTAAAGATTGAATGTATGACATTGAAACAACGTTGCTATATCAACATTTATTCACTTTTCAAAATCAACACCAAATTAAACGTTGATTCAACCATAACAGAAACATTGATTCAACCAAAACATCAACATTTATTGACTGTTATTTTAACATTGAAATGCTAGCTGGGGTATTTTAGCCAGTCATGCAATGACCAACACTTGGTATATACAGCTAAATAAAAGTATAGATAGATAGATAGATAGATAGATAGATAGATAGATAGATAGATAGATAGATAGATAGATAGATAGATAGATAGATAGATAGATAGATAGATAGATCTTCTTCTTCAGGTTTTCAATTTGGTAAAATCAAAGAAACTCATCATTTTTAAGTTTTTTTTTCCAGAGCCTCTATTTTTTAAGACATTTAAATGGTCTTTAAATTACAATAAAAACAATTTTTTTTTTTCACAAAAATGTTATCGTTACAGGCCTGTTATGAGTGTTCATAATGTTATGTCAAATTTAAATGAGGTAACAGGTTTCTGCTTGTCAACGAAAATACAGTGTGTAATATTTAATTGCTCTGAAAGGACGACAAGTTCCCGTGTTGTTTCCGGAAACCACCTGGTGCTCTCTCTCTCTCTCTCTCTCTCTCTCTCTCTCTCTCTCTCTCTCTCTCTCTCTCTCTCTCTCTCTCTCTCTCTCTCTCTCTCTCTCTCTCTCTCTCTCTCTCTCTCTCTCTCTCGTACCTGAGAGGAGGAGGTTCTGAGCCCCGGGGCGAGGCTGGGTGTGTGTGTGTGGCTGATGGTGAGGGTGTGAGAGTCTGGGTGGATCTCTATCAGTGATCGCTCTCTCTGGGGCTGGTAGTAGGTGGTGATAGTCCGCTTCTCGGCTCGGGGGAGTAAAGTTGTGTGTGATTGCCGCAGGAGCTCCGCGGCTCTCCCGGATATGGCTCGGTCTGTGTGCGCAGCGCTGTGTCTCCTCTGTTTCGCTTTATCGGTGAGTTGTTTGGAACTTTTTATAATGGCTCTTTCTAGTTGTTTCTGTGATTTATGCGCTTCTTTCAGCGGTAATTCTCTCAGTATCAGCGGCCTGGGTCTGTTTTTAACAGTGTTGACGTTGTTAAACTGCCTTCAGCCGGTAGAGTGAGGTCGCTAGGAGACCAGCAGCCTGTCGCCCGATCACTTACCATGTAGCTAGTTAAATACGTTAAACTTAGCTTATCTTAGCTAGGTTAGGTTAGCCTGTGCTGGCTAACCTAGGTTGGATAAACAAGGAGAAACACGGCTTAATACATTTAAATGAAGTTATTATAAAAAGTAAAGCCTGGCTTCATCTGCGTTACTCTGACTGTTTAGACTTCCCACAGTGTGTTCTGAGCTGATGAAAAAGAAACCAAAGACCAGCAGGTCATATAGATACGTTGTACGTTGTTATGGTTGAATCAACGTTTAATTTGGTGTTGATTTTGAAAAGTGAATAAATGTTGATATAGCAACGTTGTTTCAATGTCATACATTCAATGTTTAATAAACCATAGTTCACATTCAGGGTTCTCAAAATTGTATGAAAGAGGATAAAAAAACTGTATTAAATAATAAGGAATTTATTTTATTTTTATTCTCTCTTTTTCTGAATAAACATCTCTTGAACGTTGTACGTTCAACCTTTAATAAACCATGGCTCACAAAAAAAAACTATGGTTAACAGCAAAACTAATAGAACATGAATATAGCCCCATTATGGTGAAGAATTGGTGCCAAATTAAAAAGCAAATGTAACCCACTTTTTCTCCCCTTATTAAACTGTTTGTTGAAAATGTATGGTGATGAAATGTAAAAAGTTCCTCCAAAAGGCAGAAGGTTAAGAACATATGTAGATTAAACGTTAAAATTTTAATGTTTGCACAACCACTTAACATTAAATGTTGTTTCAAAGGTTGGTTGTGTGCCAGCTGGGTAGTTGCAGCACTAATAGCTATTATATGCTGATCAAGAGCTAGTTACCATGCTAGACTACCAGCATAGAGTATGTTTTTTCTTTCTTTTTTCTTTATGATCAGCTGGTGTTGAGCTGGATTGTTTAGTACGTTGACCCTTGTTGTGGATAGTAGCTGGACAAGACCCTACTGGTCCAGCAGGTTTCCCAATGAGCCCTTTTGTTAAGTTAGTTAATTAGCTCTGTTCTCCTATTCTTTATATTTGTTGTAGACAGTACATTTGTTTGGTTCAGTCTAATGTCACTTTAGCATGAGCAGCTACACATAGGTTAATGGACTCATTCCCACTAGACCAGACTGGATTGGATTGAGATCTCACATTGCATTCTTTGTGATACCACCTTCCCCCAAACTGTTCAGCTCTGGTTTAGGTAAGGGTGTTGGCTGAAACTGCTTTTGTGGCACAGCCCATCGAGACACAGCACATCACTCAATGTTCTTTCATTTTCTGAGTGACAAACAGTATACACAGCCCATACCTCTGTTAGGGCTTGTAAAAGTAGAAGTAAATGCCAGTGACTTTCTACACAGCGCATCCCTGATAACAAATCGTTTTTTGCTTGTACAACTTTTAAAACAATCTTTATTTAACATTGCCTTACAGCCATTGTTTAATCTCGAAATTATGACATTTTGTCAACATTCATTTATTTAAAGGTTCTCTTCTACACTCACAATGCTTTTAAATGAAAGGTGCTTCCAACAAATAAAAATATCAATATTAGTAATTAGTACTTAAATGTCCTTTTCTACACTGCTAGATCAAATTAGAGTATAAAAATGAAAAACAAACATATATACAAGATAAACAAATTTAGCAGAAGTAAAGTTTAATACAAATTACATATAAAAAAACATAAGATTGAATCAGTATTAAATGAACTATTCTTTATATAGCCCATATGTATATTGGTACTGTGTTTGGACAAGTTTATGCTCATGGTTTTTCAAATTATTCATGTGTTGCAACATACAATTTTCATGTGTTGGTTCCTGATGTAATTCTAGTTTTTATAGTCGCTTACAACATATTATAAGTGTTTTAGATGTGTGTATTACGTTATTGTACAGCTTATTTATTTAGGTCAAGCCTCTCCAAGTCAGTGTGTGGTCAGATTGAGGTGGTCTTGAATCAGTCGAAATGTCTGGTAGTGAGTCTGATGAAAGCAAAATTCCCTTGTGAATATTTAGTGGCATAAATAATTGCAAGCAAAATATCTTGATTAGAATGCAGGGTAAAGAATTTATTGGGCAAATATTGTCAAAATGAATGTTTAGTTAATGTATAAATGTGTTGTTTATAGTCACTGTATTTTCTGATCAGTGTTGATAACACATGTCAGTGTCACAATCATAAGTCTGAGTACAGTTTACAGTTAATGTATTATGTCATACATTAGATTAGCCTGCATGCAAAGCTGTATGTATCATACACAAAGGTAATGTTCTGTTCATGTAGAACATCAACGAATATCACAACTGCTTTTTCCATGATGTCACCATTAAAAGCCCAGAAACACAATTTCAGAAAGACAACAGATTAGCTAAAATGGGAGGTATTCTGCTGTCAATTAGATGGCTCGTTTGCATGGGCCCAGTGACAGTGTATGATTTTTCCGCCATTTTGAGCCTGTCAATGCCAATATAAACTAAAGAGACTCTCAACAGTTCTGTATGTTTTTGTATACGATTTCTGAAGACAGATTACTTGCTACAGCAGAAACAAATAAGAAAGAGATCTTTGTGGTTAAGACAGTCACACAAAATACTTTTAATGAAAAATGAAGGTTCATACCATCCCTCTCTCTGTCTTATCCTCTAGCATGTATTTGAATCTGAAGCCAGAAAGGAGTCCTCTTTAGTTCTTCGCAGGCATAAGAGGGAATGGATTGTTCCTCCACAAGTTCTGGAGGAGAATGTGGACTACACCAAGAAGGAATTCATTGCTAGAGTAAGAATCCTATTATCTAATTATTTCTTTCTATTGATGCTGTTATAATAATAACTGTTTTGATAATTTCCTAGTTTTTTATCAAAATAATTTGTTTTGATAATGAAGTAGTTTGATAATTTCTTGATAATCTCTTGTTTTATTTATTTATTTATTTTTAGATTCGCTCAGACAAGGATGATGGACAAAAAAACTTAGTGAGATATGCTCTAAGAGGAGTTGGAGTGGATCAGCCACCCTTTAACCTGTTTGTAGTGAATCCTGACAATGGCAATGTTCGGATAACTGGACTTCTTGATCGAGAAAGTATCCCTCAATTCAATGTAAGTGTGTTCAATGTTAAAGGGCATCATATTTTAAGACCTGTAATTCACTTATGACATGACAGGGATTCAGGTGTTACATCAGTCATAATTCATGTGTACATGACAGTTATGTTGCTATTGGAAAAAAAATACATATCAATATTTTTTATTCTACCATTTATTTAGTCCAATATATACTGGAATTGCTAGTATTAATGTTTAGACTGTATGCTGTCTTCAGATATTTGTATTTGGTGTTATGATCATTTTATTCGGTTTAATAACATACTTTTTTTTTACTTTGCAGCTTTCTGGAGTTGCAACATTTATTAATGGCACAGTGGCAGAGAATGATATTCAGTTGAGGATAAAGGTGAAAGATCAGAATGACAATGCACCCATATTCCCCCCCAGTATTTCACCAGGCTCTGTGTATGAACTCAGCCCAGTAGGCAAGTTTACCTTCTCAATTATATTGCATGTATTCTTATTCATTTAACTACCCAAATAGTGGAAATAATTCTACCAAGCATTTTTATCTCTCTCTGTAAGTATATATACTCATGTCAAAGTTTTGGGATAAGACGAGATTTTTATTAAATAGTCTTGATAAAATTCATCATCATACTATTTAAAAAATATATGATTCTAAAACAGAAAAAATGGAGCTCCCGAGATTTTGTCTGACAGCAATGGAACATAGCATGTATAGCATAGCATGAGTAATCCTTATTTATTATTATTTATTTCTAGGTACCTCTGTAATGAGAATAACAGCCACAGATGCTGATGAACCTGGGAACCCCAACTCTCAGATTCGCTACGAAATCATCAACCAAGACCCTGCAGGGGCAGCAATGTTTAGGATCGCTCCTAATGGAGATGTTCTTGTAAATGGAGCTAACCTAGACAGAGAGGTAAGAATTCATTGTAAGTTGTCAAAAAGACATTTGCTTAATAGATTAGGAATTAGATGTTCAAAAGGATGCCACAACAACAATGTTACAATAATTCTTCATTATAACCACCAAATCCACCTTAATTTTACTCATTTAAAACCACCAGAAAAAAATGTTTAATAGGCCTGGTAAGGTTAAAGGGTGCAAAACTAAAAAAGTTTTAATTAGAGAAGGTGTGATTTTGTCTGTTTAGTTGGGTTTACTTTTAAGTTAAGTGGCTATTCAGCAAACTGTCTATTAATATATATTTTAAATTAAGCATTGTATTGAATGATTGTAATTGCTCTGTCTACAGGCCAACCCGCAGTACACACTTACTGTAAAAGCTTCAGACCTCAACGGGGCCCCAGGATGCAAATCAGGAACAGCAACATTCAAGATCCAGCTCAAGGATGTAAACGATAATGTCCCAAAACTGGAGAAGGAAGCAGTAAGGGAGATTTGTTTATGTTTTTGTCATGTTTGCCAAATTAGCTTATAGTTCTTTTATATGCGGAAATGTAGGTTAAATTTTGATTTTCAATTTGTTTTCAGTATGAAGGCAGTATTGAGGAGAACACAGAGAAAGTGGAGGTGATGAGAATTAAAGCAACTGATCTGGACGAGCAGGGCACCGACAACTGGCAAGCCAAGTTCAATATTGTCTCAGGCAATGAAGGGGGCCATTTCAGCATTTACACTGATCCGAACACCAACGAGGGAGTCCTGATGCTTGACAAGGTTCTTATTTTTTTTCTTCAATTTTTTTGTTATTAAGGGTATAATTGCTTTGAATACAGTAATTTGCTGCTGATATTATCTATTACCCAGTCTATAATGCAGTTTTATGTCATTCAGTTTTCAAGCCAGAAGAGTGATCTTCAGCTAGCGTTTGTAGTGCGCAGACACAGTGATGTTTCCTCTGTTTCAGGCTGTCGATTATGAAGAGGTGAAAGGCATGAATCTGGGCATTGCGGTGGCCAATGTGGCTCCATACCATCCCTCAGTGACAGGAGGTTCATCAACAATTGGAGTGGTGTTCCCAGGAGGAGCTTCGGGAGGTGCAGGTGGCGGTGCAGGTGGCGGTGCTGGTGGTGGCGGAGCGGGAGCAGGATCAGGTTCGAGCAGTGGAACATGGACGGGAGGTTCTGGCTCTTGGAGCCCAGGCAGCCCGGGTAGCGCAGGCGGCATAAATAGTGGTAAAGTCTACAACGTGAACATCAAAGTAAAGAACCAGCCCGAGGGTCCACGCTTCAGCCCCAAAGTGAAAGCAATCCCCATTTCTGAAGATGGCAAGACGTTCGACGTAACAAAAGTCATTGCTACATACCCTGCTATTGATGGGGATACAAAGTTACCTGCTGAGAACGTGAGGTAAGTCTACATTTACTGCATTTAATTTTCCCAACACATTGAATTAACATGGCAGTTTGTAATTTTTATTATTTTTTTTTTACTCTCAGATATGCCAAAGGCCTTGACCCAGGAAACTGGCTGAGCATTGATGAGAAAACGGGTGAAATTAGACTGAACAAACTTCCAGACCGGGAGTCACCACACTTGGTCAATGGAACATACACAGCTAAAGTCCTGTGTATCAGCCAGGGTAAGCAAAAGATTTTGTAATATTCTTCTGTACTTGCTTTCTTGTTTAAAGGAGTGATACTGTTCTTGATCTAGAATTTAGACCCAAAAGATAATGTTTCTCAGAAAAAAAATCATGTTCAGTCTTCGTAAACTGCTAGTGAGTAACTGCAATGCAACAGTCTATCACTAGGTGGAGCTATAGGTCTTTGTCTGACATTCTCTTCTGACTGCTGTTTGTTTAAAATGAAGACTGATAGGTGCACTGACATTATCTGTCCTGCAGGGGGATTATTTAAAGTAGTCAATACTATATTTATTGTGTAAGGTTGCACTGAAAAGTTTGTATAATTATATACAAATTATTATTATTATTTTTTTTCCCCATTTGGTTAAACACTTACACTATTTATCGGAGTACAATATAAACAAGCAGTTAGCCTCTTTGTCTTGTTTCTTGAAGTCTACACTGCATTTGCAGATTTGGAAAGACAGGAGTAATTTAAATGTATAGCCACTTGGGGGAGTCTAGTTGCATCATTTAACTGCTGGTTATTGCAGAAGTATTGTCCTACATGTTTTGCTTTACAGGATGTGCTGTTCATAATCAGTAAGGCTGCATTAACAAGCATATTGCAGAGTACAGATTGGTCATCACATGTGTAAAGATATTTAGCAGACTTGCCATTTTGTTCAAGTTACTTTCAGAAACACTCAAACTTAATGGAGCTAAAATGTACTTTTCTTTTGGATCTCTTTTTGCAGATGCACCCTATACAACAGCTACAGGCACCATCGCCATTCAGGTCGAGGACTTTAATGACCACTGCCCTACTCTTACCACCAATGTGCAGACTATGTGCACCATCCAGGAAGCTATATATGTCACTGCAGTGGACGAAGATGCTCCTCCTAATGCAGCTCCTTTCACTTTCAGCATTGTCCCAGAAAAGACCAAGGGAAAATGGAGTGTGGAGCACTTAAATGGTATGCAGCATTAGTTGTCTAATGGAGTTTCAGTTCAGTGTAAAGAAAACAAAAAAATAGCTTGTTTGGTGTTGAATTAGCATATGTTGCTATAAGTATCAAGGCAAGTAGAGTGACAAGTCTCTTATCAGTTGTGTAGTATGTAATTATTACATTGATGTTAATGTTTGCATTGTTACTGTAGACACGACAGCCATCTTAAGATCCCATGAGCCTCTGTGGCCTGGTCCTCGGGAAGTGACCGTGGAGGTGCGTGACGAGCAAGGGTTGTCCTGTCCAGAACCACAGGTGCTAAAGTTGGACGTGTGCAGCTGTGATAAGAATGGCCTGTGTGGTGTACGTGGAGCACAACAGAAGGGAGCAGTTCTTGGTAAAGCTGGAATTGGCTTGCTCCTCCTGGGTCTCCTCATGCTTTTGCGTAAGTCCAGAATCATATACTTGTAGGCCTGTCTCAATAAATATTTTTGTTTGGATGATGTATACTTTTAAAACTAATCATGATTAACAGTGTTATTGTCTATTTAGGACCATTTAAAACACCTGTGATTGGGTCAATTTTGTTCATTGCTGACTTTACTGCTGCTAGAAGTAGCAGAATAAATAAATAAATACTTTTCAATGGCTGGTGGGACAATATTTTAATATTATACTCTATAAAGTTAATAATTAAATCTTAGGTTCAGAAACTTAATATAAAATTCTTCACCTCTGCAGAAGAGTAGTCCAGAGAAGTCCAGTGTCATGTACATGTAGGCCTGTCACAATAGCTCCTTATGTTTGGATAATGTACATTGTACATTGTACATTGTAAATTGTTATAAGCAATGTTATTGTCATTTTTTTATATTCTAAATTAATCAATTGTAAAAAAAAATAATAATAATAAAAAAAATAAAATAAAATTGGCTTTTCTCTCTAAATGAACACAAGAAACAATAAATTCAGCAACTGTAGTTCTACAATAACTCAATATTCATTTATAATATCTAATGAATAATTTTTTTTCTACAGTTATCCCACTTCTGCTGCTGTTCTGTCAGTGTGGAGCAGCTGGCATGGGAGGAGCCTTTGCAGAGATGCCCTTTGATACTAAAGAGCACCTGATTGCCTACCATACAGAAGGCCAAGGAGAAGACAGGGTAAGTCCAGAAATATTGTCAATATTTCACAGTTAATCTCAGTTTAGCTGTTAAATGTATGTTATATAAATGATTTGTGTGTACTCTTAGTCATCAAATATATAGTTAATTATGGAGAATTGGAAGGTAAAAAAATATCCAGATATTCAATATGCATTTCATTTTCACTTATCTTGAATCTTTCTGGCACTGTCTTTTTGGCAGGATGTACCCTTACACCTTGCTGGACCAGAGGTTGATTCTGGTGGCCTGGTCAACATGGGCACTAAAGGCAGCTATGCAGCTGCTGCTTTTGGAGCTGGTATGGCAGGAGCAGCAGGAGGAGCAGGAGCAGGTTACATGGCATCTACCTTTTCGGGAGGGGGAGGCTATCAGATGGAGATGACCACAATGGACCATGGGATGAGTGCTGCTGGTCTAGGAATGATGAGAGAGGAGTTTGATGATGGAATGGCCCTTTCAGGAGAGTATTTGAATCAGTACTATTCACAAGTAAGTAAATCTAAAATTAATCACAATTGAATCATAGGAGAACTGCAGTGGTGTAAAATCCCTATCATAATAATCAATGCTCTGTAGGGGTCTGCAAGACCAAAAGGCTAGGAAAACATCTAGAGTAGATAAACTCTTTAAAATAAATAGAAATCAAGAGAGGCTTTTATGAATCTAAATACAGAAAGTTTACTTTTAGATGCAAATCACTGGTAACAATTAAGAACAGAGTGATTAGATTAGAATTGCAAGAAAGCATATAAAAGGCTTCCCTGTTCGGAAATATGATTCTTTGGATATATTAAACAAAGGTTCAGTGTGAAAGAAAGTGTTCTTCATCTGAAACAATACCACATAATATGTTAAAACATTCTTATATTAAGCAAAAATCTCAAACAGTCTTAAAATGAACGAAGTAAGACTTAAATCAAGCAAAAATATTTTATTTTTGTTTTAAATTTGGACACAAGAATCAGAATAACTTGACCAGTGACTTTTTGTTTTGTTTTCAGTTCGTATTGCTGAAAATGTATAAGTAAGATTGATTAAGATAAGTATTCCTAAAATAAGCAAATAACCAAAATAACCTCATACTTGTAAATGCTTAGTAAGACAAAAACAAAAACTTATCACAGGGAAAAAAAGGTTTAGTGCCTTGAAGTTTTTTGCGGTGAGGAACTGAGTCTCTTGTGGCCATAAATGACATTAGTGGATATAGCAGAATAAATTCTGAAGTGTAGAGAGCAGTACTTGCCAAACATAGCAGTAACTTTCAAAAGGTTCAAGTCACTGAATAATTAGACTAAATGTTAAAGATTAAATCATGGTTTCAGAAACTTAATGTGAATTTGTCTTTATCACCCCTGCAGAAGAGTATGGAGCTGGATGCCACGGCCAAAAACTCCCTGCTGATGTATAACTACGAAGGTCAAGGTTCTCCTGTTGGTTCCATTGGCTGCTGCAGTCTCCTCGAATCGGACAACGATCTGGAGTTTCTTAACAACCTTGGGCCTAAGTTCACCACTCTCGCTGAGATATGTGGAGGCACAAAGTTCACAAAAGAGGTTGTAGCCCCTCCAGCTGCCGCTCCACCTCCATCTGTTCCTAAACCGATTGTGGAACGCCCAAAAGCGGTCTCCATTGAAACCCACCGTGTCAACACCGTTAATGTTCCTCCCAAACCTGCGGCATCTTCCTCTGTGCATACAGTCGAGAATGTAATGGTTACAAACAGCCGTGCCTCAGTAGCAGCTGACGTAAAGCCCGCCACAACTCTGATTAATGTGAAGCCCAGCCAGACTCTGATTGACGTCCAGCCAGCCCAGACTCTGATGGTTCAGCAGCAGCCCATGTACTACGTGGTGGAGCCGCAAGTATCCAACACCATGCTGTTGGCTGAGAGGCCTACTGTTGGATTGGGGCAGAACGTGTACATGCTGAACGGCGCTCCAATGGCAGAGAGAGTTCTAGTGCAGGGTGCTGTTCCAGCACAGGGCACCATTGGAGGTGGCAACAGAGTGATGCTGCTGGAGACAGGCAGAGGATCCACCCAGGCTCTAAACACAGGCTTGCTGCAGTCGGCTAACTTGTCGGGATCGCAGCTACTGCTGGTGGACGGGGCTGCACAAGGTGGACAGGTCCTCCAGGGGACGCTGAATAGAGGTGGATTAGCTGGCTCTCAAGGCCTGTTGCTCGTAGATGGGCAGTCAGGTCCCATGCTGCAAGGGTCTCTCCAAAGAGGTGTTGCAACAAGCGGATCTCAGAATATGCTGTTTATGGAGGCACAGGGTGGGTCATCTGGAGTTGTTCATGGGTTGATGCAGAGGGGCATGACCTCCAGCGCAGGGTCACAGAGTGGAACTGTTGGATTGAACACAGGCTCAGTCCAAATAAGCGGAGTTCCATCTACACGAAAAGTCGTCATCCAAGAGAAGAAGGTTGTATCAACTCAGCAAAGCTCTCTGTAAAAACGAATGGATAATAATGGATAATCTTCAACCTGAGTGTAGTCTACAGTGATGCCCTTATAGCATTATCTTATGCTGCATTCAGAAGTTTACCTGAAAAGGTTTTCAGCTCTTCCCCCCCCATTATGCTATGCACATTACAAATGTTTCCCAAGTAACATAACATTTGTTTCGCATGTATGTATTTTTGTTTGTTTGTTTTACATTTGTTATGAACTTGGGTAGTGTACTTTTTAATATACTATGCAGTGTCATATTTCAAATAACAGTCCCTTATGAAGATCCTTTGCCATTAGTTACTTAACACTTTATTTAGGCATTACCTATCTTCCTTCAGAAACTTCAGTGTTTCAGCCCTTGTGTCTATTTTAACATCCACTTGAAATTGATCCAAAGTAATAAGGTGTTTTGTGGAAAATAGCTTGAGGCATAAAAACTACTACACAGATATATTGGTGTGAGTGTGTGAACCTGCTATGACTACTACACTTTTATAGCTGTGTATAACTTTATTTTTGTAAAATGTAAACTGCTTTAAAAGTAAGGTCAAAAAGTTAAGGTCATTTAGTGTGAATATTTGAAAATAATTTGTACTTTGTTCTCTTTGCGCTTTGCACTGCTTTTAACAAGATGGAACCTAAATATCTGGATCCCAACGGCTGAAGTTATTTACACACTGCAGTCACTAATTACACTAAGGTGAAACGATGCTAAACACTGAACTCTAAACCAGGATTCAAATTCTGGAACACTGTTACATGCTTTCATGTGTTTTTGTGCTTGTGATTAATAAGAAATATTTGCATTTTGCTAGGTACGTTGTGAATATTGTTGTACAAATTTTGACTTTTTTTTGGCAATAACTTTTTCAAGGGCTTTTGCTGACTTGAACTTTTAGTTTTTTAGTTTTTAGTTTTAAATTTAGAGTTATAGCAGCTATAAATATTTTTTCTGTTTTGAAAGATTGAATGTACTCTGCTATAAACTGCCTTTTTTTTTTTTTTTTTTTTTTTTAGCTAGTGGGCCAAAATTCTGGATCTGTCTGTTTTTATATTTGGGTATGGTACTGGAATATCGGCAGTTATTTTGTCTTGTTTACCGAAGACTGGAATACCAAAAATTAATAAAAAAAGATTAAAAAAGCATCTTGTTGAGAAAGATTGTTGTTACTAAGCTCCCTTTCATATTGTGCTTATACCTTATGGTGCATTGTGGAAAGTACACAGAACTTGTTTTTGATACTGGGTTAGTCATAGGCAGAGTAATGAACATTTCTGTGGTTTGGTGTGGTGTTTCATGGTAATGAAGTGACTCCAAGGAAAAAAGGCACTTAACAGACTAGCAATGTGGCTGCCCTTAAATTAAACTGTAAATAGTAGAATGTACGCACCCTTGTTTGTTTCTCTTTTAAGTTTAATCGGCATATTTCAACATTAATAGCAGGAGGCGTAAAAACTACTACGTAGATATGCAAATATTGGTGTGTGAGTGTGTGAACCTGACATTTAGTTAAGGTAGTAAAACACTACTAAGTTTGAAGGCTCTTTACCATTTTAATGTGTCTATTGTGGTAAGAAATGTAGAGTTTAAACGGCATATTTCAACATTAATCTCTCATAAAACAAATTCATCACAGATTCTTCTAGTTAATGGTTCTTTATACAATCCTGTGACAAAGAATAACTTGGAATGACATTTTTTTCTTTGCCTGGTTAAGGACTTCTTTGCGTCTTTTGAAAATAGATTCATATATATTACAAATATTTGCATATATTGACGTTAAAGTTTCCCTAGAATGAAAAATGGAATGAGAATGAGGAAAATGAAATGACAGGTCAATACATGGATATGACATACCCTAAAACTTGAAATATTCTTGTCTTTTCACTGAAAGAAAATTCCAGCATAACTAAAACAGATCAATTACCAAAACATCAACCTGTTAAGTAACAGGCTCTACGCCCTTCTAAAGAATTAGCAGCCAACCCACAAGGTAAAGTCTTAACTGCCCTAAAGCTGAGCTGCAGTTTTATTGATGGCTTAGAAAGAATGGTGTTTTTGATACTGAGTCTGTGCGTGCACATCACTGCCAGACTGCTACCTATTGTCAGAATATGTCTAACTTTGTGAACAGCAATTGAGAAAACTAAAGCAGCGAAAAGCTAACAGTGTATTCATGCTAGGCTAAAAGCTAACTGAGCTTACGAGCAGTGTCTATAGCTAGCTAACAGCACCAAGCTTCATGCAGAGAGGACGACCGTACTACCCAGAAATAATTATAAAAGCAAATTACAATATTTTTGTTAATATAATTGTTAAATTGCTAAAAACAACTACAGTGCTATGCTCTGTGGTTCCTATAACCAGAGACCAAACCCAGAGTTCATATCTTCTTTAGAACACACAGAGAACACACAGGGAACATTGATGTTTTATTCTAAGGTAATGCTTGGTTTCAGAACATTTATCACCCCAACCAAATAACATACTAAAATACATTTAAAAAATGTAATCTAAAACTTAAACAATCAATAAATCCATTCTATGAATCGTTAAAGTTGATTCTGTTTACTCAAGGTGCTTAATGGTAATAATAAGTAATAAGTGGAGTCAGTGCTATGTAGAGTTCCTATATAGAACCAGCTTTAATTGGGTTTCCAAAGAACCATTGAATTGTATAAAAGTATAATAGTTCAATTTAAAAATACTTGTTTAAGCTTTCATGTTAAGAATTTTTTTTGCATGCCTCACATTGCTGCGCTGTTCGTCGCTATGTAATTAAGTCACGTACCAGACAACAGCCTGTGAGCTCTTAAAGCTGTGGCTGGTAGAGAATTTTTTTTAATGATTAAGAGTTCATAGTGAAAAACTCAATCTTTAAATCAGATCCATACATCCCGTGTAAAATGACACAGTAGAATCTGACAAAAGTAATAATAAATAAAAATGCTATAAAATGAACAAATGAAAGTCAGACCTTGCTTTTGAACCATGCTTTAACAGAATTATAAAAAAAAAACTCATAAAACTTAATGATTTTTTTGCTCAACCTTTTGAGGCAATCACTGCAATCAAACGATTCCTGTAACTGTCAGTGAGACTTCTGCACCTCTTAGCAGGTATTCTGGCTCCTCAACTCCTCATGAGCAAACTGCTCCAGCTGTCTCAAGTTTAAAGGGGGCTTTTTCCAGACGTCATGTTTCAGCTCTTTCCAAAGATGCTCAATAGGTTTTAAGTCAGGGCTCAAGAAGAGTCCAATGTTTTCCTCTCTGCCATTCCTAGGTGTTTTCAGCTGTGTTTTGGGTCATTATCCTGCTAAAAGACCCATAACCTGCGACTGAGACCAAGCTTTCTGACACTGGGAAGCACATTTCTCTCTAGAATCCCTTGACAGTCTTGAGATTTTATTGCACCGTGCTGAGATTCAAGACACCATGTGCCAGATGCAGCAAAGCAGCCCAGAACATAACAGAGCCTCTTCTGTGTTTCACAGTAAGGACATAAGTAAGTTTTCTTTTCTTGATATGCCTGATTTTTCCATCTGTAAATATAGAGGTGATGTGCCTTGGCAAAAAGTTCAATTTTTCTTCCCAGAAGATTTTTGGCTTGTTAATGTGTTGTTTGGTAAATTCCAGTCTGGCTTTTTTATGTTTTGTTTTTTAACAATGGTGTCCTCCTTGGTAATCTCCCATTAATTCCACTTTGGCTCAAACAACGACGTGCGACACACTTATGTTCCTTGAGCTTGAAGTTTATCTTTAATCTTTTTAGGAGTTTTTCTGTGCACTTATGTTACCATTCGTATTAACCGTCTTTTTGATTTTTCATCAATTTTCCTCCTGCAGTCACGTCCAGGGAGGTCCCACGGATGTTTTATTTCAGAATAATATGTGAATTGTACTCACATGAACATCAAGCTGCTTGGAGATGGTCTTATAACCTTTACCTTTAACATGCTTGTCTATCACTTTTTTTTTTCTAATTTCCTGAGACAACTCTTTTCTTTGCTTCCTCTGGACAGCACATTGACTACCTGTAGCTCTATATATAGGCCCACTGACTCATTTCAAGATGGTGGACACCTGTGATGCTAATTAATGGACGCACCTTGATTTATCATGTCTCTTTAGTCACATTATTTTCAGAGGTACCATCATGTCCAGACCTGTTTATTGAGTTTATTTTTTTCATTCTGTTGAGCCATGGTTCAAAATCAATGTCAGATTTTCATTTGTTCATTTTTATTAAATATTTATTATTACTTGTCAGATTGTCAGATTGATTCAAGTTATTTCTGTGACCATCGTGGGTTTTTCCTTTCATTAACAGAGTATGTGGTCTACTACAAAAACTACAAAAAACACCATTAGAAACCTCTAACAGTAGAACAATCTTGGTAAACTTTGAGTCACCACCACCATGCCAACAACAGACAGTAGATTTTATCTATCAATATTAAAAACAAAACAGCTTCAGGGTACCACTGCTTCTTGAACTTGCAGCAGAATGTGAAACAGGTAAAATGAGCAAACATACATATCAAAAGAAGTTTAATAATGAGCACATGTACCACACACATGCTTACACACAGCAAGATAGACGTGTTATCCACATATATACATGTCATATCTTTTGCCAATTGTTCTTCACCTGTTGTGTGGAGCTTGCAACCTGTAAATTAGCGTGGTAGATTAAGTTGTTGGATTATTGTTTCTGTGTAATACAATATTCCTACCTAGACATATCAGAAGAATTTAGACAGAGAAAAACAACAAGCAACAAACTACAGTGTTTACTATCTTATTTCGCTAATGATTGTAACGCAGAAACTGCTGTGAATTGTTGATGACTCATTGATATAGCTAGCATATCTTGTGCCGTTCCACAGGGTTTTACTTTAGGGCAAATGAAACTGAAGTTCTGAGAGTGAAGGAGTAAATGGTATGCTTAACTACGAGTAAAGCAATAAACACTCCAACAAATGTAATGTTAGTAAAACTACAAATGGAAACTTAATAGATTTCATTCCTTAATGTTTTAATGCAAGCAGAATTTTTATTGCTACCTGTACCACAGTTTGAGAACCACTGCATTAGACAGTTTAACAGACGGGACAGTGCGGTACCGACACAGCAGCATTTTCCGATTGTGTGTGTGTGTGTGTGTGTGAATAGGTGCAAAGATATGTAGCCTGCTGCAACTTACAGGTGTACAAATAACATATGTGAACAGCAGTAGAGAGTATACTGTACTTTGATAGAATACAGTATTTTATTAACAAAGATTTCCAAGAGTACTGTTAAGAGTAGGATACTCTTACAATTAATATGGTAGACGTTAGACAATAGACAGGACTGAACAGTGTTGACACAGTACACTCTGACTTTGCATGTTGAGGAAAAGGTACAAAGATGTTTATCATTGTATTGCATTTGTATATACAGGCATATTGTAACTAGTGGTGTTAATTGATTAAAAATATTTAAATTATTCGCAACAATAGTCTGTGATTAATCGTGACTAATCGCACTTGTTCTTAAGGAGCAGTAAAGTCATTCTGCTGAAGTGTAGCGTTATACAGGAGTTTCAGTTTAGTTCTCCAACACCGAGACTGGAGAAGTATTAGCATTAGCCGCTAACTGTGCTAAGCGCTAGCTCTTTCACCATTTAGAGGTGAGTATATCAAAATGTAGCCCCCGGCTAGCACTGCTGCAGCACCATTAGCATTATCCAGAACTGTGCTAAGCACTAGCTATTTTGTTCTTTTACCATTTAGAGGTGAGTATATCGGACTGTAGTCTGCGTGTTTACCATGTTAAAACAAGCTATTTGGGAAAAACTGCTAATTACTATCGCCCTGGCTTACTGAAACACCCAGTTCCTCAGTGTAGCAATGTCGGGCAGCATTAGCTGCTAATGCTAATGCCGCTTTACCCTGCCTTAGTGGAAATCTAGAAATCTTAGCTGTAAATAAATAGAAGTGCTTTACTCACCCTAATAAACACTTTTCAGGAGAGAAATCTGTGTAAATTAACATCCAGTGCTTGTTTGACCTCAAAGAAAAAGTTTTATTTTTTTTTGTTTGGAAATTAGTTTGGTTTACACCTGCAGAATTAGGGAAACATTAGGGAAACTAGGGCGACATAGCAACATCCCTGTTTCTGACTAGTGTTGCATAATGCGCCTTATAATCCTGTGCACCTTATGTGAAAAATACGGTAATTGTGTGTGTGGTTTAGGCCTGGCAGTCTAAAGCCATTTTTACTTTTTTTAACACCAGGGTAGTTTTGATTATTTTAAGGTATGATTATAATAATTTTAGGAGAGGAACGGCAGCTGTGGCAGTGTGTGTGTATGTGTGTGTGAGAGAGAGAGAGAGAGAGAGAGAGAGAGAGAGAGAGAGAGAGAGGGTAAGAGTGTGCGAGTTAATGAAAGTTATTTATTCCATATTTCAGCATAAGTAAAAAGTAATCTACCCACTAAACTTGACGCTAAGCAATGTTGTGTTATATTGTTAAATAAATCCTTTAATAACCTTAAATATTTCACCAGACTCTGTAAACTTGCTAACAAGATTTATTTGTGTAAAAAAATGAATACATTAAAGTTTCCAGATTAATTGTATGCGTTGACATGTTAACATTAACAACAAAAAATTATAAAATGAAGATAATGAAATGAAACAAAATTATAGTACTATACGAAAATATAGTGTATCGTAAAATATAGACATAAAATTTTACTTACAATTAAAATATATAAATAAAATATTTTTGCAGCAAAGATTACTTATGGAGAAAGAATAGGCACAGTCCAGGAGCGTGTTTGAGTTCAGAGGAATGTACCATTTTTAAATTTTGTGCAGTTGTTATTTATAGGTTTCCTGATACGTTAACATACAGTATTTTACAAGCGTTTTAGGGTTGTAAAAACATTATTTAGCAGTAGTTCCTCTATAGATCATGGATTGAGCTTGTGTGCAGCAAAGCAACTGCTGTTCTTTGGAGCAAAATCAAAGAAGCACACCTGAGATAGCAAACATGTCTTGGCTGGTCAACTACATTTTTCAAAAACCAGGTGGTTCATTTTTTATTCTCAGCCAGGCTTTAATAATTTTTCTATGACCACAGAAATGTAAATGTGAGTAAAACTCCAAGGTTTGTTGTATAAGTTTTAATTTAGCCAAAACAGCACCAGACACCTTTCTCTGAATGTGTATGCTTTATTCACTCAACTTTTCGTTTTGTTACTTGATTTACTCTTATGTAAAGAGAAATGCCACAGTATTTTGCCTGTACGCTGAAACTGGAAATAGCCATAGGGTATGTAGTGCACATCACTGTTGCTCGCCTGTTAATGAACCTGAAACTGGTCTATCTGGCTCTTTATAGCTCCAGGCGTTTGTAGACAGGCACCTTTGACAGGAAAGTAGGGCTAAACAAGATTTGCCCTTGAGCACATTGCCTCTCCTAAAACGTTCTCCAATCCATTCCTCCCCAACACCCAGTGTATGAACACATACAACGGCAAAAAGTAGAAATTTTGGGAACCCCGATCTAGAATAAATACATACATAAAGTAAATCATGAGTTCTCATTTACATTATCTTCAACATTTTGAGTTGTTTTCAGTTCTCTAAGAGTTTTCAGATAACTTTTAATTATGTTATTAGGACTATGGCTTGTTCACACTCATCGTTTCCAACTTTCATGTGTTCAGTATATTGAGGATTGATTGTGTTTTGGGTTGTGTTGCAGACAGTGGCATGTGGAGTATTTTACGGGTGGAGGGTGAAATAGATTCAATTATTATTAGAACATTCTGAAAACAAACATTACACTGAAAGGTTTAAAAACAACTGAATATGGGAAGAGTCTGTCTCCAAAGGTCCCCAACCCTCAAAGTCATCTCTCAAAATCTGTCTATAGAGTTTGAAAGAGCATTACAGCAAAGCGGCCCAGTAATCAAATAGAAGTATAAGATTTCTGCAAAGATAAATGGGATAAAACCTCACAAACAAGAATTGAAAGGCTGCTGGCAAACTTCTAAAACTTTTCACATTTAAACCTGCCAATGTGGGTGTTGCTAAGTTCTGACCATGCAGGACACCTAAACATGCTTTAAGCCTCATTATCTTTTCTGGTACAACTGTACCAGATGTAATTTTAAAAAGTGCTTAAACTATTGAAGAAATGTTTCACTTAGCTTCATTTTATTCAAAAATAAACTATTTTATTAGTATAGTAACATGCTGTGTAACCAGCGGTGCTTAAACTTTTCTATGCCACTGCAAAACCTTGGACTAGTTTTTGAAAGAAGGTTTTGCATGTTTTCACATGCAATGAAATAGTTTGAACTGAGTAGCAGGAAGGACTATTACACAGATTAAACTTAACAAATGTTTGAATGACTATTTTAATCAAGTAACGCTTTGACAAAAGTCTCCGCAACAATAGATTTTAGTTTTGTTTTTTTGTTGTTGTGTGAGATAAAAAATGTTTTACATTTTACCTGCTGTCCAGTTGAGAAAAGCAATAAAAAAACAAGAAAAAAATGAAGTGTGAACCCCTCATTAAGAAGAGTTTTTATATTTACAGTGCTGTGAAAAAGTTATTATTTAAAATAATTCTGAATTGATCATATTTAAACATTTCAGATCAAACTACTTGTAATAAAATATAAAAACAGTAAACACACAATAAAAAAAAACTATTATTCTATTTATTCAAAAATACTTAAATATTTAAAAATCCAGATTGCTCTGTAAAACCTAATAACTAACCTAGTAACACCAGGAAAAAACCTAGATAACTTGTGATAACCTGTGTTTTATATTGCTATTGCTATTTTTTGTATGACATGTGATTCAGTTATTACATGTGTTTTGTGAAACTCCTGACTATTTCTTTAGAATAATTAAAAAGAGTCTAAGGTGTAATTACAAGCTTCTTCAGATGTTAAATTTTGCAAGTTCTTTTCTGACATGATCAGACATGAATATGAACCTTTTGTGATTACTCATTAATCAGAAACTACTCTGGAAGTCAAGTTCTTATTGAATATCTGATGGCATCAGCTATTTGAAGGTTAAGTAACCATAAATTTGACTCTGAACAGGTTAACAGCATGTATCGCACGATTAGTGTGGTCAAAACCTGATGGTGACATGGCTTGTTTTTTAAAACTGGTATATTAGAAATGCTGTACTTGTTTTAGTGCTAGTGTACTGTGAGAATTATGTAAAACATTGCCTATGTGAACATGGAACAGTTAATGGGAATAATAAACTGTCAAAAAGTCAGCAAAAAAACTGTCAAGAAGTCTTCTTTTTTTTTGCTGTTGCAGTAGCCTGCAACAGTAAAATTGCAATGTGCAATACATACCGTCACAGGAAACATCATACTTCCACAATAATAATAATAATAATAATAATAATAAAAATAATAATAATGTATTTGAATCTTACAACACCTTTCTCACAATCTATAAATTAAAAGAAATAATTAAATTACATTTACCAAGATTTAATTTGCAGAAACAGATCCAGTCACGATGTAATGACCTTTTCCTTGTTTCTATATTCATTGTCCACTGACCATATAGGAGCACTAATAACAGACTGTAGTCTATCTAAGAGCAGTCCACTAACCAGAAATGTCCAGCCAACATTGAAATTTCAACACAACAAATAAACCAATCAGTGTATCCCTTTACGAGGCAGGTGCTCTCTGACTTTGGCATGTTTGTATCTTAACAGTGCGACGCTTTGTATGTCTTGGCAGAGAAAAATGACCTGCGTGTTCGCCAGCGGCTCATTTAAGAGAACAGTAATGTTATTTTATTCATTATTCTGTTTATTGTTGAGTTAAAAGTTGGAGTGCTGTTGGTAAGGGTCATTTAGTCATTCAGTGGTGGAAACAGTGTTTTCCGCCACCAAGATAAAAACGCACAAGATATTTACCTGAACATACCTCACTTCCAGACTACCAAGACCATCAGCATAGATAAAAAAAATGTAGTCTATATATTCTTCTAGTCAGTTCTAAACCTAAACTCTCCCCTTCTGTTGAGCTTCAATTAAAATAACAACAGCTACGCCATTTTTACAAATATGATGAAATAGGTAATTCTTTTAAACCTGAATATAACCAAATGACCCTCACTCCACTGGCTTTCCACCTTTAAGTAAACACATTATCACGTAGGTTCCTTTTCCTTACTTCCTCTTAGAGCTAATTCCTCTGAACCATTAAAATGCCATTACACTGTACACTTGAATATATGTCACATGATATAGTGCACATAGTGCAGATGTCCTTTTCACCTCACGTTTCCTTGTTTTTCTACATATTGCCCTTTGAACTTTAAATGTGTCGTGGATTGACCCGCAATGTGTTAGTAACAACTCATATATTATATCTGTAATGTGTATTTTTTGCTTTTGGCTTTTGGATCTGGTAGTATAGTAACTTTGCATTTAAGTCCAGCGGTTCTCAAACTCATTCTACAGCCCATCTGACAGTCGACACCATTATTCCAATCCAAGTCACAACACCAGCAAACATTAGGAGTATCAGTTAGAAGCAAAGTGTAAACTGTAAAGAAGTAGTGAACTTTACACTTACTAACAGAACATTTCACTGGATGTTTTTACTACTTTTCCCCTCAGCTTTTTCCTAGGTGTTTTCATGTTGCAGTGTTCAGTCTTTCCTTTCGGTCAGGATTGATGTCCATATTGTCCCCATACTGGGGACAGACAGAAAGACTGCATAGAACATTTCGTGAACTCGACTATACTGTGTTCTGTAATGTTCAGAAAATTAACAAAACTTTGATAAGTAAAACTCTAAAACAGCTTTCTCATTTGTTCTGGGTATACCATCTATTTGCATACTCCTCTCACTGACTCTCATTATCAGTGTGTAGTTGTTTCCCCTGGATTACATTGTCTTACATTTACACATAAAGCATATGTGATGGTTGACTGTCTTCCCACAGTTATGAAGGCTGTAAGAGCAAGTTAACTCTTTGTTTGCTGCTGAGAGTTACCATTCATGCACTAATAAAGAATTATGCCCTTAGAAGGCATCTGTTAATGTTTCTGATATGGAAGTGTAAGAACAATGACTGGCCCTGAGTCACAGTTAATTACAGTATTATATTAGTCAGAGGTACATCTAATGTAAGTGATTAAGAATTCCCTACAGTTGTAATAATAAAAAAGTTTAATAATTTAAGTGTAAGTAAACTATATTGGTTTCATTTTTTTTTTTTTAAGGCAGTTGCGTGCTTTTTGTACTAAGGGAAGTAACTATTACAGTAAATCAAAATTAAAGTAAGTTTTTATTCAATCAATCTGCTTTTCCTCAAATGCCACGCTATGTTCCACAGAAATCAGTTCAAAAACATTAATGAATACAGACATACTCTCTTTCTTTCTCTCAAGTTTCCTGATAAGTTCCAGAGAAACCATTACAAAAATCTTTATACCTAAACCACATGCACACACACAACCACACCTACCCCCACCAGCCACCACCCCCTTCCCACACACACACACACACACACACACACACGCACACACACCTGCACATGTCCACAATAATAATAAATAAATACTGTATCACCTGACAGCTGACCTATTTAGACAAGCCTATGTAAACTAACCAGGAATATATTTGACCGGACAAATCTCTCTCTCTCTCTTTCTCTCTCTCACTCACTCTCTCTCGCTGTCTTTCACCCTTTCACTCTGTATATTTTACTCAATACAGTGTAAGACAATTGAGGAACAAAATAGGACACAACATTAAAAAACCTTAACCATAATTAATATAAAAATCATAATTGTAGTACTTTTAGGAAATGTTGGTAATATAACTTCAGGCCCAAAAAATCCAGCACCAACTTTACCCAGACCCCATCCTGTCTCATCCCATACGCTGTCATTATGAGCCTGAGCTTGATTTAAACCAAACATTTTTTAGTAATAGACTGTCGTTAACACTGAGCTTTTTAACTGAATTTCCGAGATGTTTGAATTGGTGAAATCTGTTTAGAATGATGTTAAAGAAGCACAGGCCTAATATTTAAGAAAACTGTATATTAAAAATTGAACTATAAAATTGTAATGCAGATGTATGGAGGAGCTGGCGTGTGCACACTGTGCAGGCCAGTACTGTGTGATTATAACATCCTAACTTGTGCAACTTTTTTATGATTAGAGTTTGATTTGTTATTTATTATATTGTGATTATTACACCATAGCCTAATATAAATGACAAATATTTTGATTAAAATATGTAGGACTTTGTCACAGACCATTTTTTTGAGCCAGTCCCAACAGGGCCCAAATCTAGGCCAGACCCAGCTCGGCCCAAGTTTGAGTTGGGCATTGTGCCGGGCTCAAGTAGAGAATCTAAATTCTAACATAATAATATAACTACACACATACAGCTGAAGCAATGCCTTTTGTTAATCATATTTATTTTTTTAAGTTAGAATTTAGACTGCCTGTAAAGTAATTTACAAGTGAAAAACATATAAAATAATGGGCAACATGATCAGGACAAGCCGTCCTGTCCCTAAGACTGTAGACGATGCTTAAAACAGTCTCTACCAATCTTAAAATGTAAAAAAAGCGCCTATAGGTAACTTTTACCACAGCTGATGTCAAGGTACAGCAGCTACTGTCTGTCTGGGTTACTGTTAACTTGGAGTTTCTGAGGCTGGTGAACTTTTCCTGTGCAACAGAGAAAACTCTTGGTCTCCCTTTCCTGGGGCGGTCCTGATGAGAGCCAGTTTCACCATTACATTTTTGATGGTCTTTGTGATTGAACCCGGGGATACTGTTAAAGTCCTTGACTGGCTTTCATTTCCTTAAGTAATATTTTCTTTACTTGTTGAGTAGTTATTGTCATAATACGGATTAGAACATTACTCAAATAGAGCTATTCACTGTATTCACCAAATCTACCTCTTCACAACTTTTGATGCTCTCAAACACATTAAGAGACAAGAAATTAAAGTAATTAAAGTAATTAAGTTCAGCACAGCTGTTAACTGAAAGCCATTCCAGGGAAC